>NC_092708.1:105381857-106024305 GCF_047496885.1 Scyliorhinus torazame
TTGAAAAACATAAACACTACATCAAAATTCAGAGTTCAAAGTTCTCAGTCCGACACCAGTCCTTTCCTTTTCGTGAAGTTCAGCACTTCCTCAGGTGAAAATCCCTAGCAGAACAAAAATAAATGTTGTTCCTCGTGTGTGACCCAGAGACGGGCCGGATACAACAGCCCGAACTTCACCTTTTTCTTGAAAAGGGTCGACCTGATCTGGTTAAACCGCGCTCTTCTCCTGGCCACCTCCGCACTCAGGTATTGATAGATCCGCAGGATACTGTTGTCCCATTTGCAGCTCCGTGTGTGATTGGCCCACTGTAAAACGCGCTCCTTATCCAGATATATGTGGAATCTCACCACCATTGCCCTGGGGGGGTCTCCAATTTGCGGCTTCCTTGCAAGCGCTCTGTGAGCCCTGTCCACCTCCAAGGGTTGGGGAATGCCCCATCCTCCAGCAGCTTCTCGAACATGGCCGCTATGTATGCCCCTGCGTCCACTCATTCGGATCCCTCCGGGAGCCCAACAATCCTCAAGCTCTGCCGACGGGACCTGTTCTCTAGGTCCTCCACCTCCACCTTCTCCAGGAGCCTTTTCTGCTGGTCTCTCAGCATCCCCACCTCCAACTCCACTGCAGTTTGATGTTCCTCCTGGTCAGCCAGAGCCTTCTCTTCTTTCTGGATCGCCGGATCTTGGGCATCCAATCTATGTTCCAGCCGCGAAATTGACTTTAATTAGGTCCAAGCAGTCCCCCCTTCTGCTTGGCGAAGCCCTCCTGGATAACTTGCATCAACTGCTCCTCTGCCATGCTTCCTCCCAGTACTGCTTCAGCCCAAGCCTTCTCTGTTCTTCTGTTTCTGCCTTTGCGAGCACTTCTAGTCCTCCTCTCCATGCACCGATGTGGGAATTCAGTTCACAATTGCCTCTGTCATCAGTTTTTCAAATCAAGTCCGGTAAAAAATCGGGGGAAAAGGTCCAAATGTCCGACCCAAGCGGGAGCCACCAAATGTGCGACTTACTCCTTCATAACCGCCACCAGAAGTCCCCCTTTGACTACAATTCTTGACCAATTCCATCTCACTTCGGGAATTTATATGTAGCACATTGTTAACAATGGGCCTTGCCTTGCTTCCTATTTTTATCACTTTTATTGGTCATCATGTCATGTTAGGTCAGGCCCACTGATTTTCGGTACCCCCTTTGTCATGTGTCTCAGCAGCAGGTGGTGGCCTGCCAATGGTCGGCAGTGGGCTCTTCTGGTCCCACCACTGTCACTGAAATTTTTCATTGAAGACACAGCCTGTCACCGGGAAACCCGCAATGGGGGAATCCATTGGTGAGACCGGAAGTTGCCGCTGGCGAGAGTTTTTAAGAATGCCAGCCGCCCTATGAATGCGCATACCATCAGGCAGATCCAGCAGTGCGCAGGCCAGAGATCTGAGGCCCTCCTCCTCCTTTATCTTCTTCCCCAGCAGTCCGTCCCATCCCGGGACCGTCCCGGACCTGTTCCACTCTCAGAGCCGCAGCCTTGCTCACCACCCATGCATATTCCTCCATAACCTGGAGAGCAGCCTGGAGTCCAGCGGGGAAGCCTGCCTCCTCCTGACGTCAGCGCGCTGTTCCAGTACAAATTTCTTTTTAAAAGGATGGCGGCTGAAACCGGACTTTAAATACAAACAATGTAGTCTTCCCACCAAAAGCGGCGGCAGAGAGCACTGACGCCATGCACCCTGTATGTCTGCACTTTTGGTGCAAAATCACAGAGGAGAGATTCCTCCATTTTGTAGCTGTCAGCTGTCATGTGAGAGTACCTTTAAGAAATGGGTGTTTAAGAAATGTTCCTTTAAGAAATGGATGTTTATCAGTGATGTCAGGGTGTGGGTGGAGCTGTGCTGTCTATCAGCTTTTTACTTTCGTTTTAGGCTGTTTGCTGCAGGGTGTGTTGTAGTTTCGTTTTCAGTGTTGGAGCTGAAGCCAGACAAAGCAGGTGTACTGCTGTTCTCTCTGCCATGAAAAGATTATCTCTTGATCATTTGGTAAATTCAGAATTATAAATGAAATGAAATGAAAAATGAAAATTGCTTATTGTCACAAGTAGGCTTCAAATGAAGTTACTGTGAAAAGCCCTTAGTCGCCACATTCCGGCGCCTGTTCGGGGAGGCTGTTACGGGAATCGAACCGTGCTGCTGGCCTGCCTTGGTCTGCTTTCAAAGCCAATGATTTAATGTTTTCAGTAGTGAATGTAAACCTGATGTGCTTCTGTTAAAAGGTGTATCTTCTGTCTTATGGATGTTGTTTGGGAAGTTATTAAGGACTACTTAGTGTTGTATTTGAATTGATGGTTGCTAAGATGTTCACTGTATGTTTCAAAAAGGTTAACTTGAGTTCATAGAATAAACGTTGTTTTGCTTTAAAAAATACTTTTCCATTTCTGCTGTACCACACCTGTAGAGTGGGCCGTGTGCTCCGCATACCACAATCTATTATAAGTTGTGGGTCAGGTGAACTCCATGATACACTTTGGGGTTCTCTAAACCCTAGCCCATAACACAGCAAACAAGGCAACAGGACTGTGAAAAACTGAAGATGGATCAGTTTTGCAATAAGGAAGAGAGGGCCAGAGACACAAACAGTCCAGGATCTCACAACTGAATCTGCTAGAGAGAGCTGCGCAGGAGAGTCCACGACATGACAAAGCAGTGCTGTTGTGAGCTATTTACAGAGCTCCAGGATCTCTGGTTAACAACCAATTAATAATAAACTGAAATCGGGAACAAAGCAGCATGAAGATGCTTTCTTGAGGTATGGCTTTATTAATTGTGCCAACGAAAATCAAGATGCAAACACCATGTGTGTCATATGCAGGGAAGTGCTGACAAATGAAAGTTTAAAACCCTCAAAACTTCAAAAGCATTTGAAGACTAAGCATGGCGAGTTTGAGGACAAACATCTTGAGTTTGTTCAAAGGCTGCAGGAACAACTTAAATCATCAGCTGAAGTCCTTAGCAGAAATGTAACATTGAATAACAAAGAAGTGAGATTGTGAGGACCAAGCAGGCTCACCGGTCACATTAAAGGTTTGCGAAAATGGTGTCTCACAAAGGTCGGCCAGCATGGGTCGCGACATTCGGCTGGTGTGGGTCATGAAGGTCGGCCAGCTGGTAAAAGTGGGTCCCGGGAAATAAAGTTTGAAAAACACTGTTCTGTGGCATATTAAATGTTAGAAATATTACTTTGTTTGAACTGTATCTGCTAGCTCAGCATCTTCCTCTTCACTAATTAGAACTTCATTAAGGGACATTTCTTAAACAGATCAGCTGCTGGATTCTCCGCATCCCGATGCCTAATCGTGATCGGCGATCGAGCGGAGAAGCGATGCCGGAATCGGGGCCGGCGGCAGTTTGACGCGGTTCCGCCATGCTCTGTCCCCTCCAAACTGGCATCATAGTGCCGCGCGCCGTACGCCGTTAGAATGCCGCTGGCGCAACATCGGCAGTCCCACCTGCGATGCTCCACCCCTGATGGGACGAATTCCCGATAGCGCAGGCCATTTGTGGTCCTCTACCTTCTACCAGTTCCTGAATGCTTGTTTGCAATCCAGCCTTGCATAATAGCTACCTCCAGTTCACCAGTAGGAAAACCAATGATTTTTGGTCCCAGCCACAAACTCTGCTCCATTGCCATGGGTTCCACTCCCTCCTGTCTCAAGCTGAACTGGTCCATCACTTTCATGTTTGACCATCACGTGAGTGTGAGTCCCCTTTCTCCTAGCCCAGAAGCACATTACTCAATGTCTCCAAGATTGCTTGCTCTCCAAGTTTCCGTTACCTCAGCCCTTATACACTGCAGCTCTCATGTTTGCTTTTTTTCACCTCCAGCTCAAAACTCCAACATTCTCCTTGACAACCTATCATCCTTCAGAAAATCCATTCGTCCAAAGTCCTGCTGCACATACCCTGTTCCACACTGAGGACAGAATTTTCCCAGTCTCCTAATCCTGGTTCATTTGATGGGGCGCCCGAAGGTAGTTTTTTAATTGGATGCCTCCGGGATGATCGCAATCGATGTCCTGGCACAACCACTTCCAGTTTTCTGACTCGGAATTGAGGCCGATGTTGAATCATGACCCAAACACCAAAGTTTTATCCTACCTCTCATTCGCTCACCACCCATTTACTCACTGAAATATTTTGGCTCTAATCTCTCAATAAACTGAATTTAAAATGAATCGCAGCTTCAAATCTACCTAAGTAATCACTTCCTGTGCTATACCAACCCCACCCCTTCCACCCCACATACATTGTGTTCCTCTGATTCTGGCCTTTCGTACATCCTCACCTCAATTGACAAAATTTTCAACTGCCTCTGTCCTATGATTAGGAATACTCTCTATGAACCTTTACAACCCTCCGACCAGGATGTTGTCCATGGTGTGCTGTTCACAACAGTTTCTCACACCATTACAAGTAAAATTTAAAGTCCCAGTGGCGAGCACGGGAAACATGTTCAATTTGATTAGCAGAGAAGCTTCTCCTTGCTGAGACCCGCTATCGGCTGACAATACTGCAGCTGCTTTCGGGCAGTAAAAGAGCCTCCTGTTCGAACAGAGAGGTCGCGTTCCTCCTGAAAGATTTCGAAGTGTGGTACTGAACGGATACTGCCACGAGCTTCCCGGCGCTCTGCCCAGCGAGGCCGGTAATGTTATTCAGCGATAGTTGGTCCTCTTAACGAGGCCCCACAGGCTTCTCACCGCAGATGAAGGTTCGCCAGCCAATTCGTCAGCACCGCACTCGCAAGCAACCCCCCTCCCCCCCACTAAAAAGGTTGAGCAGGGGGAGGCCAGGAGGGATGTCCTGTTCCCCAGAAGGTCCCGGAGAGTCAGTAATAGGGCAGCCAATGCTGCCTGGATCGAGGTGGCGGCGGCTGTGAGCACCAGGAGTGTGATCAGGAGGACTGGACTCCCGTGCTGGAAAAAGGTCAATGACCTACACCAGGCAGCACGAGCGAGTAGACACCAATATCCCCCTATCCCCATCTCTGAGACCTTTCCACCCCATGCGAGCATCCACCCCCAACTGTCCATGCGACCCCCAACCCTCCCTCCAACCCCCCTCTCCCTTCAACATCCCCAACCCTCCCTCCCCCCTCCCTCACTTCAATCCCCCCCAACCCTTGCTTCACAACTATCCTCCCACCACTGTGAACCACCCGTTTGCTAACAATGCTTTCTCTGGGTCTCCTCAGGAAAAGCTCTCCCACAACCGTCGGGAGAGGGCCTAGACTGGCGATGGGGTGCCGGACATAAGAATCCTCACCTCCTTCGAGGAACGGGCCCTGGAGGTGACTGGGATGGCCAAGGACTGAGTGGTCACCAATACGGAGTCTGGCAGACGCCACAGAGGTAAGGAGCCACCTTGCTCCACCCGGAGTCCCTGTCAAATGTGAGTTGTTATTGCCTTACTGACTGACCCATCCTTCCCAGTGGCCACATGTCCATTCTCCCACAGGTCCTCCAGCCGACGGCGCTGGCTCGTCCAGTTGGCCCCCTCTCCAGCCTCTCGGGAGAACACCTCGAAGGTGAGCTCCGAGGAAGACACGATCAATGCTTCACACCTCTCATCCCCACCCTTCACCAGTGCAGTTACACACACCTTGGTGGTAAATATTAGTGGTCAGCTTCTGGGACACAATCTGGTGAGCACCACACCGCTGCTGATGCACATCAGGTAGAGGCAGGAACCCCAAAAGAATCAGTCAGAGGGCTGCTGGATCCCAGGACCCAGCTGGTCCCAGCCTGATGCTGAATATATGGAAGAGGTAATCAAGGAGCTGATAGGGACAACAGGAAGCAATCAGGACATTCAGAGGGAGATGTCAGCAACACTCCAGCAGATCAATGGCTGATTGAAGGAGCCCCAGAGGATACTGGCGCTGGAATTGTTGCCGGCAATGCGTGGCACCGAGGCCAGCAATACTAGGGTGGCAACCGCAGTGGATATCCTGGTTCACGACGATGTATGATTATGATAACTGGTTGGGAAACTAGCACTGACCTGCATGATTCTTCACCTGTGATTGCACAACAGTTGTACAGTCAAAGTGTGAAAGACCTTGCAATTTGAAAATGCAGCTGGCTGTTGCCAGGGGAGCTTTAATGGCCTCATGAGTGTAGTTGATGAACCTTTGGACTCGAGGAAACCAAACAATAGCACTGAACATGGCTGGCACTGCCACACAACTGTCTTGATTGGTGGATGTGTTGATAAATTCATTGGCACGATAGAGTAAGGCATCAGTCCCCTCCTGTATGGCAGGCCATGCGATGCCACATACATCACCTGTCGTGGTGTGGAAGCCGCTGCTGATATCGAAACTGAACACCACTGTAACATTGAGGGCCGCTGGCATGGGATACCCAAGCAAAAGCTTATTCAAAGCTTTGTCGAAGAGGTGGCACTGAGAAACATTTTATTCTTAAAAATAAATTTAGTGTACCCAATTAATTTTTTCCAATTAAGGGGCAATTTAGCGTGACCAATCCACCTACCCTACGCATCTTTGGGTTGTGGGGGCGAAACCCACACAAACACGGCGAGAATGTGCAAACTCCACACGGACAGTGACCCAGAGCTGGGATCGAACCTGGGACCTCAGCACCGTGAGGTTGCAGGGATAACCCACTGCGCCACCGTGCTGCCGAGAAACATTTTAAAGCAGAAGAGACTGAAAGATAGGAAAGGATTTGATAGAGGCAGCAAGAGTGGGAATCAGAGCATGCTGAATTCGGCAGGATGTGACATTTTGAATTCTCGAAAGTGGTTTGAGATGCAGAGATAAAGTCAGTCACATGTTTGTGGCATTTCGAGCATTACACTGGCCTGTGGCAGCTTTGTACGTGTCATACATATGCGTGCCAGGAATATTTGTTAGCGCAAAACATATTTGAATAAGTTCTTACCCTTTCTTGGCACCTGGTTCATGGTTGTTTAAAAATGGAGTGCATCTGTCCCTTGGTGCGTTTGTGTTTTAGGTGAGCAGTTGTACATGTTGTACAACAGCCATTTTGTCAGCTGCTGTATGAGGCCACACAGCTCTGTGTAATAAAGCCTCGATTACATTCTACTCTCGTCTTGTCGTAATTGACAGTGCATCAATGCCTTCCCTGGATAAGGCTGCATCTAGACAAGCCCCCCCGCCCCTCTCCCCTACTCCCTGGAGCTGCCTGTTACTGGCCTTGCAGTCTCTGTTGTTGAACAACAAGTGATTTCTCTCGTATTCTCTCCTCCTATTCCTGAGCTACAGGAATATCTGGTGAATGAGACCCATGGTTATTGAAGTATTTGTCTGCAACCATCCAATTGCCATTCTTACCCTTAACCCTGCATTATCCTTCTCAATGCTTTTGTTTGCTCCCGTGATCCACCGCATGAGACCTTTGAATATCTGGCCATGATACTGGACATGCCCCCTATCAAATCCAACTCCTGCTATGGCTATAACTGGCCCCTCTACCACCCAGTACTCAATTCAAATCACAGAACCCCAAATTGACAACACCAACCCCACCTTTTAAGCCCATCATTCATCTTACCATGCCAGCCGAGAACTACATCCTACTCCCCCTCACAGGGCCACCACATCCAGGACAAAGGTCCTTCCATTCTCCTAGCCTCCCTACACCTGAACACCACCCTCTGATCTTCCTTCTTTTTCTCCTCTGCTGCTTCCTGCACCCAAACATTTACCTTTCCACGCACTCTGCCCCTTTTGCCCCGGGCTCAACATGTACAACCGCTCACCTAAAACACAAACGCACCAAGGGACAGATGCACTCCATTTTTAAACAACCATGAACCAGGTGCCAAGAAAGGGTAAGAACTTATTCAAATATGTTTTGCGCTAACAAATATTCCTGGCACGCATATGTATGACACGTATAAAGCTGCCACAGGCCAGTGTAATGCTCGAAATGCCACAAACATGTGACTGACTTTATCTCTGCATCTCAAACCACTTTCGAGAATTCAAAATGTCACATCCTGCCGAATTCAGCATGCTCTGATTCCCACTCTTGCTGCCTCTATCAAATCCTTTCCTATCTTTCAGTCTCTTCTGCTTTAAAATGTTTCTCAGTTCCAACTCTTCGACAAAGCTTTCAATAAATCCTCCTCATATGTCTCTTTACGACATGACGTTTATTTTCCTCATGCCTGTGAAGTAACTTGGAACATAAACATAAAAATTGTTGCTCGTGTAATGCGATGGCTTATTATTTTAATTTTAATTGGTCATCTGTTTGGCATGCGCCTGAACCCTTCTTGGTTGTCTTCCACTCCTCGTGGAATCTGCCTGTCTTCCATCTGTTACTCATCCAGCTCGAATCAAGGCGACCACAAAAGCAAAATACTGCAGATCTGGGAATCTAAATTTAAAATGTAAAATACTGGAAATGTTCAGCAAGCAAGGCAACATGTGCGGAAAGAGAAATAATTAATGTTTCTCTTTACACTGATATTCCATGTTGCTGAGAATTTCAAATCTGTTTGCTTTTATTTCTATTCAACACTCTATTCCATGGCTAAGTCTTGTTTAGTCTCTATTGTTTGCACCAGAATTCGATGACCTGTTCTTGGCACTCGTGGTACTTACATCAACTGCCTTACATCTGCTGTCATACTTCAGGATGACTCACATTATATTCATGATCAGTTATCCATACTAACCATATTTTGTGACTCATGAGACCTTTACTCATAAGCCTGGAAATTACTGTTGCGAATGTCAGATGATATTGCTTTCATTATATGCTTATAAAATAGTTATATTTTTTCCGACATTTACAAAAGCATTCATCCGTTTGAGCTAAATGGGGTAATACCTGTTCCTAAAACAGCAGCAGGCAAGAAGATAGTCGGGCATATACATTAAGTATTTGTCTGCTATATCATCAACAGTAATTTCTGGGCTATAGTTAGTTCTCCAGCCTGCTAACATTCATTGATTAAGCTGCGCTGCCAGCTACAATTCATTGACACTTAACCTCCTTTCATCTGTGGTTTTCTTAGTGAGTGAAGGCCGCCCATTATCTTAATGATTTGCAATAACGTCATTTTCTTCTATCTATTCACAAATTACTCGGTGAATCAATACTTCACGCAAATATCTCACTGAGAAATCTGAGGAGGTCGTGTTAAAAAAAGGATATCCTAAGATCGACAGGGTGTGGCATATTTTGCATGGCAGACTTCAGGCTGCAAAGTATTAAAGGGATATTAAAAAGAAAGCTAATTATTTTCAATTGGGGTCAATTATAGGTTAATTTCTGTAAGTGAGGGCTGTTTGCACATTGTCTTACAGTTATATTTTTACAGGAATGCAGCATTCTGGATTTTTTGTTCTCTAATATCAATTAACCTGGAATTAACATTAGGACCCCTTTGAATGACCTCTCCACAGCATGTGACTGAGTAATGGCCTCAAAGGAGCAGGAAAGGTTGGTACTTAATCATAACCATTCAACAGATGTCAGACAACCTTTCAGAAACGGCAGATGAAATTTTCTAAGTTATTCAACTACAATTATTACATCTTATTTAATTCAATTAACAAATCGGAAACACCACATTCATAAATACATAACTATCTCCTTAATTTAACGTTGATTGTAGGTTTCGTTATTTCTTTCCTTGAAGAATATCAAAATAACAGTAGGCCCAGCTCACAACCAGCATTGATAGATGAACAATTATTCAACAGCAGGCAGGACGACCCCCTCCACATCTCACAAGTGCTATTTAAAAAGATCATCAAAGGCTTTCAGATTGGCTACTTAATGATTATTTCTGACTCTGTGGACAAGCAGCAAGCTTTATAATGATGTTTAAATCATTTTTTAATTTGACCCTTTTTCTCCCTAAAGACCCCCACCCTCCCCTCTTCCCTCCTCTCTCCACCTCCCCCACCCCCCTTCTCCTACTCCCCTGGCAACAAATAGATCCATAAACAAAGACAAGAACAGCCTCCATCTCATCTAGAACCCCCCCATTCGAGCTCCGAAGGGAAAAAGTAATCTTCTCCAGTTTAATTAATTCTGCAATATTCCCCAACCATGCCGACACCTTCAGCAGTTCCTCCGACCTCTGTGTCGTGTTGGGTGCTCTGCTACACAGACGAACCAACACGGTTGCGGAAGGTACAACTCAGTTTTATTATTAACAATATTAACATTTGTAAACTGGTTACTGTGGTTTGTTCACTACCCTCTAATCTGTGGACCCAGCCCTAACACTATCTTTGAGAGGCACTCAGCACATGGTAAATGTCTGAGTGGCTTGCTGTGTAGCTCTGTGCCCTGAGCTGTCTCCTGCTGGAATCAACCGGAAGTGTCGTGTTCCCCGTTTTATAGTGTGTCTGCTCTTGCTTGTATTTGGCTGTGATGTTGCGTGTGTATTGATTGGTCCGTTGATCTGTCCATCAGTGTGTATGTGTGTTTGCACCATGATGTTTATCTGAATATCATGACATCCTCCCTTTTTTACAAGAATATGCGCCTATGTGGTAATAAATATAGATGTGTACTGAGTGCAGCTGAATGTGTGTGTGTGCAATATCTACAACATGTACATGAGGCTAAACTATATACATAGGAAGGTGCCAGGTGCAACATAGCAACGAGGTTGTACCATCAACAAAACAAGTGTAATCATCAAGCATCAAAACAAACTCCTCAAACGACAAAAGAGAAACTTATTAACATAGTAGCATAAAACTTTTAGTGAGTCCAATGTTCAAACAGGCTCATAAGTCCAGCCTAGTAGGTGGGTGACGAATTCGGGTTGACCGCCTCAGGGGTGGATCAGGATCCACCGGCTCAGCAAGGGGCCTGGCCACAGGCAGCAGAGGAACGGGCATGGTGGCAGGAAGCTCCACAAATTCGACATCAGGAACAACAGGAGGGCGTGGCACCGGTGTATGATCACGTAGCGAGCGCGGAAGCAGGCGAAGAGCCCAGCGATTGCGCCGGCGAATGGAGCCATCAGGCATGCGAACCAGGAACGAGCAGGGAGCCACGCGTCGGAGAACTTCGACAGTTGCCGACCAGCCACCCTCCGGTAGGTGGATGTGGACGTTGTCTCCAGGCGCCAAGGCAGGAAGATCAGTTGCCCGAGTGTTTTGTGCCACCTTCTGCTGAGCACGCTGCTGTCGCATCCTTTGCAGTACTGGAATGTGGTCGAGTGTAGGGACAAGAATGGATGGCACAGTGGTCCTGAGGGTGCGACCCATCAACAGCTGGGCTGGTAAGAGGCCAGTGGCTAGTGGGGCCGAGCGATAGGCCAGCAGGGCTAAGCAGAAATCTGATCCGGCATCAGCAGCCTTGCAGAGGAGCCGCTTGACGATATGAACGCCCTTTTCCACCTTGCCATTTGACTGGGGATGCAGAGGGCTGGACGTCATGTGTGTGAAGCCATATGAAGTAGCCAAAGAAGACCATTCTTGGCTTGCAAAACAGGGCCCATTGTCCGACATGACAGTAATCGGAATGCCATGTCGAGCGAAGGTGTCTTTGCATGCCCTTATGACAGCGGACGATGTTAAATCGTGCAGGCGTATGACCTCTGGATAATTTGAAAAGTAATCTATGATGATTACGTAGTCCCTGCCAAGCGCATGAAAGAGGTCCACACCCACCTTCACCCAGTGGGACGTCACCAACTCATGGGGCTGAAGCGTCTCGGGGGGTTGAGCTGGCTGATGGTGTCCATGGCGCAGGATGGCGGATTCCTGAGGATGCGTAGGTAGGTCTCACAGTTAGTGGGTTCCACTCCTTGTACGATGTCGTGTTGGGTGCTCTGCTACACAGATGAACCAACATGGTTGCGGATGGTACAACTCAGTTTTATTACTAACAATAACATCTGTAAACTGGTTACTGTGGTTTGTTCATTACCCTCTAACCTGTGGACCCAGCCCTAACACAATCATTGAGAGGCACTCAGCACATGGCGGAAGTCTGAGTGGCTTGCTGTGAGCTCTGTGCCCTGAGCTGTCTCCCTACTGGAGTCAACCGGAAGTGTCGTGTTCCCCGTTTTATAGTGTGTCTGCTCATGCTTGTGATTGGCTGTGATGTTGCATGTGTATTGATTGGTCCGTTGATCTGTCCATCCGTGTGTTTGTGTGTTTGCACCATGATGTTTATCTGAATATCATGACACTCTGTTCAAACAAAAATCACCTCCAAGCAATCAACATGGTGAAGGACACCACATCGACTCCCTTCCCCTCCATCAACCCCGACATTTCCAATACCCCATTAAATGCCTCAAGAGGACCCGGTAACATCTGCATCCCCACAAGTTTTGCTAGTGTCTCAAATACCGAACCCCAGAACTAGACATGGTTAACTGATCCCCCTCTACACCTCTCACATCCATACTCTACCCCTGCAAAGAACACACTCAGTCGTGCCCATGTCATATGGGCGCTTGAACTGTAAAAGCTCATCCTAGCACATAAAGATGTAGCATTGACCCGCCGCATAATTTCACTCCACACTCCACATCTCAACTCCATATCCAACTTCTCCTCCCACCTCTGCTTTATCTCCTCAATCGGTGTTTTCCCTGTGTCCACCAGCCATTCATAGATGTCCACAATTCATCCATCCCCAACTCATCTGGCAAGTGCAAACTATCAAGCAAGTTGAAAATCCGGCAGTCGAGGGAACGATGACAACTCTTTCCGCATGAAATCTTGCAACTATAGATGTCAAAATCCGCCCTCCGCCCCCCCCCCCTCCCCCCGCCACCCCCGCTCGTCAATTCATGCTTCTCCCACAACTTCGCAAAGCTAGCAAATCTACCTTCTAAGAACAAACCCACCCTTCCCCCATCCCACCCTCCCCACGAAATCATCACTTAAATTTTGCATCCAACTCTGCTGGGGCGAACCAGTGACTCCCACAAATAGGAGCCAACAATGACATGTCCCCCAAACCAAAATGCCAGCTCAACTGGCTCCAGATCTTTAAGGAAGACACCACCACCCGACTTCCCGTATACGTCCCTGGGGTGAATACAAGGGGGGTTGCAGCTAAAGCCTTCAAGCTTGCCTCCTCACACAATGCCTCCTCCACCTATACCCTCCTTAAATAGTTGCCCCCTCTCTCTTGCGAAGCTGTCCCAGTGCGACACTTCCGGGTCGTGGTTTTAACACCTGCAGGAGAGAGACACCCACAGTTATCCATGACACCCAATACCAGCCTGTTGTGGAGTAAAGAAAACTCTTTTCATTACAATGGCGACCACAAAGGGACTACGGTGGACTGGAATTTGTGACTTACCAGAGGGGGTGAGAGAAATGAGTAAAATGGAAGAGAAGATCTCCTCCTATTTATTCAAGAAAATTAATCTCATAAAACCGTGGGTATTAGATCTGCAGGAGATCCCAGACCCGTGTCATGCTCCTCGTGTGCGATATGGGAGCTCAGGGATACGTCCACTGTCCATGGCTTCTTCATATGCAAGAAGTGTGTCCAGTTGCATCTCCTGTTAGACCGCTTGACGGCTCTGGAGCTGTGAAGGGGGCAGCACGGTGGCATTGTGGATAGCACAACTGCTTCACAGCTCCAGGGTCCCAGGTTCGATTCCGGCTTGAGTCACTGTCTGTGCGGAGTCTGCACATCCTCCCCGTGTGTGCGTGGGTTTCCTCCGGGTGCTCCGGTTTCCCCCCACAGTCCAAAGATGTGCAGGCTAGGTGGATTGGCCATGATAAATTGCCCTTAGTGTTCAAAATTGCCCTTAGTGTTGGGTGGGTTTACTGGGTTGTGGGGATAGGGTGGAGGTGTGGACCTTGGGTAGGGTGCTCTTTCCAGGAGCCGGTGCAGACTCGATGGGCCGAATAGCCTCCTTCTGCACTGTAAATTCTATGAAATGTTACTGCAGTGATGTCAGAGTGTGGGTGGAGCTGAGCTCTGGCTCTGCTTTTTAGTTTCACTTTGAGAAAAGCTTGGGTATGTCTGTGTTTTTTTTGGTTTTGTTTCAGTGTTGGAGCTGCAGTCAGCCGCAGGAGGTGTAATGTTGCTCTCTTTGACATGTAAAGACTATCTCTTGATCATTTGGCGGATTCAGAGGGATAACATTTCTCAGTAGTGAATTTAAACCTGGTGTGCTTCCATTAAAAGTTTTTTTAAATGTCTAATGGATGTTAAAACGAACGTAAGGATTACTTAGTGTGGTATTATTTGGGGGTTGTATTTGAATTAATGGTTGCTACGATGATAGTGTTGGGTGGGGTTACTGGGTTATGGGGATCGGGTGGAGGTGTTGACCTTGGGTAGGGTGCTCTTTCCAAGAGCCGGCGCAGACTCAATGGGCTGAATGGCCTCCTTCTGCACTGTAAATTCTATGCAATTCTATGAATGGACTCACTTTGGAGCATCCGCGATGCTGAGGACGTTGTGGATAGCACGTTTAGCGAGTTGGTCACGCCGCAGGTGAAGGTTACTGAGGGAGATGGAAAATGGGTGACCAAAAGAGAGAGCAAGAGTAGGAAGGCAGTACAGGAGTCCCCTGCGGTCATCTCCCTGCAAAACAGATATACCGCTTTGGATACTGTTCAGGGAGATGACTCACTAGGGGAAGGCAACAGCAGCCAGGTTCATGGCACTATGGCTGGCTCTGCTGCGCAGCTAGGCAGGAAGAAGAATGGCAGGGCTATAGTGATAACAAAGAACAAAAGAACAAAGAAATGTACAGCACAGGAACAGGCCCTTCGGCCCTCCAAGCCCGTGCCGACCATGTTGCCCGACTAAACTACAATCTTCTACACTTCCTGGGTCTATTTGGCAATCTATTTGTCAACATGCCCATTAAATGTCACTATCGTCCCTGCTTCCACCACCTCCTCCGGTAGCGAGTTCCAGGCACCCACTGTAAAAAACTGCCTCTTACATCTACTCTAAACCTTGCCCCTTTCACCTTAAACCTATGCCCCCTAGTAATTGACCCCTCTACTCTGGGGAAAAGCCTCTGACTATCCACTCTGTCTATGCCCCTCATAATTTTGCAGACATCTATCAGGTCGCCCCTCAACCTCCGTCGTTCCAGTGAGAACAAACCGAGTTTATTCATCCGCTCCTCATAGCTAATCAGGCAAAATTCTGGTAAATCTCTTCTGCACCCTCTCTAAAGCCTTCACATCCTTCTGGTAGTGTGGCGACCAGAATTGAATACGATACTCCAAGTGTGGCTGAACTAAGGTTCGATACAGCTGCAACATGACTTGCCAATTCTTATACCCAATGCCCCGGCCAATGAAGGCAAGCATGCCGTATGCCTTCTTGACTACCTTCTCCACCTTGTTGCCCCTTTCAGTGACCTGTGGACCTGTACTCCTAGATCTCTCTGACTTTCAATACTCTTGAGGGTTCTACCATTCACTGTATATTCCCTAATAGCATTAGACCTTCCAAAATGCATTACCTCACATTTGTCCGGATTAAACTCCATCTGCCATCTCTCCGCCCAAGTCTCCAAACAATCTAAATCCTGCTGTATCCTCTGACAGTCCTCATCGCTATCCGCAATTCCACCAACCTTTGAGTCGTCTGCAAACTTACTAATCAGACCAGTTACATTTTCCTCCAAATCATTTATATATACTACAAACAGCAAAGGTCCCAGCACTGATCCCTGCGGAACACCACTGGTCACAGCCCTCCAATTAGAAAAGCATCCTTCCATTGCTACTCTTTGCCTTCTATGACCGAGCCAGTTCTGTATCCACCTTGCCAGCTCACCCCTTATCCCGTGTGACTTCACCTTTTGTACGAGTCTACCATGAGGGACCTTGTCAAAAGCCTTAATGAAGTCCATATAGACAACATCTACTGCCCTACCTGCATCAATCATCTTTGTGACCTCCTCGAAAAACTCTATCAAGTTAGTGAGACACGATCTCCCCTTCAGAAAACCATGCTGCCTCTCACTAATACGTCCATTTGCTTCCAAATGGGAGTAGATCCTGTCTCGAAGAATTCTCTCCAGTAATTTCCCTACCACTGAAGTAAGGCTCACCGGCCTGTAGTTCCCTGGATTATCCTTGCTACCCTTCTTAAACAGAGGAACAACATTGGCTATTCTCCAGTCCTCCGGGACATCCCCTGAAGACAGTGAGGATCCAAAGATTTCTGTCAAGGCCTCAGCAATTTCCTCTCCAGCCTCCTTCAGAATTCTGGGGTAGATCCCATCAGGCCCTGGGGACTTATCTACCTTAATATTTTTTAAGACGCCCAACACCTCGTCTTTTTGGATCTCAATGTGACCCAGGCTATCGACACACCCGTCTCCAGACTCAACATCTACCAATTCCTTCTCTTTGGTGAATACTGATGCAAAGTGTTCATTTAGTACCTTGCCCATTTCCTCTGGCTCCACACATAGATTCCCTTGCCTATCCTTCAGTGGGCCAACCCTTTCCCTGGCTACCCTCTTGGTTTTTATGTACGTGTAAAAAGCCTTGGGATTTTCCTTAACCCTATTTGCCAATGACTTTTCATGACCCCTTCTAACCCTCCTGACTCCTTGCTTAAGTTCCTTCCTACTTTCCTTATATTCCACACAGGCTTTGTCTGTTCCCAGCCTTTTAGCCCTGACAAATGCCTCCTTTTCCTTTTTGACGAGTCCTACAATATCTCTCGTTATCCAAGGTTCACGAAAATCGCCGTATTTATCCTTCTTCCTCACAGGAACATGCCAGTCCTGAATTCCTTTCAACTGACACTTGAAAGTCTCCCACATGTCAGATGTTGATTTGCCCTCAAACATCCGCCCCCAATCTAGGTTCTTCAGTTCCCGCCTAATATTGTTATAATTAGCCTTCCCCCAATTTAGCACATTCATCCAAGGACCACTCTTATCCTTGTCCACCAGCACTTTAAAACTTACTGAATTGTGGTCACTGTTCCCAAAATGCTCCCCTACTGAAACTTCTACCACCTGGCCGGGCTCATTCCCCAATACCAGGTTCAGTACCGCCCCTTCCCTCGTTGGACTGTCTACATATTGTTTTAAGAAGCCCTCCTGGATGCTCCTTACAAACTCTGCCCCGTCTAAGCCCCTGGCACTAAGTGAGTCCCAGTCAATATTGGGGAAGTTGAAGTCTCCCATCACCACAACCCTGTTGTTTTTAGTCTTTTCCAAAATCTGTCTACCTATCTGCTCCTCTATCTCCCGCTGGCTGTTGGGAGGCCTGTAGTAAACCCCCAACATTGTGACTGCACCCTTCTTATTCCTGATCTCTACCCATATAGCCTCACTGCCCTCTGAGGTGTCCTCCCGTAGTACAGCTGTGATATCCTCCCTAACCTGTAGCACAACTCCGCCACCCCTTTTATATCCCCCTCTATCCCGCCTGAAACATCTAAATCCTGGAACATTTAGCTGCCAATCCTGCCCTTCCCTCAACCAGGTCTCTGTAATGGCAACAACATCATAGTTCCAAGTACTAATCCAAGCTCTAAGTTCATCTGCCTTACCCGTAATACTTCTTGCATTGAAACATGTACACTTCGGGCTACCAGACCCGCTGTCTTCAGCAACTTCTCCCTGTCTGCTCTGCCTCAGAGCCACACTGTCCCTATTCCCTAGTTCTCCCTCAATGCTCTCACCTTCTGACCTATTACTCCCGTGCCCACCCCCCCCTGCCATACTAGTTTAAACCCTCCCGGGTGACACTAGCAAATGTCGCGGCCAGGATATTTATGCCTCTCCAGTTTAAATGCAACCCGTCCTTCTTATATAGGTCACACCTGCCCCGGAAGAGCTCCCAGTGGTCCAGATAATGGAAACCCTCCCTCCTACACCAGCTGTTTAGCCACGTGTTTAGCTGCTCTATCTTCCTATTTCTAGCCTCACTGGCACGTGGCACAGGGAGTAATCCCGAGATTACAACCCTAGAGGTCCTGTCTTTTAAATTTCTGCATAGCTCCCTGAACTCCTGCTGCAGGACCTCATGCCCCTTCCTGCCTATGTCGTTAGTACCAATATGTACAACAACCTCTGCCTGTTTGCCCTCCCCCTTCAGGATGCCCTCTACCCGTTCGGAGACATCCTGGACCCTGGCACCAGGGAGGCAACATACCATCCTGGAGTCTCTTTCACGTCCACAGAAGCGCCTATCTGTGTCCCTGACTATAGAGTCCCCTATTACTATTGCTCTTTTGCGCTTTGACCCTCCCTTCTGAACATCAGAGCCAACCGTGGTGCCACTGCTCTGGCTGCTGCTGTTTTCCCCTGATACGCTATCCCCCCGACAGTATCCAAAGGGGTATACCTGTTCGAGAGGGGAACAACCACAGGAGATTCCTGCACTGACTGCCTGCCCTTTCTGGTTGTCACCCATTTCTCTGTCGGCACCTTGGGTGTGACCACATTTATATAACTGCGATCTATGACGCTTTCCACCACCTGCATGCTCCTAAGTGCATCCAATTGCTGCTCCAACCGAACCATGCAGTCTGTGAGGAGCTCCAGTTGGGTGAACATTCTGAAGATGAAGCCATCCGGGACGCTGGAAGCCTCCCGGACCTGCCACATCTCATAGTCAGAGCACTGCACCCCTCTAACTGACATTGCGTCAATTAATTAGTAAATTAAAATTAAAAGTTTTTTAAAAATTTTTTGAAAAGTTACTGTTAACTATCTGTTTCCTAGCACTAGATTTCTATTATAAGTGTGAAAGCTAAATATAGTACTAAATTATAATAAAGTAATTATGTTTAATTAGTTACCAATGCTTAATTTTTTAAATTTAGTGTAGATTCCCAACCAGCCACTCAGGTCACAGCTTTTCTGTGATGTCACTTCAGTTCCCCCACCCCCCCCCACAACCCCCTCACACCCAATTTGAAAAGGTAATAAAAGTAAAAATGAGTAAAAATCACTTACTTACCTTCTTACCTTCTGACGGTCTCAGATGTTCTCAGGTTCTCTCCCTGACAGAGACTGCTCCTCCTCCTCCGAACGGCTCCAGAAACTAGGCCGCGATCTTTTAAGCAGCTCTGCGCGCTTTTCAAATTTCCGCTCCAACTCGCAGCTCCAGCGCTTTTTAAATCTCCGCTCCAACTCGCAGCTCCAGCGCTTTTTAAATCTCCGCTCCGACTCGCAGCTCCCACGCTTTTTAAATCTCCGCTCTGACTCGCAGCTCCCGCGCTTTTTAAATCTCTGCTCCGACTCTCCACTCCCGCTCTTTTTAAATCTCCGCTCCAACTCGCAGCTCCGGCGCTTTTCAAATCTCCGCTCCAACTCGCAGATCCTGCTGTTTTTAAATCTCCGCTCCGGCTCGCAGCTGCCACGTTTTTTAAATCTCCGCTCCGACTCGCAGATCCTGCTCTTTTTAAATCTCCGCTCCCACTCGCAGCTCCCGCACTTTTTAAATCTCCGCTCCGACTCGCAGCTCCCGCGCTTTTTAAATCTCCTCTCCGACTCGCAGCTTCCGCACTTTTTAAATCTCCGCTCCGACTCGCAGCTCCTGCGCTTTTAAAATCTCCGTTCTGACTCGCAGCTCCCCCGCTTTTTAAAATCTCTGCTCCGACTCGCAGCTCCCGCGCTTTTTAAATCTCCGCCTTAGGGGGTTCAATCCTAAGGGGAATAGGCAGGCGGTTCTACAGATGCAATTGAGACTCCAGGATGGTATGTTGCCTCTCTGGTGCAAGGGTCAATGATGTCTCGGAGCGGCTGCAGGACATTCGGTGGGGGGGGGGGGGGGGCTGGCTGGAGGGTGAACAGCCAGCTGTCGTGGTGCACATAGGCACCAACGATATAGGTTGAAAAACGGGACGCGGTCCTACAAGCTGAATTCAGGGAGTTAGGAGTTAAACTAAAAAGTAGGACCTCAAAGGGAGCAATCTGAGGATTGCTACCAGTGCCACGAGCTAGTCAGAGTAGGAACGTCAGGATAGATAGGATGAATTTGTGGCTCGAGAGATGGTGCAAGATGGAGGGATTCCAATTCCTGGGGCATTGGAACCGGTTCTGGGGAGGTGGGACCAGTACAAACCGGATGGTCTACACCTGGGCAGGACTGCAACCAATGTCCTCGGTGGGGTGTTTGCTAGAGCTGTTGGAGAGGGTTTAAACTAATGTGGAAGGGGTGTAGGAAATGAAGCAGGAAGTTCGGAGGTAATAAAACAAGGACAGAAACAAAAGGCAGTAAGGGGGAAAGTGTAAGGCAGAGAAACCATAGTCAAAAATTAAAAAGGGCGACAGTACAAGGCACAGTGACTGAGGGGAGCTCAGTGAATAGGCCCAGTAATACTAAAAGGAATAAAACAGAAAGTAAAAACATTAATGGGAAGCGACGCTGCAGGTTGTTACATGAAGATATGGGTTCAACGACAAGGAAAATTAGGAGAAAAGTTAAGAGGAAAAATAACTTAGGAGAGGTTACTGATCGAGGTGTTAAGATTCAAAACAGAAGTAAAAAAGCCAACATAAGTATACTTTACCTGAATGCTCGTAGTATTCAGAATCAGGTAAATAAGGGGCTGTTTAGCACAGCGAGGCTGTGCTAAATCGCTGGCTTTGAAAGCAAACCAAGGCAGGCCAGCAGCACGGTTCAATTCCCGTAACAGCCTCCCCGAACAGGCGCCGGAATGTGGCGACTAGGGGCTTTTCACAGTAACTTCATTGAAGCTTATTTGTGACAATAAGCGATTTTCATTTCATTTCATTCATGAGTTGATGGCGCAAATCATCGTGAATGACTATGATTTAGTGGCTATTACTGAAACATGGTTAAAGGATGGTCACGACTGGGAGTTAAATATCCAAGGGTATCAAACTATTCGGAAGGACAGTGTGGATGGTAAGGGAGGTGGTGTATCTCTGTTATTTAAGGATGACGTCTGGGCAAGAGTAAGGGATGACATTGGTGCTATGGAGGATAAGGTTGAATCCATTTGGGTGGAAATCAGGAATAGTAAGGCGAAAAAGTCACTGATAGGAGTGGTCTATAGGTCACCAAATAGTAACAATATGGTGGGGCAGGCAAGAAACAAAGAAATATCGGATGCATGTAGAAATAGTACAGCAGTTATCATGGGGGATTTTAATCTACATGTCAATTGATTTAACCAGGTTGGTGAAGGCAGCCTTGAGGAGGAGTTTATAGAATGTATCCATGATAGTTTCCGAGAACAGTATATAATGGAACCTACGAGGGAACAAGTGGTTCTAAATCTGCTCCTGTGTAATGAGACAGGATTGGTCATGATCTCATAGTTAGGGATCCTCTTGGAAGGAGCGATCACAATATGGTGGAATTTAAAATACAGATGGAGGGTGAGAAGGTAAAATCAAACACTAGTGTTTTGTGCTTAAACAAAGGTGATTACAATGGGATGAGAGAAGAACTAGCTAAGGTAGACTGGGAGCAAAGACTTTATGGTGAAACAGTTGAGGAACAATGGAGAACCTTCCAAGCGATTTTTCACAGTGCTCAGCAAAGGTTTATACCAGCAAAAAGGAAGGACGGTAGAAAGAGGGAAAATCGACCATGGATATCTATGGAAATAAGGGAGAGTATCAAATTGAAGGAAAAAGCATACAAAGTGTTAAAGATTAATGGGAGACTAGAGGACTGGGAAATCTTTAGGGGGCAACAGAAAGCTACTAAAAAAGCTATGAAGAAGAGTAAGATAGATTATGAGAATAAACTTGCTCAGAATATAAAAACAGATAGTGAACGTTTCTACAAATATATAAAACAAAAAAGAGTGGCTAAGGTAAATATTGGTCCTTTAGAGGATGAGAAGGGAGATTTAATAATGGGAGATGAGGAAATGGCTGAGGAACTGAACAGGTTTTTTGGGTCGGTCTTCACAGTGGCAAACACAAATAACATGCCAGTGACTGATAGAAATAAAGCTATGACAGGTGAGGACCTTGAGTGGATTTTTATCACTAAGGAGGTAGTGATGGGCAAGCTAATGGGGCTAAAGGTAGACAAGTCTCCTGGTGCTAAATGAGATGGCTAGGGAAATTGCAAATGTGACACCACTGTTCAAAAAAGGAAGTAGGCAGAAAGTGGGTAATTATAGGCCAGTGAGCTTAACTTCGGTAGTAGGGAAGATGCTGGAATCTATCATCAAGGAAGAAATAGCGAGGCATCTGGATGGAAATTGTCCCATTGGGCAGATGCAGCATGGGTTCATAAAGGGCAGGTCGTGCCTAACTAATTTAGTGGAATTTTCTGAGGACATTACCACTGCGGTAGATAACGGGGAGCCAATGGATGTGGTATATCTGGTTTTCCAGAAAGCCTTTGACAAGGTGCCACACAAAAGGTTGCTGCATAAGATAAAGATGCATGGCATTACAGGTGAAGTAGTACTATGGATAGAGAATTGGTTAATTAATATAAAGCAAAGACTGGGGGTTAATGGGTGTTTCTCTGGTTGGCAATCAGTAGCTAGTGGTGTCCCTCAGGAATCAGTGTTTGGTCCACAATTGTTCACAATTTACATAGATGATTTGGAGTTGGGAACCAAGGGTAATGTGTCCAAGTTTGCAGATGACACTAAGATGACACTAAGATGAGTGGTAAAGCAAAAAGTGCAGAGGATACTGGAAGTCTGCAGAGGGATTTGGATAGGCTAAGTAAATGGGCTAGGGTCTGGCAGATGGAATACAATGTTGACAAATGTGAGGTTATCCATTAAGGTAGGAATAACAGCAAAAGGGATTATTATTTAAATTATAAAATTTTAAAACATGCTGCTGTGCAGAGAGACCTGGGTGTGCTAGTGCATGAGTTGCAAAACGTTGGTTTACAGGTGCAACAGGTGATTAAGAAGGCGAATGGAATTTTGTCCTTCATTGCTAGAGGGATGGAGTTTAAGATTAGGGAGGTTATGCTGCAAGTGCATAAGGTGTTAGTGAGGCCACACCTGGAGTATTGTGTTCAGTTTTGGTCTCCTTACTTGAGAAAGGCCGTTCTGGCACTGGAGGGTGTGCAGAGGAGATTCACTTGGTTAATCCCAGATCTGAAGGGGTTGGATTACGAGGAGAGGTTGAGTAGACTGGGACTGTACTCGTTGGAATTTAGAAGGAAGAGGGGGGGTCTTATAGAAACATATAAGATTATGAAGGGAATAGATAGGATAGATGCGGGCAGGTTGTTTCCACTGGCGGGTGAAAGCAGAACTAGGGGGCATAGCCTCAAAATAAGGGGAAGTAGATTTAGGACTGAGTTTAGGAGGAACTTCTTCACCCAAAGGGTTGTGAATCTATGGAATTCCTTGCCCAGTGAAGCATTAAATGTTTTTAAGAAAAAGATAGATAGTTTGTTGAAGAATAAAGGGATTAAGGGTTATGGTGTTCGGGCCGGAAAGTGGAGCTGAGTCCACAAAAGATCAGCCATGATCTCATTGAATGGCGGAGCAGGCTCGAGCGGCCAGATGGCCTACTCCTGCTCCTAGTTCTTCTACGCTGCTGCTACTCTCTCAAGTTGGTGATTCTGCTAAATGATACAATACATCTCTAAAATTGGTGATTCTGCTAAATGATACAAAGATAGCTTGCTGCCCCTAAAAAACAAAAACAAAGAAGAAAAAACAAATAAACAACTCTTACCTTACAGAATGTAGCTGCCCTGTAAACCAACTGGAACTCTGCTCCTAGTCAGCTGCACTCTCTGTAACTCCCTACTCCCATCACGCTCTTTGAGGAACTGTAGGAAATTAAATGAAAGGAGCACCTTTCTCCCTCCTCACCTAACCCCCTCAATCACCAAACTCTCACTTCAGCACTCAAATGCGCCCAAATTCAGTACTCAGTGTGAACAAAATCAGCACTGTATGTTGGCTCACCTTTATTCTTTCTGACTCTCGCCTCTGAAAACTGGCTGAATTCAATTAACTAATTAACAAGCTGCAGCTGCAAGTAGAGCCTGAGTGAACTCTGTGTAAAGCTCGTTTAAAAACTCACCTTCTTCTAACCTTCTTCTAATCCAAACAGCAACTTTTAAGTTAATTTACTAAATAAAAGAAAGACTAGGATTTTTTTTCTTTACGGGCAGTGTGTACAAAGGGAAGGGACTTAATCAATGCGAGCTTATGACCCACACTTGCTGGGAATTCCTTGTTCATGGGAAATAATTGCAATTCCCAATCCCATCATCAATGGGGTTCAACGGGTTGCCCGCACCTGGTGGCATAGGGTACACACATGCTGATCCATTCAGTGTGGGGCGTGCACAGCCCCAGACATCTAAGGGCATCACAGACCTGTTATTGCTCAATCTCGTGTGGCTGTACGCCACTTGTCCCTCTAAGAAGTTGAACGCGGACCAATGAAGATTGCAGGAGTTGCAGATAGTGATGAAGATTGTCAGAGAATACAACAGGATATAGATAGGCTGCAAAATTGGACAGAGAAATGGCAGATGGAATTTAACCTGGAGAAACGCGAGGTGCTGCATTTTGGTAGATCCAATTCAGGTAGGAGTTATAAAATAAATGGCAGAACCATCAGGAGCATAAAGACACAGAGAGATCTGGGTGTGCAGGTTACAGATCCTTAAAAGTGGCAGCACAGGTGGAAACAGTGGTAAAGAAAGCATATGGCATGCTTGCCTTCATATGATGGGGTACAGAGTACAAAAGCTCAAAAATTATGTTACAGTGATATAGAATGCTGGTTAGGCCACATTTGGAATAATGTGTCCAATTCTGGTCACTGCACTACCAGAAGGACTTGGAGGCTTTGGAGAGAGTACAGAAAAGGTTTACCAGGATGTTGCCTGGTATGGAGGGTATTAGCTATGAAGAGAGATTGAATAAACTGCAATTGTTCTCCCTAGAGAGACGGAGGCTGAGGGGCGACCTGATAGAAGTTTATAAAATTATTTGGGGTATAGATAGGGTGAACTGTTGGAGGATTTTCCCTAGGGCGGAATTGAAAATTACAAGTGAACACAAGTTCAAGGTGAGGGGGTTAGGTTCAGTGGAGATGTGCAGAGGAAGATTTTTACACAAAGGGTGGTGTGGCCTGGAATGCATTGCCAAGTGAAGTGGTTGAGGCAGATACGTTAGTGACCTTTCAGATTTATCTGGATAGGCACATGAACAGACGGGGTACAGAAGGATTAAGGCAGTTGGTCTAGATAGGACACATGATCGGCGCAGGCTTGAAGGGCCGAAGGGCCTGTTCCTGTGCTGTATTGTTCTTTGTTACTTGTTCTTTGATCCTTCCTTGAGCTGGATGAAGAAGATTTACTTTGGCAGTCGGAACTCTGACATCCTAAGCATATGGGCAACCCAGCGGATTTGGGTTTGGAAGATTGTGGCCTCGAAACTGCTGCTATTGACTCCTTCAAGGACACTAATGTCCGCACGCCTATCCTCCCAGCTGATTCAGAGCTAAAGTACATTTGGATTTTGCAATGTATTTTAAGCTGAGTTGTCACCCTGATGTAATGTTTATCCTTCGAAGCCACAGTGATTACTTTAAATGCTTTAACAAAGTTTAATGCCTTAGTGGATATATGCAAGACTCCTGTAAGCTAATGTCAACTATCTCTTTGACAGGTATTTCAGTAAATCAATCACCCACCCCGAAGAGTGTACTGGCAAAGGAGATCCCATAATGATGTCAGAGGGGATGTTCCAGGACACTGCGCTTCAGCAACTGCTGCTTTTGGGTGTTGAGCTTGTCATTTAACAAGTGAAATGTCAAAACCCTCCCCTTCGCCTCCTCTGCCTTCCCTCGACTCTTCCCTCCCTCCCTCCACCCTCCCCTTTAAAAAAAGACGGAATCGTGTTTAAGTGAGAAAGGAATGTTAACTGATTTCAAAGTCTTGTATTTATAAAATTATTTTTGGTAATAAATGTTTCATTTAAACTCTACAAGCTTCTACAAATGTCTTACTGAAACATCAAAACACAACATTTAATTAGGAGATAATTAAAATGAATAAGAAAATTGAAGTAAACAAGGCAGAAACATATTTAATACGGGTAGCACGGCAGCACACTGGTTAGCACTGCTGCCTCACAACACCAGGGATCTGTGTTCAATTCGGACCTTGGGTGACTGTGTGATGTTTGTACATTCTCCCCGTGTATGCATGGATTTCCTAGAACTATGAAATAGAATCATAGAATTTCTACAGTGCAGAAGGAGGTCATTCAACCCATCACGTCTGCAGCGACCCTTTGAAAGAGTACCCTACCTGGGTCCATTCCCCTGCCCTATCCCCAGAACCTGACCTGTACACTCCTGGAAACTAAGGGGCAACTTAGCATGGTCAATCCATCTATCCTGCACATATTTGGACTTTGGGAGGACACCAGAGCACCTGGAGGAAAGCAACGCAGACGTACAAAGTCCAAGCAGACAGTCACCCAAGGCCGGAATTGAACCAGCGTCCCTGATGCTGTGAGGCAGCTATGCTATCGACAGTGCCACCATGCCGCCGCCGTTTCCTCCAGGTGCTTCGGTTTCCTCTCACAGTCCAAAGATGTGCAGGTTAGGTGGATTAGCCTTGCTAAATTGTCCCTTAGTGTCCAAAGATGGGCAGAATGGTAGCACAATGGTTAGCACTGTTGCTTCACAGCGCCAGGGTTCCAAGTTCGAGTCCAGGCTTGGGTAACTGTCTGTGTGGAGTCTGCACGTTCTCCCTGTGTCTGCGTGGGTTTCTTCCAGGCGCTCCGATTTCCTCCCACAAGGTCCGAACAACATGCTTGTTCGGAAATTTGGACATTCTGAATTCTCCCTCCATGTACCCGAACAGACGCCGGAGTGTGGAGACTAGGGGATTTTCACAGTAACTTCATTGCAGTATTAATGTAAGCCTACTTGTGACACTAATAAAGATTATTATTGTAATATGGTGCAGATTTAAATAGTTTTATAGATTTAAAACAAATACCCACACTTATGCTCATTTATAAATAATCACCTTGAATCACAAAAATTTTTTAAATTATTTCTAAAGAATCAACAACAATAGTAATGCCTGTTTAAAAGAAATAGCAAAAAAACTGTTTAAAAAACTTCTACATAGCTTTCCTTGTTAAAACGTTTGCCTGTTGTTTTCAATCCAAATCTATTGTTTAAATGTCCGTCCTCAATGGACGTTTCCAAGCTTGCCACATCATAAGGGGATGAGGCTGCACTCCTCGTGCACTGTGTTGGAGCCTGCACCCTGTGGCGCTGGAGGCCCGAGGCTGCCAAAGAGAAAAGAAAGTTCATCGCATCATGGGAGCGCAGCTAAGTGCGCAAATTTATTTTTTTAAATTGGCGGCCCAAGACTGCCTGCCGTGAGCCGGAAATTACGGGCCATTAGATCCGACGATGTGGAATCTCTATGGGTAGATTTTAGAACCATTAAGGGGCAAAAAACATTAAGTAGAAGTTGTATTTAGACCCCCCAAACTCTAGCGGTGATATTGGAAATGGCATTAAACGGGAATTAGAGACACATGCAATAAAGGAACATTTGTAATTGTGGATTACTTTAATCTGAATGTAGACTAGGCAAATCAAATTCGTAACAATACCATAGAGATGGAATTCCTGGAGTGCATACAGATGGTTTCTGGATCAATTCATTGAGGAGCCAATTGGAGAACAGGCCCTCCTGGATTGGTTATTGTGTAATGAAAAAGGAATAATTGGTAATCGAGTTGTTCCAGGCACCTTAGGGATGAGCGACCATAATATGTTGAATCCTTAATCAAGATGGAGAGTGAAGTAGTTGCTTCTGAGACTAGGATCATGAATATTAATAAAGGAAACTACGATGGAATGAGGCATGAGTTGGCTATGATGGAATGGAAAACGTTACTTTTGTGAGGGCCACGAAGAATCCAGCAGGAGTTTGTAAGGTAAAACAGAAAATAACTTTATTTACAGCAATATGTACACAATAGTTCATGGCGCTTCCTTCTCCAGCCTGTACCACACTGGCCAGCTTTATTTATATGACTGAAATTACCTCTTTGGGGGAGCTCATATTCAACAAGAGTCATGGGGTAACCAATTGTCCCCAGCCAATAGGATCTGGGCAGGTTATAAAAGTTACTTTAAAGGATGACCGTGGATAGGCAAAGGCAAACATTCCAAAAGCACATGGATGACTGCAATTATTATTTATTCCCATCTAGAGCAAAAGTAAAATGGGAGGAGTGGCCAAACAATGGCTTACAAGAGAAATTAGAGATAGTATTAGATCCAAGGAAGAAGCATGAAAAAACAACAGACCTGAGGATTGGGAACAGTTTAGAATTCAGCAAAGAAGAATCAAGGGATTGGTGAAGAAGGGGAAAATAGAGTATGAGAGTAAGGTTGGAGTGAAGATAAAGACTGACTATAAAGGTTTCTACAGCTTTGTGAAGAGAAAAAGATTGGTGAAGACAAAAATGTAAGCCCCTTACAGTCAGGAACAAGGGAAGTTTTAATGGGAAACAAAGAAATGGTTGACAAACTAAATACATACTTTAGTTCTGTCTTCACAAAGACACATATAACATGCCAGAAATGTTGGGGAACACAGGATTTAGTGAGGGGGAAGAACTGAAAAAAATCAGAATTTGCAGGGAAATGTTTAACTTAATTTACAGGATGTGGGCGTCGCTGGTTAGGCCAGCATCTATTGTCCATTCCTAGTTGCCCTTCAGAAGGTGGTGGTAAGTTGCCTTCTTGAACTGTAGGTACACCCACTGTGCTGTTTAGGAGGCAGTTGGAGAAATTGATGGGACTGAAGGCATATAAATCCCCAGGGCCTGATATCTATATCGCAGAATACTTAAAGAATTCACCCTATAAATAATGGATGTATTGGTGGGCATCTTCCAAGATTCTATAAACTCGGGAATAGTTTTCCTACAGATTGCAAGACAGCTAATGTAACCCACTATTGATAAAGGAAGATAGAGATAAAACGGAATCATAGACCAGTCAGAGAGAAAACAGGGATTAATAGACCAATCAGCCTGGGGAAAACCAGTAGTGGGGAAAACTCTTGAGACCATTATAAAAGATTATGTATCAGAGCACTTGGAAAACATTGGCAGATCGGACAGAATCAGCATTAACGTATGAAAGAGAAATCATGCTTGATAAATTTACTGGAATGCTTTGAGGATGCAACTAGTAGAGTTCATGAGGGGGAGACAGTGGATGTGGTTTATTTGGGCTTTCAGAGGGTTTCGACAAAGTCCCACAGAAGAGATTAGCGTACAAAATTAAAGCGCAGGCGATTGGGGGTAGTGTATTGAGATGGATAGAAAGCTGGTTGGCAGACAGGAAACAAAGAGTAGAAATTAAACAGGTCTTTTTCAAATGGCGAGCAGTGACTAGTGGGGTCCCGGAAGGGTGGTGCTGGCATCCCAGCATTTCACAACATATATTAATGATTTAGATGAGGGAACAAAAAGTAAGAATTGCAAATTTGCAAATGACACAAAGCTGGGTGGGAAGGTGATCTCTGACGAGGATTCAGAGATGCTTCTGTGTGATTTGTACAAGTTGAGTAAGTGAGAAAATGCATGGCAGATGCAGTAAAATGTGGATAAATGTAAGTTTATCCACTTTGGTACCAAAATCAGGAAGGCAGATTGTTATCTGAATGGCTATAGATTTAGAGAGGGGAATGTATAACGAAACCTGTATATCCTCATACACCAGTAGCTGTAGGTAAGTATGCAGGTGTAGCAGTCAGTAAGGGTCAATGGTATGTTGCCTTCATAACGATAGCAAAATAACTCAAGTACAGGGGCAGAGAAGTCCTGATGTATTATACAAGGCATCGGTGAGACCACACCTGTAGGATTGTGTGCAGTTTTAGTTTCCTTATCTGAGGAAGGATACTCTTACTATAGAGGGAGTGCAGCGAAGGTTTACCAGAATGATTCCTGGGATAGCGGATATATGAGGAGTGATTGAGTCAGTTAGGAAGATATTTGCTGGAGTTCAGAAGAATTAACTCATTCTCATAGAAACCTATAAAATTCTAACAGGACGAGACCGGGTAATTGCAGGAAGGATGTTCCCAATGGTGGGGTGTCCAGACGCAGGGATCACTGTCTAAGGGTATGGGGTAGACCATTTAGAACTGAGATGAGAAGAAATGTATTCACAAAGGGAGTGGTGAGCCTGTGGAATTCGGTACCACCAAGGCCAAGACATTGTATGAGTTGGATGATCAGCCATGATCATACTGAATGGTGGAGCAGGCTCAAAGGGCCTCATGGCCTCCTCCTGCTCCTATTTTCTATGGTTCTAAACTATAATGCTCGTTTGGAGAGCCGGTGCAGACACGATGATTCAAGTGACCTCCCTCTGCGCCGTGACAATTCTGTGATTTAGGTTCTTATTATCTAAGTTTCTGCAAACTCCTTACTGTTACAGGCCAGGATCTCACAACTGAATCTGCTAGAGAGAGCTGAACAGGAGAGTCCATGGCATATCTATCCATGTTAAAATTAATTTGCCAATTATTTGCCCATTAGCATCAGTTTGTGATTACCTTCTGGCATCTTGTTGCAGTCCTCGGTAATGTGTAATCTGAAAATTTAGAAATAGTGTTTTGCTTCCAATGTCTAAACTATTCATCGAAATTTTGAACAGCAGTGATCCAAGTAGTGATCTTCCTGGAACATCACTTCCTACCTTCAGCTCTCTGAATATTTGCCCATTATCTGGACCCTTTGCTTCTTGTCTTGAAGTGGGGAAGCACAGAGTGAGGAATTGAGAACCGAGTGTTATGTCAAGAATTTGGTTACAAGTGGCAACTCAGTTCTGGGGAGAGGGTGTGGGGGTGGGAGTTGGCAGGGGATGGAGGTGATGTTCTTTTTCTTTGTGTTTTAAATCCATCATCTGTTGAGTGTTCTTACTTTTTCTCCAATCTGGGAGATTGCAACTTTAGCTACCGAGGCCAGGATTTTTCAAAGTCATGGATCGCGGGCAGGTGTGGAGGGTCATGAAATGATCAGTCAAGGAATTTCCGATCATCGGAGAAGTGCCCAAAGACCACAAGTGGCATTTAAAAATTCTGTCCATGACCGGCTTTCAAGAATGCCGGCCATCCCGCACATAAGGGGCAAACTGCCTCCTCCTTCAGTTGCAAGGGAAGAATGATGATTGCTTTCGGCATTGTGAAGAAATAGATGCTTCCCAAAAGTAATTGAAAGTTTGGCTAGTACAAAGCCAAAACTACTACAAGTTCCACACACTGCTATGACACATTGAATAAAACAATGTTAGTAAGGGAGCTGTCAACAGACTGGCAAGTCTTATTCAGTTGCATCTGGCTGTGCTGATCAACGGTTTTTGTCACTACTTTCCAGAGAAGATCCAGATTTTGAAAGAGAAGAGGTGGGTGAAAATTCCTTTTGAGTTTGAGACCCCAGAATCAATTATTAACTTACAGCTGACTCCAGATGAAGAGACTGAACTTCTGCGCCCCACCTGTGACAGCACATTACAAACACGCCACGAGTCCATGAGGCTGTAAGTATTCTGCAGTAGCATCTCCCAGGGGTATCCAGTGGTGAGTAAAACAAGCATTTTGTTGCTATTGCCCTTCACAATGACCTACATGTGCGAGGTTGGAATTTCTGTCCTCAGAAAGATGAAGACTGCACAAAGGAACTGGCTGAATTCTCTTCCGCTAGTATGTGCATTGACCTCTCCTCCTGTGAACCTGAGATTGTGAGGACCAAGCAGGCGCACCTGTTGTATAAAAGGTAATTACCAATTTTTATAATGTGCCATTGAAAGCATCCTATCTGGCTACAATACAGCCTGGTGGGGCAACTGCTCACTCCAATACCTTCAGAAACTACAGAGTTGTGAACATAGCCGAGTGTATCACGCAAACCCGCCTCCCATCCACTGACTCTATCTCCACCTCCCGCTGCCTTGGGCAAGTGGCAGCATAATCAAAGACGCCTCCCACCCGGGTTATACTCTCTTCTAACCTCTTCCATCATGTTGGAGATACAAGAGTCTGATGACACACACTAACAGATTCAAAAACAGCTTCTTCCCCCTGTTACCAGACTCCTGAATGACCGTCTTATGGACTGAACTGATATCTCCACGTGTCTTCTCTACTGAGTAGTACTGCACTCCGTATGCTTCACCTGATGTCTCCGTCTATGTATGTACATTGTGTATCTATCGTATGTCCTATGTTTTTCATGTGCGGTATAATCTGTCTGGGCGGAAATTGGCAAGTCATGTTGCAGCTTATAGGACCTTAGTTTGGCCACATTTGGAATATAGTGTTCAATTCTGGTCATCACACTACCAGAAGGATGTGAAGGCTTTGGAGAGGGTACAGAAAAAAATTACCAGGATGTTGCTTGGTATGGCGGGCATTAGCTATGAGGAGAGGTTGGAGAAACTGGGTTTGTTCTCACTGGAATGATGGAGGTTGAGTGGTGACCTGATAGAAGTCTACAAGATTTTGAGGGACATGGACAGAGTGGATAGTCAGAAGCTTTTTCCCACGGTGGAAGAGTCAATTACAAGGGCGCATAGGTGTTATGTCTGAGGGGCAAGGCTTAAAGGAGATGTATGAGGCAAATCTTTTACATAGAGGGTGGTGGGAGCCTGGAACTTGCTGCCGGGAGAGGTAGTGGAAGCAGATAGGATAGTGACTTTTAAAGGGTGTCTTGACAAATACACGAATAGGATGGAAATAGAGGGATTTGGTTGCCAGAAGGGTAGAGGGTTTTAGGTCAGATGGGCAGCATGGTCAGTGCAGGCTTGGAGGGCCGAAGGCCTGATCCTGTGTTGTCATTTTCTTTGTTCTTCGACTGTATGCAGAACAACACTTTTCACTGTACATGTGACAATAAATCCAAATCCAATCCAAGTTAAAACAGTTTGTTGTGAAGGTTGGCCAGTGTGGCTCACGAAGGTTGGCCGGGGTGGGTCCCGAAGGCCGGACAGTTGGCCAAATTGGTTCTGGGAAAAAAAGTTTGAAAATCACTGATCTAAGCCAGTAACATCCAAGCTTCAGGGCATCATGAATCGTGGTACCGCTAGGATGTGCCTTCCCCATCCCCTGTCCCTCGTACGTTCCCGCATAGGGGTTGCACAGCAACTATGCAAAAAGTTCTGATTTCCATTGGGCAATTGTCCTGTAATGGGAACCATCTGAAAGTCCAATATAAACCATTAACTTCAGATGATTCCAGCTGCCCCACATGAAGTTACCTAGAAAGGTTTAAAAGAATTAAAACCACTCTAACCTCTTGATAACTATAGTACTGACCACCAAAAACCCCACAGGACTCCCCACTCTCCTGACTACCAATGGGATGCTCCCTAACTTTTATCCCCACCCTTGCAATGACCACCTCCAATGACCCCCACCCCCATTGACCACCTGACCCCTCCTCTACAGACCAACCCCCACTGACCACAAGGTCCACACCTCCACTGACCACCCAAACCCACACTGACTATTCCACCAATCACCACCCCACTCCCACACCACTGACCACCTGACCTCCCAAATGACTACTTGATCCCTCTGCTGACCACTCTCCCACTGACCACACCTCAGTGACCACCTAAACCCCCCTGCACTGATTGCCACACTGAGGCAGTTGTGGGCCCTAGTCATTAATTTATACAGTAATCAAATAGATAAGGTTAGATTGATATGGCAAGGCAGGTGGTGGATAATGACAACAACATGTGAGAGTTTGTCGAGCATATTGCTGTAGCTGATAACCACATATGGAGTAAATGTCTGCCGCTTTCGTGAATTTAGCTCAGAGTTGCTCAGAAGAGCGAATGAACTGGCATTGATACTGTGCTGTGCCATGTTTCAAATGTCCCCAAGCACTTCATACACATGAGGTTGAGGTACCAAGACACGTTGTTTCAGGAGGCAGTCGGACTCTCAGGTTAAGTGGAGATTGAGGGGTGGTCAACAGTCAGGGACAGGGGACAGTGACTGTGATTCAGGTCGGTTTGGGGTTCCAGCATGTAGTGATGGAGCAGCACCCTGGTGCAGGACACCATTCAAGTTGGGGAGTGAAAAGGATGTGGTAACGATAAGAGACTGTATATAGCTTTGGGGTATAGATACCGTTCTCTGCATCTGTAACCAGGAGTTGTGTCACCCGCCCTTTTTAAGTACAAGGTTATTAATTGTCTATTATCAAAGTCAATATGAAGGGCAGAGGTTTGGAAAGTGCATGTACTTCTGATCTTTTCATTTTATTCCTATTACATCGGTCAACAAATAATTTCCTGTCTTTCTTCTGAGCTTTTATATCATTCTACCGATCCTTCCTCTTGTGTTAATTTCCCTTTCCTTTGTTCTGATCCTATTTAAAGCCTGTGCATGTTTCATTTTTTTCTAGACTAACACGAGGTGCTGCATTGCCAGCTCTCTCCACAGATGTATTTTCTATTTTTGTTTGTCATTATTCCACTGGCCTAATTGCCAGTCTCTCCAATTCTGTTTTGTTTTTGCAAATAACCACTTGTCTATAATTCTGCTGCTCATATATACTGCTGCACTAATTAATTTTCTCACTTACTGGAATTCACTTGGTAAAAAAACACCACTGTGGGTGTTGCTACGCGAGGTGGACAGTAGCAGTTCAATAAAGAGGCTCACCGCCACTTTTTCCAAGGGCAGTTCGAGATGGGAAACAAATGCCGACTTTGCCGGCATCACCCACATCCCACAAAAGAATAAATAAACAAAATCAGCTGAAGAACATGCAACCATTTTGCCCCCGCACTTGGTATGATTTCCCCTGTGCATTGCCTCCTCTTTGAAAGGTCAGGTCCAATTCCTTGTCCCTAGTCAGGGGGCTGTTGTGGGTATTGGCCAGGATGATTGAAGACCAGTGTGATAGCTTAAAAATTAGAACCAGAAAGTCTGACATTTTAAGTTGTGTTCCCAGCCTGAACTCCCCAACCTGTAGAAATAGTTCCCCCCAATCTACCCTAACTGTTTCCTTTAATATCTTGAAATGTTCAGTCAAATAGCCCTTTACCTTTATAAATTCTAGGGAATGTAACCCTAGATTGTATAATCTTTATTCATAATTTAACCATTGAAGACTAGGGCTGAGTTTTTCCACCCACCGCACGACATGTTTTCCGGCAGCGGAGGTGGCTCGCCATTGGCTGCCGATGGGATCGTCCAGTCCCGCTGAGGTCTATGGCATTTTATACGGCTCACCCGCCCTGCCACCAGGGGACCCACCGTAGGAGGCCACCTTCAGTGGGACCGGAAGATTCCACTGGCGGGAAGCGCTGGAAAATCCCGCCCTCGGTATCCAGCTGGTAAATCTATCCTGCACTTTCCCCAGACCATCATATTCTTCCTCAGGTGCCATACCCAGAACTGCTCATGGTACTCCATCTGTGGTCTGACCAGGAGTGGCGTAGCTAAAAATTAACTTCTAGCTCCTTGTATTCTAGTCCTCTAGATAAAGAGGTCATTCCTTCATTTACCTTTTGATTGTTTTCTGCCCGTGTTCTTGAAATTTTAATGATCAATGTAGCTGGACCCCTTAGTCTCTCTTGGCATACACTATTTCTAGATTTGCATCAATTGGAAAACACCTTGTGCGGGATTCTCCGAAATGGAGGCAGAGTGTTCGCACTGTCGTGAACGCCATCGAGGTTCACAACGGCGTGAAAGGGCCCCTAACCCGACCGATTCAGGGCCCGATAATGGGCTAGGAGCGGCGCCGCGCCATTTACGCGTGCCAAGCCTTGGCGCCGCGTAAAGGCGGCTCCGCATATATGACGCGGCCGGCTCCGCATAACTGGTGTCACCCGCTCATGCGCGGGTTGGCCGGCGCCAATCCACGCATGCGTGGTTGCCGTCCTCTCCGAGTCCGCCCTGCAAGATGTCAGACGGATCTTGCGGGGCTGCAGAAGAAAGGAGGTCCTCTTTCAGAGAGGATGGCCTGACGATCGGTGGGCACCGATCGTGGGCCGCACCCCATTTCAGGCCCCCCTGTGCAGGATACCCCCTCACCCCCCCCGCAGGCCACCCCCCCAGCATTCCCGCGCTGTTCCCGCCGGCAGCGACCAGGTGTGGACGGCGCCGGGGGGAACCCGCCGTTTTGGGCTGGCCGCTCGGCCCATCCGGGCCTGAGAATAGCAGGGGCGCCGGAGAATCGCCATTTTGGGTGTCTCGGGCGATTCTCCTGCCTGCGCCGCGTGGAACTCGATGGGGCAGTACTCACCGCTTGGGAGAATTGCATGGGAGGGTGTCGGACCGGCGTCGCGGGAAAATTTGGCGACCCAGGCGATTCTCCCAACCGGCGCGGGAGCGGAGAATCGCGCCCCCTATTCTATTCTTTTTAGGTCCAAAGTGGATTACTGCACATTTACCGACACTGAAACCTATTTGCCACAGTTTTACCCATTCACTTATCACATCAATATCTCTTTGTAATCTTCTGCTTTAATCTGCAATGCTTTACCATGCCACTATCCTTTGTATAATTGGCAAAGTTGTATTTGAAGCTTTCTACCCTATCGTCTAAATGGTTAACAAATAAGATGAATCGTTGAGGCAGAGATTGTCATAAAAGAGCAGGCAAATTAATAAAAATTGACCAACGGCTCGACATTTCATATCATTTCATTTTCATTTCATTTCATAAAAAACAGGTTTGATCATCACATAAATGGGAGTTTCAGATTGTATTACCTGCACCAGAAAAGTTAGGGGAGTTTTATTATTGTGCCAAACACCTGAAGGCAGAATGTTGAAATGAAAATGAAAATGTGTATCCATTCATGTAAATAATTTTACTGCCCTGCCATAGCAAAATGCCATTGACTTCGATGGGACCTGAAGATCCTGCCAGTGGCAGGCACCATAAAATTCTGTCCATTGTTTAGTTTGAAATCTCCAAGGGGACTTTGAATCTTATCTGTTGGATTGATTATTATTGATACGAAATACTATCCCAGTAATCGCGGTGTGAACCATTTTAATAATAATGATCTTTACTATTGTCGCAAGTAGGCTTACATTAACACTGCAATGAAGTTACTGTGAAAATCCCCGAGTCGCAACATTCCGGTGCCTGTTCGGGTACACTGAGGGAGAATTCAGAGTGGCCAATTCATCTAACAAGCACGTCTTTCGGGACTTGTGGGAGGAAACCCGGAAGAAACCCACGCAGACACGAGAAGAACGTGCAGATTCCGCATAGACTGTGACCCAACAAGGAGTCGAACCTGGGACCCTTGCGCTGTGAAGCAACACTTCTAACCATTGTGCTACCATGCCGTATTTTTTGTACAACAGCAAGTAAAAAAATTATAAGTATAGTAATTTGATACATATGCAATTATAAAAAGTGTAGTGAACATTATTAATTAATTTTGTTTCAACTGGTGAAAGTATTCGATTTTAGGAAAACTGAACTTCTCATATATATCATTAGCAAGAATGTTTTTATTTTAAAAATAAATAAATTTAGAGCACCCAATTCATTTTTTTCCAATTAAGGGGCAAATTAGTGTGACCAATCCACCTCCCTGCACATCTTTGGGTTGTGGGGGTGAAACCCACGCAGACACGGGGAGAATGTGCAAATTCCACACGGACAGTGACCCAGTGCCGGGGTCGAACCTGGCACCTCGGCGTCGTGAGGCAGCAGTGCTTACCATTGCGCAACCGTGCTACCCTACTTGGATGCTTTTATACAACACTTTACTGTGTATAGGCTTTCAGCGCAATATCTCTATTAGTTATCAGGTAGATTTAGATTTATTGTCACGTATAACGAGGTACAGTGAAATTGTTTTGCATACAGTCCAGGCAAATCGTTCCATACATGAAAAACATAGGGCATACGATAAATACACAATGTAAATACATGGACATAGACATCAGGTGACGCATACGGAGTGTATTGCTACACAGTAGACAAGATGTGTGGAGAGATCAGTTCAGTCCATAAGGGGGTCATTTAGGAGTCTGGTAACAACGGGGAAGAAGCTGTTTTTGAATCTGTTACTGTGTGTTCTCAGACTTTTGTATCTCCTGCCCGACGGAAGAGGTTGAGACGGAGAATAACCTGGCTGGGAGAGCTATTTGATTATGCTGCCCGCTTTCCCAAGGCAGCGGGAGGTGTAGTCAGAGTCAATGGATGGGAGGTGAGTTTACATTATGAACTGGGCTGTGTTCATGACTCTCTATAGACATAAGGGGCGGGATTCTCCGACCCCCCGCCGGGTAGGAGAATCCCCGCTGGGCGGCGCGAATCTACCCCGCCACCCCGACGCCGGCTGCCATATTATCCGGCGCCGGTTTTCAGGTGGGGCGAGGTTCACGTCACACCGGTCGGGGGCCGTTGGCAGCGGCCCCCCCCGGCAATTCTCGGGGCCCCGATGGGCCGAGTGGCCGTCCGTTTTTGGCCAGTCCCGCCGGCCTGGGTTATGCATGGTCCCACATGGCGGGACCTGGCAGGTAAGTAGGTGGGGGCGGTCCTTGTGGAGGCACAGGGGGATCCGACCCTGGGTGGGACCCCCACGGTGGCCTGGCCCGCGATCGGGGCCCACCAATCTGCGGGCGGGCCTGTGCCATGGGGGAACTCCGTCCTTCCGCGCAGACCCCTGCAGGGCTCTGCCATGGCCGGCGCGGAGAAGAGAACCACTCCACGCATGCGGCAAACTATGCTGGCCAGTCTGCACATGCATGGAACCATGCCGGCAGTTCCGTGTATGCGCGAGATCACGCCGGCCCTTCGGCGCATGCGCAAACTCTCGTCGTCCCTTCGGCCCCGGCTGGAGCGGCGCCAACCCCTATGCTGTCCACCTAGCCCCTGGAAGTGCGGGGAATTCCGTACTTTCGGAGCTGTTGACGCCGGAGTGGTTGGCGCCGGTTCTCCCGCCGGCGTGGGGACTTAGTCACAAGAAGGGAGAATCCCGCTGAAGAGGTATTTGTAAAGTCAAGAGCATATGCCAAATTCTGTGTTTCTTGTCTGTACTAATTATATTTGCATTTTAGAATGCTTCATCAGTGGACACTGCAAGTGTAATATTCTAAATTAAACTGAAGGGCAGCACAGTGGCACAGTGGTTAGCACTGCTGCCTCACGACGCCAAGGTGCCAGGTTCGATCCCGGCTCTGGGTCACTGTCCGTGTGGAGTTTGAACATTCTCCCCGTGTTTGCCTGGGTTTCGCCCCCACAGCTGAAAAGATGTGCAGGGTAGGTGGATTGGCCACGCTAAATTGACCCTTAATAGGAAAAATTAATTCAATACTCTAAATCATTCAAAAAAATAAAATAAATTCAACTGAATCATGAGGAATGTACAGCAGTTTGAATACTAAGCTACTTCCAAACTTACAAAACATCATAGATGGACCATATCAATACAGCTGAGCCAATATTTGGAACTTTATTCATGAGCATTAAACTATCTTTCAAAATGTTTTACCTTAGGTTATTAATATTGTGTATATGTGAAGCAGCTAAACTTTGAGCACAGTAATATAGCGGCTATGTTACCCGAACTGCATTCCTGAAGTTTTTGACCAATAATTAGAAAACACAACTGAAAATCCCACAAAGCAGTTGAGGAATTTAAACTGGCTCATTAGCCATTAGGCCCCTCATCGGCCACCCTGCATGTCTGAAAAATAGTCCAACCTGGCTTGGGTTTGACATCTTTCTGGCTTTCTTGAGCCGCAAGATGCAGCTCCCAGAATTTGACCCTCATTGTGACTGTTTTACTATGAAATTCAATTGCTAGGCCGTGATTAGAAGATTTCTTAATCGGATCAGATCATATACACTAAGGCATTTGTTGTGGGCCAGGATTTAGAGGGTATCATGAAGTTCACCTGACCCACAACTTTTACTAGATTGCGTATGGGGAGCACACAGCCCTCTCTACAGGTGTGGCACAGCAGAAATCGAAAAGTAAAGCAAAACAATGTTTATACTATGAACTCAAGTTAACTTTTTTAAAACATACAGTGAGCATCTTAGCAACCATTAATTCAAATACAACCCCCAAAGAATACAACACTAAGTAATCCTTACGTTCCTTTTAACATCCATTAGACATTAAAACAAACTTTTAATAGAAGCACATCAGGTTTAAATTCACTACTGAGAAAAGTTATACCTCTGAATTCACCAAATGATCAAGAGATAGTCTTTACATGGCAAAGAGAGCAACATTACACCTCCTGCGGCTGACTGCAGCTCCAACACTGATACAAAACCAAAAAAAACACAGACATACCCAAGCTTTTATCAAAGTGAAACTAAAAAGCAGAGCCAGAGCTCAGCTCCACCCACACTCTGACATCACTGCAGTAACATTTCATAGAATTTACAGTGCAGAAGGAGGCCATTCGGCCCATCGAGTCTGCACCGGCTCCTGGAAAGAGCACCCTACCCAAGGTCCACACCTCCACCCTATCCCCACAACCCAGTAAACCCACCCAACACTAAGGGCAATTTTGGACACTAAGGGCAATTTATCATGGCCAATCCACCTAACCTACACATTGTTGGACTGTGGGAGGAAACCAGAGCACCCGGAGGAAACCCACACACACACGGGGAGGATGTGCAGACTTCGCACAAACAGTGACCCAAGCAGGAATCGAACCTGGGACCCTGGAGCTGTGAAGCAATTGTGCTATCCACAATGCTACTGTGCTGCCCTTGACAAACATTTCTTAAAGTGACATTCTCAGGGCACCTCCGCCAAGAAAAAAAATATCAGCAACTTCAAGATGGTTTCATTTTTCACCTTTTCACTATCCTTTAAGAAATGCACACAGTAAATATACATTTTTGTTTCAAAAAACCAACACACGCAAACAGGTAAAATAATATAGTCCATTTTCTTTTGTTCTTCTTCCTCCAACTGAACCTGCTTCCATTCATCACATTCGTGACAAAGCATCGGCTATCACATTTTCCTGTCCTGCCACATGAACTATTTTTAAATGAAATGGCTGTAACAACAAACTCCAGTGAAACAGCCTTGCATTGTTATTCCGGAATCGCGCCAAAAACGTCAACGGATTATGATCAGTATATATAATTGTGTCAGACGGATTGCTGGTAACATAAATGTGAAAATGTTGAAAGCCAATACCAAACTCAAAGTCTCCTTCTCAATCGTTGAATACTTTTTCTGGTGAGAATTCAATTTCTTCGAAAAATAACCAATAGGCCGCTCTAGGCCCTGGTCGTCTTGTAGAAGCACCGCACCTACGCCCACATCACTCGCATCAACCCCCACTTTGAATGGTTTTGTATAATTTGGGATGGCTAACACAGGAGCAGTGGTTAACACAGCCTTCAGGCCGTCAAATGCCTGTTGGCACTCCGCTGTCCACTGGAATTTGCTACACTTCTTGAGCAAGTCCATCAGTGGAGCGACCACACTGCTAAAATTCGGTGCAAATTTCTGGTAAAATCCACTCATATCAAGAAACCGCATTATTTCCCGTCGTGTCGAAGGTATCGGAAAATCCCCAATAGTTTTGTTTTCACATCCCATGGGACCATTCGACCCTGTCCGATTGTATGGCCAAGGAAAGTGGCTTGGGCTTTTCCAAATTCACTTTTGGCTAGGTCTATCACCGAACACGCCTCCTGAAGTTGATCGAATAACTCCATCAGATGCTTTAAATGTTCTGTCCATATCTGGCTAAAACTTACCAGATCGTCGAAGCATACCGCACAATTGGGTAATCCTGAAACAAATTTGTTAGCTAACCATTGAAATGTGGCTGGGGCATTTTTCATGCCAAATGGCATGACTTTGAATTGGTATATACCATTTGGAGTCACAAAAGCTGAAATCTCCTTTGCCCTTTCGGATAAAGGTACCTGCCAGTAACCTTTAACTAAATCCAGTTTTGGTATAAAAGCTAATTGTTCCACTTTCTCAATGCAATCCTCCAAATGTGGGACAGGATAAGAGTCCGTTCTTGTAACTGCATTAACCTTTCTATAGTCCACACACAACCATTGGGTACTGTTTGGTTTAGGGACCATCACTATGGGTGAGCTCCATTGGCTGCAACCCACTTCAGTTATGCGATTTTTAAGCATACTCTCAATCTCTTTGTTAACCTGTGCAATTTTAAAGGGTTAAGTCTATATGGATGTTGTTTGATTGGAACAGCATTTCCCACATCTACATCATGTATAGCCATTTTAGTACTTCCCAATTTATCTCTACAAACCTACCCATGTCAATAACTATTTCAGGTCAGTTTGTTTTTCCTCTGGAAGGTAACTCAACAATTTATCCCAATTTTTAAGAACATCCTCGTTTTCCAATTTAATTTGAGGTATGTCAAATTCACAGTCATCTGGATTTGGTTCGTTACTTTGAGTTAGAATCATTAAAACCTCCTCCTTTTTCTCTCCTTCCCTTTCAAAGTTCCTTTTAAACATATTCACATGACACACTCGGTGAGTCTTCCTTCTATCTGGCATTTTTACCGCATAATTCATCTCACTTAATTTCCTTTCAATCTGATAAGTTCCACAAAACCTTGCTTTTAAAGGTTCACCTGCCACTGGTAACAATACTAAAACTTTGTCTCCACTGGCAAAACTACGAACTTTGGATTTCTTGTCCTCTCCCCGTTTTATCACATTTTGCGTCACTTTTAAATGTTGTCTAGCCAATTCATCTGCTCTATTTAATCATTCCCGAAAATTTGACACGTAATCCTATAATGTAATTTCTGATTTCTCACTCACCAATTGTTCCTTAATCAATTTAAGTGGTCCTCTTACCTCATGACCAAAAATTAGTTCAAAGGACTGAATTTGGTTGACTCATTAGGTGCATCCCTAATTGCAAACAGTATGAATGGAATTCCTATTATCCCAATCCTCTGGATAATCTTGACAATAAGCTCTCAACATTGTCTTTGATGTCTGATGCCACCTTTCTAACGCTCCCTGCGATTCTGGATGGTACGTAGTTGATTTAAATTGTTTTATTCCTAAACTATCCATAACTTCTTTGAATAACCTTGAGGTAAAATTTGATCCTCAATCCGGGTAGTCCATATCTAGTAAAGAATTGAAGTAACTCCTCCACAATCTTTTTAGCTGTAATACTACATACTGGAATGGCCTCTGGAAACCTAGTAGACACATCCATTAAAGTCAAACGATATTGATTCCCACTTTTCATTTTAGGAAGCGGTCCTACGCAATCAATTAAGACCCTTGTAAAAGGTTCCTCAAATGCTGGAATGGGTATTAAGGGCACTGGTTTTATCACTGCTTGAGGTTACCCTATCACTTGACATGTATGACATGAACGACAAAATTTAACTACATCTTTATGTAGTCCAGGCCAATAAAAATGTTTTTGTATTTTAGCTTGAGTTTTCCTTATTCCCAAATGACCTGCCACTGGTACCTCATGTGCAACTCGCAACACCTCCTTTCTATACCCTACCAGCAATACTACTTGATGAACTTCTACCCACTTTTCATCCGCCTGCATATGAAAAGATCTCCATTTTTTCATCAAGACATCACTTTTACGGTAATAACACTCTGGTATACACGCAGATTCTTCTTCCGTATATGCTTTCTGATACATCCATTTTATTTCTACATCTTTCTGTTGTAACTCCACCATTTTCCTGAACTAAAAATATCCGCCTCATCCTCCACCTGTTCTTGTTCTTTTTAAACATCTGATCAAAAATCGTTTCTGTTAATTGCACTTCAACGTCATCTTCACTCTTTGATTTCTTCTCTTGTCTTAACGTTTGACTTTGCGACCTTGTTACTACACAATCTGGAAAAATCCCAGGATATTCATCCTTCAACACTTCAGTTGTCTGATTTTCCACTGGCTTATCAACCATAGCAGGCATCACTCCCACCTGTGATCCAGCTATATCATTACCCAAGAGAAACTGTATTCCTGGACAAGATAGTTTCTCTACTACTCCGACTACCACTTCACCATGCTTCCCTGGACTTTCCAATCTTATCTTATATAATGGAACACTACTCCTCTCACCCTGAATACCACATAAGTACCACCTTTCCTGGCAATATTCTTCCCAAACTACATAACTCCTCATCTCTGACCATTAAAGATTGACCATCTTCCGTATCTCTTAAAATTGTGACTTCTTTACCTACTCCTCGTGATACACATGAGTAAACGTTACCCACACAAGTAAATTCTTTAAAGACATCTGGCACCTTCTTATCAATCACCTCTTGATCAGGCTGTACAATCTTTTGCACCTTCGCTTCACTTGGGCTTTCCTTTACCACTTTAACAAACCCCACTGTCTTATTCTGGTTTACCATATCCGCCTTCCCAGTGCTTTTCTTCAACCACCAACACTGTGACTTTACATTGCCTAGTTTATTACAGTGAAAACATTTGAAACTTTTCATTTCTTTTCCACCCTCCTGGATTTCTTTTTTAATCTGAGGTACACTCTCCTTATTATCTCCCATCAGATCACCTTTGCCTCTTCCACTTGAGTATTTCTCATGTCCCCAGTTTCTATTCCTCAAAGGCTGAAACTGCTTTGATTTATGAACTAATTCATAATCATCTGCCATTTCTGCTGCTAATCTCGCAGTTTTAACCCTCTGTTCTTCCACATGAGTTTTCACTACATCAGGAAATTAATTTTTAAACTCCTCCAAAAGTATAATTTCCCTGAGAGCTTCATACGTTTCGTCTATTTTCAAAGACCTTATCCACTATCAAAATTACTCTGTTTGATCCTTTCAAACTCCATGGGCGTCATTCTCCGACCCCCCAGCGGGTCGGAGAATGGCCGTTGGCTGCTGTGAATCCCGCCCCCGCCGGTTGCCGAAGTCTCCGGTACCGGATATTCGGCGGGGGCGGGAATCAGGCCGCGCCGGTTGGCGGGCCCCCCGCTCGATTCTCCGGCCCAGATGGGCCGAAGTCCCGCCGATAAATTGCCTGTCCCGCCGGCGTAAATTAAAGTACCTATTTACCGGCGGGACAAGGCGGCGTGGGCGGGCTCCAGTGTCCTGGGGGGGTCGCAGCACGATCTGACCCCGGGGGGTGCCCCCACGGTGGCCTGGCCCGCGATCGGGGCCCACCAATCCGTGGGCGGGCCTGTGCCGTGGGGGCACTCTTTCCCTTCCGCCTCCGCAACGGTCTCCACCATGGCGGAGGCGGAAGAGACTCCCCCACTGCGCATGCGCGGGAAACTGTCAGCGGCCGCTGACGCTCCCGCGCATGCGCCGCCCCGACATGTCATTTCCGCGCCAGCTGGCGGGGCAACAAAGGCCGTTTCCGCCAGCTGGCGGGGCGGAAATCCCTCCGGCGTAGGCCTAGCCCCTCAATGTTGGGGCTCGGCCCCCAAAGATGAGGAGCATTCCGCACCTTTGGGGAGGCGCGATGCCCGTCTGATTGGTGCCGTTTTGGGCGCCAGTCGGTGGACATCGCGCCGTTTGGGGAGAATTTCGCCCCATGTATGTTTGACCAAATTCTTTCCTTAAATTTCGAAACCTTTATCTGTGAGCTTCAGGTTCATATCAGTTCATATCCACCTAAGATGGATTTTTCCATCTCCTCATACGTCCCAGATACCTCCTCCGGTAGTGATGCAAACACTTCACTAGCCCTACCTACCAGCTTTGTTTGAATCAGTAATACCCACATGTCCTGTGGCTATTTAATTTGTTTAGCCACCTTCTCAAATGAAATGGAAAAGGCTTCTAGCTCCTTCTCGTCAAACCTTGGCAATGCTTAGACATATTTAAATAGATCCCCACCAAGCCTTCGACTTTGACGCTCTTTCTCACTATCCTCATCACTATCCTCAAACTGTACATTTCCCTTTAAATCCGCCAATTTTAACTTACTGTCATGTTTCATGGCCATTTTCCAAAGTTCAAACTCCCTCCTTCTTTTTCCTCTCTCTCTCGTTCACTCTCCCTTTCCTTTTCCTCTCTCTATTTCTTTTTCCTCGCTATCTCTTTCGTATTCAAACTGCTTGAATTCTTTCTCATATTCCATTTGTTTAATTTGTAAATGAATTTTTTGCCATTTCCAATGAGTCAAACTGTATATCAGGCAACTTTAAATGCTTAGCCCCCGCCATAATTACCTCATCTTTTCGCATTTTGTCAGGTAATGTTAACTGCAATGTTTTTGCCAAATCTAACAGTCTGCTTTTAGTCTCTGTCTGTAAGGTACTGCGTGTGACCGTCTCCACCCCCAAAAACTTCAGAGCCTCTGAAAGGGCCATTGTCCACAACACACTCCCCACTTAAACTGGAATACCACACCTGAAAAGCAACCACAATATGCTCACCCCTCATTGTCTTTAAGTTCACTAAGCCAATCCAATAGATAGACTTTTATTCCCCTCGAGCTCCCAATTTGTTATGGGCCAGGGTTTAGAGAACCCCAAAGTGTATCATGGAGTGCACCTGACCCACAACGTTTACTAGATTGTGTTATGGGGAGCACATGACCCACTCTACAGGTGTGGTACAGCAGAAATCGAAAAGTACTTTTTTAAAAGCAAATCAATGTTTATTCTATGAACTCAAGTTAACCTTTTTAAAATATACAGTGAACATCTTAGCAACCATTAATTCAAATACAACCCCGAAAGAATACAACACTAAGTATTCCTTACGTTCCTTTTAACATCCATAAAACTTTAAAAATCCTTTTAACAGAAGCACATCAGGTTTAAATTCACGACTGAATTCGCCAAATGATCAAGAGATCGTCTTTACATGGCAGAGAGAACAACATTACACCTCCTGCAGCTGACTGCAGCTCCAAAACTGAAACAAAACACAGACACACCCAAGCTTTTCTCAAAGTGAAACTAAAAAGCAGAGCCAGAGTTCAGCTCCACCCACACTCTGACATCACTGCAGTAACATGAGCAGACAAACATTCCTTAAAGTGACATTCTCATGACACAATAGTATCTCAATGAATAGTCTGAACTATTTGAATAAACATAAAACTGTCTAAAATTGTTTCTATGAAACTCAGCACTGGCAAGCTATGTTTTCTAGAGCCTGTTTGTCCACATAGTTTGTGGTTATCATATTCAAAATTGTTCTGGTAGTTTATACCTATTTCCTTCTGCACTATCCTTCCTAATTTTGAACTGGAAATTACTTTAGTAGGACCTTATTGAAAAACAACTCTGAAAATTAACCGAGGAATAATTGGCCTGTTAACGTCACACCTAAAGAATAAAAGTGTTAGCCAAGATTAACAGTCACAATACTTCAAGTTATCTGACTGTGCTGGAAGGGTTTTGTCCACATTTATGAGATGCGATAAAGTAAAAGTGAGCCCATGGGGTCCAAGGAAAGTTGGACAATTGGATCCAGAGTTAGCTGAGTGACAGGAAGCAAAGGGTGATGTTTGAGGGGTTTTACTGACTGGAAACCTGTCTCCAGTGGGGTCCCGCAGGGACATCTCTGCCCTTGTTGCTTATGGTCTATATTAATGATTTAGACTTGCATGTAGGAGAGTTGATCAGTAAGTTCGCGGATGATACGAAAATTTGTGGGGTGGTAAATAGTGAGGAGGATAGCCTTGCATTACAGGACGATATAAACGGGCTAGTCAGATGGGCTGATCAGTGGCAAACTGAATTCAATGCAGTTAAGTGTGAGATGATGCACTTGGGCAGGACACACACACAAGGCAAGGGAATACATGATGAATGGCAGGACCCTGGGAAGCTCCGAAGATCAGAGGGACCTTGATGTGCATGTACAGCAGTCCTTACGGTAGCAGATCAGGTGGTTAAGAAGATGTAGAATCTGCACACAGTAACCACAAGGAAACGGTATGTCGGATACAAAACTAGGTTTAATTATATCCGTAATTTCTCTATTTTATATCCTGAAGGGTTCTCCCGCCCTGACCTTCACTTAGGCCAGGGTTATGATACTATGCAGGGTCCCTTTGTAAAGAGGAAGCTCGGCCCCATTATCGGGGAGTTCGTACTCAGCTGCAGTCACGGGGAGTCTGATGTGAGGGTTGTAACACTCCTCCCCGCGCCCCCCCACGTACTGAGTGGTGTCTGCCTCAGTGGAATGTCGTGAAGGCCCCCTTGTCCATTTTGCCCAGGAAGTATAAGCTGCAAGGGAGACCATCATTTTTGTGTGGAACATCGGAGCGGAGCCGGCATGGCTGCTTCCGAGTTGGAAAATGGGTCTTCAACACCCGCTGGTGGCTGAGGTGCTATCCCCAAGTCGGAGTCTGAGAGGTTCGCGTCTGCCACCTCGGTGTCCTAGGGTCCCTGAGCTTGCGGGGCTGGCGCCAGTGACAAGAGTGGAGAAAGGGATGATCCATGGCATTGGGGCATTCAGGAGCGGCTCTATTAGGCCCAAGATGCGTCTGCCGAGGTGGTCCACCTGCCTGTTGGACTTGCGGTCTTGTGCCCAAACCCTATAGGAGACCGGTCCCTCCTGGGTCAGAACCATGCCTGGAACCCATGTTGCCCCATCGCCGAGGTTTTGGGCGTGGACCAAGTCACTCAGTGAAAACTGGCGCAAGGGCATACGCCTGGACATGTCCCCCTCGGATCGACCCTGCCTATAGCGGACCTTTCCGCCAATGCCCGGAATCAACAAACTCAACAAGTGTGAATACGACGCCCCACGAGGAGTTCCGACAGTGCGACCCCCACCATAGCATGTGACGTGGTCTGGGAACAAAAAAGAAACTGAACAAAAATGTGTCTCCAGGGAGCCATGATCTGCTTCCTCATCCCTTGCTTAAAAGATTGGACCGCTCGATCAGCCAACCTGTTCGAGACCAGGTGGTACGGAGTGGTGTGTATATGGCAGACTCCATTTGACTGCATGAATGAGCCAAACCCAGGGCTGATGAATGCAATGCCGTCATCGGTAACGAGCACCTGTGGGATGCCATGCACGCTAAACTTTTGGTGAAGCTGTTCAATATGATTTTCGCGGCCATTGCCTGCATCCGCTGCACCTCCATCCACTTGGAGTGGATGTTGACTATGATGAGAAATATCGACCCCTGGAATGGTCCAGCGAAGTCAATGTGTATTGTGGGACAAGGGCCAACCAGCCCATTCCTACGAGTGACGTGGCATTACTGGAGGGAGTCTTTGATGCTTCTGGCACTGGGCGCACTGCTGGGCAAACGTCTCTATGTCGGTGTCAATCCCCGGTCACAAACGTAGCTGCAGGTTTCATCTTCAAAATCCCCGTCCATTGTGGAGGTCTTGCAGGAGTGGGCTGCGCTCAGGGCCACGATGTACGTTGCCCAAACAATGACGCCTTCCTCAGTGCTGAGTTCTGCAATTTTTGTCGTGAAAGCCCTCAGGTCCTCTGGAAAGACCCGGTGTTGAGCCCCATACAAAATTATCAGCGGGATTCTCGGACTCCCCGCCGGGTCGGAGAATATCCGGGGGGCGGCGCGAATCCTGCCTCACCGCCCAGACGCCGGCTGCCGTATTCTCCAGCGCCAGTTTTCGGATGGGGGCGGGGTTCACGCCACGCCGGTCGGGGGCCGTTGGCTGGTGTGGTCCTCAGGGGGAGCGTGGGGGGAACCGACCCCAGGGGGGCCCTCATAGTGGCCTAGTCTGCGATCAAGGCCCACCAATCTGCGGGTGGGCCTGTGCTGCGGGGGCACTCCTTCTTTCCTCGCCGGCTCCTGTAGGGCTCCGCCATGGCCGGCGCAGAGACGACAACCCCCTTCGGATGCACCAGAATGCGCCAGCCAGTCTGTGCATGCGCGGAACCATGCCGGCAGTTCTGCGCTTGCGCGAGATTATGCCGGCCCTTCGCCGTATGCGCTAACTCGCGCAGTCCCTTCGCCGCTGGCGCCAACCCCTCTGGTGTCCACCTAGCCCCCGGAAGTGAGAATTCCGCACTTTCAGGGGCTGTTGATGCCGGAGTGGTTCGCGCCGGTTTTCCCGCCGGCAAGGGCGCTTATATCACAAGTAGGCTTCTATGAAGTTACTGTGAAAAGCCCCTACTCGCCACATTCCGCCGCCAGTTCGGGGACGCCGGTATGGGAATTGAACCCGCGCTGCTGGCATTGTTCTGCATTGCAAGCCAGCCCTTCTGGTGGGTCTGTCTGAGTCCAGGCCAGGAACCAGGATGCTATGACGGGCAACAAGTCCATGAAGTGCAGGGCTGTTATATGACTTCGCCAGCTGAAGCAGGCATCGGCAGCCTCGTCGGAAGGGGGAGGCGACTGAGTGTGTCTGCATGGGAAACCTTGCCCCAGGGCGGTGCTCCAGCACGTACTTGTAAACTGCCAGCAGAAGTGCCCAACAGTGGATCCGTGCAAAAGAAACGGGGGGAATTGCCCTGTCTTCTTTAAACAACCCAAGCAAAGGTTTGTGGTCCGTTAGTACTGTGAACACAGGGCCGTAAACATATGGGTGGAACTTCTTGACCACGAATACTATTGCGATTTGGGTGTAGTTATGATCGGCCGCAGCGAGTGTCCTGGAGGCGAATGCTGTAGGGCGCTCTTCCCCGTAGTCCATGCAGTGGGTGGAAATGGCCCGGACCCCATAAGGCGAGGTGTCACATGTGAGCAGCAGTGGTGTGGCAGGGCCAAAATGAATTCACAACCTTGAAGAAGGCAGTTGCTTTTTCACTTCGGAAAAGGCCGCACATTGAGCCCATTCCCATGGCTGGCCCTTATTCAATAACCGATGCAGGGGGGCCAGCAGGGTCACCAGATTCACGATGAACTTCCCGTAGAAATTGATGAGCCCCAAAATGAACAGAGTTCCATCGGTCCTTCCGGAACAGGGGCTTGTCAGATCGTTCATACTTTGCCCCCAACCGGGTGGAGGCCATGGCGGTCCACGTGGTAACCCAAGTACATCCCTTCAGTGGCATGGAATACACATTCTCTCTGCACAGCCGAACCCCAGCTGCCACAAAACGCTGGAGGACCTCAGCCAGGTTCTGCAAGTGTTCTTGGTCTGAGGGCCGGGTAAGTAGCACATCTCCCAGTTAGAAGGCCGCGCACAGTTAAGCCCCGTAGTTTATTTTTCATGACCCAGCAAAAGTTGCGCAAGCCGATGAGATCCCAAAAGATAACAGAGTGTATTCATACAGTCCCCGGTGTGTGTTTACCGAAACAAACTTCCTGCACCCAAGATAAGTTGGAGGTACATGTGGCTCATATCCAGCTTCATGTTTGTGTGACCACTGCTGAGCTTTGCGTGGAGGTCCTGAATGCATGGGACAGGGTAACAGTCCAACCAAGATACATTGTTGACTGTCACCTTAGAGTTGCTGCAGAGGTGAACGGAATCATCAGGCTTCAAGACAGGCATGACTGGTCGCGGCTCCTTTGATGGTGTCCAAGCCCTACTGGAAAACATCCAGGAATTTAGCCAAAACATCTTCCGGTCCATCAGGCACATGTGGCAGATGGGCTGATGGTTAAGGTGGAGGTGCTTTAATCAATTACGCCCCAGCAAGCTCGGCCCACCGCCAGATACAATTGCTAACGTTGCCCGTATTCAACTGGGACTACCTAGGTACCCGTGATGGTCAATGATTCCCCCATATAAATGGCATCTCTATCACGCGAAACCAATGTCTGGCTTCCTGAGCTGACCTGGTCAAGCGTGCGGTGGCTGACCAGGAAGACTGTGGCCCTGATATCCAGTTCCATCCGAATGGGGTGTCCATTCACATGAAGACTGATGTAGATTGGTGCCACTTTTGGCACCACAACACAGTTCAACTGCTGGTGGTCGACCTCGTCATCCTAATAATATGCCCGTTCACAGGGAGGGTGGTCTTGATGGGCAGGATGGTCGGGCGGAGGGGTGGGCCCTGTATTGGGCCCCTGTCAGCCCGGTCCCAGCAGTCGGTTGGAAGCCGGTATTCGTGCTCCAGGTCCTGTCGGACAGTTTATGGGAAACTGTCCTCCAGGCCTCCAGGCCCCTTCAACAGTGGTCAGGCTCTCAGTGGTAGAAAGCCCCAAGGACGGGTTCCCGCATCCTTGGGCCTCGGAAGTGGTGCGTGGCGTGTGGCCGGGCATCCCAAACTGGGGACTGCCGTTCCTTGGAGCTCCTGAACCTCTTGCTCTGTATTTTCACGGGATATGGTCATCTCCACCGCTCATTGCAAGTCCAAATGTGTTTCAACTAAGAGCTTCCATTGGGTCGCTATGTTGTGGATGCCGCAAACCAACCTGTCCATCAATGATCCGTTTAAGGTCGCACCAAAGTCAGCGAATTTCCACAGGTGGGCCAAACATTCGGTTATGTGCTCACTCTGACCTTGGGTATCGATGTAGAACCTAAAACGGCTGATTATTATGGGTGGCTTAGGGTTGAAGTTCTCACCTACTGGAGCCACTAAGGTGGCGAAGGACCGTGTATCTGGTGCACGGTGTAAATAAGGCTTTTGATACTATATGTGGCGCCTCCACAAGCTGTGAGGAGGATGATTGTCTGCCTTTCTTCTCCAATTATGGCATTCATTCGAAAAATATTGCATCCGCTCTACTATTGCCCCCAGTCATCTGTACCAGCATCAAATGGAACATCAAATACACAGGGGCTGTTTAGGACAGGGCTAAATCACTGGCTTTGAAAGCAGATCAAGGCAGGCCAGCAGCATGGTTCTGTTCCCGTAACAGCCTCCCCAAACAGGCGCCGGAATGTGGTGACTAGGGGCTTTTCACAGTAACTTCATTGAAGCCTACTTGTAACAATAAGCGATTTTCATTTCAAATGGTTCCAATTTCCTGATGTGTTGCATGTCCAGAAGACATATGGTATACCTGCCTTTATTAGCCGAGGCATAGAATTTAAGAGCAGGAAGGTTATGCTGGAACTGTGAAAAATGTTGGTTAGACCACACATAGAATATTGTGTGCATTTCTGGAATCCACATTATGGGAGGGATAATAATCTTAATAATAATCTTTATTAGTGCCATAAGTCAGCTTACATTAACACTGCAATGAAGTTACCGTGAAAATCCCCCAGTTGCTACACTCTGATGCCTGTTTGGGTACACTGAGGGAGAATTCAGAATGTCCAATTCGCCTAACAAGTACGTCTTTCGGGACTTGTGGGAGGAAACCGGAACACCTAGAGGAAACCCACGCAGACACGGGAAGAACGTGCAGACTACACACAGACAGTGACTAAAGCCCGGAATCGAACCGGGTCCCTGGCACTGTGAAGCAACAGTGTTAACTATTGTGCTACCGTGCCGCCCAATGTGATAGCACTGGAAAGGATGCAGAGGAGATTTACCAGGATGTTGTCTGGGCTAAAGAGTTTTAGTTATGAAGTGAGTTTGGATAGACTGGGGTTGTTTTCCTTGGAACAGAGGGGACTAAGGGGGGACAAGATTGAGATTTATCAAATTATGAGAGGCATAGATAGGGTAGACAGGAATAAGCCTTTTCCCTTGTTGGAGGGATCAATAACCAGGGGGCATAGATTTAAGATAAGGGGCAGGAGGTTTAGTGCGGATGTGAGGAAAAGCTTTTTCACCCAGAGGGCAGTGGGAATCTGGAACTCAATGCCTGGAAGGGTGGTGGAGGCAGAGGCCCTCATGACATTTAAGAAGTATTTAGATGTGCACTTGCGATGCCAAGGCATACAAGTGCTGGAAAATGTGACTAAAGTACTTGGGTGGTTGTTTCCGACTGACGCAAACGCGATGGGCCGAAGGGGCGTTTCTGTGGTGTAGACGCCTGTGACTCTATGACTGTATTTCTTTCTCTATGAAGCTGGAGAAGTTAGATTCTGATGACCATGAAAATTGCCTCAATCCGGCATTGGAATTTAGGGTTTAGAATTTAGTTAAACCGCAACCTTGAAATGCACGTGGTTATCTGTTATTGTCAATTTATTAACAAAGTTGACATAATTACCTCACCTCAAACTTACTTTCTGGTTCTCTTGTTGTCATGCTAGAAATAGTGGAGTCATGTATATTCTTGGATTTTTCAAAGAGCCCTCTAAATGGCAGAATTTCCATCAACACCTCACCTGCCCATGAGATCATGGAATAACAGTACTGATTAAATAAAAATAATCTGCATGGGTTTCGCAAATACTAATCTGCAAACACAGAAAGGCTCTTGATTGTCTGTGTGCTACTTTAGTTTTGATCCAACATATGAAGCAGTATAGTTTGATGTTGTATTGATCATTGGAGTCAGGGTCCCAGGTCGATTCCCCGCTGAGTCACTGTCTGTGTGGAGTCCGCATGTTCTCCCTGTGTCTGCGTGGGTTTCCTCCGGGTGCTCCGGTTTCCTCCCACAGTCCAAAGACGTGCAGGTTAGGTGGATTGGCCAAGCTAAATTGCCCCTCGTGTCCAAAAAGGTTAGGAGGGGTTATTGGGTTACGGGGATAGAGTGGAAGACTCTATCTTCCACTCGATAGAGTGCAGACTCGATGGGCCGAATGGCCTTCTGCACTGTATGTTCTATTGCTATATCGAACATGGAAAAGTCAAAAAAGTACTCTAAATTTCAACATCATTATAAGAAGCTGATAAACTGCTCTTCAATGTTTTTGCATTCTGTGACAAGTGCAAGGGTGTGATAGGCACGAAAATGAAAAATAGATTGATTTGATTGTCAACAACTTTATGCAGTCAATGTTTGATTAGCAATATTCACTAATGTGTCTGTTTCCCTAGCAGTATTGTTGTCAATGTTTTGAATATTACACATCTTTTGAGGAATATTACAGGTGAGGATGACATTTCAAAACAATAAAATAACGAATGCAAGACACAAAGGAATAAAAGTAGTATAGGTGAAGGGTCAGGTTGAAGAATTTCATTCAAGAATAAGTCACAAACAGTGATGAGAAATGTTGGAGTCACCTGGTTGAACAGATAAATCAAATGAACAGGAGAAAGTGCTGGGAAATAATGGAGACCATGAAAGATTTTGCCGGTAATTTAATTCGGAAAACTTAATTTCCGATTGCAGCTTCTAGTGTACATAATATTGAAATTGTGTTGACACCAACACACTTACTATATATGGTGGGCACTAATACACCAGAAAAAATAACTAATAGATTGCAGGAGTCTACAGGCAGGTTCACAGAGTAGTTAAACAGATGGAAGCTGCAATGTAATGCGAAGAAGTGGAAGGTTATGTATTTTGGGATGTAAAACAATGGGTAGAAAGATGCCAAAGAGTTTGATTCAAATACGAAGAATGGAGCTGAATCTGAAGAATAGAATCGTACTTGACAAACATTAAGAGGAATATTCAGTCATGTAATTAAATCCTGGAGAAGTATCAGATACTTTAGGAGTGTGACTGCCTCATTTATTACTCCATTGGAGATGACAAAGGGCCTTCTGCAAGTCCTGGCCTCTTACCATTTGGATTGCCAACTCTTTGGACAGTAAAACCCCCTACAATAAATGTGCATTTTTACATTACAAACAAACACATCAGAACAATGGCCATTTTCTGAATTACAAGAAGCTGAATGTCCTGTGGGCTCAAATACAAATGATATGTCTCTGATCTTTGATAGTAATGCTTGTATGAGAGGCAGATATACTTCAATCCTGATGAAGCTTGGAAAGCTGAACTGAGTTCATAATAATCTACACCTTGTGACAGACGCAATGTCTGACTTCAATCTTCAGGCAAAACTGATGTGCACAAATGAGGGCAGATGCGGATATTTGATGCACAAAAGAAGAATTACAAACTCTATAGTGTGTGACTGATCACCCAGAGGTGATTGCGAAACATATAAAGACTTTTTATCCGTTTTTGTTCATTCATTCATGGGATGTGGGCATCGTTGGCTGAGTCGCATTTATTGCCCATCCCTGAGGGCATTTTCGAGTTAAACACATTGCTGTGGTTCTGGAGTCACATGGAGGCCAGACCAAGTAAGACTGTTGGGGCGGGGATGACCGTTCAGGTGAAAGCAGTAGAAAGATATGTGGCACTACAACTGGCTCTGAGGCATAGTGGGAAAGGGTAAAGGTAAACAGGACCGTAGAGATAGGAGACTTGATAGTTAGGAGGACAGACGGGAGATTCTGTGGCTGCAAACAGGAGGCCAGGATGGTGTGTTGCCTTCCAGGTGCCAGGGTCAAGAGTATCTTGGAGCGTCTGCAGAACATTCTCAAGGAGGGGGAGCAGCCAGAAGTCGTTATGCATGTTGACACAAATTACATAAATAGAAATAGGGATAACGTCCTGAGGAGTGACTATAGAGATCTGGGAAAAAGGCTAAGAAGGAGGACCTCGAGGGTGGTAATCTCTGGATTATTTCCAGTACCATATGCTACTGAGGGTAAGGACAGGAGAATATGGCAGATGAATGTATGGCTAAAGAATTGGTGCAGGGAGCAGCGATTCAGATTTTAGATCATTGGATCTTTTCTGGGGCAGAGGGACGGGTTGCATCTGAACTGGAGGGGGATCAATATCCTGGGGGCAGATTTGCTTGTGCCACAAGGGAGGGTTTAAACTAGATTGGCAGGAGGGTGGCATCCTCAGCAGCAGGGAAGCAAATGAGGGGTTGAGAGGAGATGTGGTACTCAGCAACGGAAAGCTGAATAGACATGATAGGCAAGAGCATGGCAGGGAGCGGGAAAAGCCTGTTGTATCAAATTGCATTTATTTCAATGCAAGACGGCTGGCACGTATGGCTGATGAACTCAGGGCATGGATAGGTATGTGGGACTGGGATATTAAAGCCATAACTAAAACATGATGTGGAGATGCCGGCGTTGGACTGGGGTGAGCCCAGTAAGAAGTCTTACAACACCAGGTTAAAGTCCAACAGGTTTGTTTTGAATCACTAGCTTTCGGAGCACTGCTCCTTCCTCAGGTGAACGGAAGGAGCTGTGCTCCGAAAGTTAGTGATTCGAAACAAACCCATGACTCATCTTTCATTCTCACTCCACAGTATGAATATTTCCCACTTTCTCTGTCTGTTAGCTTTGACAAAGAGTCATCGGACTCGAAATGTGAGCTCTTTTCTCCCCCTACAGATGCTGCCAGATCTGCTGAGATTTTCCAGCATTTTCTCTTTCATTTCAGATTCCAGCAACCGCAGTAATTTGCTTTTATCCACTGTTGGACTTTAACCTGGTGTTGTAAGACTTCTTACTATAACTGAAACATGGCTAAGGGAGGGACAGCTTAATGTTCCAGGGTACAGAGGTAAGGAAACATACGAGAGGGAGGTGCATTTTTGATTAGGGGGAGCATCATGGCAGCAGTCAGAGATGAAATAACCGAGGGATCATCCAGCGAGGCTTTGTGGGTGGAGCTAAGAAATAAGAAGGGGATGGTGACCATATTGGGGTTGTACTATAGGCTCCCAAATAGCCAATGGGAATTAGAAGAACAAATATGCAGGGAGAGTGGGGAGACTTACAGGAGTAATATGGTTGTCATAATTGGGAATTTGAATTTTCCTAACATAAACTGGGACAGCCATAGTGTTAAGGGCTTAAATGGGGTGGAATTTGTTAAGTGTGTTCAGGAAAGTTTCCTCAGGCAGTATGTGGGGGTTCCTACTCGGTAAAGGGCAAACCTTGACTTACTCTTGGGAAATATGGCAGGGCAAGTGACTGAGGTGACGGTGGAGTCCACTTTGGAACCAGTGACCATAATTCTATTAATTTTAAAATAGTTATGGAAAGGGACCAAACTGGTCCACAGGTACAAGTTCTAAATTGGGGCAAGGTGAACTTTGATGAAATTGGACAGAAGCTTGCAAGGATTGATTGGAGTAGCTTGTTTGAGGGCAAAGGGACCTCCGGCATGTTGGAGGCCTTTAAAAGTGAAATTGGTCGAGTTCAAGGTCTATATGTTCCTGTTAGGTTGAAGGGCTAGACTGGTAGTAGTAGGGAACTCTGGATGACAAAACACATTGAGGATTTGGTCAGGAAAAAGAAGGAGGCATGGTTCAGGTACAAGCAGCTGGAATCAAGGGATTCCCTGGGAGCCTACAGAGGATACAGTGATACACTCAAGGGGGAAATTAGGACTGCAATAAGGGGGCATGAGGTAGCTTTGGCCGAGATGATTAAGGTGAATCCAAAGGGATTCTTTAAGGATATTAAAGGAAAAAGAATAACAAGAGAGAGAATAGGACATCTCAAGGACCAAAGTGGACACATGTGTGTGGAACTGCAGGAGATGGGCCAGGTTCTCAATGAATATTTCTCCTCTGTGTTTACCGTGGAGAAAGGCATAAAGACTTGGGAATCTGGGAAGGTTAGTGGTGATATATTGGGGACAGTTCTCAGTACAGTAGAGGAGGTGATGGACATATTAAAATGTATGAAGCTGGATAAATCTCCTGGCCCTGACCAGGTATATCCAAGAACACTGCGTGAGGCTAGACAAGAAACTGCGGGAGCCCTGGCTGAGATAGTTGCATCATCGTTAACCACGGGTGAGAACATAAGAACATAAGAACTAGGAGCATGAGTAGGCCATCTGGCCCCTCGAGCCTGCTCCACCATTCAATGAGATCATGGCTGATCTTTTGTGGACTCAGCTCCACTTTCCGGCCCGAACACCATAACCCTTAATCCCTTTATTCTTCAAAAAACTATCTATCTTGATCTTAAAAACATTTATTGAAGGAGCCTCTACTGCTTCACTGGGCAAGGAATTCCAGAGATTCACAACCCTTTGGGTGAAGAAGTTCCTCCTAAACTCAGTCCTAAATCAACTTCCCCTTATTTTGAGGCTATGCCCCCTAGTTCTGCTTTCACCCGCCAGTGGAAACAACCTGCCCGCATCTATCCTATCTATTCCCTTCATAATCTTATATGTTTCTATAAGATCCCCCCTCATCCTTCTAAATTCCAACGAGTACAGTCCCAGTCTACTCAACCTCTCCTCGTAATCCAACCCCTTCAGCTCTGGGATTAACCTAGTGAATCTCCTCTGCACACCCTCCAGTGCCAGTACGTCCTTTCTCAAGTAAGGAGACCAAAACTGAACACAATACTCCAGGTGTGGCCTTACTAACACTTTATACAATTGCAGCAGAACATCCCTAGTCTTAAACTCCAACCCTCTAGCAATGAAGGACAAAATTCCATTTGCCTTCTTAATCACCTGTTGCACCTGTAAACCAACTTTTTGCGACTCATGCACTAGCACACCCAGGTCTCTCTGCACAGCAGCATGTTTTAATATTTTATAATTTAAATAATAATCCCTTTTGCTGTTATTCCTACCAAAATGGATAACCTCACATTTGTCAACATTGTATTCCATCTGCCAGACCCTAGCCCATTCACTTATCCAAATCCCTCTGCAGACTTCCAGTATCCTCTGCACTTTTTGCTTTACCACTTATCTTACTGTCGTCTGCAAACTTGGACACATTGCCCTTGGTCCCCAACTCCAAATCATCTATGTAAATTGTGAACAGTTGTGGGCCCAACACTGATCCCTGAGGGACACCACTAGCTACTGATTGCCAACCAGAGAAACACCCATTAATCCCCACTCTTTGCTTTCTATTAATTAACCAATCCTCTATCCATGCTACTACTTTCCCCTTAATGCCATGCATCTTTATCTTATGCAACAACCTTTTGTGTGGCACCTTGTCAAAGGCTTTCTGGAAATCCAGACATACCACATCAATTGGCTCCCCGTTATCTACCGCACTGTTAATGTCCTCAAAAAATTCCACTAAATTAGTTAGGCACGACCTGCCCTTTATGAACCCATGCTGCGTCTGTCCAATGGGACAATTTCCATCCAGATGCCTCGCTATTTCTTCCTTGATGATAGATTCCAGCATCTTCCCTACTACTGAAGTTAAGCTCACTGGCCTATAATTACCCGCTTTCTGCCTACCTCCTTTTTTAAACAGTGGTGTCACGTTTGCTAATTTCCAATCCGCCGGGACCACCCCAGAGTCTCGTGAATTTTGATAAATTATCACTAGTGCATTTGCAATTTCCCTAGGTGAGGTCCCAGAAGACTGGAGGGGAGCAAATGTTGTGCCCTTATTTAAGAAGGGCTGCAAAGAAAAACCTGGGAATTATAGATCGGTAAGCCTAACATTTGTGGTGGGTAAGTTGCTGGAAAGCATTCTGAAGGATAAGACATACAGACATTTGAAAAGACAGAGGGCTGGATTCTCTGATTCTGGGGCTATGTCTCCAAGCTGGAGTGGAAACAGTGGCGTTTTACGTCGGAAAAACTGGTGCAAAACAGCCACCGAATCCCCGTTTTGCTGGGGGCTAGCAGGACGGCAGCGTAGGGCACCTGGTTCTAGCTGACGATACGCCCTGGAGAATTGCCGGGTCCATGGCCGTGCATGCGCACGGTGGTGGCCTGCATCGGCCGCGCCGCGCAGCATGGCGGCGGCCACTTGCGGATCCGATCCGCGCAATAGTCCCCCCCTTCGGCCGGCTCGCTTGCCTCGGACCACCCCACCACGGTGCCCCCAACACCAAATAATGTCCCCCTTGTCATAATATACACCAGTATATTATGGTGCAGACACACACACACACTGATGGACATGCAGTGGGACCAATCAGCATACACAACACCGCAGCCAATCACCAGTGAGAGCACACGCACTATAAAGACAGGGAGCAGGAGAGTTCCCGCTCATTCTAGTAGCAGCCAGCTCGGAGCACAGAGCTCACAGCCTGCAACACAGACATTCACCATGTGCTGAGTGCATCACCTGGTTAGGACTAGGCAAGGGTCAACAGTTAAAGCTGGTATTGCATTTACCCACAGTTCAAGTATGTTAATATAGTTAACCTTATAATAAAATAGAGTTGCACCACTTCCAGTGTTGGTGACCTGTTTGTGATCCAGAACACCCAACACATCATGGTACAAGGAGTGGTTGCATACTAGCACTTCTGAGACCCACCTGCAACTAATCAGCATTCCGGCATCCTGAAGTATGGAGAACATCAACCCGCCGCCGTCGCTCTGCATCGCCGGCAATCTCGGGGTCAATTGGAAGATTTTGAAACAGGGAGAACGCCTCGGACACCAGGAAGATTGCTCTGCTCCTCTCCACGGCCGGGCAACACGCTATCCACATCTTCAACTCCCTCACATTCGCAGATGACGAGGACAAGACAAAGTACAAGACGGTTGTCCTCAAATTCGATACCCACTTCAGCAAAGAGGACAACGAAAGCTTCAAAAGATACCTGTTCCAGCAGCGCTTGCAGGGTAAGGACGAGCCTTTCTAATCCTTTTTAACACACCTCCGCACCCTTGCGCAGTCCTGCGGCTATGGGCCCACCTTCGACTCCATGATACGCGACCAGATCGTATTTGGTGTTCTGTCGGACCCCCTGTGTCAGCAGCTCCTCAAAATTAAGCAACTCACCCGAGCGACTGCCATTGAGACCTGTGTCCAGCATGAAAATGCCACCAGCCGGTACTCCCACATACAGGCGGCTGAAACGGCGCGGCAAGGTCCCCACGAGGCGGAACGGGTCCAAACAATTGAACGCTTCCAAGGCTGCAGCCTGGATGAGGATGGTCATTTTGCACACTTTTCGCAGCCTCCCGCGCTTGTACGCGCCAAACGAGGGGACGGTGACGTGGAGGAACGTGATGCATAGGCGCACACCACGCAGGACCGCACCGCGCATGCGCGGTGGCGCAACGAGCGTACTGACGTCACGACGTGCAGCAACTGTAGCTCCGAACATTTTAAGCGGCAATGTCCTGCAAAATCGCGACAATGCCTACGATGTGGCAGACTTGGCCACTATGCTGCCTGCTGTCGAGCAGCTCAGCCTGCCAATTCGCATCGCTTCAGCCAGCCTCGCAGGAACGTTCGGACAATTCAACCCACGTTCACCGAGTCCGAATCCGACTTCCCGCAGATCAGTGACACCGAGGACCCGAGGGAGCATTTTCGAGTCGCTGTTATAACAAAGAACAGGCTGTCCCCGAATCAGAACCACCAGCTGCTGTCGTTGCACAGCATTGATCCAGACGACGATTGGTGTGCCACCCTGACAGTCAACCAGAATTCGTCGCCCACCTCAGAGACTTGACTTATGAGTTTTACAATGTAGGACTCTTTGATCTGTTCTGTTATCCTGTTTCATCGTTCTAGTAGTTCGTATATAATGTTCATTTCGTTGTTGGTGTGACACCCTATTTATCTGCACCAGGCACCTTCCCGTGTAAATTGATTAGCTTCATGTACATAGTCATGTAAATAACATGCACACACATAGTCGGGTACATTCACTACACAATATTTATTGTCACGCAGGCACATGTTCTTTATATAAAAGGGGGATGTCATAATATACACCAGTATATTATGGTGCAGACACACACACACACTAATGGACATGCAGTGGTGTTGATCTCCAAATTTCTTTCTCTGTCAGTCTGGCCTCAATAAAAGTTGAGACGGATTCGCACGTAAACAGAAGTTATTTATTTAGCTTGCAAGCTTGAATCATCTTACAGAAATGTAACAGGACATCCAGCCTCTTACACTCCAGAAAACGACTGAACTAACAGACAAAGGGATCTCTGCAAAATCAGTTCAAATGGTATCAAGTTTCACATACTCGACGGACATAGGTCAGCCTATGTCCCTCCTGACCTGTTCGATCTATTCTGATTGGCTCACTTCCAATCCCTTTCTCTGGCCCCTATCAATGAAGCATCACCCTCATAGACACACCTCTTCCTGCTTTTTCCATGCGGTCTCAAATTCCTTTGTCCCTAACTGCAAAAATCAAAGTGGCTTATTTCTACATTACATTAACTAGTAACTCTAAAGTAACTATTTTATATCACATTCGTCATTCCCTCCTTTTATCATTCCATGATAACCGAACTATCCAATCTATAGCTACGGTCCCTCATCTAAAAAGATCCGTCGCTGCATTTCCAATTCCTGTCTTAGCCCCCTTTCATCTGCTTCACCCTCATGGATTTTAACAGTTAAATTTTTTTTCTCGGTGATTGGGGCGGTGATCTGATCTAGTGCACCCCGCATTCTACCCATCACACATTTAAGGATGGCCAGGCCCACAAAGATGCAGCCGATAGCTACCACTAGATACATGGCCATATTTATCAACCAGTCCTTCCATCCTCCAGATCCCCAGTTACCCCAAGAGTCAGGATCCTGCATCCCGTCCAAGTGATCCCGTATGCGATCCATAAATTTAGTAATGTTAGCGGTCAAGTCCTGAACACCCATGATCCACTTGCCCTGTACTATGGCGCATACCCCACCCTCACGGGCCAGAAGATAGTCAAGAGCATACCGGTTCTGCATTGCAAACAACCGTAGCTGAGACAACTCCTTGGTTATTGCCCCGAGGGCTCCCAAGGTTTCATTTCCCAAGATGGTAAGGCCGCAAATAAAATAATTCCGATCACTAACAGCCAAGGAACCCCCCCACCTCCCAGTGTCAATACGCTCAGAATGCCCCACCCGGCTGAGTGGCCCCGGTTGGGTGCAAGAACCTGAGGTTTTTTCCAGTTCTCGCAAAATTCAGCAGAGACTGCCCGGCGTGCTAACTGATTATGCAGGTTCCACACCGAAGGGCAGGGGACTGTGGTAGGGACTAGAGTCCCTATAGCAATTCGGCGGGGAAATGGGGTGACAAAACGTTGGTCGCCGTACCATTAAATAAAAAGTAGTATCCTTGTTCCGTGTGGAGACTAGCATCACAATCAGCATATCGGTTGCGTAAGGACCTCCCAGTAGCCCAGTTTATCCAATTTTGAAATGCCCATTCGGGCCGCCCAGCAATGCAGAAAGCCCTATTCCCAACAGTGATATGAGAGACATTCGCCCAGCCACAAAGGAGCTGGAGGCCGGCGTTCAATGGAACGCAAGTGGTGCTATAACAAACGCATTGGCCAGACGCCTGGGTGATATGGCACCTCCTGTCCGTACAGGTGGGAAACAGACTCCCGCATTCTCCTTAACTTTGATGACCTTCCATGAGTCGATACCATGTCCTCGTATATGGGGGCAGTGAAGAACATCACCTTTGCATAGGTGATGTATCCTTGTAGATTGGTTGGGGCTACACAGATACATAATATTCCCCTTTTCCATGTCCATCGCCAATAACACGCCAAGCGAAGTGAGGCCAAATATCAGACAGACGATGCGTAGCCACTCCATCATGCTCCACACCTGTAAAATAGCACTGGAGAAGGGAGGCAGGTTAGTATCCGACCTTTTACAGTAGTGGAGATGGACTCAATTTACAGTGATGTAGGTGGACCCAAGCACTTCGCCCCTCCACTTTAACTGCTGTGGGGGTGGTAAGGAGAACTTGGAAGGGCCCATCCCATCGCGGCTCCGACCCCTTCCTAGTCCAATTTTTGACCATTACATAACTACCGGGCTGGACTGAAAGTGAGCTAGGTACTGGGGCAATGGCTGGTGAGCCGCACGGACTGGGCCATGGAGTTCCTTGAGCACTTGCGTAAAGGCTAGAACATAGGTGGTCATTTCTTCAGTCATCTGATGAAACTGAACCCGTCTGGGAACCTGCAGGCTCCAAGGAATTCTAAGAGGCCTGCCATAAAGAATCTCGGCGGGAGAGAGCCGGGCTGGTCCCGCAGGTGTAACCCGCAGCTGGAAGAGGGCAACGGGGAGCAACTTAAGCCATGTCAGTCCCGTGTCTGCTCTTAATTTAGCCAATTTAGTTTTGAGGGTCTGATTGTGTCTCTCAACCACCCCGGCTGCCTGCGGTCTGTAAGCACAGTGTAACTGCTGGCGTATGCCCAACTGGGAGCAAAACTCCTTGTTAATTTGTCCAATAAAATGAGGCCCATTATCAGAACTTAACTGAGCTGGTATACCGTACCGGGGAATGATTTCCCTCATCAAGACTTTAACCACAGTAGCAGCTTTACTATAGATAGTCGGATACGCCTCAACCCATCTGCTGAACACATCCACAATGACCAAAACATATTTATAACATTGACACCTTTCCAACTCAATGTAATCCATTTGGAGCGTCTCAAAGGGACCACTGGGCAACGGGGTTTGCCCCTTCCCACAAGGGATACCTTTTCCGGTGTTATATTGCTGACAAATCAAACACCGATTACTGATACTTTGGGCCAACCCCTGCATTTTAGGGTGCCACCAAGTGTCCAGCAACAAATCACGAGTCCCCCGAGCCCCACAGTGAGTTGCAAAGTGTACACATTCGATGACCCATAAAGCCAGCACATCAGACATACAAGTCTGATGTGCAGGCGTGGTCCATAAAGAGGAAACAGAATCATATGTACAACCTAACCGTTTCCACATTTGTTTATCACTCTCAGGAGCGTCCTCCTGTAACCTTATGACGTCTTGGATGGTTGGCATTGGCTTGTCAGAAGCAGACACATTCATAGTAGATCGTTTAGTCTGACTTAACATTTTAGGCACCATCACTTGCTGAATTTGTGCGGCTGTGCGCGCTGCACAATCTGCTCGTTCATTACCAACGTCAACTGGGGTTGTACCATTCGTGTGGGCAGCGCATTTAATAACGGAAATCTGCGCTGGCAGAAGGAGGGCCTGCAGTAGGTCATTAACTAAACCCCGGTGGGATATTTGACCACACATAATCATGTCAGGTTGTTCTGACGAAATGTCACTCAAATCGCCCCTTATTGTGGTAGTTTCCTGAATCAAGGCTAAACAGTCGTGGCCAGGTGCGTCTTCATGGACAGGGGGACCACTAAGAAAACAGGCTGGATTGATAGTGGTACAGTATTTAAATGTCAGACGTGGATTGTTCAAAAGGTATATCTCATACCTATTCTGACGAGCTGCGGTAAGATGCTGACCATTCGCCCCATATCCCTGGCATGGTACTGGTCATGGACCTGACGTGTAATATGAGGGCTTACCGAAGCTGACTGTGGCCATAAATGTGGTGATATTGTAACAAAATCGGCTGTACCTTCTTTTCCCGTGACTGTGGCTGTAACCTTGACTGGCCATTCGGTCTCAAGTAATGGCCGGTATTTGTCCTCCAACTCCCTGTTTCGTCCAGTTCTGTCATAGGCCAGGGTAACGTGATGCAGTGACTGTTCAATGTCTAACGTCCACCACTGGGGGGTGATAGAAATATAGCACTGTTGTCTCATCCTCCTCTTCGCTGATCCACCCACCCAAAGTCACTATATTGGAGCTCCTGCTGGTAAACTACCATTTCTGCCGCTTGTTGGGATCGCAGATCATCCTTTTTCATTACATACTCAGTCTTAACCTTTGTAACTGAGCCTCCTTCTTGGCCTACACCCTCCTTCCAGTAAAATCTGACTGCCCTTGCCATCTGGGAAGGGTCGTTCTCTGTCCAATTCATGTTATTACATTTCACAGCAGTAACCACAGAAGGTGGTAGGCAATGCATTAACATAGCACAGTATTGAGGGGAATTCTGACCAGTTTGATACAGCAAATCGCCTGACTGCCCCCGGTAGATTTCATTAAAACGCCCCAGACATTCCTATGGCTCGTCAATCTTCCTAGGTTTTAGGTCTAAGATAACAGAAAGATTTATGGGCCTTTGAAATGTGCTATTCAACGCATTCAAGATCTGTGTCCTTCTTTTCTCTATTTGCTCTCTTTTTTTTTTAAACTTAAAAATGTTTGAAAATTCAAATTGAATTACTGCAACTTGCAAGCTTAGCTCTGATCTCAACTCAGAACTAAATTTACAATTTGCTTAACACAAACTTGTATAACATTTACAACTTAATTATTTCTTTATCTTAACAATTTTTCTTTTAACAAGTTTTTTTTCTGTTACATACACATAAGTATTAGCAAAATCAACTATCATAAGTATTAGCAAAATCAATTATCATCTCCAGATTGACACTTTTTAAAATGGTGTCCATGATCTTCTTTAAGTTTCTATTAATCTCCAGATAAAATGAGATAAACCTTATTTCAAGTAAGTAAAATTTAAGATTCTGGCAATTTCAATCAATTGCTTTCGAAAATAATAACTTTTATCAAAGAGGTGGAGAAACCCACTGGTTTCCTTTAATTAATTCAAAACGTAACTTTGCTGGTGTTCACTGACTCAAAGGAAATGTATCCGATTACACTGCAGACTGGTGCTGTTATCTCAAGGCCTGAGTGAGAAGCACTGTCTGTTTTCAACTCCGCCTGCTGCTGTTAACCCTTTGAGAGACTTCTGCTTCAACCTCACAATCTCAACTAGACCTCGGAACTTTACAGTCCAAGGAGACAATTTTAGCTTAATCAACTATATATTTAAAACACTCACACATAGAGTTGAACCATCTTCAGATTTAAAAACAGTTATACTGGACTGAACCCCCATCTATTGAAGTCCCATCAGCCCCTGAACCCATATAATAGACTGAACCTTTATTATTTAAAGTCCCATCAGCCTCTGAACCCTGATAATAGACTGAACCTTTATTATTTAAGTCACATCAGCCTCTGAACCCTGATAATAGACTGAACCTTTATTATTTAAAGTCCCATCAGCCTCTGAACCCCGATAATAGACTGAACCTTCATTATTTCAAGTCCCATCAGCCCAAAACCCTAACCCAAGCCGAAACAACAATATGAAATCCCATCAATTAAAGTGCTAATCCCCAGACTGACCTGTGATTTCGTCGAGGCGGTCTTTCTGTGCCAACCGCGAGTGACCAGACTAATCAGACGATAAGAAGAGGGGAACAATCAATGCTGGTCATTTTCCATTTCTACATTGAGGGCCCTTTGTTCCCGTCCTCCTGTTCATAATCAGTCTAATTCTGATTTCGCAGTTGGATCAGGATCGCCCAGAGAAATCCCGGTTTTCGGCACCAAATGTTGATCTCCAAATTTCTTTCTCTGTCAGTCTGGCCTCAATAAAAGTTGAGACGGATTCGCACGTAAACAGAAGTTATTTATTTAGCTTGCAAGCTTGAATCATCTTACAGAAATGTAACAGGACATCCAGCCTCTTACACTCCAGAAAACGACTGAACTAACAGACAAAGGGATCTCTGCAAAATCAGTTCAAATGGTATCAAGTTTCACATACTCGACGGACATAGGTCAGCCTATGTCCCTCCTGACCTGTTCGATCTATTCTGATTGGCTCACTTCCAATCCCTTTCTCTGGCCCCTATCAATGAAGCATCACCCTCATAGACACACCTCTTCCTGCTTTTTCCATGCGGTCTCAAATTCCTTTGTCCCTAACTGCAAAAATCAAAGTGGCTTATTTCTACATTACATTAACTAGTAACTCTAAAGTAACTATTTTATATCACATTCGTCAGTGGGACCAATCAGCATACACAATGCTGCAGCCAATCACCAGTGAGAGCACACGCACTATAAAGACAGGGGACAGGAGAGTTCCCGCTCGTTCTAGTAGCAGCCAGCTCGGAGCACAGAGCTCACAGCCTGCAACACAGACAATCACCATGTGCCGAGTGCATCACCTGGTTAGGACTAGGCAAGGGTCAACAGTTAAAGCTGGTATTGCATTTACCCACAGTTCAAGTATGTTAATATAGTTAACCTTATAATAAAATAGAGTTGCACCACTTCCAGTGTTGGTGACCTGTTTGTGATCCAGAACACTCAACACATCACCCCCTGCCCGCGGATCGGCGCTCCTCCGACTGTGGTGGCCCTGTACTGAGTCCGCAGCTGCCACGGCAAGTTTCCGATGGGTGAGACCATGAGAGATTCACGCCGTCGGGAACTCGGCCGGTTGGGGGTGGAGCATCGGGGGCGAGCCTCAGTTAATGTCCTGAGGCTGTCAATACATGGCGCAGCGTACTTTGCGAGTACGCCGCTTTGTAGGGGGCCGAGCATCACGAAAGCGGCACCGCCCCCGATTTCATCAGAAATTTGGATTCTTCGGCTGGTCGCCGGATGCGATTCTAGCGTCGGCGACCGGAGAATACGGCCCAGGGTTTGATTAAGAGTAGTCAGCACGGCTTTGTGCATGGGAGATCATGCTTTACAAATTTGTTAGAGTTCTTTGATGAAGTGACCAAAAAGGCTAATGAGGGCAGGGCAGTAGACGTAGTCTATATGGACTTCAGTAAGGCCTCTGATAAAGTTCCACATGGTTGGCTGCTCTGGAAGGTTAGATCACATAGAATCCAGGGATAGCTGGCTAATTGGATATACAATTAGCTTGATGATCGGAAGCAGAGGGTAATGCTGGAAGGATGCTTGTTGGACTGGAGGCCTGTGACTAATGGTGTGCCTCAGGCGTCAGTGCTGGGCCCATTTCTGTTTGTATCTATGATTTGGATGAGAATGTACAAGGCATGATCAGTAAGTTTGCAGATGACACCAATATAGGTGGCATTGTAGACAGTGAGAAAGATTATCAAAAACTGCAGCAGGATCTTGATCAGCTGAGAAATTGGAAATGGAGTTCAATACAGATAAGTGTGAGGTGTTGCATTTTGGAAAGTCTTATCAAGGTAGAACTTTCACGTTGAATGTTAGGACCTTAAGGAGTATCGTGGAACAGAGGGACCTTGGAGTTCAGGTGCATGGTTCTCGGAAGGTGGAGTCACAGGTACATAGGGCAGTGAAGAAGGCTTTTGGCATGTTGGCCTTCATCAGTCAGGACATTGAGTCTAGAAGTTGGGAAGTTATGTTGCAGTTGTATAGGACGTTGGTGAGGTCACACCTGGAGTATTGCATCCAATTTTGGTCACCTTGCTATAGGAAAGATGTTATTAAACTGGAGAGAGTGCAGAAGAGATTTACAAGGATGTTGCCAGGACTCAAGGGACTGAGTTATAGGGAGAGATTGGACTGGCCAGGACTTTTTTCTTTGCAGTGTAAGAGACTGAGGGGTGATCTTATAGAGGTGTATAACATGAGAGGCATGGATAGGGTAAATGCACTCAGTCTTGTTCCCAGGGTTGGGGAATCGAGAACCAGAAGGCATAGGTTTAAGTTAAGAGAGGAAAGAATTAATGGGTACCCGAGGAGCAACTTTTTACACAGAAGGTGGTACGTATGTGGAATGAGCTACCGGAGGAAGTGGTTGAGGCAGGGACATTGACCATTCACTGATTTCACACAGTTGTTAAAAAGACCTACATTGTTTCTTTTAATATAACATGCTCACATTTAACTATTAGATTTTTATCTATTCTAAATAGTTGAGTGGTGCGGTGGCACAGTGGTTAGCACTGCTGCCTTATAGTGCCAGGGACTCGGGATTGATTCTGGCCTTGGATGACTGTCTGTGTGGAGTTTGCACATTCTCCCTGTGTCTGCATGGGTTTCCTCTGGGTGCTGCAGTTTCCTTCCACAGTCCAAAGACGTGCAGGTTAGGTGGATTGGCCACGCTAAATTGCCCTTTCGTGTCCAGGGATGTACAGGTTAGGTTACGGGGTTACAGGGATATGACAGGGTGGGTGGGGGTGCGGAGGGTTGCTGCAAGCACAATGGGCCGAATGGCCTCCTTCTGCACTTTAGGGATTCTACGATTTGCAAAATAAACAATAAGATGCAAATAGCAAGTACTTGCTGCTCACGAAGTAATGCTCAAAATAATCACTAGAGGGCAGCAGACAATAAGTATTTCAAGGTGTTCAAAGCTCTCCTGTATTAGACAGTTTATAAAATCAGAATTAAGTAAATCTTTATGCGATTCAGGGTGTTTTGATGTTTTGTTGTGGCTCTATTTAAATCAAGTGAAACACTTTTTGCTCAAAGAGATTGGATTCATTAGTTTCCATTTAGATATGCTGTCTGGAATATATAACACTTTTAGTAGAAAGGGCATGAGATATTTTTAAATTCAGTAAAAAGCTTAGGTCATCACCAGATCAATATTTATTTTTATTGGCAGACAATTGTTTCAAGCTGTTTTTATTTAGAAAACTGGATGTGTTTTGCTTCATAAACTTAAATTTTTCATGAGCTCATTATTTAAATACCCAGATCTTGTTAACTTGAGGACAGCTCGTTAGCAGTGAACTTCTGCCCTAAGTTTCGCAATGATATCACTATTCAAATAAATGGTACTATCCAGCAATGCATGTTGTATTTTTGCAATTAATTCTGAAAATATTTGAAATTTAGACCTTCGAAGATAGCATCAAAGTGCTAAAAATATTTGAAATGGAGACCTCAGACGGTAACATCAAAGTTATCAAAGAAATTTGCTTCTGAGATAGATATAATGTATTGTTATAAACATTTAACTGGCATTAAGACAGAATCTACAATTTTCAATCCTGGTATTTTTATGGTACACGATGCTGGTTTAAACCAATATGTTTCTTATCTATAATAAAGCTCCAATCTTTCCATGAGCACTTCTGAAGAATTATATTGCAGATTTATTACGTTGTTACATTGAACTTTGACCAGTGCATATGCATTATGAATCAGATGACTATCCATTTTAGAGTTTGTATTCCCCCGATATGACAAATAATGTTTTTTATATTGCAATGGCTCTGTTCTATGCAATATTCTACCTGTAGTAAATATTTTCAATTATTTAGGCTTTGAAATCAATTGGGCGCAGGGTGGAAGTAGAATTTGGGTGTAGTGACATCGAAAATATAAGCAAGCAGAAGCCATTCAGCCCTTTGTGCCTGCTCCGCCATTCATTATGATCATGGCTGATCATCAAGTTCAATACCCTTATCCCGCCTTCCCCTTGATCCCTTTAACACCAAGAGCTATATCTAATTCCTTCTTTAAATTATACAATGTTTTAGCAGAGATTCACCACTCTCTGGGTGAAGAAATTTCTCCTCACTTCAGTCCTAAAAGGTTTACCCCTTATCCTCAAACTATGACCCCTAGTTCTGAACTCCTGCACCATTGGGAACATTTTTTCTGAATCTATCCTGTCTAATCCTGTCCGAATTTTGTATGTTTCTATGAAATCGCCTCTCACTCTTCTAAACTCCAATGAACAGAATCTCTACTGATTTAGCCTCTCCTCATATGTGAGTCCCAACATCCCAGGAATTAGTCTGGTAAACCTTTGCTGCGCTCCCTCCAGACAAAAACATCCTTCCTCAGATAAGGAGACCAAAACTGCACACAATACCCCAGGTGTGGCCTGACCAATGCCCTATACAATTGCAGTAAGACATTCCTATGCACAAATCCTCTCACTATAAAGACCAAATACATAAAGTTGAAACCGCAAATTAATTTAGCTCTGTGTTCCTCAATCAAAAATAAGAACAGTCCTTATCCATATTGATGGTATGATCCTCCCTTTTTGTTTTATTAATGTAAATAATACAACTTTGGCTCATAATTATTGATGGAATACAGTTGTGGCAAATTGAACTTTGCCTAGATTCCCTGAGCTGGACTTTTTTTTTACCGTCTAATATTTCTGCAATGCTGGCAACAACAAACCAGTGGCATAAAAATTAATTCAGAGTGGCATTAGGGATTTGAATACTGATCAATTATTTAAAGAAAGGCTTTCCACGTACAATCTTAAACACTTCAAGTTATAATGGGAAATTGTCCCTTTTGCAACACCCAAGAGTTCAGTATCATTTCATTTATTTAAACATTGAAGGGCTTGACTAGGAAGATAGGGGGCGGGATTCTCCGATGTTATGACAGAGTCCTCGCGCTGTCGTGAACGCCGTCGAGTTTCATGACGGCGCAAAACGTCCCCGATCACGATTGACTCAGGCCTCGGAAATGGGCTAGGAGCGGAGCCGCGAGGAACTCGTGGGGGGGGGGCGTGGCACGAAAGCAGCGTCGTAAGCGCGCGACGCCCGAATGATGTGGTGCAGCGCCATAAATGGCGCGATCCGCGCACGGATGGACCCAGGAGGAGGAGAAGGAGGAGAGACGGCTGAGCCCCGATGAGCCGCACCGAGGTTCCGGGACACGGACCTGGACACCCTCCTCGATGAGGTTGAACAACGAAGGGCCACCCCCTGCCCAAGACGTGGGCACCGCCAGCCGTCCAGCACGGTGAGGCGCGGTTGACGTGACACTGGCACCGCTGTGAGTGCTGTGGGGCACACCCGCCGGTCCGGGGAGCAGTGCAGGAAGAAGCTCCACGACCTCACGAGGGCTGCCAGGGTAAGTGCCACGAGGGTGCCCCCAGGTCACAACCAACCCTCCCCCCCCCACCCTGCCGGGCACAAGGGGGAGGAAGTGGGGTGGGGGGGTGGGGCCCAGGGTGCACAACGTTGTACTCAACCTACATGAGCAACGCGACCCCCTGGAGAGATGCCATGGCATGGCTCCAACTGTCTCCTCACCCAGCATTAATATAGCCTATATCTGCATGCCCTGATGATACCCGCCTAATTGTGATGCTTTATTCATCCCCCCCCCCCCCACAGGACAAGACAGCTCAAAACCACCGGGAGCGTATGAGATCCGGAGGGGGTTCTCCTGTGCTGCACCCCCTAAATGATCACGAGCAGCGGGCCCTGGACCTCGCTGGGGGATCCGCCACACGGGAGGTCGCGACATGCCAGGTCGGAGGCGCAGAAGCAAGAGAGACAACCCTGCATGTCCTCCCCCCCGCCCTCAGCCCGTCATCGCCCCCCTCACACTCTGGCCACTGCATCCCCGATCCTCTCCTCCCTCACACTCTGCCCACCTCACCCCCGATCCCCTCCCCCCTCACACACTGCCCCCACCACCACCATACACCCGGCCCAGCATGTCTAATGAACCCCGTATCGTTGTGCCAGCCGCCGAACATCCAGGGTCGTCTCGGCGAAGACACAGCCAACCATCTGCAACCTCAACCACACCCAGGGACGCACGCCAAATTTGGGTTAGAGTGTGGCAGGAGGTCGGACAGGAGGGCCATCCTCTCAGTCCGGGACGCTGGAGGGGGACGCACAGAGGGTGGGCAGAGACAATACTGAGGGGCACAGGACGGATAGTGATGAGAGTGATGGCCATGCATTGCCCGAAGATAGGGCCATGATCCACGACAGTGACGGGGACACGACGGGGACAGTGGACGGTGACGCACAGAGGACAGCCACACAGTCCACGGAATCACCTGGAGGGCAACATGACATGGGCCGCATGCACCCTGCGCCGGGTCATGAGGGGGACCAGGACACACCAGACTTCTTAATTGACGATGACTTAGAGTTAGCGGCACTGCTGTCTCCCACACCATCCACCATCGCAGAGACACTCACCTCGGTTGGGCAAATAAGTGATGAGGCTCCCGGGTCACGGTCTGGTGCGCACCACACAGCCGAGCCGGTACAGCAGGTGGAGTTTGGAGCAGCCGAGGGGCTGGATGGTCGGAGGGTAGCCCAGGCCCAGCAACCAGCTGCCGCCCAAACGGTTCCCGGGTTCCTGGATGTACTTGACCCACCCGGACACCCGATGCATGTGGACACCCAGGGACTGAATAACGGGATGAGGGCCATCTTCCAGCACCTGCAGATGCAGTTGGAGGAGTCCATCCGCGTCCAGGAGCAGGGAGTGGTGCCGCTCATCACAGCCACCCAGGCCGACACCGCACGGGTGGCGTCCGCAGTGGAGGCAATGGGTGAAACGGTTTTGGCCATTGGTCAGGTTCTGCAAGGCGTTGGGCTTCACGTGCACGCGTCATCCATGGCCCAGGAGAGGGCTGCCCTCTCACAGGCAGCCATGCACCAGAGCCAACACGACATTGCCGCCGCTCTCCGGGCCCTGGCCGAGTCTCACCATGCCATGGCCCGGTCCCAGCAGGCCATGGCACAGTCCCAGCAGTCAGTCGCGGAGAGCATCGACCGCCTGGCGCACGTGCTGGATGGCGTAGCGCACTCACAGGTAGAAATAGCACAGTCCCTGGCAGGAATGTCGCACTCCCTGGGCTCGAACACGGCGGACATTCGGACCATGGTCGATACCGCTGCAGGCCTCCAGGACTGGCAGCGCCAGGTGTCGGTGGTGCGACGGGGCATGTCTCCGATCATACCTCTGACCCACAGTGAGGCCCAGGGGCCACCGGGCTCCCCGAGGGAGGAGGAGGTTCTGGGGCCCGTCCCAGTACCTCCAGCAAGGGGCGTCCTTGAACACTCGGCTTCCCCCCGTTCCGTCCCTGGCGCATCTAGTGGGCAACGGGCAGGACAGGGTGGCACCACGCCATCCAGCAAACCCACCGAGCAGCCTGGCCCATCGAAGCCGGGCTGCCCCAGGAAACGTGTGCCGACGGGGAGCCATGTCGAAGGGCATGATTCTCAGCGGTCCGCCTCCACTCCTGCTGTACCATCTGGGGATACACCTAGACGTAGTGGTAAGGCCCGTAAGGCAAAGAAGTTACAAACATAGGATGTTGGCACGGGTGCAGGGCACAGTTTAGTTGTGGGGGTAGGGCATCTGTATGTGAATTTTACAATTAAACTCACTGTTGCACTTAACTTGTAAGACTCTGTGCTATGTCCGGTGCCAGGGGGCTCGTGAGGGTGACCGAGTGACGCTGTGGTTAACGGGCGGTTCATAGAACATAGAACATAGAACGATACAGCGCAGTACAGGCCCTTCAGCCCACAATGTTGCACCGAAACAAAAGCCACCTAACCTACACTATGCCATTATCATCCATATGTTTATCCAATAAACTTTTAAATGCCCTCAATGTTGGCGAGTTCACTACTGTTGCAGGTAGGGCATTCCACGGCCTCACTACTCTTTGCGTAAAGAACCTACCTCTGACCTCTGTCCTATATCTATTACCCCTCCGTTTAAAGCTATGTCCCCTCGTGCCAGCCATTTCTATCCGCGGGAGAAGGCTCTCACTGTCCACCCTATCCAACCCCCTGATCATTTTGTATGCCTCTACTAAGTCTCCTCTTAACCTTCTTCTCTCCAACGAAAACAACCTCAAGTCCATCAGCCTTTCCTCATAAGATTTTCCCTCCATACCAGGCAACATCCTGGTAAATCTCCTCTGCACCCGCTCCAAAGCCTCCACGTCCTTCCTATAATGCGGTGACCAGAACTGTACGCAATACTCCAAATGCGGCCGTACCAGAGTTCTGTACAGCTGCAACATGACCTCCTGACTCCGGAACTCAATCCCTCTACCAATAAAGGCCAACACTCCATAGGCCTTCTTCACAACCCTATCAACCTGGGTGGCAACTTTCAGGGATCTATGTACATGGACACCTAGATCCCTCTGCTCATCCACACTTTCAAGAACTTTTCCATCAGCCAAATATTCCGCATTCCTGTTATTCCTTCCAAAGTGAATCACCTCACACTTCTCTACATTGAACTCCATTTGCCACCTCTCAGCCCAGCTCTGCAGATTATCTATATCCCTCTGTAACCTGCTACATCCTTCCACACTATCGACAACACCACCGACTTTAGTATCGTCTGCAAATTTACTCACCCACCCTTCTGCGCCTTCCTCTAGGTCATTGATAAAAATGACAAACAGCAACGGCCCCAGAACAGATCCTTGTGGTACTCCACTTGTAACTGAACTCCATTCTGAACATTTCCCATCAACCACCACCCTCTGTCTTCTTCCAGCTAGCCAATTTCTGATCCACATCTCTAAATCACCCTCAATCCCCAGCCTCCGTATTTTCTGCAATAGCCTACCGTGGGGAACCTTATCAAACGCTTTTCTGAAATCCATATACACCACATCAACTGCTCTACCCTCGTCTACCTGTTCAGTCACCTTCTCAAAGAACTCAATAAGGTTTGTGAGGCATGACCTACCCTTCACAAAGCCATGCTGACTATCCCTGATCATATTATTTCTATCTAGATGATTATAAATCTTGTCTCTTATAATCCCCTCCAAGACTTTACCCACTACAGACGTGAGGCTCACCGGTCTATAGTTGCCGGGGTTGTCTCTGCTCCCCTTTTTGAACAAAGGGACCATATTTGCTATCCTCCAGTCCTCTGGCACTATTCCTGTAGCCAACGATGACATAAAAACCAAAGCCAAAGGTCCAGCAATCTCTTCCCTGGCCTCCCAGAGAATCCTAGGATAAATCCCATCAGGACCCGGGGACTTATCTATTTTCAGCCTGTCCAGAATTGCCAACACCTCTTCCCTACGTACCTCAATGCCATCTATTCTATTAGCCTGGGGCTCAGCATTCTCCTCCACAACATTATCTTTTTCCTGAATGAATACTGACGAAAAATATTCATTTAGTATCTCGCTTATCTCTTCAGACTCCACACACAACTTCCCATCCCTGTCCTTGACTGGTCCTACTCTTTCCCTAGTCATTCGCTTATTCCTGACATACCTATAGAAAGCTTTTGGGTTTTCCTTGATCCTACCTGCCAAATACTTCTCATGTCCCCTCCTTGCTCGTCTTAGCTCTCTCTTTAGATCCTTCCTCGCTACCTTGTAACTATCCATCGCCCCACTGAAACTTCACACCTCATCTTCACATAGGCCTCCTTCTTCCTCTTAACAAGGGATTCCACTTCTTTGGTAAACCACGGTTCCCTCGCTCGACGCCTTCCTCCCTGCCTGACCGGTACATACTTATCAAGAACACGCAGTAGCTGATCCTTGAACAAGCTCCACTTATCCAGTGTGCCCAACACTTGCAGCCTACTTCTCCACCTTATCCCCAAGTCACGTCTAATGGCATCATAATTGCCCTTCCCCCAGCTATAACTCTTGCCCTGCGGTGTATACTTATCCCTTTCCATCATTAACGTAAACGTCACCGAATTGTGGTCACTGTCCCCAAAGTGCTCTCCTACCTCCAAATCCAACACCTGGCCTGGTTCATTACCCAAAACCAAATCCAAAGTGGCCTCGCCTCTTGTAGGCCTGTCAACATATTGTGTCACGAAACCCTCCTGCACACACTGTACAAAAAACGACCCATCTAATGTACTCGAACTATATCTTTTCCAGTCAATATTTGGAAAGTTAAAGTCTCCCATAATAACTACCCTGTTACTTTCGCTCTTATCCAGGATCATCCTCGCCATCCTTTCCTCTACATCCCTAGAACTATTTGGAGGCCGAAAGAAGACTCCCAACAGGGTGACCTCTCCTTTCATGTTTCTAACCTCAGCCCATACTACCTCGGAAGATGAGTCCCCATCTAGCATCCTCTCCGCCACCGTAATACTGCTCTTGACTAGCAGCGCCACACCTCCCCCTCTTTTGCCTCCTTCTCTGAGCTTACTAAAACACCTAAACCCCGGAACCTGCAACATCCATTCCTGTCCCTGCTCTATCCATGTCCCCGAAATGGCCACAACATCGAAGTCCCAGGTACCAACCCATGCTGCCAGTTCCCCTACCTTATTTCGTATACTCCTGGCATTGAAGTAGACACACTTCAAACCACCTACCTGAACACTGGCCCCCTCCTGCGACGTCAAATCTGTGCTCCTGACCTCTATACTCTCATTCTCCCTTACCCTAAAACTACAATCCAGGTTCCCATGCCCCTGGTTCAATGTCGGTGCCGGATGTGCTGTCCCTCTCCCCCCTGCCTCCCAAAATCGGACACCGTAGTCCGCGGCACTCCGACGCCAGCCACCCCACACGGGCACATGATGAAGTGTCCATGATGAACGCTGTGACCACCGTGGTGGATGGTTCAGCTATTACCATGAGTCAGACCTTGGCTGGCGAATCTGAGCTCACAGCGCATCGCTGAGCGGGCAGTCATCATTCAACATGGCACTGATCACACCCGCTTACACGATCATCAATGATGTACAATCCCAGAGTGCCGTAGCGGTAAGGTGATGTGGAATTGGTGCTGTGTACGCGGTGCGGAGATGTGGGGGTGCGGGGGGGTGATGGGTGCAGTGTGGTGCCCGTGTGCACGACTGGCGGTGCAAGTGGCAGTGGTCAGTGTTCCCTTCCCCTACGGTGCATGAACCATGTGGCCACCAACGCGTCGCGTGCCCGCTGTCCTCGACGGTGCCGTCGTGCAGCCTCCTGGACGTAACCAGCACCCGGGCCGTGTCTGTGTCCTACGCCCCTCCCCCCATCCTGATACACGCCATCCTCCTCCTCCTCCTCCCCGCCTTTGTTTGCGTTAGCTCCGGTGCCATCGGGTTCTCCCTCCGACTCCTCCACCAGGGCATCTCCCCTCTGCATGGCAATGTTGTGTAGCCCACAGCAGACCACAACTATGCGACAGACCCTGTCGGGCCGGTACTGCAGGGCCCCTCCGGAGCGGTCCGGGGATCTGAATCGCATCTTCAGCAGGCCGAAGCACCGCTCCACCAGACCCCTGGTTGCTGAATAGGCCTCGTTGTATAGGCTCTCCGCGTTGGTCTGAGGCCTCCGCATTGGCGTCATCAGCCATGACCTCAACGGATAGCCCGTGTCGCCCAGCAACCAGCCCCACAGCCGGGGGGGGTGGGGTGGCGTCCCTCGAACGTTGCGGGGATGAACGACTGTGCCAGAATATAAGCGTCATGCACACTCCCGGGGTACCTTGCGAACTGAATGTTCATGGAGTATGCGCCCTTCCTGTTCATGAACACTTCCCTGTTGTCTGCAGGCGGGCGCATGGGGACGTGCACACCATCATAGAATTTACAGTGCAGAAGGAGGCCATTCGGCCCATCGTGTCTGCACCGGCTCTTGGAAAGAGCACCCTACCCAAGGTCCACACCTCCACCCTATCCCCATAACCCAGTAACCCCACCCAACACTAAGGGCAATTTTGGACACTAAGGGCAATTTATCATGGCCAATCCACCTAACCTGCACATCTTTGGACTGTGGGAGGAAACCGGAGCACCCGGAGGAAACCCACGCACACACGGGGAGGATGTGCAGACTCCGCACAGACAGTGACCCAAGCCGCAATCGAACCTGGGACCATGGAGCTGTGAAGCAATTGTGCTATCCACAATGCTACCGTGCTGCCCGATGACATTGATGACATCCGCATCCCTGCCACCTTGGAGAATCCACGTGCCCGTGCTTCCTGCTGTGCTCGGTCCGCGAGGAATTTAATGTACCTGTCCGTGATGGCGTACAAGGCGTCGGTCACAGCCCGGATGCACCTGTGGACCGATGCCTGTGAGATCCCAGATAGGTCCCCACTCGGCGCCTGGAAGGAACCAGTAGCGTAAAAGTTTAGGGCCACCGTCACCTTGACGGAGACCGGTATAGCGTGTCTTCCTCCTGTTCCACGTGGTGCGAGGTGCGCCACGAGGTGTCATATATGTGCGACCGTCTCCCTGCTGAACCGTAGTCTCCTCCTGCATGTAATGTCCGGTAGGGCCTCAAACGACATTCGATCACGGTAAACCCTAGGCCTTGCTGGCCGCCTGTGGCGCCCTGTCACCACCATCAGTGGCTCCTCCTCCCCCTCCTACCTGCCCATGCACTTCGATATCAGTGCCCGCTTCCTGTTCATTCCTCACCGTCTGGGGGTCAATGTTCTCCTCGGCATCCCCCTGGACATTCCGGCCCTGAGCGCCTGCGGCCTGCGCGGCGACGGCGGGCCACTCCGCGGCCATCCCCTCTGCTGCAGCAGCAGCCGCTGCATCTGCAGCCAATGTGGGCCGTCTGAGTTTACGCTGCCGGATGGCAAACTCCAGAGCTGCGGCTCCAACCCCGGCAGTGAACATCGCTGTCTGGTTGGCATACATGGTGACCTGCAGGAGGGTGGTGGGGGGCAGAGAAACGACATGTTACACGGAGGTTCTTCCACACCTCAGCAGCCGGGTTGTATGGGATACCTGTGTGCCCCGGTGGCCTGGTCGCGCTGCAGATACGCAGCCAGCCTAACACCTGGTCACTGTCTGCGTCCAACAGTCAGTTCTCACCGTCCTCCTCACCAGTGTGCCAGTCGCCTGTGCCCATCAGCCACGCGACAACCTGCGGCCATGTCCTCGTCACCGTCCTGCCATATCAGGGCGGCTGACATGTGATGACCCCCTCCACTCCCTCCCTCCCCCCTCCCACCTCCACTCCCTCCGTCCCCCCTCCCACCTCCACTCCCTCCCTCCCCTTTTCCACCTGCACTCCCTCCCTCCCTCCTCCCACCTCCACTCCCTCCCTCACCCCCTCCCACCTCCAGTCCCTCCCTCACCCCCCTCCCACCTCCCGTCCCTCCCTCACCCCCCTCCCACCTCCACTCCCTCACCCCCTTCCCACCTCCACTCCCTCCCTCACTCCCCCCTCCCACCGCCTCCCATCCCCCGTTGGCCGCAGCATTCTCAGGGAAGCCGTCCCCGGTCTGCAGGAACTCCGGACAGTCCGCTCACCTCCTCACTGCTCAGCGTCAGCCAACACGACTGGCTGACAACTTTATTTACCAGGTGTGAACGGCGACGGCGTGAACTGGCGTCATGCCGACGGGACTTCGGCCCATTCGGGCTGGAGAATAGCGGGGGTAGCGGAGAATCGCTATTTTGGGTGTCTCGGGCGATTCTCCGGCCTGCGTCGCACAGAACTCGACGGGACCGATCTCGCCGCTTGGGTGAATCGTGGGAGGGCGTCGGACCGGCGTCGCGTGGAACACCGGCACGGCATCGGAGAATCGCGCCCAGGGAACCTCCTTATTATATACCAATTGGTTGCCTCTCTTTCACAGAGCAGTTCTATTGATCAAATACCTGTCTATCCAACATGTTGGGATAAATGTGTGTTTTCTCTCTCTCTGACACAACATAGGTGCAGCTTTTACAAATTAAAAGATAATTTCCGCTTCAGATATTCAGCTTCAAAAAAGGGTGGTCCTTTCAATGCAATTCTTGCGAATCAAAATACTTTGTACAAATTAACATGGGGTGCAGTGAGAATCAGAAGTTATTGCACCGTGCACTAATAACCATTACAATGTTTGTAAGAAATGAAAATTGTTCCTCTTTTAAGATCCCAAGGTCTACAGTAAGCTTTAACTAGAAGTTTGAGAGTGCACATAATGGGTGGAGATTCACACTCCACCAACAGAGGCAATTGAAACATATCGGTTCTAGTGTGGAAGTGATCTAGCTTAAACTGAGATGGAAATTAGCTTCTTTCGTGAACAGAAATCATACTTATTGTGATGAACGGTTACTGCCTTATCATCATGTAAGGTGATGTCCCCTTTAAGACCAGGCTTGGAACCCTGGGGACTCCGCCTCTGGCTCCGCCCATCTGGGAGCCATACATAAAGGCCTGCCTCATGGTCTGTATAGCAGTCAGCTCTCGTCCAAATCTGTAGTATAGTTATTAGCCTAATAAAGCCTTCTTTACAGTTTAATCTCTAAGCATCATTATTGAGGGTACCTCAATTTATTAGGCTAAACTAGATTCAGGGTGGACGCAGGCCTAAAACCAGAGAAGCTCAATCTGGAAGCACGAACGCCGGAGGCAAAGGAAAATTTTAAATACTGGCTGCGGTACTTCGAGGCCTACCTGGACTCCGCAGAGACTCCCATCCTGGGGCCACGCAAGTTGCGTCTACTCCACGCCCGGGTGAGTCACAGAATCTCCGCCACGCTCAAAAAGGCGACGATTTATGAGGAAGCGATTGAGTTACTCCGCAAGCGGTTTGTCAAACCCGTCAATGAGGTGCACGCCCGGCATCTGCTCTCTACCTGCCGGCAGCGCTCGGGGGAATCGCTCGACGAGTTTGTTGAGAAACTCACCGCGCTGGCCAGGGACTGTGACCATCAGGATGTGACAGGGGAAGTCCATATGAACCAGCACATCAGAGATTCTTTCGTGTCCGGCATCCGCTCGACCTACATCTGGCAGCGACTGCTCGAAAACGGGGCAAAAGACCTCCAGGAGACGCTAACGCTCGCCTCCTCGCTGGAGGTGGCCCAACATAACTTGGGAACGTACCCCGCGGACTCTGCCAGCCCCCCCGGGACTTCCTCAGACTCGCCCGTATTACAGGCCTGCGCCACGCGGCGAACAGCTCACCATGGGGGCACACCTTGCTACTTCTGCGGGCAGGGCCAGCACCCACACCCACGCTGCCCAGCCCGCTCCGCGATCTGCAGCAACTGCGGGAAGAAAGGGCACTTTGCGAGGGTCTGCCTGGCCAGACCCAGGGGCCAGAAAAACAAAGAACAGCCGGCCCGAAAATCAGGCTCTCAGGCCCACAGGCCTCGCAATGCTGCTGCGCACCGACCCGACACGTCCTCTTCTGACGCGTCATCAGCCTCGTGCGAATCATGGGAGCGGCCATCTGGTCGGCGGCCATCTTTTCGACCCGACACGTGCGACCAACGGCAGCGGCCATTTTACGACTCCGACTACCCGCGACTGGGTGCGATCACCCTCGATCAAACTCGGCCAAAACACCTGCAGAACTCCATGATGCAGGTCCAGGTCAACGGGCACGACACTGCATGCCTCTTCGACTCCGGGAGCACGGAGAGCTTTATCCACCCTGAAACGGTAACGCGCTGCTCCCTACGCACTCATCCCACATCCCAAACCATAGCCCTCGCATCTGGGTCCCACTCGGTACAAATCACGGGGTACTGTATTGCGGATCTCTCGATCCAGGGTGCCAAATACACCCGTTTCAAATTTTATATCCTCCCTCACCTCTGTGCCCCCCTGCTGCTCGGACTGGATTTCCAGTGCAGCCACTGAAGCCTGACACTGAAGTTCGGCGGACCCTTGCCCCACCTCACGGTGTGCTGCCTTGCGACACTGAAAGTCGCACCCCCCTCGCTATTCGCTAACCTCACTCCCGACTGTAAGCCCGTCGCCACCAGGAGCCGGCGCGACAGTGCCCAAGATATGGCTTTTATCAAGTCAGAGGTCCAGCGTTTACTGGGAGAGGGGGTCATCGAGGCTAGCAACAGCCCTTGGAGAGCGCAAGTGGTGGTAGTCCGGTCCGGGGAGAAGAAACGGATGGTCGTGGATTATAGCCAGACCATAAACCGATTCACGCAGCTTGATGCGTACCCACTTCCTCGCATCGCGGAAATGGTAAATCGGATCACCCAATACCGAGTCTTTTCCACGGTCGACCTCAAATCTGCCTACCACCAGCTCCCCATCCGACCAAAAGACCGCCTCTATACTGCCTTCGAAGCAGCCGGCCAGCTCTTCCACTTCCTCAGGGTCCCCTTTGGTGTCACAAATGGGGTCTCCGTCTTTCAAAGGGCGATGGACCAAATGGTGGACCAGTACTGTTTGCGGGCTACATACCCGTACTTGGACAATGTCACCATCTGCGGCCATGATCAGCAGGACCATGACGCTAACCTCAAAAAGTTCCTCCAGACCGCCCGAGCCCTTAACCTGACCTATAACAAGGGCAAATGCGTTTTCCACACCACCCGGCTGGCCATCCTCGGCTATGTCGTGGAAGACGGGGTCCTAGGTCCCGACCCCGACCGCATGCGCCCCCTTAAGGTACTCCCTCTCCCCCGCAGCCTCAAGGCCCTCAAACGGTGCTTGGGGCTTTTCTCCTATTACGCCCAGTGGGTCCCCAAGTATGCGGACAAAGCCCGCCCACTCCTAAAGACCACCACTTTTCCCTTCTCGGCTGAGGCTCAATTGGCCTTCAACCGCATCAAGGCAGACATCATCAAGGCCGCCATGCACGCGGTGGACGAAACCATCCCTTTCCAGGTAGAGAGCGATGCATCAGACATCGCCCTGGCTGCTACCCTCAATCAAGGAGGCAGACCAGTAGCGTTCTTCTCCCGAACCCTCACCGCCTCCGAGATTCGACACTCTGCAGTCGAAAAGGAGGCACAAGCCATTGTGGAGGCTGTGCGGTGCTGGAGACACTACCTCGCCGGTAGGAGGTTTACCCTCGTCACCGACCAACGGTCGGTCGCCTATATGTTCGATAACACGCAACGGGGCAAAATAAAAAACGATAAAATTTTGAGGTGGAGGATCGAACTCTCCACCTACTCGTACAATATCAAGTATCGTCCAGGGGAGCTCAACGAGCCCCCAGATGCCCTGTCCCGCGGCACATGCGCCAACGCGCAGGAGGACCGCCTGCAAGCCATCCACAATGACCTCTGCCACCCGGGGGTTACCCGGCTCGTCCATTTCATCAAGTCCCGCAACCTACCTTACTCAACCAAGGAGGTCAAGGCCATGGTCAGGGCCTGCCAGGTCTGTGCGGAGTGCAAACCGCACTTCTATCGGCCAGACAAGGTTCGGCTCGTGAAGGCCTCGGGCCCCTTTGAGCGACTGAGCGTGGACTTCAAGGGGCCCCTCCCGTCCACCAACCGTCATGCCTATTTCCTCACAGTGATTGATGAGTTCTCCCGTTTCCCATTCGCCATTCCCTGCACCGACATGACCTCAGCCACGGTGATTAAGGCACTGCACAGCATCTTCACCCTGTTCGGTTTCCCTGCTTATATCCACAGCGACCGTGGTACATCGTTCATGAGCGATGAACTGCGTCAGTATCTGCTCAGCAAAGGCATCGCCTCGAGCAGAACGACCAGCTATAACCCACGGGGAAACGAGCAGGTGGAGAGGGAGAACGCGACCGTGTGGAAGGCTGTCCTTCTGGCCCTGCGGTCGAGAAATCTCCCAACCACCCGCTGGCAGGAGGTCCTACCCGATGCCCTACACTCCATTAGGTCACTCCTCTGCACGGCCACAAATGAGACCCCTCATGAGCGATTGTTTCTCTTCCCCAGGAAGTCTACCTCCGGGGTCTCGCTTCCACCTTGGCTGACGGCTCCGGGACCTGTTCTTCTCCGGAGGCACGCGAGGAGCCATAAAACGGACCCCCTAGTTGAAAAGGTCCAACTGCTCCACGCCAACCCCAGTTACGCCTACGTGGAGTACTCCGACGGCAGGCAAGATACGGTCTCCCTCCGGGATCTGGCGCCCGCTGGATCCTCCACCACAGACGCCCCTTCCCGCGCCGCTCCCCTGCAGGACCCGTCGCCCCCTACAACACACCCCCTTCCGGCCCTACCATCCGTTGGTGAGCTCCTACCGTGCGCCCCCCCTTGCGCCCCCCCTTTACACACCCCGCCGGCGCCGGCTCCGCTACCCCCGGCCCTGCCTAGTTCCTCTGCCCCGGCCCGGACCGAAGCTCCGACCGCTGTGCTCCCGGATGTGCCCTCAACCAGGACGTCCGTGCCCGCCGCACCACCGCCCAAACTGAGGAGATCGAGGAGGACGATCCGGCCGCCGAGACGGATGGACCTATGATGGCACTTCACCCCCGCCGGACTCCTTTTTAAACAGGGGGTGAATGTGATGAACGGTTACTGCCTTATCATCATGTAAGGTGATGTCCCCTTTAAGACCAGGCTTGGAACCCTGGGGACTCTGTTCTGGCTCCGCCCATCTGGGAGCCATACATAAAGGCCTGCCTCATGGTCTGTATAGCAGTCAGCTCTCATCCAAATCTGTAGTATAGTTATTAGCCTAATAAAGCCTTCTTTACAGTTTAATCTCTAAGCATCATTATTGAGGGTACCTCACTTATATTATGAGTTGTGAATTTACATCAGTACAGAGAGGATTAAGACATAAGATTAAAACTGTTGCAGTCAAATAATCACTCTTGAAATTGTAGTCAGTGCACATTTAATGCTTCCTGATGCAGACGGAGGTAGAGATTCCAAGAGAGGCCAGGTTGACAGGTTACAACTCATTCCCTTCTGCCATGCCCCATATCGGTGTGTCCTTCTCCGATGGTCTGTGCTGTTTATTAGGATACCTTTCCTCCAATGTGGGGTGACCGTTGGGGAGGGGTGGGGGGAGAGGTGGCCGTATGCTGGCTTTGTAGCTGGTGGTTTGTTTAAAGTATCTATTTTAGGTTGAACTGTGCCCCCTCTTGGGAGGGGAGGGTGTGTTTCTACTCTCTCTCACATCGTGCCCTGCACCGTGTGTCTGTGCTGCTCATTGGGAACCTTTCCGCCGATGTGGGGTTACCATTGGGGCCTGGGGCTGGTCGTGGGTGTGAGCTGGTGGTTTTGGTATTTTCTTGGTGTCTTCTAAATGCTGTTAGCACATTACTGATTCTCGTGATTGTTTTTAGCATTGTAATAACCTGTAGTAACCTGCACAGAACTCACCCAGCTGGGGATGATTGGTCCCCATGCTCAATTGGAATGAGTTGACCCAGCTCCAGCATAAAGGCAGGCAGCTGCAGAGCCAGCTAAAAGGAATGAGGACTTGGTGAAAGATAACCAGGCCCTGTGAATGTATGATGCTGTTGCTGAAATAAAGGATTTTTAAGAAGCTCGTTGGACTCCCCTGGCTTTATCACAAGCAGGTTGCTGATTCTTTTATTTTCTTAAGTTGTTAATGAACTTAAAATATTTGTAGAAGGGGAATCGGATGCTACATAGGTTTCGTACCTGTAGGGGGTTTTACTTCCTTTGAGACGTTGATATTTTTCCAGTTTTTCTATTTTTCGTAATTCTAATGTGGATATTGTGTATGATTAAGTAAACTGTGCAGTGGAAGAGGGAAGAATTGATAAGAATTGAGCAATACAGGATTGAACCTGCTCAGCATGAAACTGCAATCACTCGCTGATTTGTGGATTTGAATAGAATCTGCGATTTGAACTCACAGGAGACACCTTTGAAATATTTTTGTAAACTAAAATCTTATGAGTTTGTCAAAGAATCACAAAACTGCTGAAAGTGAATAAACCTGGATATTCATGAACTTTGTTCTGAACAAATCTCCATTTGTGAAGCAGAATAGAGCTGCTCAATGAGAACCATTTCATGTAGAAACAGATGTTAACATGGAAAGAAAGCAGGAGTCAATTTAAGTTATTTTCGGAAATCTAATTTGAGTCCCAAAAAACTGCCAATAGCTCTGTTGATAAACCTGTGATATATGAAACAAGTCATAATAATATTCTTTATTGTTACAACTAGACTAGGCTTACATTAACGCTACAATGGGGTTATTGTGAAAAGCCCCTAGTCGCCACCCTCTGGCGCCTGTTTGGAAACACTTTGTTTTTAAATTTAGAATACCCAATTAAATGTTTCCAATTGAGGGGCATTTTAGCATAGCCAATCCACCTACTTGCACATCTTTGGGTTGTGGGGATGAAACCCACGCAAACATAGGGAGAATGTGCAAACTCCACATGGACTGTGACCCAGAGTCAGGATCGAACCTGGGACCTCGGCGCCGTGAGACAACAGTGCTAACCACTGCACCACCATGCTACTCTGCATGTTCGGGTACACTGCGGGAGAATTCAGAATGTCCAATTCATCTAACAGCACGTCTTTCAGGACTTGTGGGAGGAAACCGGAGGACCCGGAGGGAACCCACGCAGACATGGGGAGAACGTGCTAACTCCGCACAGACAGTGACCCAAACCGGAATCGAACCTGGGACCCTGGCGCTGTGAAGCAACAGTGCTAACCCCGTGCTACCGTGCCACCCTGATGGTTTGTACGGCAAGTTTTAATGATGTGGAGATGATGCCAGCGTTGGACTGGGGTGCGCACAGTAAGAAGTCTTTCAACACCAGGTTAAAGTCCAACAGGTCTATTCGGAATCACAAGCTTTCGAAGCGTAGATCCTTCAGGTACGGTCCAAAAGCTCGTGATTCCAAATAAACCTGTTGGACTTCAACCTGATGTTATAAGACATCTTACTGTCCTCAAGTTTTAGTCAATGGAGAGAGCAAAATATTATGATAAGGAAGCAGGACATCTCAACATTAAGGGCACAAAAGTGGCTGGTCTGGGACTACTCTGCACATTGATTCAGATTTAAGTTGGAGATGTGCGAGGAGCAGGTTGCCCCAGAAGAAAAACCCAGAAGAAAATGCATGGCATCTGTCAATTACCTTTTTCTCCCAATCCACTGAATTAACACATGGCCCAGGATATTCCAGCCCCTTCTGTCGGGTGGGATTTTACGGTCCTGCTGAAGTAAGCTGCAAGCGCTCCTTGTCGGGAGGGTGACACGACATAGTGGGGCCATTAAATCCTGGTCATGATTTCCGGATTTCCTGACCAATTAGTTGATGACTTGCAGAATGTAATTTCAACTCCACCATTCAAAGCGATATTCCAAACTTGCAAGTTGAAGCAGTTAAAGGTGGGAAGGAAACAGAAACAGGTCTTGCCACCAACGGTAGTATGTCAAAGACAATGCTCCACCTAAGTGACACCTCCCTGAACGTGATGCTGTGTGCTTTGAATTTAGTTCTCCCTTGCAACAGGAGGAAGAAGTCAACTGGTAATATCAAGATGATGTGGCACATTGGAGATGGCACAAGAGATCAACAGCAGGACTACTGTGCCAAGTGTGATGCCATGCTCCTGGATAAATGTAGAAAGTGGTTCAGTGACACAAACATGACAGGAAAGATGAGAACAATGGCACATTCACCTATGACTGATGTGTGTAACATTCCACTCTCTTCGCTCTGCCTTCTCAAGACAATTCCAGCACAATCGTCCTCGCTCTAACCTATCTTGCAGATACCCCATCCCTCTCTATCAGTGCACTTTCTTCCATCCCAAGCTGATCAGTAACTACTGCCTTCATCTTCATGCAATGCCAAATATCTCCATCAGAGTCAACTTGAGCAAATCTTTTCCATCCATCTATTCAACACATGGCATTCATTGCTATCACTTATTGGTCTCTTCAAAAGCACAAAACACCAAATAATCAGAGGTGTCCCTCCACCTACCTCACAGCTAACAAGCACAGAGAAGGTGTGCTCTGGAAATCAGTTGACACTTCCTAACAGTTGGATATGGGAAGAAGGGGACTTCCCAGCTACCTAGTCACAGAGTTAAATATCACACCATCACATGGCATGCACCACTTTCTTCTGTTAACTTGGTGATACCAGGGACTGAAATATATTAAAGCAAATTATTGTGGATGCTGGAATCTGAAACCAAAGAGAAAATGCTGGAAAATCTCAGCAGGTCTGGCAGCATCTGTAGGGAGAGAAAAGAGCTAACGGTTTGAGTCCAGATGATCCTTTGTCAAAGCTAAAGACAGAGAAAATGGGAAATATTTATACTGTGGAGTGAGAATGAAAGATGAGTCCTAGCCACAGAAACCCAGGGAAACGGGGTGCGAATAGCCACAGAAAGCAAGGGGAAAGAGTGCTAATGGCAGTCCCCAGAGAGAACAAAAGATGCAAAAGGCCAAACTGCAGAGAAACTAACATCAGAGGGTAAACTGTGACAGATGTAGATGTGGGGGAGAGGAAGGGGGAAGCAAAGGAGAGAAAGGGTAATGGAAGATGGGGGGGGGGTGAATATATGTAAAGAAAGACAAGAGAGAAAGAAATGGTAAAAAACAGTTTAAATGAAATGGGATAAAAACAAATGGGTCGAGGTGGGATAGAGCTAATCATCTGAAGTTGTTGAATTCGATGTTGAGACCAGAAGGCTGTAGCGTGCCTAACCGGAAGATGAGATGTTGTTCCTCCAGTTTGCATTGAGCTTCACTGGAACATTGTAGCAGTCCAAGGACAGACATGTGGGCATGGGGGCAGGATCTTGTGTTAAAATGGCAAGCTATGGGAAGGTCAGGGTCCTGAATGCGCACAGACCGAAGGTGCTCAGCAAAGCGATCACCCAGTCTGCGTTTGGTCTCTCCGATATAAAGGAGACCACATTGGGAGCAGCGAATGCAACAGACCAAATTGGACGAGGTGCAAGTGAAACGCTGCTTAACCTGGAATGAGTGTTTTGCGCCTGGGATGTTAAGCACGGAAGAGGCAATGGGGCAGATGTTACGCCTTCTGCGATTGCATGGGAAGGTCCCATGTGCCATGGGAGAGGTGTTGGGTATGGTGGAGGAGTGGACTAGATTATCAAGGAGGGAACCGTCTCTGCGGAATGCTGACAGAGGGAGTGAAGGGAAGATGTATTTGGTGGAGACATCACGCTGGAGTTGGCGAAAATGGTGGAGGATTATTCTTTGCATACGGAGGGTAGTTGGGTGAAATGAGAGGAAGACACTATCCTTGTTCTGGGATGGATGGGGGGGGCAGGGTAGGGGTGCGGGAGATGGACCGCACACTGTTGCGGGCCCTGTCAACAACTGTAAGTGGGAAATCACGGTTGAGGAAGAAGGAACACATTTTCGAAGCATCATTCTGGAATGTGGCATCATCGGAACAAATGCGACGGAGGCGAAGGAGCTGAGAGAAAGGGGTGGAGTCCATGTAGAGTGAGAAGAGCTGTAGTCCAGATAGCTGTGGGAGTCAGTGGGCTTGCAGTAGATATTAGTGGATAGTCTATTGCCGGAAATGGAGACAGAAAGTTCAAGGAAGGGAAGGGAAGTGTCTGAGATGGACCAGGTGAAAGTGATGGAGGGGTTGAAACTGGAAGTGAAGTTGATGAATTTTTCCAGGTCCGGAAGAGAGCATGAAATGACACCAAAATAGTCATCATGTCAAAATAGTCAAAATATAATCATGTGCATAATGGTAACCTAAACTATTTCACTTTGACAATATTCATTTGTGTTTCTCACATGACTTCAAGCATCTTGCAGGATATAATCCTGCTATTGATGCCAATGCATCAGAGGAGGAGCTCGCTCCTTAAGGGAGTGCCCCCTAATAGGACGTATGCAGATCACACATTAGCTCAAATACTTAACCTTCAGTTGAAGCACGAAAGTAGATAGTTGAGTTTTCACTTGGTGACTCATCCATCACAAGTGAGCAAGCCCAGAAGACAGATGGAGTGTCTGTGATAGAAGGCACATAACATTTCAAGCTCTGCACAGCTGGAGCCTGCTCCTTCAGGGCTGTTGATGAACAGGACTTTTGGAACAGCAGCAAAAAATGTGTAATACACTGGCAGATTCCAGCCACTGTGTGCAATTGCAGAGATTGGGGCTAGTCTGTTTCAAGCATGAGTAGATATTGCAGGCCTTTATAAAAATATTTTCATCCACAGAAAGTCAGGCCAACTCCACCGTGTATCAAATGCAGCAGTATTGCAGGCTTTCCATACTATGATCACTTTGTTAAACAGGGTGACTGCTACCCAAAACTTAGAAGTGCCCCACTGATCTTCAGCAAAGCCTTCTCCAGTTTATTACTGGCAGGAAAGTATGGATGGACCATATGTGGGATGATAGTCAAAGGAGACTTTGTGGAAATTAGACCTTGACTCGAGGCACTTCCAGTTGTCATTGGACGTTCTCTCCACCAACCCCTCAGTTAATGGTACACATGCTGCCTTGTGTCCCCATGGCCCATGCACAGTCTTTGGCAAAGCACACACCGACTCCAATCCCAGATACGTCAGCCAAGAGCATCTCAGTAGCAGCAACCGGAACTACTTGCGAGTAGGAAAGTAGCTTTTTCAGTTATGTTACAACAGGTGGAATTGTACGACCCCTCCCGCCAGCGGGATTTTCTAGTTATAAATGTTTAAGTTCGAAGTGGCTCACTGTATTTTCTGATCCCAACATTTGTTCGGATGAAAGATGAGAACGGCAAACAATTTTTCTTTAATTTGTAAAACTACAATGAAATGGCACCTCCCCCCCACCCCCCCCCCAGGAGAGATGACTTTGACCAATAGATATCTTTTATGCTAAAACAGACTTTAATTTAAACAGCGAATCAACCACCGTAACATCAAAGGAAAACCTTTACAATTAACAGTTAAGCAGTTCTTAAAGAAAAGGGAAAAAACTTGAACATAGTTTCTACTCCTGCTTAATTCCAATTAAGCAACCCAATACTGTTCAAATGTCACTCACAAATAAAGTTAACAAAACAGGTTACTTGCTTAGCTGTGTAGATACTTTTGGAGAGAGGTCCTTTGAAGAGCAGATCCAATACACTTCTGTGTGACCTAACAGCATTTGGCAAAACTGCTGTTCAACTTAAAACATTCCAGGAGACTGCAAGGCTACAGACAGGCCAGGCTCTTCCCATTAATTACATCATCTGGATCTCACTAGGTTCCATGACCTACTTAGCTAGGACTAAACACACAGCATCAAAAATTATCTACACTCCAGGGAATCGACTGCAATGAAAACAATGTTCCATTAGTAATTACCTCATCTTTTATGACTCCTTAATTACAGCTTTAGTAGACACACTGCCTGTATATATTTTAAACCAGGGTTTTTTCATACAATTGTTGCCACAAATCGGAAATATAATATATAATAATTCCTATATTCATCACAATATAGTTGTTAGATGGATGCACTGATGAAATCTAAATTGCAATATTAAAGGCATCCTGGACAGCAAACTGCACTGCTGATGGTGCATTGCCTGCAACACTTTTCATCTCCTCCTCCTGTCACCCCTCCTCTCCTTCCTCATCTCCTATCTCTGCAAAATCATCCAAAGAGGCTCTGTACTCTGCACCTTGTTTTTCCTGCAGGTTCAAACGCAGCTGTTGCACAATATTGTGCAGGTCACAGCACAAATACCATTCCGGGAACCTGCTCCGATGTATACTGAATGGTGCCTCCAGATCTGTCCAGGCAAATCTTCAGTCAGCCAATAGCTTTCCCAGTGGTATGTTAAGTTGGTCATATCATTTTTATCCTCTTATCCTCGGCTACATTGTTCAGGCTGATCAAGGGTGGCATGAAACATATTTTAAGTGGGTATTCTTTGCCTCTGAGCAGTCCGTTGGTCATTTTGCTACAAGGTACATACATAGAAAATAGGAGCAGGAGAAAGCCTTTTGCCCCTTCGAGCCTGCTCTGCCATTTATCACGATCATGGCTGATCATCCAACTCAATAGCGTAATCTGCTTTCTCCCCTCGCCTTTGATCCCATTCGCCCCAAGTACTATATCCAGCCCCCTCTTGAATATATTCAATGTTTTAGCATCAACTACTTCCTGTGGTAATGAATTCCACAGGCTCACCACTCTCTGGGTGAAGAAATGTCTCCTTATCTCTGCCCAAAATGGTTTACCCTGAATCCTCAGACTGTGACCCCGGTTCTGGACACACCCATCATTGGGAACATCTTCCCTGCATCTACCCTGTCTAGTCCTGGTGGAATTTTATAAGCCTCTATGAGATACCCCGTCATTTTTCTGAACTCCAGTGAGAACAATCCTAATCGAGTTAATCTTTCCTCATATGACTGCATAACCACTTCCTTACCTTGCAGGTCAGCTGTTCGGGAGAGAGAGGGAGCCAGGACCTTGGAAACAGCGCGGGAGTTTCAAAAAGCGCGGGAGCTGCGAGGCAGAGGGGACAGTTTAAAAGGGCGCGCTGTGGGTGAGGTAAGTACTGCATAACCACTTCCTTACCTTGCAGGTCAGCTGTTCGGGAGAGAGAGGGAGCCAGGACCTTGGAAACAGCGCGGGAGTTTCAAAAAGCGCGGGAGCTGCGAGGCAGAGGGGACAGTTTAAAAGGGCGCGCTGTGGGTGAGGTAAGTACTGCATAACCACTTCCTTACCTTGCAGGTCAGCTGTTCGGGAGAGAGAGGGAGCCAGGACCTTGGAAACAGCGCGGGAGTTTCAAAAAGCGCGGGAGCTGCGAGGCAGAGGGGACAGTTTAAAAGGGCGCGCTGTGGGTGAGGTAAGTACTGCATAACCACTTCCTTACCTTGCAGGTCAGCTGTTCGGGAGAGAGAGGGAGCCAGGACCTTGGAAACAGCGCGGGAGTTTCAAAAAGCGCGGGAGCTGCGAGGCAGAGGGGACAGTTTAAAAGGGCGCGCTGTGGGTGAGGTAAGTACTGCATAACCACTTACTTACCTTGCAGGTCAGCTGTTCGGGAGAGAGATCAGTTCTGGGAGCAGGCCTATTGGCTGACTGTAAATCAGGAAGGATACAAAGGGTGTGGCTGAAGTGCCTTTAGAAACAGAGTGCTGAAGGCAAACAGAGTGTATCTGAGTTTGGGTAAGGCTGAGTTCGGGTAAGAGGGGAGTGACAAAAAAAAAAAAAAAAAAAATCAAGTTAATTAAGTAAAGTAATTAACTAGTTAAGGGAATTTGGTGCTCACCTGAAGGAGGTGCAGAGAAGCAGACCTGTGAGGGAGTCTCTGGAGCAACTACATCACAGCCAGCAGGTAAGTGTTTGGCTTGTAACTGGTAAGTGATTTCTCTCTCTTTGACTTTCTCCTAGCTGTGTAGTGTAGTTCAAATTTAACTTCAGGTTTAAGTCATGGCAGGAGAGCTCAGACCCGTGTCATGCTCCTCTTGTGAGATGTGGCAAGTCAGGGACCCTTCTGGTGTCCCTGACTCCTTCATCTGCAAGAAGTGTGTCCAACTGCAGCTCCTGTTAGACCGCTTGACGGCTCTGGAGCTGCGGATGGACTCACTTTGGAGCATCCGCGATGCTGAGGAAGTTGTGGAAAGCACATTCAGTGAGTTGGTCACACCGCAGATTAAAATTACTGAGGCAGATAGGGAAAGGGTGACCAACAGACAGAGGAAGAGTAGGAAGGCAGTGCAGGGATCCCCTGCGGTCATCTCCCTCCAAAACAGATTTACCGTTTTGGAAACTGTTGGGGGAGATGGCTCACCAGGGGAAGGTGGCAGCAGCCAGGTTCATGGCACCGTGGCTGGCTCTGCTGCACAGAAGGGCGGGAAAAAGAGTGGCAGAGCTATAGTGATAGGGGATTCAATCGTAAGGGGAATAGACAGGCGTTTCTGCGGACGCAAACGAGAATCCAGGTTGGTATGTTGCCTCCCTGGTGCAAGGGTCAAGGATGTCTCGGAGCGGCTGCAGGGCATTCTGGAGGGGGAGGGTGAACAGCCAGCTTTCGTGGTGCATATAGGCACCAACGATATAGGTAAAAAACAGGATGAGGTCCTACAAGCTGAATTTAGGGAGTTAGGAGTTAAACTAAAAAGTAGGACCTCAAAGGTAGTAATCTCAGGATTGCTACCAGTGCCACGTGATAGTCAGAGTAGGAATGACAGGATAGCTAGGATGAATACGTGGCTTGAGAGATGGTGCAAGAGGGAGGGTTTCAAATTCCTGGGACATTGGGACCGATTCTGGGGGAGGTGGGACCTGTACAAATCGGACGGTCTGCATCTGGGTGGGACCGGAACCAATGTTCTCGGGGGGTGTTTGCTAGTGCAGTTGGGGAGGGTTTAAACTAATGTGCCAGGGGGATGGGAACCGATGTAGGAAGTCAGTGGGGACAGAAACAAAAGGCAGGAAGGGAGAGTGTGTAAAGCATGACCAGAGAAAGCAGGGCAGAGAGCAAGGAAGGTCTACATTAAACTGCATTTATTTCAATGCAAGGGGCCTGACGGGCAAAGCGGATGAACTCAGGGCATGGACGGGCACATGGGACTGGGATATTATAGCTATGACTGAAACATGGCTAAGGGAGGGGCAGGACTGGCAGCTCAATGTTCCGGGCTACAGATGCTATAGAAAGGATAGAACAGGAGGTAAGAGAGGAGGGGGAGTGGCGTTTTTGATTAGGGAGAACATCACGGCAGTACTTAGAGGGGATATATCCGAGGGTTCGCCCACTGAGTCTATATGGGTGGAACTGAAAAATAAGAAGGGAGAGATCACCTTGGTAGGACTGTACTACAGGCCCCCAAATAGTCAGCGGGAAATTGAGGAGCAAATATGTAAGGAGATTACAGATAGCTGCAAGAATAATAGGGTGGTAGTAGTAGGGGACTTTAACTTTCCCAACATTGACTGGGACAGTCATAGCATTAGGGGCTTGGATGGAGGGAAATTTGTTGAGTGTATTCAGGAGGAATTTCTCATTCAGTATGTGGATGGACCGACTAGAGAGGGGGCAAAACTTGACCTCGTCTTGGGAAATAAGGAAGGGCAAGTGATAGAAGTGCTAGTGAGGGATCACTTTGGGACAAGTGACCATAATTCCATTAGTTTTAAGATAGCTATGGAGAATGATAGGTCTGGCCCAAGAGTTAAAATTCTTAATTGGGGCAAGGCCAATTTTGATGGTATCAGACAGGAACTTGCAGGGGTAGATTGGGGGAGACTATTGGCAGACAAAGGGACGGCTGGTAAATGGGAGGCTTTTAAAAATGTGTTAACCAGGGTGCAGGGTAAGCACATTCCCTTTAGAGTGAAGGGCAAGGCTGGTAGAAGTAGGGAACCCTGGATAACTCGAGATATTGAGACTCTGGTCAAAAAGAAGAAGGAGGCATATGACGTACATAAGCAACTGGGATCAAGTAGATCCCTTGAAGAGTATAGAGATTGTCGAAATAGAGTTAAGAGGGAAATCAGGAGGGCAAAAAGGGGACATGAAATTGCTTTGGCAAATAATGCAAGGGAGAATCCAAAGAGATTCTACAGATACATAAAGGGGAAAAGAGTAACTAGGGATAGAGTAGGGCCTCTTAAGGATCAACAAGGGCATTTATGTACAGAGCCACAAGAGTTGGGTGAGATCCTGAATGAATATTTCTCATCGGTATTCACGGTGGAGAAAGGCATGGATGTTAGGAAACTAAGGGAAATAAATAGTGATGTCTTGAGAAGTGTGCATATTACGGAGGAGGAGGTGCTGGAAGTCTTAAAGCGCATCAAGGTAGATAAATCCCCGGGACCTGATGAAATGTATCCCAGGATGTTGTGGGAGGCTAGGGAGGAAATTGCGGGTCCCCTAACCGAGATATTTGAATCATCGGCAGCCACAGGTGAGGTGCCTGAAGATTGGAGAGTGGCGAATGTTGTGCCCTTGTTTAAGAAGGGCAGCAGGGAAAAGCCTGGGAACTACAGACCGGTGAGCCTAACGTCTGTAGTAGGTAAGTTGCTAGAAGGTATTCTGAGAGACAGGATCTACAAGCATTTAGAGAGGCAAGGACTGATTCGGGGCAGTCAGCATGGCTTTGTGCGTGGAAAATCATGTCTCACAAATTTGATTGAGTTTTTTGAGGGAGTGACCAAGAAGGTAGATGAGGGTAGTGCAGTAGATGTTGTCTACATGGACTTTAGCAAAGCCTTTGACAAGGTACCGCATGGTAGGTTGTTGCAGAAGGTTAAAGCTCACGGGATCCAGGGTGAGGTTGCCAATTGGATTCAAAATTGGCTGGACGACAGAAGGCAGAGGGTGGTTGTAGAGGGTTGTTTTTCAAACTGGAGGCCTGTGACCAGTGGTGTGCCTCAGGGATCGGTGCTGGGTCCACTGTTATTTGTGATTTATATTAATGATTTGGATGAGAATTTAGGAGGCATGGTTAGTAAGTTTGCAGATGACACCAAGATTGGTGGCATAGTGGATAGTGAAGAAGGTTATCTAGGATTGCAACGGGATCTTGATCAATTAGGCCAGTGGGCCGACGAATGGCAGATGGAGTTTAATTTAGATAAATGTGAGGTGATGCATTTTGGCAGATCGAATCAGGCCAGGACCTACTCAGTTAATGGTATGGCGTTGGGGAGAGTTATAGAACAAAGAGATCTAGGAGTACAGGTTCATAGCTCCTTGAAGGTGGAGTCGCAGGTGGACAGGGTGGTGAAGAAGGCATTCGGCATGCTTGGTTTCATTGGTCAGAACATTGAATATAGGAGTTGGGACGTCTTGTTGAAGTTGTACAAGACATTGGTACGGCCACACTTGGAATACTGTGTGCAGTTCTGGTCACCCTATTATAGAAAGGATATTATTAAACTAGAAAGAGTGCAGAAAAGATTTACTAGGATGTTGCCGGGACTTGATGGTTTGAGTTATAAGGAGAGGCTGGATAGACTGGGACTTTTTTCCCTGGAGCGTAGGAGGCTTAGGGGTGAGCTTATAGAGGTCTATAAAATAATGAGGGGCATAGATAAGGTAGATAGTCAACATCTTTTCCCAAAGGTAGGGGAGTCTAAAACTAGAGGGCATAGGTTTAAGGTGAGAGGGGAGAGATTCAGAAGGGCCCAGAGGGGCAATTTCTTCACTCAGAGGGTAGTGAGTGTCTGGAATGGGCTGCCAGAGGTAGTAGTAGAAGCGGGTACAATTGTGTCTTTCAAAAAGCATTTAGATGGTTACATGGGTAAGATGGGTATAGAGGATTATGGGCCAAGTGCGGGCAACTGGGACTAGCTTAATGGTAAAAAACTGGGCGGCATGGACTGGTTGGGCCGAAGGGCCTGTTTCCATGCTGTAAACTTCTATGATTCTATGACAGACTGTCTCGCCATCCCTGGAATCAGTCTGGTAAACCTGTGTAAAGAGATTTCAGAGGATAGACCTTCACAGGATGAAAACATCTTGGCAACTGTCCAGGAATCTTCCACACAGCGACTTAAACATCTTTTAGCGGTTGGCCACCAACTGCTTTTTGGTGCAATAGATTCCCTTATGAGTGACAAAGGTTCCTGGTTGATTGGGGTGCTGTAATTGCCAAATCCATGCAGTCAGTGAAGTCCTGCTCTGTGGAAAGACAGTGAGAGTCACAAACCTGAATACCTGTGCACTCTGATTGATATCATTGCTGGTGAACTTAACATTATCGGCCCTCCCAAAAATTATTCTGACTTATTTCTGTGCCACCAACTGAAAGATCCTGCCAGTGTCTCTAGCAGAGCCCGACAAATGTCCAGAGACAAAAATGCCTGGTCAGTGGTGACTTGGACAGATCCTAGTAAAATGTGCCCACCAGTTGGCAACGGGTCTTGCCCCACCAGACTGCAGATATCCGCACCCTCCTAAGACTTTGCGACTCTGGAGATGTTTGTGTACTGACATGGCACAGAAGCTTATCCCCTGCTTGTATACCATGTGTGCCAGGTATGGTCACCAATGTGCTGCCTGCTCTGCTGATCCTTTTCTCCTGACGAGTTGCAGGTCTGTGAGCTGCTCCTGTGGCACCCACAGCTCCTAGTGCTGCTCAAGATCATCCAGAGCCCCAAAGTAACACAGTGTAACATCACCCATAATGATCGGATACATATGAGCCTAAAAGTTCAACACAGAACTCTGTAAGTGTGTAGATCAGAACATCAGGTCAAGTAACCTTTCAGCACAAGCACAGTGAACAAATACTTTCACATAAGTAGATCATAGAATCATAGAATTTACAGTGCAGAATGAGACCATTCAGCCAATTGAGTTGCACCAGTCCTTGGAAAGAGCACCCTACTTAAACCCACACCTCTATCCTATCCCTGTAAACCAGTAACCCCACTGAACAGTTTTGGATACTAAGGGCAATTTAGCATGGCCAATCCACCTAACATGCACATCTTTGGACTGTGGGAGGAAACCAGAGCACCCGGAGGAAACCCATGCACACAGGAGGAGAAAGTGCAAACTCTACACAGTCACCCAAGGCTGGAATTGAACCCGGGTCCCTGAAGCTGTGAGGCAGCAGTGCTACCCACTGTGCCACCGTGCTGCGCATGAGAAAGCAGATTTGATTAATTATTGCCATATTTCCTTCTTATGGCTACAATTGCCTCTGTCTTCTCACTTTGATTTCATTGACAAGTTTTCAAAAGCCGAGCAAATGCAATTAAACTTCAAAGCCCAGGTTAGTATTTCTCTATTTGAGTGACTGATACACTGAAATTCAGATACAGTCGCTCATGAAGGGGTTGCGAGCATCCAGCCTAATGCACTGGAGTGAAGTGCGGAAGTCAGCAGGTTGGAGCCAGTTTCCGATGCACATTTTTCCTGAATTTTCCCCACTGCCCACACGCAAACCCTTCCATTCACCAAGTTAAAATCTCCCCGATGCCTCAATAACTGGCACTGTTTCCTCGTTCTGCACGACCAGCCTTTTCCCAGTCTGAGATTCCAAGGCAGCAAAAATGAGCAAGAGGATGCACATCATCCTAAATAGCCGACAAAAGCCAGCAGACAACTTCACAAAGCTGACAGTCTTCAGAAAACAGTCAAATCAACAACAACTTTTTGACATAGAAAGATGTTAAGTGCCAGACTGAGAATGCAGTGGGACATAGACTTGTCCGAATTTAAACTGCATACTCAACATTCCAGCAGTATTATTGCAGGGGGAAAAAGTATTGTACACAAAAATGCCACTTGCTGTTAAGCTACAGACTGAACTGAAGGGAGGCCTGAATGCTAAATGTGTGTGATGTATTTTCGAAAAAGACTTAAAATTACTCATTCCATTTTGTGCTTTTACTGACTTACAGACACCCGCAGTTATTTGTCCTTTCAAGCAAAAAATAGTTTCTCCTGAAAAGAGTAGGGATTATTTATGGCTTTCACACCTCCCACATTGGGTGTTAATTTAAGGTTTTGTGGATCTGAATTTACACTGACTTAATTGAGGCATACAAGCTGATCAGAGGATTGGATAGGGTGGACAGTGAAAGCCTTTATCCTCGGATGGTGATATCTAGCATGAGGGGACATAGCTTTAAATTAAGGGGAGATAGATATAAGACAGATGTCAGATGTAGGGGGCGAAATTCTCCGGTATCGGCGCGATGTCCGCCGACCAAAACGGCGCAAATCAGTCGGGCCAAATCCTGCAAATCCTCCGCAACTTGGGGGGCCGAGCCCCAACCTTAAGGGGCTAGGCCCACGCCGGACTAATTTCCGCCCCGCCAGCTGGCGGAAAAGGCTTTTGGTGCATTGCCAGCTGGCGCGGAAATGACATCACGGCATCCCCGCGCATGCGCTGTGGAGGGAGTCTCTTCCGCCTCCGCCATGGTGGAGACCGTGGCAAAGGCGGAATGAAAAGAGTGCCCCCACGGCACGGGCCCGCCCGCGGATCGGTGGGCCCCGATCGCGGGCCAGGCCACCGTGGGGGCACCCCCCGGGGCCAGATCGCCCCGCGCCCCCCCCAGGACCCCGGAGCCCGCCCGCGCCGCCTTGTCCCGCCGGTAAGGTAGGTGGTTTAATCTACGCCGGCGGGACAGGCATTCTAGCAGCGGGACTTCGGCCCATCCGGGCCGGAGAATCGCGGGGGGGGGCCCGCCAACCGGCGCGGCACGATTCCCGCCCCCGCCGAATATCCGGTGCCGGAGAATTCGGCAACCGGCGGGGGCGGGATTCATGCCAGCCCCCGGCGATTCTCCGACCCGGCGGGGGGTCGGAGAATCTCGCCCAGGTTCTTTACTCAGAGAGTAGTAAGGGCGTGGAATGCCCTGCCTGCAACAGTAGTGGACTCGCCAACACTAAGGGCATTCAAATGGTCATTGGATAGACATATGGACGATAAGGGAATAGTGTAGATGGGCTTTAGAGTGCTTTCACAGGTCGGCGCAACATCGAGGGCCGAAGGGCCTGTACTGCTCTGTAATGTTCTATGTTCTATGTTCTATTTGAACACACCGGGCTGAATTTTATCTGGAGTCCGCCGGGCACTTCAGCAGAACCGACTGGAAATGGAAGTAGACTAATTCCGGAGCAGGTTTACTCCACTGCCACCTATTTTGGAAAATTGTAAAGTCAGCTGCAATTAGTGGTGGAAGATATTGTGAGTTTGCTGAGAAGTATATGCTGCAGCTCAGGATGTGAATACTGACTGTCATATCCCGCCCAGGATTTACGGAGTGGGAATGATTGTATTCCCCATGGTTCTCACGAAGTACAAGCTCCCCCGCCAGTAGGCACTAACCGTGAAGAGACCTGGTAGGGATCTCCCGGGAGTGTAACCTTCATATGTTGTCCGATACGTGAATGCTGTTTGATAGCCCAGCAAAATGAAACATTTAATATTTAAACCACTGCAAACCCCTTGGAGCCTTTGCTGCCTCAGAGCCCCCAAGTGCACTGATGGCCCAACCTGGCTCAGCCTCCAACACCCTCACACCTCCCCCGCCCACCCCACCACCGCCATGCATCCACTCGCACAGCTTCAGTGAATCCTAGCAGGGCAATAGAATTGAATACAGTGCGCCAAAGAAGGTACAATGTGAGTTCCCCAACCAGAAACCATGGTTTAAACGGGAGACCCACTTTCGACTGAAGTCCAAGTCAAAGAACAAAGAACAAAGAACAAAGAAATGTACAGCACAGGAACAGGCCCTTCGGCCCTCCAAGCCCGTGCCGACCATACTGCCCGACTAAACTACAATCTTCTACACTTCCTGGGTCCGTATCCTTCTATTCGCATCCTATTCATATATTTGTCAAGATGCCCCTTAAATGTCCCTATCGTCCCTGCTTCCACTACCTCCTCCGGTAGTGAGTTCCAGGCACCCACTACACTCTGCGTAAAAAACTTGCCTCGTACATCTACTCTAAACCTTGCCCCTCTCACCTTAAACCTATGCCCCCTAGTAATTGACCCCTCTACCCTGGGGAAAAGCCTCTGACTATCCACTCTGTCTATGCCCCTCATAATTTTGTATACCTCTATCAGGTCGCCCCTCAACCTCCTTCGTTCCAGTGAGAACAAACCGAGTTTATTCAATCGCTCCTCATAGCTTATGCCCTCCATACCAGGCAACATTCTGGTAAATCTCTTCTGCACCCTCTCTAAAGCCTCCACATCCTTCTGGTAGTGTGGCGACCAGAATTGAACACTATACTCCAAGTGTGGCCTAACTAAGGTTCTATACAGCTGCAACATGACTTGCCAATTCTTATACTCAATGCCCCGGCCAATGAAGGCAAGCATGCCGTATGCCTTCTTGACTACCTTCTCCACCTGTGTTGCCCCTTTCAATGACCTGTGGACCTGTACTCCTAGATCTCTTTGACTTTCAATACTCTTGAGGGTTCTACCATTCACTGTATATTCCCTACCTGCATTAGCCCTTCCAAAATGCATTACCTCACATTTGTCCGGATTAAACTCCATCTGCCATCTCTCCGCCCAAGTCTCCAGACAATCTAAATCCTGCTGTATCCTCAGACAGTCCTCATCGCTATCCGCAATTCCACCAACCTTTGTGTCGTCTGCAAACTTACTAATCAGACCAGTTACATTTTCCTCCAAATCATTTATATATACTACAAACAGCAAAGGTCCCAACACTGATCCCTGTGGAACACCACTGGTCACAGCCCTCCAATTAGAAAAGCATCCCTCCATTGCTACCCTCTGCTTTCTATAGCCTAGCCAGTTCTGTATCCACCTTGCCAGTTCACCCCTGATCCCGTGTGACTTCACCTTTTGTACTAGTCTACCATGAGAGACCTTGTCAAAGGCCTTTGTAGAGGGTGCCATCTCTGCTACTCCACTACTGGGCCGATATCTGGGGTTTGAGTATCTGTGTGTGTCTCTCTCCAGCTGGTACTGAAACTTCAGAGGCCAGGGGATGCCGCACTGGGACACCTCCACGGAAGAGAGCACTGAATCAAGCCTGCCGTTTATCCCTAACCGGAAGCCTGAGGCTTATATCACACAGATATCCAGACCCCTACCAATGCCCAGGTGATTCTCTCTCTTGCCGGTGGTGCAACACCCACCCGGTTCCTACTTCGCTGGAGTAGCTTTCCCAAGAGAGAGAATAGGACACTGCTGTTTATTACCTAACCAGCAGCCTGTCCTGAGTGAATCGCTCAAGATGACCCTAGATTCTTGAACCCGGAATTAAGGTGAGGAATATCTTAACAATGACTTGGTCAGAGATCGCTGGTGAGAGATTGAAGAATTTAAACGACTCCAATTATCAGCAAATCAAGGTTTATTGCAAAACCCAGGTCAAAATCATCAAACAGAAGAAATTATAATAAAATCTTAAACTCTAACACAAACTAAGTCTATTCAGAAAGTACTATAACGGACACAACGAAAAATCTTATTGTTACACAGTTTTAGCAATGACACAGAACACAAATCAAGTCCCCTTCCCCAAAGCCTCAACCACGGTCGAGGGAGTTTCGCAAGCTGCTGCAGGGTACTTACAGTCACAGGCTGCAGGAGGTCAAGTCAAAGGTGGAGAGGTCAAGCCAAGAGACCCTCAATCGAAACACAGCCCCTTTTATATCCGTTTTACCTGGCCCTTTCCTGTGTTCGGCCAGCCCCTTTTGCATTGAATTGGTAAGGTTTAAAGTTCCCGCTGGTCCCGCCCCCTTTGAGCCGGTCAGAGCTGTTCGCTTCCGGGTTCTCCTCGCAGGTCCGCTCCTTCCAGCCAGGCAGACCTGCCGCGATTTGAATTTGGCGCCGACTCCGCCCCCTCCACCCAGTGAGTTCCTGCCGGTGGCTTCTGTCAGGATTGGAGTACCTCCCCCAGGTCCGCCTCCAACTGGGTTTTTTCTACCGTTTATTTTCAAGGGCTTTTCCAGCGCAATATACTGAGCCCAGACAGTCTGCTTTTTGGGATAACAAGGTTAAGCTCTCTTGTGAAGATTTTCAAAGTCTTCCAGCTGCTCCGGAGATGGCTGCTATTCTCACCTTGCTATGTTGATGGGGTGTTAATTGGATTCTGCTCTGGTGGAGGCCAAGTCATTTACATCTGCATGGGGCTATGACCATCCCATTGTCCTGCTTGCAGGCAGGCCCCTTACAGCATTACCATGCCCCTTTGTCTGTGTTTTAATCTCATCTAGTTGTCTGGCTCCTTCTTCCTTGTAGCACCTGGGGGGGTTTGTAAATACCTATGCCCCTACTCAGCTCAGCGGACCAAGCCTGCTGGGAAATCTGGTTACGTTCTCTTGGCTGAAAAGTCAGTTTACAGTCTCTGGGTTTTATCCTTGGGCAGTCCAAAAAGGCCGAATTGCCCGAAAACCTTACACTTACTGAAGTCCATATAGACAACATCTACTGCCCTACCTGCATCAATCATCTTAGTGACCTCCTCGAAAAACTCTATCAAGTTAGTGAGACACGACCTCCCCTTCACAAAACCGTGCTGCCTCTCACTAATACGTCCATTTGCTTCCAAATGGGAGTAGATCCTGTCTCGAAGAATTCTCTCCAGTAATTTCCCTACCACTGAAGTAAGGCTCACCGGCCTGTAGTTCCCGGGATTATCCTTGCTACCCTTCTTAAACAGAGGAACAACATTGGCTATTCTCCAGTCCTCCGGGACATCCCCTGAAGACAGCGAGGATCCAAATATTTCTGTCAAGGCCTCAGCAATTTCCTCTCCAGCCTCCTTCAGTATTCTGGGGTAGATCCCATCAGGCCCTGGGGACTTATCTACCTTAATATTTTTTAAGACACCCAACACCTCGTCTTTTTGGATCACAATGTGACCCAGGCTATCTACACCCCCTTCTCCAGACTCAACATCTGCCAATTCCTTCTCTTTGGTGAATACTGATGCAAAGTATTCATTTAGTACCTCGCCCATTTCCTCTGGCTCCACACATAGATTCCCTTGCCTATCCTTCAGTGGGCCAACCCTTTCCCTGGCTACCCTCTTGATTTTTATGTACGTGTAAAAAGCCTTGGGATTTTCCTTAACCCTATTTGCCAATGACTTTTCATGACCCCTTCTAGCCCTCCTGATTCCTTGCTTAAGTTCCTTCCTACTTTCCTTATATGCCACACAGGCTTCGTCTGTTCCCAGCCTTTTAGCCCTGACAAATGCCTCCTTTTCCTTTTTGACGAGGCCTACAATATCTCTCGTCATCCAAGGTTCCCGAAAATTGCCGTATTTATCTTTCTTCCTCACAGGAACATGCCTGTCCTGTATTCCTTTCAACTGACACTTGAAAGCCTCCCACATGTCAGATGTTGATTTGCCCTCAAACATCCGCCCCCAATCTATGTTCTTCAGTTCCCGCCTAATATTGTTATAATTAGCCTTCCCCCAATTTAGCACATTCATCCTCGGACCACTCTTATCCTTGTCCACCAGTACTTTAAAACTTACTGAATTGTGGTCACTGTTACCGAAATGCTCCCCTACTGAAACATCTACCACCTGGCCGGGCTCATTCCCCAATACCAGGTCCAGTACCGCCCCTTCCCTAGTTGGACTGTTTACATATTGTTTTAAGAAGCCCTCCTGGATGCTCCTTACAAACTCCGCCCCGTCTAAGCCCCTGGCACTAAGTGAGTCCCAGTCAATATTGGGGAAGTTGAAGTCTCCCATCACCACAACCCTGTTGTTTTTACTCTTTTCTAAAATCTGTCTACCTATCTGCTCCTCTATCTCCCGCTGGCTGTTGGGAGGCCTGTAGTATACCCCCAACATTGTGACTGCACCCTTCTTATTCCTGATCTCTACCCATATAGCCTCACTGCCCTCTGAGGTGTCCTCTTGCAGTATAGCTGTGATATTCTCCCGAACAAGTAGCGCAACTCCGCCTCCCCTTTTACATCCCCCTCTATCCCGCCTGAAACATCTAAATCCTGGAACGTTTAGCTGCCAATCCTGCCCTTCCCTCAACCAGGTCTCTGTAATGGCAACAACATCATAGTTCCAAGTACTAATCCAAGCTCTAAGTTCATCTGCCTTACCCGTAATGCTCCTTGCATTAAAACATATGCACTTCAGGCCACCAGACCCGCTGTGTTCAGCAACTTCTCCCCGTCTGCTCTGCCTCAGAGCCACACTGTCCCTATTCCCTAGTTCTCCCTCAATGCTCTCACCTTCTGACCTATTGCTCCCGTGCCCACCCCCCTGCCATACTAGTTTATGGCAGTCTGAGGCGTTCAAGACAGGCAACCCTGACCGACACAAGAAATCAAGGTACGACTTTCGGAAAGCCATCCAGGACACAAAGAGACAATACCTCCATTTCCAAGCTAGAGTCACAGACTAACGACACGGATTTGCGTTAGTTGTGGCAAGGCTTAAGGCTTAAACAACATAAAGGGCTACAAAGCAAAGCCGAGTAGAATCTCCGGCAGCAGCGCACCCCTCCCCGATGAACTCAATCATTCAAACTCGTTTCAAGCAGGAAACCGGCAAACCATTGTCAGCTGCTCCAACAGCCTCGGACAAACCAATACCTACACTCACAACCTCAAAAGTCAGATCGACTTTCTTGAAAGTGAACCCATGGAAAGCAATGGGTCCTGGCGGAGTCCCTGGTCGTGCACTCAGATCCTGCACAGACCAACTGGCGGGTGTGTTCACAGACGTCTTCAGCCTCTCCCTACTCTGTTCCGAGGTTCCCACCAACCTGAGAAGACCGCTTTCATATCGGTACGAAAGAAGAATGTGCCGCAACGATTACCATCCAGTGGCCCTGACATCTATCATTCTGAAGTGCTTCGAGAGGTTAGCCATGAGACACATCAACTCCATACTTCCAGAACACCTTGATCTACTGCAATTCGCATATCGCCACAACCGGTCCACAGCAGACACTATCACTCTGGCCCTACACTAATCCCTGGAGCATCTTGACACCAAGGACTCCTACATCTGGGGCGAAATTCTCCGGTATCGGCGCGATGTCCGCCGACTGGCGCCCAAAACGGCGCAAATCAGTCGGGCATCGCGCCGCCCCAAAGGTGCGGAATTCTCCGCATCTTGGGGTAGCTGAGCCCCAACCTCAAGGGGCTAGGCCCGCGCCGGACTAATTTCCGCCCCGCCAGCTGGCGGAAAAGGCCTTTGGTGCCCCGCCAGCTGGCGCGGAAATGACATCTCCGGGTGGCGCATGTGCGGGAGCGTTAGCGGCCGCTGACGGCATTCCCGCGCATGCGCAGTGGAGGGAGCCTCTTCCACCTCCGCCATGGTGGAGACCGTGGTGAAGGTGGAAGGAAAAGAGTGCCCCCACGGCACAGGCCCGCCCGTGGATTGGTGGGCCCCGATCGCGGGCCAGGCCACCGTGGGGGCACCCCCCCGGGGCCAGATCGCCCCGCGCCCCATAACCCCGGAGCCCGCCTGCGCCTTGTCCCGCCGAGAATGTAGGTGGTTTAATCTACGCCGGCGGGACAGGCATTTAAGCAGCGGGACTTCGGCCCATCTAGGCTGGAGAATTGTGGGGGGGGCCCGCCAACCGGCGCGGCGCGATTCCCGCCACCGGCGAATATCTGGTGCCAGAGAATTCGGCAACCGGCGGGGGCGGGATTCACGCCAGCCCCCGGCGATTCTCTGACCCGGTGGGGGGTCGGAGAATCTCGCCCCAGACTCCTATTCATTGACTACAGCTCCGCCTTCAACATCTGGGGCGTCATTCTCCGACCCCCCGCCGGGTCGGAGAATGGCAGTTGGCCGGCGTGAATCCCGCCCCCGCCCCCGCTGAAGTCTCCGGTACCGGAGATTGGGCGGGGGCGGGAATCGGGCCGCGCCGGTTGGCGGGACCCCCTGCTCAATTCTCCGGCCCGGATGGGCCGAAGTCCCGCCCAGAAATTGCCTGTCCCGTCGGCGTAAATCAAAGCTGGTATTTGCCGGTGGGACCAGGCGGCGTGGGCGGGCTCCGGGGTCCTGGGGGGAGTGCCGGGCGATCTGACCCCGGACTGTGCCCCCACGGTGGCCTGGCCCGCGATCGGGGCCCACCGATCCGCGGGCGGGCCTGTGCCGTGGGGGCACTCTTTCCCTTCCGCCTCCACCACGGCCTCCACCATGGCGGAGGCGGAAGAGACTCTCCCCATTGCGCATGCGCGGGAAACTGTCGGCGCCCACTGACGCTCCCGCGCATGCGCCGGGAAACTGTCAGCGGCCGCTGACGCTCCCGCGCATGCGCCGCATTTCCGCGCCAGCTGGCGGGGCAACAGACGCCATTTCCGCCAGCTGGCGGGGTGGAAATCCCTCCGGCGTCGGCCTAGCCCCTCAATGTTGGGGCTCGGCCCCCAAAGATGCGGAGCATTCCGCACCTTTGGGCCGGCGCGATGCCCGTTGATTGGCGCTGTTTTTGGCGCCAGTCGGCGGACATCGCGCCGTTGGGGGAGAATTTCGCCCCATAATTCCAGCCAAGCTCATATCCAAACTCCAAAATTTAGGACTTGGCTCCCCCCTCTGCAACTGGATCCTCGATGTCCTGACCCATAGACCACAATCAGTAACGATAAACAACAACACCTCCTCCATGATAGTGCTCAATACCAGGATCCCGCAATGCTGTGCGCTTAGCCCCCTATCACATTCCTTATACACACAAGGCTGTATTGCAAAATTTGGCTCCAACTCCATCTGCAAGTTTGCTGATGACACGACCATAGTGGGTCGGATCCCAAAAAACGATGAGTCAGATAAGGAAGATAGAGAACCTAGTGGTGTGGTGTAACAACAACAATCTCTCCCTCAATGTCAGCAACACTCAGGAGCTGGTCATTGTCTTCAGGAAGCGAAGTGTCATAAACATCCCTGTCTGCATCAGTGGTGCCAAGGTGGAGATGGTTGACAGTTTCAAATTCCTAGGTGTGCACATCACCAACAACCTGTTCTGGTCCACCTACGTCACTGCTATGACCAAGAAAGCACAACAGTGTTTCCTCACTATTTCCTTATTCTCTGTCCTGCTACTTATTTTTGAAACTGTGTTGAATTCCCCAGAGGCTTTCCCCTATCCCCCATTTGCTAGTTTAAAGTCCTTGTGACCACCCTACTTATCCTTTCCATTAGAACACTGGTCCCAGATCAGTTCAGGTGGATGCTGTTCCAACAGTATAATCCCTCCTGTCCCAATATTGATGCCAGTGCCCCATGAAATGGAACCCCTCTTTCCTGCATCACTCCTTTAACTATGTGTTTAATTCCCTAATTTTCTCATCCCTATGCCAATTTGCACGTGACTCAGGTAATAATCTAAAAATTATAACCCTTGAGGGCCTGTTCTTTAATTTTGTTCATGGTAAAAGTGTGATGCCCACCCTGAATACTTGTGGGACTTGGAGAATTGGAACAAGTGGAAGCCTAGAAGTAACGTAGAGGAAACCCTTCTTCAGAACTAGAAGATATTGCAGATAAACATAACAAGTGTGGTGGATTCAAGATTGAGCTGCAAATTTTGGAGGTTCAACCAAAATTTAAAGCTTTATTCAGAAGATGTTGACACTACAGGCTGTGATTTTGGACTGCCCGTTTACCCACACAAACAGACAATGACATCATGCAATTGTTATCTTATAGTGTTGCTCTTCAGCTACAAGACCGCTTGGTAGGAAATACTTTAGATGCTAAAAATACAACATTTCTGCTTCTTTAACTACAAAGCCCCTGACACAATAGACAGCTGGTGAACCTCAGGCATCTGCTTTTTTGTATTTGCTGCAGCATCTGGTGCCTTTGGCTTGGTGCGAGCGTCGTCAATGGTTAACTGGAGTCGACGTAGTGATCTGAGGTTGACTCGGTGTTTGATTTGCAATTGAGATGCTGTATTCCCAAATTGGTTCAGTTAGTGTCAGGTTCTCGGGAAGAGGTTGTTGTTGTTACACCACACCACTAGGTTCTCATAGAATTTACAGTGCAGAAGGAGGCCATTCAGCCCATCGAGTCTGCACTGGCTCTTGGAAAGAGCACCCTACCCAAGGTCTGCCCGTTTACCCACACAAACAGACAATGACATCATGCAATTGTTATCTTATAGCGTTGCTCTTCAGCTACAAGACAAGCGTTGCTCTTCAGCTACAAGGTTCTCTATCTTCCTTATCTGACTCACGTTGTTTGAGATCCGACCCACTATGGTCTTGTCATCAGCAAACTTGCAGATGGAGTTAGAGCCAAATTAAAACAAATTTAAAACAGAGATGAGGAGGAATTTCTTCAGCCAGAAGGTGGTGAATCTGTGGCACTCTTTGCTGCAGAAGGCTGTGGACGGCAATTTACTGAGTGACTTTAAGACAGAGATAGATAGGTTCTTGATTAATAAGGGGATCAGAGGTTATGGGGAGAAGGCAGGAGAATGGAGATGAGAAAATATCAGCCATGATTGAATGGCAGAGCAGACTCGATGGGCCGAGTGGCCTAATTCTCCTCCTATGTCTTATGGTCTTATGGTCTAAAGTCCAGGTCGTCTCTTCGCTCAGCTGGATTTGGACTCTCTGTTGTTTCTATCTCTGCGGATCTGCAGTTTGGGCCTTGTTGCCAAACGTTGATCCGCATGTCTTCTCCATATTACATCGTCTTGTATTTGTATGGTGTAGGAGACTGGTCCTGTCTGTGCTAAGATGGTGGCAGGAATACTTGTGGTATAATTTCTTGCCAGAATTTCATGACCTAAGGATGTTGCTAAATACAATCAAGTTGGTGATCTGTTCAAAGCCGACGCAAACACTCTGCTGATGTTACTACACATCACGTGACACAGAACCAGCAACAATGCATTCCCAGATACATAGCAGTTCTGCCAGCCCATTTGTGGCAGGGTGATAAGGAATGGACCATAGAACCATAGATTCCCTACAGTGCAGAAGGAGGTAATTCGGTCCATCAGGTCCACCCGGCCCTCTGAAAGAGCACCCTACCCCACACTCCCTGGATATTAAGGGGCAATTTTTATCATGACCAATCCACCTAACCTGCACATCTTTGGACTGGATGTGCTGAATTCCGGTCTTCTTCAAATAATTTATGAACTCTTGCGATATGAACTGCTGACCATTATCTATCACCAGTAGTTACAGGTAAACAAATCTGCTCAAGATTTCACCCAATCTCTCATCTCTCAATTGTTTTCTCCGATGACGTTGACTTCATGATGGCAACTTCAAATCATTTCGAGTGAGCATCTACTAGGATGAGAAACATGTGCCCTTCCAATGGTCCAGCATAATCGACATGTACCTGTTGCTACGTCTCGTCTGACCATTTCCATAGATACAATGGGGCTAATGGTGACAGGTTCCTCACTTGCACAAGACAAACAAATTCCAGCCTTCTCCCCAATTTCATCATCTATCCCCGGCCACCAAAAGTAACTCCTGTCTTTCTCCTTCATGCTTACAATACCACAGGTGCCTTTGTGTAATTGATTTAACACACGTTTTCTTTATAATGGTGTAGTGTTGACTCTCATTCTCCAGAGGAGACAACCTGCCTGTATGGATAACGCAAATCCTCGGCTTGAATATGGCTTTAACTCAGGGTTTGTTCCTGAAGTCTTGCCTCGAAGCACCATGTCCACATCGTCTCACAATTCTGGATCATTTTGGTATGCTTCTTCACCTGTCCTGTGGTTACAAATCAAATTGAAGCAAGAGGAGACCATTCGACCCTTCAAACCTGCTCCACCATTCATTATGATCATGGCTGATCATCAAGTTTGTGGTACTGAAAACAGGCTGAGAAGATACACATCGGCCAGGGACAGAAACTGGCTCATGAAACCCTGGCTGGAATCAATATTGGCCATCTGCAAAAGCACCCAAGTCAAGGCATAAATCTGTTATTGTTATATGGACTTTGATTACTCATTCCAAGTCTATGAATATGTAACAAACTTCCAGACACAGGTGATCTACTTCGCAATAGGATGAAGAACAGACAAAAGAAGCCATCAGACTCCTTAATGAGCTGATGGCTGGTCAGAAAAAGGGGACGGGATTCTCCAATAATGGGGCTATGTCCCCACTCCAGCGTCAAAACGAGGGCGTTTTCTACCTGAAGGGGGCTAGCAGGGAGAACTCCTCATAGCTCTGCCAGACGATACGGGGCCCTGCACTTCCGGTCGGGAGTCCGTGCATGCGCACGGCGGCGTCTTCAGCTGACGCCCCGCGCAACATCGCGGACTCACACCGCGGAGAGGCCCCGAAAATATTGGCCCCCATGGATCGGTGGCCCCCAATCGCTAACCTGGTCATCCGTGAGGCCCTCCCCCCCCCCCCCCCCAGTGAAGGATCCGCCCGCCCCCCACCAGGGCGGCCACGGACTGACTCCACAGCTGCCTCCAGCCGTTCCCGACAGGAAAAACGTGGTTAGAACCACGCCGTCAGGAACTCGGCCAGTTGCCTTCGGAGAATCACCGCGGGGGCCTCTGTCAATGGCTCCCTACCCATGCCGCGTAGACCGCGCACGTGCAATTCGTGGCGATTCTCCGGGGACAGAATCGGGGGAGCGACGTCGTACCGGTTATCGGTGTCAATGCCCATTCTCCACCCCCGAACCAATCGGAATTTCGCCGTGGATGGTCAGAGAATTCTGCCCAGGAAGTTTCAGAGAACAATAGGTCTTGATTGCACCACCATAAATAAACAGGAGTACCCTGTCTTTCCCATTAACCAGTTGGGGTCTGGCTAGGACAATGAACAGTGGTGGGCGTATACATATGACTCAATCCAAGCTTCCCAGTCCAAGAAAGCAGCATCAAACAGATCTTGGACTGTGGGAGTTCCCCGGCACAACTATCGCAAGAAGAAAGGACCCTGGATTTCGAACCCAGAGAAGACATCAACATCGAGTGATCGAAGCCTACCAGCCTCCTTTACCAAACCTAAAGCTCAGCTGTGAGTCTGGGACATATTTTCTTGACTAGACTTGAATAGAATTGTGAATAAAATTGAGTTAAACTGTGAACCTGTTTTGTTCATCTCGCAAATAAGGGCACCTGAGTAAAACTTTTGAGTAAGTAAACTGGTCGAACGCATCATAGATTTTAAAGTTACAACAAGTTCAATACCTTGATCCCAACTTCCCCCCATATCCCTTGATCCCTTTATCCCAAGAGTTATATCTAATTCCTTCTTGAAATTACACAATGTTTTGGCCTCAACTACTTTCTGTGGTAACGTGTTCCACAGACTCATCATTCTCTGGGTGAAGAAATTTCTTCTCACCTCATTCCCTTAAGTTCCTTATCCTCAAACTATGACCCCTAGTTCTAGACTCCCCCACCATCGGGAATATTCTTTCTGAATCTGTCTAATCCTGTTAGAATTTTGTACATTTCTATGAGATCCCCTCTCACTCTTCTAAATTTCAATTAATATAATCCTAACTAACTTAGTCTCTCCAAATATGACAGACCTTCCATCCCAGGAATCAGCTGGTAAACCTTTGCTGCACTGCTTTCATAGCAAGAATATCCTTCCTCAAATAAGGGGCGGGATTCTCCGACCCCCCGCCGGGTCGGAGAATCGCCCGGGGGCGGCGTGAATCCCACCCCGCCACCCCAAAGGCAGCTGCCAAATTCACCGGCGGCAGGGTTTTGGCAGGGGCGGGAATCACGCCGTGCCGGTCGGCACTGTTGGCAGCGGCCCCCCGAAGATTCTCCACCCCGCGATGGGCCGAGGGGCCGCCCGTTTTCGGCCGGTCCCGCCGGTGTAAATCAAACAAGGTCCTTACCGGCGTGAGCTGGCTCTATGGGTGGCCTGCAGAGTCCTCGTGGGGGCGCGGGGGGATCTGGCCCCAGGGGGTGCCCCTATGGTGGCCTGGCCCGCGATCAGGGCCCACCGATCCGCGGGCGAGCCTGTGCCATGGGGGCACTCTTTCCCTCCCCGCAAGCTGCTGTCAACCTACGCCATGGCCAGCAGAGAGAAGAACCTCCCTGGGCATGCGCTGGGATGACGCCAGCACACGCTGGCGCTCCCGCGCATGCGCCAACTCGCGCTGGCTGGCAGAGGCCCTTCGGCGGCAGTTGGCGCGGCGCCAGGCCCTTCCGCGCCGGCACCGGCCTAGCCCCTGAAGGTGTGGAGGATTCCGCACCTTCTGGGCAGCTCGACGCCGGAGTGGCTCACGCCACTGCCCGGCGCCAGTAAGGCCCGCCCCGCCGGGTAGAGGAGAATCCCGCCCAAGGACACTAAAACTGTACACAATACTCCAAGTCTGGCCTCACCAATGCCCTATACAATTGGTAACGAGTGTTATCTTCTTGCTTGAAGTAGCAAATGTTTTCACAGAACTACTTATCGACAAACTATTTGGTAAAGGTAGTTGGGAGAGTCCATCTGCATGAAGGTTTGACTGAAGATACCTGATCGTGTATGTGTGTGCTGACGAGAGAAATGCCCACCTCGGCATACTGCTCAGGACCAGTACCCAAAGATGGCCAGTGTAGGAGGATTGGCCACGCTAGAATTGCCCCTTAATTGGAAAATTAATAGGCAATTTAGCACAGCCAGTCCACCTACCCTGCACATCATTTGGTTGTGGGGATGATACCCAAGCAGAAACAGCGATAATGTGCAAACTCCACATGGACAGTGACCCAAGGCCGGTATCAATCCCGTGTCCTCGCCGCCGTGAGACAGCAGTGTTAACCACTGCTCCACAGTGCCGCCCTTTGCAGAAGCCATCAATGATTTCAAATTCAAATTGGATGGATAGTTGGGAGAAATAATCTAGCAGGGCTACAGAGATAGAGCTGGGCAACGGGACTGACTGAATAGCTTTACAGAGAGCTAACATGGAACGATAGGTAAATGGCCTCCTTTTATACGGGATTGGAAAATCTCGACATATGACTATGACATGTGCAACCTGACATTGTGTTTGCGAATGATTAGCGGGGTATATATGTCATATAGAAGGGGGTCATTTATCAATACTGGGGGGCTAGTCCTGAGGTAACTGTGGCACAGGTGGAGAAATCTTTGCTGCTGATTGAATGCCTATGATTAGATAGATTAGAAAGGAACCAGGTGAATGTAGCTCCACCTAGCTGGACATTGAAGGAATACTAGTTACTGTGAGGGCGATTCTCCGATATGGAGGCCAAGTGTTCGCGCCGTCGCGAGGAACTTCTTACGCACGCTGGCCCCGACCCAACATGGGGTTGGTGTACAGGGGCCGGCCGCGCCGGACAGTAGGCCCAGGGGGGGGAGAGGCCGGCCTGCCGATCGTTGGGCCCCCCGATTGCGGACCAGACCGCATTGGGAGGCCCCTCCCCCCCCCCCCCCCCCCCCCCCCACCCCCCCCCCCCCCCCCCCCCCCCCCCCCAGTGAAGGCCCCCCCCCCCCCCCCCCCCCCCCCCCCCCCCCCCCCCCCCCCGAGCGTTCCAGCAGAGTTCCCGCCGGCAGCGACCAGGGGTGAACGGCGCCGGCATGACTATGTCGTATCGGGACGGCCGCTCGGCCCATCTGGGCTGGAGAATCGGCGGCCCCCCGCCAAATCCAGCGGACCGCGGCTGGCACCACGCCAAACGCACCGGTGCAAATGGCGCCGATTCTCCGCACCTCGGAGAATCGCGCGCCGGCGTCGGGGCGTCGTTGCGCCGATTCTCTGGCCCGGCACAGGGCTATGAGAATCACCCCCTGTGTTTCTCTCTTTAGCTAAAACTTGTATTTATATAGAAACTTTGACAGAACAAAATGATTCACAGAAAAAATATCAAATAAAATTTGACATTGAGTCACATCAGGAGATATTCAATCAGATGACCTAAAGCTTTGCCAAAGAGTTAAGTTTTAGAAGCACCTTAAAGGAAGAAAGAGAGGTTGAATGGGGAGAGGTTTAGAGAAGGGTTTCCAGAGTTCAATGAGGAGCTGAAGGCATTGGTAGCAATTAAAATCAGGGATGCTCACGAGGTCAGAATTAGGGGACAGTAGATATCTCTGAGGATTTGGGGCTGGAGGAAATTTAAAAGCAAACGTGAGACCATGGAGAATTTGAAAAGAGCGGTAAGAATTTTAAAAGAAAGATGTTACTAACCAGGAGCCAAAATTGGTCAGTGTGCACAGGGGTGCCAACTGAACAGGACAGGGGTCATTTAGGTCATGGGCTGCAGAGTTTTGGATGACCTCGTTTATCGTCTCCCTTCCTGTCCCTTAACATAGTGGGGAGGCTTGAGTGCCGAAGGGACTCTGAGAGCTCTGCCGGCAGGGTATGGGCTCCTGGCAGGTCTAACCAAGCTGGACAGGCCTCGGGGTGAAAGGTCCACCAATGAACAGCAAATTGGTCCTCCAGGTTTGGGATTGGGCATGAGGTCAACTACCCACCCTATAACAATAACATTGAGTTACAGAAGCTGCAATAAAAAAGCAGCCCTCTAGGGATAAGTAAGTTAAGCTTATGGAGGATTATATGTGGGATAGTCAAGACTGGAGGTAACAAAGGACATGGTGGAGAGTGTAGTGGATGATCTGAGGTGGAGATGGTGGAGTAACACAATGTTATCTTAGCAATAAAAGTGAATTTGTGATTGGATCCCATCTCAGAGTCAAACGTGTCACTAATTTTGAGAACAATCTGGTTCAAGCATCATTTCAGGGAGCAGAATGGTGTCAGTGGCGAGGGAACCAAGTTTGTGGCGAGGACTGAAGATGCTTCTGTCTTTCCAATATTTAGTTGAAAGAAATGTCTGTCCGTCTAGTTCGTGATGCTAAACAAGCAGGCTGACAATTTTGAGATAGTGGAGATTCGAGAGAGGTTGGAATGAGGAAGAGCTGAGTGTTGTAAACATTCTTGTGGAAATTAATGCTGTGTTCAGATGATGTTCTGGGTGGAGAGGGGAAACTCCAGAGGTAGCTGCACAAGTAGGAAAGGAATTACAGTGTTCCCTTCCACTTTAGAGCGTTCAGTACTATTTATCCTTCTGTGTTTTGGGCTTCATATCATAAAATCTATATCAATTCAATGATTGTATTGCCTAATAAATAAATCTCAAATGCGCAATTATATAGTAGTTATTTTGCGAAGTAGGTCGAATGCAGTTTAACATTTATGTGTTTGTGCATAAATCTCTTTATGTATCATTGTTGTTTACTTGACTTCCAGGAGCAGAATGAAGATGAATCCCAAATTTTCCTGAATAATGGGCGTCATTCTCCGACCCCCCAGCCGGGTCGGAGAATGGCCGTCGGCCGCCGTGAATCCCGCCCCCGCCCCCCGCCGAAGTCTCCGAAGGGAGAAAAGTCGGCGGGGCGTTAATGGCGCCGCTGCCGCGCAGAATGTCACGGGTCTGCGCAAGGCAGCCGATTTTCGGCCTGCCGATATTCTCCCTTCCGGATGGCCGAAGTCCCGTCGACGTGATGACTGTTCACGTCGACGTGAATCAAACCTCCTTTTCATCGGCGTGACCCGGTGCTCCAGGCTCACGCCGACCAGCGAGGAGGTGAGTGACGGCCTGGGGGGTTGGCCCTGGGCAGGAAATGGCGTGGCCGCAGACTGATTGCGTGAGGAGAGGTGTGTCTCGGCTTGTGTGTGTGTGTGCGGCGGGGGGGGGGTGGGGGGGGGGGGGGGGGTTAGAGTAGGCTGGGCTCCGGGGGAGTGCCGGGAGGGGGTCCGTGCCGGGGTGGAGGTTGGGGGGTGGGTCCGTGCTGGGGTGGAGGTTGGGGAGTGGGGTCCGTGCTGGGGTGGAGGTTGGGGATTGGAGGGGGTCCGTGCTGGGGTGGGAGGTTGGGGGGGGGGTCCGTGCTGGTGTGGAGATTGGGGGTTGGAGGGGGTCCGTGCCGGGGTGGAGGTTGGGGGTTGGGGGGGGGTCCGTGCTGGGGTGGGAGGTTGGGGATTGGAGGGGGTCCGTGCTGGGGTGGAGGTTGGGGGGTTGGAGGGGGTCCGTGCTGGGGTGGAGGTTGGGGGTTGGAGGGGGTCCGTGCTGGGGTGGAGGTTGGGGGTTGGAGGGGGTCCCGTGCCGGGGTGGAGGTTGGGGGGGGGGTCCGTGCTGGGGTGGAGGTTGGGGGTTGGAGGGGGTCCGTGCCGGGGTGGAGGTTGCGGGGGGGGGGGGGTCCGTGCTGGGGTGGAGGTTGGGGGTTGGAGGGGGTCCGTGCCGGGGTGGAGGTTGGGGGGGGGGGTCGTGCTGGGGTGGAGGTTGGGGAGGGGGTCCGTGCCGAGGAGGGTGATGGGAGGGCAAATGAGTTGGTCCACCTGGCCAGGTGCCAGCCTCCAACAGTTGGACCCATGCGGTCCATGTCACCTGGCTGGGGGGAGGAGGGGATATGGGCAATGATGACATGTCGTCGTTCCCCTCCCCCCCAGCAGGCCGTCATGTTTTCAGATCATCCAGCGATGTTGGCCGCCGTGGTGGCAGCCGCTCATGTCGCAGCCGCTCATGTCTATGTTGCCCTGGATGAGGAGGAGGAGGAGGAGGAGGCGGAGGAGCGTGCCAGAGAGGCGGCGCAGGCTGCCGCAGAGGGGCAGGCGGCAGCCGCCCAGGCTGGAGGGACACCTGACCAACAGGACGAGGAGGGGGAGGTGGACGTCGCGGCCCCACGGCAACGGAGGCACCCGAGGGCGCCCCGTGTGTACCGGCCCCGCCAGTCATACCAGGACCTTACGGACCGGGAATGCAGGAGGAGAATCCGGATGAGCTGGGAAACCGTGGCACACATCTGCCACCTGCTGGCACACCTGTCACCGCGTGGCACTGGCGGGGGACACCCTCTCCCCGTGTCCGTCAAGGTTACGGTGGCCCTGAACTTTTATGCAACGGGGTCATTCCAGGCACCGAGTGGGGACCTGTCCGGCATATCGCAGACATCGGTGCACCGGTGCATCCGGGCAGTGACAGATGCCCTTTATGCCATGGCGCACCGCTAAATCCGCTTCCCCGTGGACCGGGCCAGCCAAGATGCCCGGGCCGTGGGCTTCTCTGCCGTGGCCGGGTTCCCCATGGTCCAGGGCGCGATCGATGGGATGCACGTCGCCGTGCGGCCACCTGCAGATAACAGGGCCGTGTTCACTAATAGGAAGGGGACCTATTCGATGAACGTACAGGTGGTCTGCGACCACCGCATGATGATCCTGCACGTCTGCGCCCGTCACCCAGGCAGTGTACACGACTCATTCGTGTTGTCGCGGTCATCCATCCCCGGCATGTACGAGGGACGCCATCCCCGGCTGAGGGGCTGGTTGCTGGGCGACAGGGGCTACCCATTGCGATCGTGGCTGATGACGCCTATACGGAGGCCACGCAATAAGGCGGCGAACCGCTACAATGATGCCCATGTAGCGACAAGGGGAGTGATTGAGAGGTGCTTTGGCGTGCTGAAGATGCGTTTCAGGTGCCTGGAACTCTCTGGGGGCGCCCTCCAGTATCGGTCAGATAGGGTCGGCCGCATCATTGTGGTGTGCTGCGTCCTGCACAACATAGCCCAGCAGAGGGGCGATGTGCCGCAGGCAGAGGAGGGCGGAGTGGAGGAGCAGCAGGAAGAGGCACAGTCCTCCACAGATGAGGGGGATGGGGGCAATGGTCAGGGCAGACGGGGTAGACACAGGCGGGTGGCTGTCCACCGTTACCGGCTGGCCCAGCGGGCACGGGACAGACTGATAGCCGCCCGCTTCACTGACTAGATGGGCGTGGGAATCGGGTAGTATGGCCACAGACCGCACACCATGGGAACAGCCGACCACCCACACCCCCCACCCATCCACCCACCCAGCACCCTCACCCCCCTCCCCAACCCCACACACCCCACCCGCATGCACACAACCCCCCCCCCCCACCATTGCCGATCCACCGGCGGCACAACGGGCCGGGCTCACCCAGTTGCGGGTGGACGCGTGTCTATCGCAGGCCATGGAGGATGATGACAACCCGCCCTGCGATGAGCTCCTGGCTCTACATCGTTGGACTATGTCTGACCCATGGCCACAGTACCACCATCCACCCGGACCATCCCTGCATGCGGCTGTGACACTGCAGCGCACGGTCCCGTCCTCTGCCCGGGGGATGTTGATGGCGGCCCAGGGGGAAGGGGGCAGACTCACCTGGGGCTGAGGTAAGACCACCCCTCACACACACACTTGCGCTCACCGTAAATGACACGCCCGCACACTTTGGACAGAGCACAAAGGCAGCTTCGGTAGGTGTAACATTGACTTTAATAACCAAAGGAGTTCATGCACGTGCCCTAGACCCTAAAACTCATCTGTGCCCTGCACCCGTGCCAACTTACTCAGTGTCTAATTGTTTGGCCTTACGGGCCCTTTGACTACGTCTACGTGGTTCCCCAGACGGTACAGCAGAACTGGAGGTGGACTCCTGTGATTCCTGCCCTCTGACACTGGATCCCTTTGGCGGCCGTTTCCTGGGGCGTCCTGGCCTAGATGGGCCAGGCTGCGGCCCGGGCGACTGGGATGGCGAGCTGCCAGCCTGTCCTGCCCGTTGCCCACCCGATGCACCTGGGACGGAAGGGGGGGAGTCCGAGGTGTCGCGGTGTACCGGGACCTCCCCTACAGAGGGAGCCGGGACGGACCACACCACCTCCTCCTCCCTCGGGGTGCCCGATGGCCCCCAGGCCTCTACATGGGTGGGGGATGCGAACGGACTGGCCATCCGACGCCCCCCCGACATCTGGCGCTGCCAGTCCTGGAGGCCCGTGCTGGTATCGACAGGGGTCTGCAGGTTTGCAGCCATGGAGCCCAGGGTGTTGTCAAACCCTGTCTGTGACAGTGCGACGCCGGCTCTCACATGGCACTGGCGCCGATGCCCTCAGCGATGGCCTGCAGAGACTGGGCTATGGCCTGCTGAGACTGGGCCATGGCCTGCTGAGACTGGGCTATGGCGTTGAGCGCCTCTGCCATCTGGCGCTGGCACTGGCTCATGGCCTCCTGTGAGAGGGCAGCCATTTCCTGGGCCACAGACGCCGCCTGCACGGAAGGCCCCAGGCCTCGCAAACCGGTCCCCATGTCTGACACCGTCGCACCCATTGCCTCCACCGCGGACGCCACCCGTGCGGTGTCAGCCTGGGTGGCACGCATGACCGGGACCACTCCCAGCTCCTGGACGCGGGTGGACTCCTCCACCTGCGACCGCAGCCGCCGCAAGCCACCCGTCACCCTCTTCGCTCGTCTCCGGGTCGGTGGTTGCATCGGATCTATGTGTGGGTGTCGGTAACTGCAGGAACCCGGGATCCATCTGGGCGGCAGATGTTCGCTTGGCCTGGGCTGCCCTCCGACCGCCCGGTCCCTCTGCTGCTCCTACCTCCACCTGCTTTACCGGGACGGCTGTGTTGTGCGCACCAGTGAGTGTACCAGACGCCTCATCACAAAAGTGCCCAACCATGGTGAGTGTTTCTGCGATGGTGGAGGGTGTTGGTGACAGCAGTGGCGTTGTGTCGTGCTCTTCGTCCCACTCTGACTCCATGGCACTTTGGGGTGGGGGTTCGTCTCCACCCATCCACTCTGAGTCACTGTCCGGTATTTCGTCTTCCCGGGTAGGGGTTGTCCTGGGTAGTGCTGTCCCGGGTAGTGCTGTCCCGGGTAGGGGTGTCCTGGGTAGTGCTGTCCCGGGTAGGGTTGTCCCGGATAGTGGTGTCCTGGGTAGTGGTGTCCTTGGTAGTGGTGTCCTGGCTCGGATCTGACGGGGGCCTGTGGCTGCCCCCCTCATCGCTGGGTGGTCGCTCCCGCACGTGACGGGGGTGTCGTCTCCCTGTTGCTCCAGGTCTCTCCGTCACCCGTGGTGTGCGAGGGGCATCCTGCGGGCGTCGCATGCTTGAGGGTCCGGGTCTCTCCGTCTCCCGTGGTGTGCGAGGGGCATCCTGCGGGCGTCGCATGCTGGAGGGTCCGGGTCTCTCCGTCTCCCGTGGTCTCCGAGGGGCATCCTGCGGGCGTCGCATGCTGGAGGGTGCGGGTCTCTCCGTCTCCTGTGGTCTCCGAGGGGCATCCTGCGGGCGGTGTGCATCTGCGGGGATGGGTGCCTGGACGTTTGGTCCTGCGATACACAATGAAACATGCATGGTTAGACATCAGGCAGTGATCAGGTGATACGGGGGAGGGGGATATAGGGGAGGGGGGATATGGGGACGGGCTGTCGGTGGCTCACTTGCTGGTGGGCCCCCGACCTCTGCATCAGCAACCTCCCGGTCCTCAGGTCCGCCAGCCAGTTCCAGGGCCCTTTCCTCGTGTACGGTCAGTGGCCTCTCATCAGCGGACCCTCCTCCAGTCCTCAGATGCTCCCTATTGTTGTGTGCGCGCTTCTCCTGTGGTGGGGGGGGGGGGGCGGTGGTGGCAGGGGTAAAAGGCAACAGTGTTAGGCAGGTATATGAATGCACGCCATCGTTTGCGCGTGCATTGCAGAGGTTAAGGTTAGGGCTGGATTCACTTGGGGATATCGGGGATATGGGGGAGGGGGGATATGGGGATATGGGGGAGGGGGGATATGGGGATATGGGGGAGGGGGGATATGGGGGAGGGGGGAATATGGGGGATATGGGGTAGGGGGGGATATGGGGGAGGGGGGATATGGGGGATATGGGGAGGGGGATCTGGGGGATATGGGGGAGGGGGGATATGGGGGAGGGGGGATATGGTGGGATATGGGGGAGGGGGGATATGGGGGAGGGGGGATATGGGGGATATGGGGATATGGGGAGGGGGGATATGGGGAGGGGGGATATGGGGGAGGGGGATATGGGGGAGGGGGGATATGGGGGAGGGGGGATATGGGGGAGGGGGGATATGGGGAGGGGGGGATATGGGGGAGGGGGGATATGGGGAGGGGGGATATGGGGGATATGGGGGAGGGGGGATATGGGGGAGGGGGATATGGGGAGGGGGGATATGGGGGATATGGCGGAGGGGGATATGGGGAGGGGGTATGGGGATATGGGAGGGGGGGATATGGGGGATATGGGGGAGGGGGGATATGGGGGATATGGGGGAGGGGGGATATGGGGGAGGCGGGGATATGGGGGATATGGGGAGGGGATATGGGGGAGGCGGGGATATGGGGGATATGGGGGAGGGGGATATGGGGGGGAGGGGGGATATGGGATATGGGGGGATATGGGGGATATGGGGGAGGGGGGATATGGAGGATATGGGGAGGGGGGATATGGGGGAGGGGGAGATATGGGGGATATGGGGCGGGGGATATGGGGAGGGGGGATATGGGGGAGGGGGATATGGGGAGGGGGATATGGGGGATATGGGGAGGGGGGATATGGGGGATATGGGGGAGGGGGGATGGGGGGAGGGGGGATATGGGGGAGGGGGGATATGGGGGAGGGGGGATATGGGGGAGGGGGGATATGGGGGAGGGGGGATATGGGGGAGGGGGGATATGGGATATGGGGGAGGGGGGATATGGGGAGATGGGGGAGGGGGGATATGGGGGAGGGGGGTATATGGGGGATATGGGGGAGGGGGGGATATGGGGGAGGGGGGATATGGGGGAGGGGGGATATGGGGGAGGGGGGATATGGGGGAGGGGGGATATGGGGAGGGGGGGATATGGGGAGGGGGGATATGGGGAGGGGGGATATGGGGGAGGGGGGATATGGGGGATATGGGGGAGGGGGGATATGGGGGAGGGGGGATATGGGGGATATGGGAGGGGGGATATGGGGAGGGGGGATATGGGGGATATGGGAGGAGGCTCACCCTGCCTGCTCTGACGAGGTCGTTCACCTTCTTGTGGCACTGGGTGCCTGTCCGTGGTGTCAGGGCCACAGCGGTGACGGCCTCTGCCACTTCCCTCCACAGACGCCGGCTGTGGCGTGGGGCAACTCTGCGGCCGTGCCCGGGATACAGGACGTCCCTCCTCTGCTCCACCGCGTCCAGGAGCGCCTCCACATCGCGTGACTCGAACCTTGGGGCTGAGCGACGGCCACCCATCCAGTCGGGTGTTGCGGTCGGGTGTTCCGGTCGGTTGGGGGGGAGCAGCGCGGCCTAATGAGCCGTCACGCCGTGCAGTGCGTATGACGCTGCACGGCGTGAACCACTGCGCAGGTGCGGATCCCGTTACGTCGCTGCTAGCCCATTTCGGGCTGGAGACTATCGTCCCATTTTTATGACGTGACGCAAGTGGGATTTGCGCCGTTTTTTGCGCCCGATCGGCGGACTTTCCGCCGATAACGGAGAATTTCGCCCAATATGTTTTCCCACTAATCTAACATGTCTCATAAATGAATAGAAACATAGGATCATAGAATCAATTCATAAGATCCCTAGTGCAGAAAGAGGCCATTTGGCCCATCGAGTTCGCACCAACCCTCTGAAAGACCACCCTAGCTGGGTCCACTCCCCCACCCTAGACTGGTAACCCCACTTAACCTGCACACCTTTGAGCAGTAATGGACAATTTAGAATGGCCCACCCACCGGGTGGCATTTTGGCACACTGATTAGCACCGTTGCTTCACAGCACCACGATCCTGGGTTCGATTCGAGGCTTGGGCCACTGTCTGTGTGGAGTCTGCATTCTCCCTGTGCCAGCGTGGGCTTCCACCAGGTGCACCAGTTTCCTCCGACAAGTCCCGAAAGATGTGCTGTTAGGAATTTGGACATTCTGAATTCTCCCTCCGTATATCCGAACAGGCGCTGGAATGTGGCGACTAGAGGCTTTTCACAGTAACTTAATTGCAGTGTTAATGTAAGCTAGCTTGTGACAATAAAGATTATTATTATTACCTAACCTACGCATCTTTGGACACTAAGGGACAATTTAGGATGGACAACCTACATAACCTGCACATCTTGGACTTTGTGGGGAAACCAGAGCGCCCGAAGGAAATCCACATAGACATGGGGAGAACATGCAAGCGCCATACAGACAGCCAACGAAGGTGGAATTGAACCCCTGACGCTATGAAGCAGCGGTGCTAACCACTGTGCCACCCTGGCACGGTGGCACAAATATGTTTAGCTAATCTAACAATGCCAAATACATTTACCTCATCTAACAATAATGCTCTATTGACACTGTGTTTGAAAGGTTTTACAATGACCATATGCTGATACACCGTTTGTTAATCCCTGTAACAATATTGATTGTGATAAAGTGGGATAATGAGTTGTCGAAGGATATACTTTCATCGGATGTAAAGAAGCACAAGAACCTAATTAGAGTAAACGATTTGTTCTAAAAGATAAACCAGGAATGGAAATATGGACAGACCTTTCTTTACATAACAAACAAATTGATACAGTACAGCACCTCTAATTACATTGGGTGAACCTGGGATTTCAAATATGAGTTACATAATTAAATATTAACTGTGTGAGTGAAAAGCTAAGGACATGTAAAATGGTGCTCTGCAATAATAGAGTTAGGATATGCTGTACAATAAATGCCCCTGTAAAATTTATCCTTCTGGCAGAAATGCAATAAAGCCATTAAGCTGAAATTCAATGCCATAAGGCCACATACATTCTGATTAATTCTGATATTTTTGAAATTTGGGTCAGATTGATCTGAACTTCATAATGAAATAAACTGTAGCAGTGAAAAATATTTCCAGTTATCTATTCAGATAACAACATGCAATGGTGCAGGAAACCTCTGTTATGGTAGCCTGAAAATTAGGAGAGATCGTGGACTGGATTCTTCATTGCGTGCCGCCTGTAGCGGAGTTCCCGGTGCGACGGAGAACCCAACCTCGGGGAAAAAACAGCTGCAGTCAAGATCGAGGTTCATGCCCCGCACCAGCGGGAAGATGCAAATGGGCCATTGAGACCTATTTTGCATCCTATTAACGGGCCGGGCACCTTATTCTCCAGTTCTCCGGGCCCTCGTGATTCTCAGGTCCTCTGGGCCGGAAATCACATGGGCGTGAGTTGGTGCTGGTCCTGACAACTGTGTACCAGATGCGATGGACCGCACGGTGGGCCAAGGAGATAACTCTTTTAGGGAGTTGCCCCCAAAGTCCATCGGGTGGCCACCCTCCCCTCCCCCACAATGCAAGATCTGCCCACCCCACCCCCACCAGACCCCTGCAACTAGCTCCTCCCCCCCCCCCCCCCCCCACCAGAGACCACCAAATTGGATTTGATTGGATTTGTTTTATTGTCACCTGTACCGAGGTACAGTGAAAAGTATTGTTCTGTGTACAGTCCAGGCAGATCGTTCCATACATGAAAAAGAAACCATTGGACATACGTAAGTACACAATGTAAATATATAGGCACAGGCAAGCAGTGCTACTCAGTGGAGAAGATTTGTGAAGAGATCAGATCAGTCCACAAGAGTCATTCAGGATCAGGGGTGAAATTCTCCCCCAACGGCGGGATGTCCGCCGACTGGCGCCAAAAACGGCGCCAATCAGACGGGCATCGCGCCGTCCGCACTTTTGGGGGCCGAGCCCCGACATTGAGGGGCTAGGCCGACGCCGGAGGGATTTCCGCCCCGCCAGCTGGCGGAAATGGAGTTTGTTGCCCCGCCAGCTGGCGCGGAAATGCGGCGCATGCCGCTGACAGTTTCCCGCGCATGCGCAGTAGGGAGAGTCTCTTCCGCCTCCGCCATGGTGGAGACCGTGGCGGAGGCGGAAGGAAAAGAGTGCCCCCACGGCACAGGCCCGCCCGCGGATCGGTGGGCCCCGATCGCGGGCCAGGCCACCACGGGGGCACCCCCCAGGGTCAGAACGCCCCGCGCCCCCCCAGGACCCCGGAGCCCGCCCATGCCGCCTGGTCCCGCCGGTAAATACCAGCTTTGATTTACACCAGCAGGACAGGCAATTTCTGGGCGGGACTTCGGCCCATCCGGGCCGGAGAATTGAGCGGGGGGTCCCGCCAACCGGCGCGGCCCAATTCCCGCTCCCACCCAATCTCCGGTACCGGAGACTTCGGCGGGGGCGGGGGCGGGATTCACGGCGGCCAACGGCCATTCTCCAACCCGGCGGGGGGTCGGAGAGTGACGCCCCTGGTAACAGTGGGGAAGAAGCTGTTTTTGAACCTGTTCGTGCATGTTCTCAGACTTTTGTATCTCCTGCCCAATGGAAGAAGTTGGAAGAGTGAATAAGCCGGGTGGGAGGGGTCTTTGATTATGCTGTCTGCTTTCCCAAGGCAGCGGGACGTGTAGACAGAGTCAGTGGATGAGAGGCGGTTTTGTGTGATGGACTGGGCTGTGTTCACGACTTTCTGTAGTTTCTTATGGTCTTGGGCCGCGAAGTTGCCATACCAGACTGTGATCAGCCAGATAGGATACTTTCTATGGTGTGTCTGTAAAAATGTGGACATTCGAACTTCCTTAGTTTCCTGAGGAAGAATAGGCAATGTTGTGCTTTCTTGGTCGTAGCATTGACGTGGGTGGACCAGGACAGATTGTTGGTAATGTGCACACCTAGGAATTTGAAGCTGTCAACCATCTCCACCTCGACACCATTGATGCAGACAGGGGTGTGTCAGTTACAATGACCTGAAGTCAAGAGACCCCCACCAGAGATTCTCTAAATAAAGAGACCCCACACAGATACTCCTTAATTATACAGCCCCCACCTGAGATCCCCTAATTAAAGAGCCCCCCACCTGAGACCCTCCAATTAAAGAGATGCCCACCAGAGACCCCCTAATTAAAAACACCCTGAATAAAGAGACCCTCCAAAAACCACTAATTAAAAAGACCCCACCAGTGATTCCCCCAGAAGGGAGACCCCTACTTAAAAGTTAGAAAGTAGTCCAGACAGACAGTGAAAAAAAACATTGCTTGAAAACTTATCTAGACAATACAGAAAGCAGATAACCAACCCCGCCCCCCCACCTCTTCCAAGAGCAGGCCAGGCCCCCTGGAGCGGACCCAGGTCTGCCACCCCACACTCCCTGAAGCGGTCCTGAATCCCAACATCCCCAGAGCCCATCCAACACTCTCTCCTTCCCTCCCCATGGCCCCACTTCCTGGACCCCTGGCCCCAGACATGACCAATCAAATTCCATGCCCTTACCTGGATACTTGCCTTCTCCCTGGCCTGTATGTTTTAGTGGCCCCTTGAAACTTACCTGCTTTACAGCATCAGATCTTTAAAAAATTGGGGCATGGCCTCCCTTAGTTCACCAGTGCTGCATCGGATAGTGGCCTGTGCGGACCCTTACACTGCAGGCACCTGCCAGTGAGAGGTTTCAATAAAGACCTTCAGAGAAAATAAGTGTGCTATAAACTCTTGTAATTCCAGCGAGCCAGGACTTCACACTACTGGGTGGAAGTTAAGGCCCAAACATAGGGGCAGCAGAAGCAGAGACCATAGCATTGGGGGACTCGAAGACAGACCATTAATCAACAACATAATTCGAGGAGTCATGTTGCAGGTTGGTGATTGGTTGATGAGATTGCAGCTTTATCTTTGAGCGAAAGAGGTATATCAAACTCAGAGCAGTGAGTTTGTAACTTAATATTGGTTTATTTAATTAATAAGCGAGATAACCTAGTTATTCAAAACCCACCTGGGCAATACAGAAAGCACTAACACACCCCCAACCACTCTACCCGCAAGAGTGGACTAGGCCCCCTGGAGCAGACCCAGGTCCTCCACTCCACAACACAGGCTTGGAGGGCCGAAGGGCCGGTTCCTGTGCTTTACTTTTCTTTGTCCTAATTGTACATCTTTAATGTGTTTAGTCATTTCTGTTCCGTTTAGTCAGTATGATAGCGGCATGACAGGGCAATCCAGATTATTTATGTCACAAAGATCAATGTCAGAAAAGGGGCAGCTGTACAGAAAATATCTGCCCCACCACTGCATTTAGCCAGCATTTATTAAGTATAAAATGCAGGAAGAAGGAAAATTCACCAGAAGAACTCTTAATAATTTCCCATACGGCAATCAAGATGCTGCAACAAATCTGCATGATGTACTTCTCCTTTGGACTTGTCTTGCCGCACTGGTTGTCACATGGAATTGTATTCGATCATTTGTTACATCAGTGGTCAGCTTTGTTGTCACAATTTGCATTACAGTCAGGCAAGACAGAAACCATTTTACCCATTTGTTGTTTGCCCACCGAAGCAGCAAGCTATCAAGTACCCTTTCAAGTGACACGCAGTGTATAGACATGTAATGATCCTTTGGGAAATGCTCAATTGAATTTAATTTCACTCAAGAAAACATTACAGAATGTCACAGAAGTTTGCTCATTTTAACCTACTTGTTCTCCACAGTAAAGGTAGACAAAAATGTTGAACATCAATGGCACTGGGCGGGACTCTCCCTTGGCCGACGCCAAAATCGCAACTCGAAATTAGGGGGAGAATCAGTTCCGACGCCAAAATCGAGGCGGGCGCCAATTTGAAGCCAAGTTGCAATTCTCTGTCACCTCGACAACAGGGTCAATGTGGTCCAGAACGCATATGCAGCAAACACTTTTTGCATATAATTAGCACGCCTGACCCGGTATTCTCCAGGACCTCCGAGATTCTCCGCTTCCGATAGTCTGAGTTCCCGACGGCGCGTTTCATTTGTGCCTTCAAAACTCATGAAACTGCTGTCATTGCTGATGAGGGAGAGAGAGAAAGTAGGGCACAGAAAGTCGCGACTGTGGGCTGTCGGGCCAGACACTGGGGTGGGGGTGGGGCCCTGTCAGGTCCGGGAGAGGGGGGGGGTAATGGGAGAATGGGCCGAATGGCTGGGGGGACCCCTCACGGGACTGGACCGGTGCCCAGGCACGGACCACCAATTCTGTGGCCTGCAACACAGCCATCTTGCTGTAACACCACACTGAACACCCACCATTGCCCCTGGTTCTGCAGAGTGACACCGGATGAATGGGTGCCCTCACATCCCAACCCCTGCAACCCACCCTCCATCATATCCAACCAACCTGGCCGACACTCGCCGGCGGGGCATTTGGCGGCCCACCCAGGGGTAACGCCCACTGTAGCTCCTACGGGGGTGCCAGTTGGGGGCCATGGAGCATAAACCTGGCAAGGGCAGTGGCAGCCGATGGTCAGCAGGGATAGGCGCCAGGGTCAGAGGCTCCCATTGACAAATTCCAAATTTCTTTACCAGTCAGTCTGGCCTCAATAAAAGTCGAGATGGATTTGCAGGTCCAGCATTAGTTATTTTATTTGACTTGCAAGTCTTTCTCAATTCACAGCAAGTACAAAGCACATCTTGCTTCGTACACCTCTGGAATCAAGTGAGTCTGCAGGACAAAGAGATCTCTACTATTAACACATGGCATCAAGTTTCACATACACGATTCCCATAGGTCATCCTATACCCCTCCTGACCTAGCCATACACTCTAATTGGCTCACTTCCAATCCCTTCCTCTGGCCCCTATTACCCAGCATCCTTTTCCCCTCCGTAGCTGGACACACCTCTTCCTTGCTTTGCCATGCGGTCTGAAATCCTTTGTCTGTGAACTCACCAGGATGAGACTGGCCTATCTCGACATTACAGTAACTAATATCTCTAAAGTAACTATTTTATATCACATTCGTCACCATGATACTGGGCAATGACAGATGGAGGGGACCTATAGGGGCGGAGATTGCAGTGCTAAGCAGGACCACCATGTAGCCCGATGGACCTGGTTGGGTATGAAGATACGCACCATGCTAACATGTCGGCCTTTCACCTCCTGCAGACAGTGGATATTGGAAATCAAGCAACAATGTTGGCCTTCCTGTGAGTCACCTCAGCCCTGGGAGATGCCCTGCGGCTATCTGAGCTGGAGATGCTCGGTAAGGAGGAGGAAGCTGCAGCAGCAGAGCCTGCCCCAGAGTCCCCAGGATGGCGAGCCAGCCGCCCAACAGGCTGAGGAGGAGGAGGTGACAAGGAAACGTCGCATAAGGCCTTGTGTGTACCGGCAGCGCCTGTCATTTGAGGACCTGCAAGACCGGGCATGCCGTCGAAGACTTCAGCTGAGCAGGGAGACAGTCCGACATATCTCCAGATCATAGCACACCTGGCACCGTGGGGGCATGGGGGAAGATGCCGCCCTGAAAGTTTACTCACGGGGTCCTTCAACGCACCAAGTGGAGACCTGCCCGGGATCTCAAAGACCTTGGTGTACAGGTGCATGCACACCGTCATGGAGTCCCTATAGGTCCAGGCAGCTCAATACATCCATTTCAATGTGAACCGAGCCCACCAGAATGTCCGAGCAGCGGGGTTCACCACCATTGACGGGATGCCCTGGGTCCAGGGGATGATCGATGGGATGCATGTCACCTACGAGCACCTACTCTACACGAACTGAAAGGGGTTCCACTCGATGAACGTGCAGCTGATATGTGACCATCAGCTGTACATCATATATGTCTGCGCCAGATACCCGGGCAGTGTGCACGACACCTTCATCCTGGCACACTTGACGATTCCTGACATGTTTGAGACGCCCCTGGCTGGGGGGTGGCTCCTGGGTGACAGCGGTTATCCAATGCGTTTGTGGCTGATGACACCTATCCGGAGACCAGAGACTGATACCGAGACCCGCTACAACGGTGCAACCTCACTCCCATTGTAGTCTTTCAGTCATCTCGCTTGATTGACGACTTTCGGTTTAACCTGCAGCCTGTTCAAATCGGACAGACTGAGGAGGTTGGCCCTCGCTCCTGTGTCAAGTTTGCATTTTATCAATGTGGCATTTAGCATCACTGGAATTGTTCATCTGTCTTCAATGGTGTCAACATCACCAGGACTATTGTCTCAACTGGTCAGTAAAACTTCTTCACTCTGCATATTCGGACACAATTGTGTCCTTGATTGAAATCAGATCAACAAACAACAGCTTTTCAAGGGACATTTCACCAACTGCATTGACTGGTTCTGCTTTTGTTCCACTGTCGGATGCAAAAACATTGCTTCGCAAAATAATTTGTACGGCCACACCTGGAACGTTCTTTCCCAAATGCTGGACATTGCTGTGGACAATGTCGATGGCCGCATCGCTGGCATAAGATGGTGGACCCTGATGGCTGTTTAAAATGGGCGCCCGCACTTAGACCATGTCATTTATTCAACTGCGTCACAGTGCTGATGACGCTGGCGCCTTCTTCCAGATTGACACTACAAAATATATTAAGTTGAGCATACTAATCTGCTGTGCAGTTAGCTCAATTGTATGGCAAATCTTAATAGCATTTTCTAATTTCAGGGGCGAGATTCTCCGACCTCCCGCCGGGTCGGAGAATCGCTGGGGGCTGGCGTGAATCCCGCCCCCGCCGGTTGCCGAATTCTCCACCACCGGATATTCGGTGGGGGCAGGAATCGCGCTGCGCCTGTTGGCGGGCACCCCCCCCGCGATTCTCCAGCCCGTGTGGGCCGAAGTCCCGCCGCCAAAATGCCTGTCCCACTGGCGTAGATTAAACCACCTACCTTACCGGTGGGACAAGGCGGCGTGGGTGGGGTCCGGGGTCCTGGGGGGGGCACGGGGCGATTTGGCCCCGGGGGCTGCCCCCACGGTGGCCTGGCCCGCGATCGGGGCCCACCGATCCGTGGGCGGGCCTGTGCCGTCGGGGCACACTTTCCCTTCCGCCTTCGCCACGGTCTCCACCATGGCAGAGGCGGAAGAGACTCCCTCCACTGCGCATGCGCGGGAATGCCGTCAGCGGCCGCTGACACTCCCGCGCATGCGCCGCCCGGCGATGTCATTTCCGCGCCAGCTGGTGGGGCGGAAATTCGTCCGGCGCAGGCCTAGCCCCTTAAGGTTGTGGCTCGGCCCCCAAAGATGCGGAGCATTCCGCATCTTTGGGGCGGCGTGATACCCGACTGATTTGCGCCATTTTGGGCGCCAGTCGGCGGACAACGCACCGATACCGGAGAATTTCGCCCCAGGTCTTCTTCTGTTCATAACCTCTCAAGTACTTTCTCATTCGATATCCCGAACAATATCAAGGACTTTAAAGTACTAAATTGCATGACTTAGCCTTTGGTTACAAAAGTAACAAAATATTCTCTGGCTTTTTGGGTACACATACAAAATATGTAACGTTCAAATATTTTGTTTTTCTTTGGAGAGCAATGCCGATCAACGTACTTTCTGACTTCATTGAAGCTCTTGCTTTCCTCTTGCAATATGCCTCTCATCAGGTTGTGCCTGCAGGCCAAGGGCTGCAACATAGAGTCAAAATTGCTGCTTAAAATCACGGGAATTCTCACCGACGTTACCCAAGGCTTCAAGGTGGTGGGGTGCCTTCAAACCTTCAATCTCTAACTTCACAATCTTTCAGTGCATTGAGTTCCAGATGGCCGTAATTCACCAGGTCATCGTAAGAATTTTCTCTTTTCTTTCTTCAGCCTATTTCGAACTGTCTTCTCCATTGTTATCTTCAATTGTTCTGCACTCCTGGTACCATGTTGTGTTCTGTGATATGACCGTGGTAATGATGTACACAGAACATCTAGTTGCTTAACTAGAAATTTTTTTTTTTTTTTAAATTCAGAGTATCCAATTATTTTTTTCTCCAATTAAGGGGCAATTTAGCATGGCCAATCCACATAACCTGCACATCTTTGGGTTATGGGTTTGCCACCCCAGTGTTCGGTGGGGGTGGGGGACCCTCCACAGGGATGAGTTGCCATGGTGGGGGGGAGGTTGCGCTGGGGAGATGAGCAAAGGATCTGGGGGTCATTTCGCATTGCAAAAGGAGGTGACAAAAGCATCACAATGATTTTGCAAAAAGGTATTTAATGTGCTGTACAAACCCCACTCCTAATGGTGCAGCCCCCTCACCCCCCTCCTACCCCTACTCCCCCTCCCCATCCCCAACCAATCTCCTCACCCCCTCTCCCGGTACCCTCAGATCCCTGGGATTCACCTTGGGACAGAGTGGCAGCTGGTTCGAGCCCCGGCTTCCCCTGCATCATCTGGCTCTGCCAGCCGTTGTGGTTCCCAATGGTCTGCACCATAGTATCGATGCCCGTGGCGATGCATCTCAGTGATTGGGCCACGCTCTGTAGAGCCTTAGCCATACCGATCTGAGAGCTGGACATGTCCCTCAGAACCTCATCAAGGTCAGCCTGGTACTGGGTGATATCCCCCAGCGAGTCGTACATACAGCTGAGACCCTCGGCCATGGCCATTACCGACTGCACAAAGTCTTGGACACCTTCACTCATGGTGTTGACATCATGCACCAAGCTCTCCACTATGGTTGGCACATGAGCAGTGTTGTCTTCGGCGCCAGGCTTTGCCGGTGACATCTCCTGCACCCGTAGCCTCTGGGACTCCTCCAAGCATCTATGGATCTGCTGGAGTGATGCTGACATCTCCCTCTGTATGCCCGGGTTGGTCCCTATCATCTACATCAGCTCTGGGTAACTCTGTTCCACAGGCTCAGCATTAGACTGGGACCCAGCTGAGTCCTGGGATCCAACAGATTTCCAATGCTGTCTCACCTGGGGTTCCTGCCTGCACCTGATTTGCACCTCCAGTGGTGTGGTACTCACCAGATTGTGCCCCCGATGTCTGTCCACAAACATGTTCCACCGAGGTATCTATCTGCACTGGTGGGGCATGGGGATGACAGCTGTGCCGCAACCACGGTTGCATCCTCGGAGCTCTCCTCCGAGGTGTTCTCCTCGGAGTCAGGAGAGGATGCAGCCCGGGATGGACCGGCGCCGGCGGCTGGAGGATCTGCATGGGCTGGTTTAGTACAGTGGGCTAAGACAGCTGGCTTGTAATGCAGAACTAAACCAGCAGCGTGGGTTCAATTCCCGTTCCAGCCTCCCCGAACAGGCGCCGGAATGTGGCGACTCGGGGCTTTTCACATAACTTCATTGAAGCCTACTTGTGACAATAAATGATGATTATTATTATGAGAATGGACAGGTGGTCAGTGGGAGGGACGGATCAGTCAGTAAAGCAATATCAACTCATGTTTAACAGGCCTTCCATGTGGAGCCCAGTGGTTCCTCACCTCTGCTGCATCCACCAGCCTCCGTGTGGCTGATCTATCTATCCTCAGCCACACCGGTCACCTCCAGGGCCTGCTCCTTTGAAGCAGGTGAAGATTCTTATGTCTGGCACCCCTCCGCCAGTCTGGGCCCTCTCCCGATGATTATGGGAGAGCTTTTCCTGAGGAGACCCAGAGAGGGCATTGGTGGTTCACAGTGGTGGGAGATATATACTAGGATAGATACATATATACTGAGATAAGTACAAGGGCCAGCAAAAGGTCACAAACAGCTTATCAGAGCTACTAAAAGGTATTAGGAAAGGAAACTTGCAAGGGATATCAAAACCAATAAGAAGAAATGTTATAGTTATAAGGAAAATAGGGTAGTGAAGAGCAATGTAGGTCCATTAAAAGCTGAAAATGGACATATTGTCAGTGATAATGGGGAAATGGCAGACATGTCGAACAATTATTTTGCCTCAGTATTTACAGCAGAAAAGGAGGACAACTTGTCAGAAGTCCCGAAAAATTAATAGTCAACAGTGGACAGGCACTTAATACAATTAACTTAAATATAACATCACTAACTAGACCAACAAATCCTCAGGACCTAACGGTTTATATCCGAGGGTATCAAAAGAAATAGGGGAACAGATTGTAGATGTCCTTACTATAATCTTCCAGAGTTCCCTAGATTCAGAAGTAATCCTTCTGGATTGGAAAATTGCACATGTCACTCCACTTTTTAATAAAGATGAAAGGGTGAAACCAGGGAATTACAGACCAGTTTGCCTAACATCTGTGGTGGAGACATTTCTGGAGTCTATAATCAGGGATGGGGTAACAGGACACCTTGAAAATTTTTGATCGATCAGGGAGAGGTAGCATGGATTTGTGAAGGGAAGGTCATGCCTGACTAACCTTAAACTATTTTTTGAAAAGGTGACTAAGGTAGTGGACAGGGGAATGTTGATGAATGTCATTTATATGGACTTCCAAAAGACATTTGATAAAGTCTTACACAAGGGACTGTTGACTAAGATGGAAGCCCACCGAGTTGAGAGCAAATGATTGACATGGGTAGGAAATTGGTTTGAGTGGCAGGTGAGAGAGAGTGGGGATAATGGGTAATTACTCTAATTAGCAGGAGGTAACTAATGGTGAACCACAGGGATCTATTCATTAATGACTTGAATAATGGCATAGACAGTCATATATCCAAATTTGTGGATAAATCAAAGTTACGCTGCATTGTAGACAGTCTAGATGATAGCACAAAAATGCAAAGAGACAAGGTGAATGGGAACAATTATGGCAGATGGAATTTAATGTAAGAAAGTATGAGAATCATAGAATCATAGAATTTACTTTGCAGAAGGAGGCCATTTGGTCCATCAAGTCTGGCTCTTGGAAAGAGCATCCTACCTAAGTCCATGCCTCCATCCTATCCCCGTAACCCAGTAACCCCGCCTAACCTTTTGGACACTAAGGGGCAATTTATCATGGCCAACCCATGTGTAACCTGCACATCTTTGGACTGTGGGAGGAAAACGGAGCACCTGGGGAAAACCCAATCAGACACAGGGAGCAAGTGCAAACTCCACACTGACAATTGTCCGAGGCCGGAAATGAACATGGGACCCAGAAGCTGTGAGACAGCAGTGCTAACCACTGTGCCACCGTGCCGTCCCACCGTGAGGTTATCCATTTTGAACCAAAAGGATAGAGTAGAGTACTTTCTAAGAGATGTCCAAGAGACTTGCGTGTTAAGGTGCATAGGTCCTTAAAATGCCAGGATCAAATGCCCAAAATAACCAAATGGCTAATGGAATGCTAACCTTTGTATCTAAAGAGGTCTGTTCCAGAAACACATATATAGACAAATTCAAAGATGCCAAACAATGCTAGGAATGCGAGCATTAGCAGGTGATTAAATCTTTACAGATCCAGAGATGGGGTCGATGTCACTAGCTTTCGGAGCGCTGCTCCTTCCTCAGGTGAATGCAGAGGTAAAGATTTAATCACCTGCTAATGCTCGCATTCCTAGCATTGTTTGGCATCTTTGAATTTGTCTATATATGTGTTTCTGGAACAGACCTCTGCATTCACCTGAGGAAGGAGCAGCGCTCCGAAAGCGAGTGACATCGAAACAAACCTGTTGGACTTTAACCTGGTGTTGTAAGACTTCGTACTGTGCTCACCCCAGTCCAACGCCGGCATCTCCACATCATTTGTATCTAAAGGAATGGAACATCAAGACACCAGGGTTATGCTGCAGCTATACAAAACCCTGTTTATACCCCCACTTGGAGAATTGGGAGCTTTTCTGGAGCTTTTCAGGATATTTTGGCCTTGGAGGCAGTGCAATGTAGGTCTACAAAAATTAGACCTGGACTACAGGGATTGAGTTACGAGGAGAGATTAATCAAATTAGACCTGTTTTCGCTCGCACTTATAAGGTTAAGGGGTGATCTGATTGAAGTAATAAAGATATAAACACAGGGAAGCAGGTTAGATAAAGATAAACTATTTACACTGGTTGAGATTCTAAAACTAGGGGGCATAGTCTAAAAATTAAGGTAGACTGTTCAGGAGAGATGATAGGAAGAACTTTGTCACTCAAAGGGTGGGAGAGGTTTGGAACTCTCTCCCACAAATGGCAGTTGAAGCTAGATCCATTTTAATTTTAAATCTGAGTTATTTTTCTTAAACAAAGATATTAAGGGGTATGGGCTAAAGGCAGGTATATGGAGTTAGGTCACAGAGCCATGAGGCGGGATTCCCCCGGCGGGTCGGAGAATTGCCGGGGGGCGGCGTAAATCCTGCCCGGCCGCCCCGCGATATTCTCCGGCCCCCCCCCCCCAAATCCAGTCGACCTAAATCACGCCGCGCGCCTCGGAGAATGTCGAGGACCGGCGCAACGCAACGTAAATCAAACCACCTATTTAACGGCGTCAACCAGTCGTGCTGGTTGACGTCGGCCAGCGCTGAGTTTGGGGTCGGCGTGGGGCGGCCGCCGGAGAAGTGACGGCACGGCCGCAGGTGGTGGGCGCAATCGCAGGAGCTGTTGGAGTGTGCGTGCCGGGAGGGAGGGGGTGGGGAGGGGAAGGGGGGAGGGGCTAGGTGGGAGAGGGGGGGTGTTGGGGAGGGGCGTGATGGAGAGGGTGCGTGCCGAGGAGGAGAGGGAGGGGCCAGAGAGGGCGAGTAATGGAGAGAGTACATGCCGGGGAGGATGGGGAGGGTTGGGGAGGGCGCATGCCGGGGAGGAGAGGGGGTGTTTGGGGAGAGTGTGTGCCGGGGAGGGTTGGAGAGGGTGCGTGCTGGGGGCGGCCGGGGAGTGCGAGTGATGGAAATGGTGCGTGCCGGGAAGGAGGGGGGGGTGGGGGGTTGGGGAGGGTGTGTGCCAGGGAGGAGGGGGGGGGGAGTTGGGGAGGGTACGTGCCGGGGAGGAGGGGGGGGGCGTTGGGGAGGGTGTGTGCCGGGGAGGAGGGGAGGGGGGTTGGGGAGGGTACGTGCCGGGGAGGAGGGGGGGGGGGTTGGGGAGAGTGCGTGGCAGGGAAGGGGGGGGGGGTTGGGGTGGGTGCGTGCCGGGGAGGGGGGCGGTGTCTGCCTGGCCATGTGCCGGCTGGCAACAGTCGCGACTATGCAGCCCATGGCACCTGGCTGTGAGGGCGGGGGGGGGCTGTGGGCAATGGTGACATGTCATCTATCCCCCCCACCCACACCCCCACCCCCTGCAGGCCGTTATGTTTGGTCATCACCCAGCGATGTTGGCTGCCGTGGCGGGATGTTGTCCTGGGGGAGCTGGAGCAGGAGCGTGCCAGGGAGGCGGCAGAGGCTGCCGCAGAGGAGCGTGCCGCAGGGTGGCAGGTGGCAGCCACCCAGGCTGGAGGGCCGCCCGCACGTCAGGACGAGGAGGAGAAGGTGGTGGGGGTGCCACGGCGACGGAGACGCCCGATGAGGCCCCGTGTGTACCGGCCCTGCTCGTCCGCGTGCATCGCGGCCTTGGCGATGTCGCCCTTGATACGGTTGAAGGCCTAGTGAGCCTCGGCCATCAGGGGGAAAACTGTGGAGTGAATGAGTGGGCGGGCCTTGTCCGCATAGTTAGGGACCCACTGGGCATAGTATGAGAAGAAACCCAGGCATCGTTTGAGGGCCTTGGGGTAGTGGGGGAGGGATCGGGCCCTAGAACTCCTTTTTGCACCACATAGCCTAGGATGGCTAAGCGGTTGGTACTGAACACGCACTTTTCCTTGTTATACGTTAGGTTCAAGAGTTTGGCGGTGTGGAAAAATTTGAAAAGGTTAGCGTCGTGGTCTTGCTGGTCGTGGCTGCAGATGGTGACGTTATCCAGGTACAGGAAGGTGACCTGCAGTCCGTACCGGTCAACTATTCGGTCCATCTCCCGTTGGAAGACCGAGACCCCATTAGTGACGCCGAAGGGAACTCTAAGGAAGTGATAAAGGTGGCTGTCTGCTTTGAACGCAGTGTATGGGCGGTACGCCTTGTGATTGGGGAGCTGGTGGCAGGCAGATTTCAGGTCCATTGTAGAGAAGACCCGGTATTGTACAATCTGATTGACCACATCAGATATGCGTGGGAGGGAGTACGCGTCGAGCTGCGTGTATCGATTGATGGTTTGACTGTAGCCAATGACCATCCTGTGTTTCTCCCCAGTCTTTACAACTACCACTGGGCTCTCTAGGGGCTGTTGCTGGCCTCAATGATGCCTTCCCGCAATAGCAAGCTAGCCAGTGGTCGAAGGCCGACGTGGCATTGTCTGCTTGAGGGTACAGCTGCAGGCGATCCGGCTTGATGCGTAGGTCCATCGTTGTAAAATCTCTGCTTAATAAATTGATACACTATCCTTTGTGCTTCTGATTTTCTAAGCATATTCCCATTTAGAAAATAATCTGTGCCTAAATTCCTCCCTCCAAAGTTCATAACCTCCCACTTTTCCACATTGTATTCCATTTGCCACTTCATTCCCCACTCTCCTAGCCTGTCCAAGTCATTCTGCAGTCCACCTGCTTCCTCAAAACTACCTGCCCCTCTACAGATCTTTGTATCATCTGCAAACTTAGCAACAGTGCCTTCAGTTCCTTCCTCCAGATAATTAATGCATGTTGTGATCCCAGCACTGACTCCTGATGTACATCACTAGTCACCGGCTGCCATCCCGAAAAAGACCCCTTTATCCCTACTCTCTGCCTTCTGCCAGTCAGCCAATCCTCTATCCATGCCAGGACCTTACCCTGAACACCATGGGCTCTTAATTTATTTAACAGTCTCCTATGCAACACCTTGTCAAAGGCTCTCTGGAAATCTGAATAAATCACGTCCACTGGTTCTCCTTTGTCTAACTTCCTTGTTACTTCCTCAAAGAACTCTAACAGATTTGTCAGACATGACCTCCCCTTGACGAAGCTGTGCTGACTCAGTCCTATTTTATCATGCACTTCCAAGTACTCCGCGATCTCATCTTTAATAATGGACTCTAAAATCTTACCATTGACCGAAGTCAGGCTAACTGGCCTATAATTTCCCGTCTTCTGCCTCCCTCCCTTCTTAAACAGTGGTGTTACATTAGCCACTTTCCAGTTCTCTGGTCCAATGTCTAGTTTTGCCCCTCTCTCACCTTTTCATATATTTGGGAAAAAAACACTTCCTATCTTCCTTTATATTACTAGCTAGCTTGCACTCATAGTTCATCTCTCCCTTTATTGCATTTTTTAGTTGTCCTCTGCTTGCTTTTAAAAGCTCCCAATCCTCTGACTTCCCACTAATACTCGCCACTTTGTATGCTTTTTCTTTAGCTTTTATGCTGTCCTTGACTTCCCTTGTCAGCCATGGATGCCTTGTCCTCCCCTGAGTATGTTTCCTCCTCCTTGGGATGAATTTCTGTTGTGCTTCCTGAATAACCCCCAAAACCTCCAGCCATTGCTGTTCCACTGTCTTCCTTGCTGGGCTCCTTTTCCAATCAACTGGCCAGTTCCACTGTCTTCCTTGCTAGGCTCCTTTTCTAATCAACTTGCCAGCTCCTCCCTCATGTCACTGTAGTTACCCTTATTTAATTGCAATACAGTTACATCTGATTGCAGCTTCTCCCCCGTCAAACTGCAGGTTGTGGTCACTGCTCCATAAGGGCTCCTTCACCTTTCCCTAATCAAGTCTGCCTCTGCATACAAAATGATCAGGGGGTTAGATAGGGTGGACAGTGAGAGCCTTCTCCCGCGGATGGAAATGGCTGGCACGAGGGGACATAACTTTAAACTGAGGGGTAATAGATATAGGACAGAGGTCAGAGGTAGGTTCTTTACGCAAAGAGTAGTGAGGCCGTGGAATGCCCTACCTGCTACAGTAGTGAACTCGCCAACATTGAGGGCATTTAAAAGTTTATTGGATAAACATATGGATGATAATGGCATAGTGTAGGTTAGATGGCTTTTGTTTCGGTGCAACATCGTGGGCCGAAGGGCCTGTACTGCGCTGTATTGTTCTATGTATGTTCTATCAATTACGACGAGACGAGAGTAGAGAGTAATCGAGGCTTTATTAAGCAGAGATGTGTTGCCTCCTGCAGCTGCTGCCAAAATGGCTGCAGCTCGGTGAGCACACACATGGCGGAGCCAGCAGGCAGGGATCTACCCCCGTACCTGTAGTACAGGAGCCTTACCGTATTACTTCTCATATACGTCAGATATACAAACAGTGGTGACTACCACAACTGGCCCACAGATTTCTGATGAAAGTAGCATAATTGAAAAGTTATGCACTTAAAACTTTGCATTGCTAACCTCCAGGGATCTTAAATAATATCAAGCAACATCGACAACCAGAAAGCGGAACTATTGCCACCTTTGCCTGGGAATGTACCTGCAGTGAAATATCTCAGTAGATTGAAGAAGTATCTTTACCTAGAAAACTTAAACCACAAAAGGAAGAAAATTGCATTGCCAATCAAGCCTCTATTTTTTTTTAGGTGTCAATTAGTGTCACCTAATTTTCAGTTTATTTCCTAATTTGTAAATACGCCTGTCTTGCGTATCACAATGCTTCTGTGATTGAGGTGACAAACTAGTTGCTGGAGTATTAGTCACTCTCTTTAGAGCCAATTTAAAATATCACTGCAGGTGAAATGTTAGTTGAAAAAACACATCAGGTAGTTCCGTTAACTGCTGTAAACTTTTTTTTCTTTTAAAGTAACAGGGAAACAATTGTGATGAAACTGGAGGTAGATTGAAAAACCTCTTGTGCAATGAGACTAATTATGAGAATGGAGAAAAATCCCTGGAATTATACACTGAAATATTGGTCTTTAAAATGACCTGAATTTTCTATTTGTAAAAATAGAGACAGGCCCCAAAGGTGACTGAAAATGCACCACTAATCACTGACAGGAATGGACGCAGGGTCTTTTTCTACGGAACAATGCAATCACTTCCTGTGGTTCCAGACTTGGTAATTCTGAAATAATCCAAAGACTGACTACGAGCTCTGGTACAGACAATGGATCATAATGACTGTCTCATCCAAAGAACCTGGGTATAATTGCCTCGACTGACGAGAGGACTCCAGTTCGAATACACAATTACAGGGATGAAAAGCTAACTGGGAGAGCTGCCCAGGGTCCGTCTTTCTGTGTGTGTGGTGTGAGAGAAACAGCTGGAAGTTGGGCGCACTGAAGGCATTCAATAACCGAGGCAGGCCACTGCAAAAATTGCCAGGTTTTGCAGGAACATCTCAAGCTCTCCATATGTCTGTGAAAGCTGATCGCCTCACAGAAGGAGTGTGCTGAGAATAGAACTGAAATCTCTCGACCAAAGTACAGAGCATCTGAACTAAAGAATCACTTATTGGCCACAGAGCGCCATCATCTATTCCACACAGCTCAAGCACGTTCCATATAACTTTTTATTTATATTTGCCTACTATGGGACCCAATTCTTACTTCTAATCTATTTGAAAGCAGATGCATACATTTTTAGAAGTTAACATACACAATCTATCTTAACTCCCATTAGTGTCCAAAAGGTTGGGTGGGGATACTGGTTTACGGGGTGGAGGTGTAGGCTTAAGTAGGGTGCTCTTTCCAAGGGCCAGTGCAGACTCAATGGGCCAAATGGACTCGCTCTGCACTGTAATTTCTATGAAATCTATGAAACTCAAGACAGCCTGGTTAAATTTATTATTTTTTATACTTAATTATTGGGTCTCGAATAGAGCTGCTAACCTCTGATTGGTCAGCAGCTCTTGGGGGATGAGCTTTCACACCAGGCCTTGATCCTGGGGAAAGCCTGCTGCTTGACCATGGTCACTTCCACAAGTTTGCATTTATTATAATTTATTCTTTATTAAAATGCGTCCTCATTTTGTATTCTATATTTTCTATCAAATAAAAATTCTTATCTAACAAAAAGTTGGTAAAATTTGTACTAATTCCTAACCTAGATGTGATAGTGATTCTTCTTGTTTCAGATAATAGTGACATTTCGCCACTTGCTCCTTTTCCAGTTTGAGATTCATTGCCAAGAATGCTTCATGCAAATCTTTAACGAACCTCCGTCTCCGCCTTTTTTTTCCTGGTAGCACAACTTATGAAGGAAGTTTCGGAGCATGAGCATTTAAATAAACCAGTCAATCACAGAGCTCAGTCAATCTGATGCTCAACCGCAGAAGGTTTGCACCGGCACCTACAACACAAATCTCTTGGAATGTCTCAACATGTATTCAATTGGTAGACAGAGGTATTAATGTTTCAGAAGCCACTCAGTGATGTGTGAAAGAAAGAACTGTTTCTGATATTCCTCACTTTGGACACAGGTTTTAAAATTGTCTTTCACAGGGAGCAGGTAATGCTGCAGGTGATGCTTGTCACTGTCACGTTGTTTTCAAAATGTTGTCTTGTAAATCTGTGAGGAGTTTGGTTTGAATTGTAATTAGATACAGCCTGTTTAAGCAAATTTAAATATTAAAGGGAGTGATTTCTTATCCCCTCGAACTATGTTGTTTAAAGAAACCCTAGTGGAGTGTTTGCATCACTACCGGAGGAGGTATCTGGGACGTATGAGAAGGTAAAAAAATCCATCTTAGGTGCATATGAACTAGTTCCTGAAGCCTACAGACAAAGGTTTAGAAATTTAAGGAAAGAAATTGGTCAAACATACATGGAGTTTGAAAGAATCAAACAGAGTAATTTTGGTAGGTGGATAAGGGCTTTGAAAATAGACCAAACGTATGAAGCTCTCAGAGAAATTATACTTTTGGAGGAGTTTAAAAATTCAATTCCTGATGTAGTGAGAACTCATGTGGAAGAGCAGAGGGTTAAAACTGCGAGATTAGCAGCAGAAATGGCAGATGATTATGAATTAGTTCATAAATCAAAGCTTGGTTTCCAACATCAGTTTCAGCCTGTGAGGGATAGAAACTGGGGACATGAGAAATACTCAAGTGGTAAAGGTAAAGGTGATCTGATGGGAGATAATAAGGTGAATGTACCTCAGATTAAAAAAGAAATCCAGGAGGGTGGAAAATAAATGAAAAGTTTCAAATGTCTTCACTGTAATAAACTAGGCCATGTAAAGTCAGAGTGTTAGTTGTTGAAGAAAAGCATTGGGAAGGCTGGTGTGGTAAAACGGGATAAGACAGAGGGGTTTGTGAAAGTGGTAAAGGAAAGCCCAAGTGAAGTGAAGGACGTGCAAAAGATTGTACAGCCTGATCAAGAGGTGATTGATAAGAAGGTGCCAGATCTCTTTAAATAATTTACTTGTGTGGGTAAAGTGTACTCATGTGTATCAGGAGGAGCAGGTAAAGAAGTCACAATTTTAAGAGATACGGGAGCTAGTCAATCCTTAATGGTAAGAGTTATGTAGTTTGGGAAGAATGTTGCCAGAAAAGGTGTTAACCAGGGGCTGGTTTAGCACACTGGGCTAAATCGCTGGGTTTTAAAGCAGACCAAGGCAGGCCAGCAGCACGGTTCAATTCCCGTACCAGCCTCTCCGAACAGGCGCTGGAATGTGGCGACTAGGGGCTTTTCACAGTAACTTCATTTGAAGCCTACTTGCGACAATAAGTAATGTTCATTTCAATATGTGGAATTCAGGGTGAGAGGAGTAGTCTTCAATTATATAAGGTAAGGTTGGAAAGTCCAGTGAAGAGTGGTGAACTGGTAGTAGGGGTAATAGAGAAATTATCTTGTCCAGGAATACAGTTTATCTTGGGTAATGATATAGCTGGATCGCAGGTGGGAGTGATGCCTACTGTGGTTGATAAGCCAGGGAAAATCAGACAACTGAAGGGTTAAAGGATGAATATCCTGGGATTTTTCCGGTCGCAAAGTCACAGGTTAAGACAATAGGAGAAATCAAAAAGTGAAGATGAAGTTGAAGTGCAATTATCAGAAACGATTTTCGATCAGATGGTTGAAAAAAACACGAACAGGTGGAGGATGAGGTGGATATTTTTAGTTCAGGAAAATTGGCGGAGTTACAACAAAAAGATATAGAAATAAAACGGATGTATCAGAAAGCATACACGAAAGAGGGATCTGCATGTATACCAGAGTGTTATTACCGTAAAAGTAATGTCTTGAGAAAATCGAGACCTGTACATATGCAGGTGTATGAAAAGCGGGCAGAAGTTCATCAAGTCGTATTGCCGGTAGGGTATAGAAAGGAGGTGTTGTGAGTTGCACATGAGGTACCAGTGGGAGGTCATTTGGGAATAAGGAAAACTCAAACTAAAATCCAGAAATATTTTTATTGGCCTAGACTACATAAAGATGCAGTTACATTTTGTCAATCATGTCACACATGTCAAGTGATAGGGAAACCTCAAGCAGTGATAAATCCAGCGCCCTTAATACCCATTCCAGCATTTGAGGAACCTTTTACAAGGGTCCTAATTGATTGCATAGGACCGCTTCCTGAAACGAAAAGTGGGAATCAATATCTTTTGACTATAATGGATGTGTCTACTAGGTTTCTAGAGGCCATTCCAATACGTAATATTACAGCTAAAAAGATTGTGGAGGAGTTACTTTAATTCTTTACTAGATATGGACTCCCACAGAAATACAGTCGGATCAAGGATCAAATTTTACCTCAATGTTATTCAAAGAATTTATGGATCGCTTAGGAATAAAACAATTTAAATCAACTGCGTACCATCCAGAATCACAGGGAGTGGTATCAGACATTAAAGACAATGTTGAGGGCTTATTGTCAAGATTATCCAGAGGATTGGGATAAAGGAATTCCATTTGTACTGTTTGCAATTAGGGATGCACCTAATGAGTCTACCAAATTTAGTCCTTTTGAACTAATTTTTGGTCATGAGGTAAGAGGACCACTTAAATTGATTAAGGAAAAATTGATGAGTGAAAAATCAGAAATTACATTATTGGATTACGTGTCAAATTTTAGGGAACGATTAAATAGAGCAGATGAATTGGCTACACAGCATTTGAAAGTTGCACAAAATGTGATGAAGCGGATCGCGGACAAGAAATACAAAGTTCGTAGTTTTGCCAGTGGAGACAAAGTTTTAGTGTTGTTACCAGTGGTAGGTGAGCCTTTAAAAGCTAGGTTTTGTGGACCTTATCAGATTGAAAGGAAATTAAGTGAGGTGAATTATGTGGTAAAAACACCAGACAGAAGGAAGCCTCACCGAGTGTCTCATGTGAATATGCTTAAAAGGTTCTTTGAAAGGAAAGGAGAGAAAAAGGAGGTTTTAATGATTCTAACTCAAAGTGACAAACCAATTCTAGATGACTGTGAATTTGACATACCTCAAATTAAATTGGAAAACGAGGATGTTCTTAAAAATTAGGATAAATTGTTGAGTTACCTTCCAGAGGAAAAACGGACTAACCTGAAAAAGGTATTGATATCACATGGGCAAGTTTGTGGAGATAAATTGGGAAGTACAAAAATGGCTATACATGATGTTGATGTGGGAAATGCCGTTCCAATCAAACAACATCCATACAGAACTAACCCTTTAGAATTGGCACAGGTTAACAAAGAGTTTGAGGGTATGCTTAAAAATGGCATAATTGATGTGGGTTGCAGCCAATGGAGGTCACCCACAGTGATGGTACCTAAATCAGACGGTACCCAACGGTTATGTGTGGACTATTGAAAGGTTAATGCAGTTACAAGAACAGACTCTTATTCTATCCCACTGTTTGAAGGATTGCATTGAGAAAGTGGGACAATCAGCTTTTATTTCCAAATTGGATTTACTTAAAGGTTACTGGCAGGTACCTTTATCCGAAAGGGTGAAGGAGATTTCAGCTTTTGTGACTTTTTGAAAAACGCCCCAGCCACATTTCAACGGTTAACTAACAAAGTTATTTCAGGATTACCCAATTGTGCGGTATACATCAACGATCTGATCATTTTCAGCCAGACATGGAAAGAACATTTAAAACATCTGAGGGAGTTATTCGATCGCCTTCAGAGGCAGGTTTGGTGATAAACCTAGCCAAAAGTGAATTTAGAAAACCCAAGTCACTTTCCTTGGCCATACAATCGGACTGGTTTGAATGGTCACACGGGATGTGAAACCAACAGTTGTTGAGGAGTTTTCAATGCTCTCAAGACAAATGGAAATAATGGGATTTCTTGGCATGAGTGGATTTGATCGAACATTTGTGCAAAGGTTTTGTAGCGTGATTGCTCCACTGAAGGACTTGCTGAAGAAACATTGAAAATGTCAATGGACAATGGACTTTCAACAGGCATTTGACTGCCTGAAAGCTGTGATAACCAATGCTCCTGTATTGGAGAATTGCAAGGAACTCTGTGATCAGATTGAACTAAAGTATCTGACTTTAAAGAGAAATGCCGAGGCATAGAGCAATGGACGGATCGTGCAGAGACCTTCTTATTCAAAGAAACGGTCAATCGAGATGGATTTCAGTTGGAGGAAGAAGAACAAAAATAAAACGTACTATATTATTATACCTGTTTGCGTGTGTTGTTTTTTGAAACGAAAAAGTATATTTACTGTGTGCATTTCTTAAAGAATGGTGAAAAGGCGAAAAATGAAACCATCTTGAAGTTGATGGTTATTTCTTTTTCCTTGGGGGGAGGTGTCATGTGAGAGTACCTTTAAGAAATGGGTGTTTATAGATGGGTGTGTATATAAATATCTGTAGTGAGAGTACCTTTATAAAATGGGTGTTTACTACTGCAGCGATGTCAGAGAGTGGGTGGAGCTGGGCTGTCTGTCAACTTTTTACTTTCATTTTTGAGCAGGCTGCAGGGTGTGTTTTAGTTTTGTTTTCAGTGTTGGAGCTGAAGCCAGACCAAGCAGGTGTACTGCTGTTCTCTCTGCTATCAATAGACTATCTCTTGATCATTTGATGAATTCAGAATTATAAATGTTCCCAGTAGTGAATGTAAACCTAATGTGCTTCTTTTAAAAGGTGTTTTTAAGTCGTTTGGATGTTAAAAGGAAAGCTTAAAGGATTACTTAGTGTTGTAGTCTTTGGGGGTTGTATTTGAATTGATGGTTGCTAAGATGTTCACTGTATGTTCTAAAAAGGTTAACTTGAGTTCGTAGAATAAACATTGCTCTGCTTTAAAAAATACTTTTCCATTTCTGCTGTACCACACCTGTAGAGTGGGCCGTGTGCTCCCCATACCACAATCTATTAAAAGTTATGGGTCAGGTGAGCTCCATGATACACTTTGGGTTTCTCTAAAACCTGTCCCATAACAATACACTGTTCGCGAGGGCTCAGAACATAATAATTTTTGACCAGGACCAGGGGCGTCATTCTCCGACCCCCCAGCGGGTCGGAGAATGGCCGTTGGCCGCCGTGAATCCCGCCCCCGCCGGTTGCCGAAATCTCCGGTACCGGAGATTGGGCGGGGGTGGGAATCGGGCCGCGCCGGTTGGCGGGCCCCCCGCTCAATTCTCCGGCCCGGATGGCCCGAAGTCCAGCCGAGAAATTGCCTGTCCCGCCGGTGTAAATTAAAGTAGGTATTTACCGGCGGGACAAGGCGGCGTGGGCGGGCTCCGGGGTCCTGGGGGGGGGGGGCGCGGGGCGATCTGACCCCGGGGGGTGCCCCCACGGTGGCCTGGCCCGCAATCGGGGCCGACCGATCCGCGGGCGGGCCTGTGCCGTGGGGGCACTCTTTCCCTTCCGCCTCCGCCACGGTCTCCACCATGGCGGAGGCGGAAGAGACTCTCCCCACTGCGCATGCGCGGGAAACTGTCAGCGGCCGCTGACACTCCCGCGCATGCGGCGCCCAGAGATGTCATTTCCACGCCAGCTGGCGGGGCAAGAAACGCCGTTTCCGCCAGCTGGCGGGGCGGAAATCCCTCTGGCGCCGGCCTAGCCCCTCAATGTTGGGGCTCGGCCCCCAAAGATGCGGAGCATTCCGCACCTTTGGGGCGGCGCCATGCCCGTCTGATTGGCGCCGTTTTGGGCGCCAGTCGGCGGACATCGCGCCGTTGGGGGAGAATTTTGCCCCAGGCTAGGCTGGGTGTGAAAGCCTTGGGATTCTCCCAAATCATGGCTTTCCACAAGCGCAGGGAGCCATTGACTGCACACAGGTGTGCGCTAGGTTCCTGGAGAGCATCCATGACAACGTCATCCTTGGCAACTCATGGATACCCAAGGTATTTGAGGAAGGATGATGACTACAGGGTTAGCTCCTGGGGAATAAGCGTCCCCCTGAGTATATGGCTGATGACACCTATCATGGGACCAAAAATCCCTGCCTGAAGTCAATGGGCATTTGGTTGGTCCATCAAATTTTCCGTCCCACCCTTGACGATTCCCTCCACAGGCAGGACTGGAGCACCCCAGCCCTAGTTTCTGTCATGTGACCACAACCTCTTTTTCCATTGTCCTCAGCAAGACTGTGAAGTCAGTCTTTTTAATTAGTTGGAGAAACGCAGCCATTATCATACGAACAGTCATAGCATTTTAAGAATGTCTCAAAGGTATGAGCAAAAAGGTCATTTGTATTTTAATAACTTCCCTGTCCAGAAATATTATTAATTTTTGTAAGTGAACACTTTCAGAAGGGAACAATCAGCCAGATTCTTGCAGGCCCGGTATATTGGCAGGAAAGGAAATGTCACGTGACCTTAATGGTTATCATCCCTTAAAGGGCAACACAGCAGAGTAACGGTCACCTAGTCTGGAAGACCAATTGGGACTCAGGGTGTGGAATCACCTCATGGTGAGAAAGGCTCCTTGGCAGAGTCATTTTGGGAGCAGGCTTCAGCCATGAAGCGAAACGATTCTTATTAATAAATACCTGTGTTCACTAATGAAGTCTATAAATGTGCGTTCACTCCTCCATTTTATTTCACAGGGAAGTTTTCATTTCAGATTTATATTTCTTAAGTTCATATTTATAACTCGTGAATTCATATTGTATGAGTGTGATAGTATCACACAATTTGTGAAATAAATCTTAAACCTATAAGGTAAGCAAACCTAATTCACCTCAAAACTATTCACAAGTCAAATATTGAACCATTGTCATAATATTATCTTGTTAAGGATTTGGCGGAGTCTATGAAAGGACTGTCAATTTAATTCAAATAAAATGCAGCTAATAAACCTTTGAAGAAAAATACACATATTATTTTTACAGGGGCAGAAAGACAGAGAAGGGTCTTGAAAGTAAAGCTTTACTATACAGGGGCCCATGTTTAAACTGATAACATTGCATCTGTCACATGTTGTTTCGATTCTCAAAACATTTTCAGGGCACAGAGGTCTAACAGTAAAACAGTATATTATCTCTAAATGTGGCAAACTTTCTTTATATTACAAACTTAAGAAAACAAGTTAGTCAGGTGACACAAGAACCTCCTTGAGTCGAACATTAAAAAGGTTTTCTTATAGCTCGATGAACATGGAAAAAATCATACTTTATACTTCTGGGGCGGAATTCTCCCCCAACGGCGCCAATCAGACGGGCATCACGCCGGCCCAAAGGTGCGGAATGCTCCGCATCTTTAGGGGCCGAGCCCCAACATTGAGGGGCTAGGCCGGCGCCGGAGGGATTTCCGCCCGGCCAGCTGGCGGAAATGGCGTTTGTTGCCCCGCCAGCTGGCGGAAATGGCGTTTGGTGCCCCGCCAGATGGCACGGAAATGCGGCGCATGCGCGGGAGCGTCAGCGGCCGCTGTCAGTTTCCCGCGCATGTGCAGTGGGGAGAGTCTCTTCCGCCTCCGCCATGGTGGAGGCCGTGGCGGAGGCGGAAGGGAAAGAGTGCCCCCACGGCACAGGCCCGCCCGCGGATCGGTGGGCCCCGATCGCGGGCCAGGCCACCGTGGGGGCACCCCCCGGGGTCAGATCGGGCCCCCCCCGGTAAATACCGGGCGTCATTCTCCAACCCCCCGCCGGCGTAAATCAAAGCTGGTATTTACCGGCGGGACCAGGCGGCGTGGGCGGGTTCCGGGGTCCTGGGGGGGGCGCAGGGCGATCTGACCCCGAGGGGTGCCCCCACGGTGGCCTGGCCCGAGATCAGGGCCCATCGATCCGCGGGCGGGCCTGTGCCGTGGGGGCACTCTTTCCTTTCCTCCTCCGCCACGGCTTCCACCATAGCGGAGGCGGAAGAGACTCTCCCCACTGCGCATGCGCGGGAAACTGACAGCGGCCGCTGACGCTCCCGCGCATGCGCCGCATTTCCGTGCCAGCTGGCGGGGCACCAAACGCCATTTCCGCAAGCTGGCAGGGCAACAAACGCCATTTCCGCCAGCTGGCGGGGCGGAAATCCCTCCGTCGCCAGCCTAGCCCCTCAATGTTGGGGCTCGGCCCCCAAAGATGCGGAGCATTCCGCACTTTTGGGCCGGCGTGATGCCATCTGATTGGCACCGTCTGGGCGCCAGTCGGCGGACATCGCGCCGTTGGGGGAGAATTTCGCCCACCAGCTTTAATTACACCGGCGGGACAGGCAATTTCTGGGCGGGACTTCGGTCCATCCGGGCCGGAGAATCCAGCGGGGGGTCCCGCCAACCGGCGCGGCCCGATTCCCGCCACCGCCCAATCTCTGGTACCGGAGACTTCGGCGGGGACGGGGGCGGGATTCACGGCGGCCAACGGCCATTCTCCGACCCGGCGGGGGGTCGGAGAATGACGTCCCTGATTCTAAGTATCAAACTAGTTTGTTATTTGTTTGGATTTCTTACTTTGTTTTTTCTGTAAGTGGATTTGAGATTTGGATTTATAAAATTTAGGTAAAATTGTTTATCTTGCACTTTGTACTCTGATTATAATGTAATACAAGATTTAAGCTTAAGTTTATCATAAAATTGGGCAGCATGGTGGCGCAGTGATTAACATCACGGCTCCGAGGTCCCAGGTTCGATTCTGGCTCTGGGTCTCTGTCTGTGTGGAGTTTGCACATTCTCCCCGTGTTTGCGTGGGTTTCACCCCCACAACCCAAAGATGTGCAGGGGAGGTGGATTGGCCAAGCTAAATTGCCCCTTAATTGGAAAAAATGAATTGGGTACTCTAAATTTATTTTTTTAAAAGCTTATAATAAAATATTACATCGTCACTATTAAAAAGGTTGTAGTCTCAGTCTGTAAATCTCACAGACCCTGGGCTGGATTCTCCGATTTTGTTGTGGCTATGTCCGGAGGAAATGTCTGGTTTTCTGACGAAAAAATCGGCGAGGCCCCAGCACCGATCCTCCGACCGGTGAGGGGCTAGCAGCCGCGCCATGTAAAATGCACAGCAGTCCCGATATAAACGCCTGGAGAATTGCCGGATTCATGGCCCCGCACACGCACGGTGATGACCTGCAGCAGTCATGCCGTACAATATTATGCCAGCCATGCGCGGGCCTGACCTGCCAGATAGTGCCCCCCTGGACACCCCCTCGCCTCGCCGTGTTCATGAAAACTGAGAGCACACATGTTCCACGCCATCGGGAACCCGGCCCATTGGGGGCAGAGTATTGGGTGAGGGTCTTCAGGTAACGTCCTGAGGCCATCGCAGCGGCGTGCGGCGTACTCCTCGATGACACTGTTTTGGAGGGGGTGAAGGTTGCGAAAACAGGTGCCGGACCCGATTCGGTCGTAAACAGGGATTCTCCACCCAATCGCCGATTACGATATCGGCATCGGGCAACGGAGAATCCTGCCCCTTCTCTCTTCTAGAATAGTTAATTATAGGATTTGATATATTCTGCGAGAGTTTACTCTATAAGAATAAAACGTCTGTTGTAATGTACTGTGTCTGCTCGAACTGAAATAATTATGTTTAGTCTAAAATCTCCTGGAAAAAAGGACATTTTTTCTTAGACCATGTCACTAGCTAATATAGTCAATGAAGCTCTTGTGATGTTTTAGAACTTTTTTAGCTAACGTTTTTAACTAATAATAAATTCAAAAGGATAGATTTCCCCTTGCAGGACAAACATTTGATTGGAGTACAAGACAGAAGTAAAATGTTCTTCTCGTTTTTCTACAATCCATTTGTGTAATAATAATAATCGCTTATTGTCGCAAGTAGGCTTCAATGAAGTTACTGTGGAAAAGCCTCTAGTCGCCACATTCCGGTGTCTGTTCAGGTATTATTGTGATTATAAAGTGACACTAAGATACATAGCACTATGTATAAAATACCTTCCATGTCTCCTATGTATAGTTAAGTAAAGTAAAATAATTTACAAAAAAATTAGTGACTGGATCTTCTAATTGAAGTAGAAGAAATCACGACAGGCACACGTGTGCGCTACTTGCGCGTGAACTTCAACTTGCGGTGGACAGAGCTGTTGCTGCCTGGAAGCCTCTGTGGATGTCTCCGACACTGACTCTACAACTGCAGATTTGGGCTAGATGTCCTGATTATGCCCATAAATTTACACCTGTTATTTACAGGTGCAGGACCTAGATTGAAAGTGCCGAACATCAGAAGCTGTATCTGGAAGACGTTGAAATGTATTTAAAAGTAAATTTAATGAACAATCCCAAAACCCGCAACTCTTACTAACACTTTCCACTCACCCACTCTTTCCACCTCACCCACCCAATTGCCAGTCTGTGGTAGTCACCACTAGCAGTATTATATGTATTACGGTAAGACACGTATAATAGAGGTACATGGGTAAATTCCTGCCTGCTGGCTCCGCCCAGTAGGCGGTGTATAAATGTGAGTGCTCGCCGGTGCTGCAGCCATTCAGGTGGCAGCTACAGGAGGCACAACATTTTTGCTCCATAAAGCCTTGATTCTTCCACTACTCTCATCTTTGTGGTAATTGATAGTGCATCAATTTATTGTGCAAAGATTTTTAAAACGATGGATCTTCGCACCAAGTCTGATCACCTGCAGTGAGCCTAAAAGCAGCCAACGCTACGTCTGCTTTTGACCACTGGAGTACTGTGTACAGTTCTGGTCGCCTCATTTTAGGAAGGATGTGGAAGCTTTGGAAAAGGTGCAAAGAAGATTTACCAGGATGTTGCCTGGAATGGAGAGTAGGTCTTACGAGGAAAGGTTGAGGGTGCTAGGCCTTTTCTCATTAGAACGGAGAAGGATGAGGGGCGACTTGATAGAGGTTTATAAGATGATCAGGGGAATAGATAGAGTAGACAGTCAGAGACTTTTTCCCCGGGTGGAACAAACCATTACAAGGGGACATAAATTTAAGGTGAAAGGTGGAAGATATAGGAGGGATATCAGAGGTAGGTTCTTTACCCAGAGAGTAGTGGGGGCATGGAATGCACTGCCTGTGGAAGGAGTTGAGTCGGAAACATTAGGGACCTTTAAGCAGCTATTGGATAGGTACATGGATTACGGTTAAATGATATAGTGTAGATTTATTTGTTCTCAAGGGCAGCATGGTAGCATTGTGGATAGCACAATTGCTTCACAGCTCCAGGGTCCCAGGTTCGATTCCGGCTTGGGTCACTGACTGTGCGGAGTCTGCACGTCCTCCCCATGTCTGCGTGGGTTTCCTCCGGGTGTTCCGGTTTCCTCCCACAATCCAAAGATGTGCGGGTTAGGTGAATTGGCCAATGATAAATTGCCCTTAATGTCCAAATTGCCCTTGGTGTTGGGTGAAGGTGTTGAGTTTGGGTAGGGTGCTCTTTCCAAGAGCCGGTGCAGACTCAAAGGGCCAAATGGCCTCCTTCTGCACTGTAAATTCAATGATAATCTATGATTAATCTAGGACAAAGGTTCGGCACAACATCGTGGGCCGAAGGGCCTGTTCTGTGCTGTATTTTCTATGTTTATATTCTATGTTTATCTTCGAAAGCTACCTCCGAACATCCGCTGAGGAACCCTCGGACACGCAGAAGCTCCAAGTCCTTTATTCACGGGTGAGCCCTGACATTTTTCCTCTCATCCGGGATGCGCCCACTTACTCCAAAGCGATGGAGCTCCTAAAGGGACATTACGTTTGGCCACTCAACAAACCATACGCCAGGCACCTCCTGTCTACGAGACAGCAACTCCCCGATGAGTCTCTGGACTTCTCTTACTTTTAAGAAAACCATTTGTCTTCACAGTTCACTTGCCTTTCTTGCCAACAGCTGGAAAATGCGAGCAACACTGCTCTATGTTTGGCACCAAAAGAACATATTTGGACGGAGCTTAACATTAAATGTGCATTCGGGGCGCATGACCTGCTCTCTGCTGTCACTTCTTTATGGAACACTTCACACAACCTAATTTATTTTGATTGAAAAGGCGGTAGCGGACGCCATTCTCTTTTTTATTGTTTGCAGTAAGTATTTTATTTTGACAGGTAGGCACCAGAGATCACCACATAACCAATAGTACAGAGAATTATTTCAGCTCGTATCGCAATCTAGCTTTAAAAATCTATTATTTTTCCAGAATGCAATTTCTTTATAATCCACGTCAAAATGCAAAACTGGTACATTTCTTCAAGGTAGCAATTTTGAGTCGTGTCACAGAAGTTCAATGCTTGAGAAGGTACAACACTGAAACTTGCATTCTCCAAACATTATGGTCTCCTGCACGAATACCAAAATAAGCTATACACTTTTCAGGGTTCACATCATTTTACACCACAGTTCGGTTGATATCATAAGAGAGGAGTCCTTCTCAGTAGAGGCAGGGACTTATTTTCAAAATGTGACCTCAGATCCTCAAATAAAATGTAAAAAGCCATGGACACAACTCCTGAGAATACTGTCATTTCTGAGCCCGGCACTCAGTGTGGCCCAGGGCTTCACCAAATACAGCCCCCCACCCAGATAAAAATAAAACCTGGTGTTCAGTAACCCCGCACAAAACCAAACCACAAACCAGGTGCTGGGTCCCACCCCGAACAGGGCCAGGGGTGGTGGTAGTGGGGGTGGTGCTCAGTCACCAGGGCCTGGTTCGGCAGATGAACTCTTAGGCCAGCACAAGCCTCATTTCCCCGGATAAATCACTGAGAGGAGCCACACCGGGTGGGGTAGGGGGTAGGGGTAGGGGAATGGGGGTGGTGGGGGGGGGGGGGGGGGGGGGCGGTGGAGGTGCAGCCCACCAAGCTTCGGGTGCAGGTGCTCCGGGAATCGGATCCAAATCCTCACAGGTGGGGTGGGGGGGGGGGGGGGGGGGAATCTTCCTCCTGACTGTGGGGATGGAGTGGCATCACCTCCCCCTCAATCGCCGGGTCTCACTCACCCCAAGCGCCCGGAACAAAACCTCCCGTCACCTGCCAATATTCGGGCATCTCCACACAAACCGTGGATCAGCCCCCAGCTGCAGACATTTAGTTTTCTGTCTCCACCTTAATGACCTTCCCCCTTTGCTGACTTGCCGGAGTCGTTGGAGCCGCAGATATTTTCAAACTCCTCAAGGTAAATGATGGGCGCTCCTCCCACGATCAGGACTACGGCACGAACGGCACACCCGATCATTCCAAGATCCTCCCGGCACCCACCACTGACCCAACCATGCGTCGGGACCCTGACTTTGAAAAACCCTGCCATAAGGAATGTGTGTTTAGGAATAACAAATTAGTGATTTCCAAGGATAGCTGTGAGTGGGATTGATCATCCAGAGAGGTAGGAACATATCTTCCTCTCTGATTGCCAGGGTTAAATTAAGGACAGTAAAAGGGAACAGTATATTTGGATATTAATTGAAATTTAAAGGAATAGGACAGCACGCTGGTGCAGTGGTTAGCACTGCTGCCTCACAGCGCTGAGGACCGGGGTTCCATCCCGGCCCCGGGTCACTGTCCGTGTGGAGTATACACATTCTTCCCATGTCTGCGTGGATCTCACTCCCACAGCCCAAAGATGTGCAGTGTCGGTGGATTGGCCACGTTAAATTGTCTCTTAATTGGAAAAAAAAAGAAAAGGGTACTTTAAATTTCATGAAAAGAAATTGAAAGTAGTAGGACACTGGTGTTTGTATGTTAGTGATGGCACAATAAACAGGCCAAAGAACACTGAGCTGTACTGAGTTTGTACTTTGACAATATTACCCCACATGGACAGGGTCCGGTTGGACTCCACAGTGAGATTGGAAAGAGGGAGATGTAGGTTCAACTATGCACAATCTTCACCCCATCCTCAACCCCAGCATTAAGTTCAATGGTATAAGCACACTTCGAAACTGGAGGAAATCCAACAACAGTGTCAACAATGCAACAATATACTTAAAACTTACACGAACAACAATCACTCAGTAGTGTAAAAACATTAACTGGAAGAACCACAACAAGAAAAGCAGCCCAACCATGACTTTAAAAAAAATAAGGATAAGTGTAGATTCAAAGGGGAGTCATATAAAGCTGTTAGAAAAAGTAGCAAGCTGAGGACTGCCAGTAGTTCAGTGTAAAGCAAAAGAAGAAAAAGAGATAGAGAAAGAGGGGATAAATAGAATATGAGAGTACATTTGAAAGTAGCATAAAAGTGGACTGCAAAAGCTTCTGTGAGTATATGGCTGGCACGGTAGCACAGTGGTCAGCACTGTTGCTTCACAGCTTCAGGGTACCAGGTTTGATTCCCGATTTGGGTCACTGTCTGTACAGTCTGCACGTTCACCCTCTGTCCGCGTGGGTTTCCTCCGGGTGCTCCGGTTTCCTCCCACAGTCCAAAGATGGGCAGGTTAGGTGGATTGGCCATGCTAAAATTGCCCTTAGTGTCCAAAAAAGGATAGGTGGGGTTACTGGGTTACGGGGATAGGGTTGAGATGTGGGCTTAAGTAGGGTGCTCTTTCCAAGGACCTATGCAGACTTGATGGGCCGAATGGCCTCCTTCTTCACTGTTAAATTCTATGATTCTATGAAAAGAAAGTGTTCAGTGAAGAACACCTCAGGGAGGAGGTGGCGTAGTGATATTGTTGCTGGACTAGTAATCCACCATGGCAGGTGGTAGAATTTAATCTCAATAAAATACCTGTAATTAAAAGTCTCGTGATGACCATGAAACAATTGTCGAATGTTATAAGAACCCATCTGGTTCACTAATGTCCTTCAGGGAAGAAATCTGCCATCCTTACCTGGTCTGGCCTATATGTGACTCTAGACCCACAGCAATATAGTTGACTCTTAAGCACCGTTTGAAATGGCCTAGCAAGCCACTCAGTTTTATTCAACCTCTACAGAAAAAAGGAAATGTAAGCAAGCGACCCACCCAGCATCGAACCAGACACCGGAATCAACAACAGCAAACCAAGCTCTGTCAAACCTGCATAGTCCTCCTTACTAACATCTGGGGGATTGTACCAAAGTTGTAAGAGCTGTCTCACAGACTAGTCAAGCAACAGCCTGACACAGTCATACTCACAGAATCATACCTTATAGCCAATGTCCCAGACACCACTATCACCATTCCTGGGTATGTCATGTCTCATTGACAAAGACCCAGCAGAGGTAGTGACACAGTGATATACAGTTGGGAGGGAGTTGCAATGTGAGTCCCCAACATTGAAATTAAGTCTCATGGCTTCAGGTTAAACATGGGTAAGGAAACCTCCTTCTGATTGCCACGTTCTTTCCCCCATCAGCTGGTGAATCAGTACTCCTCCATGTTGAACACGACTTGGAGGAAGCACTGAGGGTGGCAAGGGCACAGCATATACTTTGGATGGGGGACTTCAATGTCCACCAAGAGTTGCTCAGTAATAGCATCACAGACCGAGCTGGCCGGGTCCTAAAGGACATAGTTGCTAGACTGGGACTGCAGCAGGTGGTGAGGGGACCAACAAGAAGGAAAAACATACTTGACCTCTTCCTCATCAACCTACCTGTGCAGATGCATCTGTCCATGACAGTATTGACAGAAGAGACCACTGCACAGTCCTTGTGGAGACTAAGTCCCATCTTCACATTGAGGATATCCTCCATTGTGTTGCATGGCACTACCATTGTGCTAAATGGGATAGACTTTGAACAGATCCAGGAACTCAAGACTGGGCATCCATTAGGTGCTGTGGGCCATCAGCAGCAGAATTGTACTCAACCACAATCAGCAACCTCATGACCCGGCATATCCCCCCTCTGCCATTACCACCAAGCCAGGGGAGCAACCCTGGTTCAATGACAAGTGCAGGAGAGCATGTCAGGAGCAACACCAGGCATACTTAAAAATGAGATGTCAACCTGGTGAAGCTACAACACAGAACTACTTGTGTGCCAAATAGCATAAGCAGCAAGTAATAGACAGAGATAAGCGATTCCACAACGAGCACATCAGATCTCAACTCTGCAGTCCTGCCACATCCAGCCGTGAATGGTGGTGGTCAATTAAACAGCTCTCTGGAGGAGGAGGCTCCACATCCTCAATGACAGACGAGCCCAACACATATGTGCAAAAAATAAGGCTGAAGCATTCGCAATGATCTTCAGCCAGAAGTGCCGAGTAGATGATGCATGTTGGCCTCCTCCAGAGATCCCCAGCATCACAATTATCACTCGTTATCTGATACGATTCATTCCATGTTACATCAGGAAACAGCTGAATGCACTGTATATTGCAAAGGCTATGGGCCCTGACAATATTTCAGCAATAATACTGAAAGCTTGTGCTTCAAAACTTGCTACACCCCTAGCCAATCGGTTCCAGTACATGTACAACACTGGTATCTACCTGGCAATGTGGAAAATTGCCCAGGTGTGTCCTATTCACAAGAAACAGGACAAATCCCACCGAGCCAATTACTGCCCTATCAGTGTACTCTCCATCTGCCGAACAAACCCCCCAAAGAGCTTTGCCGTTTTGTCTATCTTGTGCTGGTTCTTTGCTACTTAGGTGTAAACATAACAAAAAGTGCAGAGGATACCGGAAGTCTGCAGAGGGATTTGGATAGGTTAAGTGAATGGGCTAGGGTCTGGCAGATGGAATACAATGTTGAAAAATGTGAGGTTATCCATTTTGGTAGGAATAACAGCAAAAGGGATTATTATTTAAATGATAAAATATTAAAACATGCTGCTGTGCAGAGAGACCTGGGTGTGCTAGTGCATGAGTTGCAAAACGTTGGTTTACAGGTGCAACAGGTGATTAAGAAGGCGAATAGAATTTTGTCCTTCATTGCTAGAGGGATGGAGTTTAAGGCTCGGGAGGTTATGCTGCAATTGTATAAGGGGTTAGTCAGGCCACACCTGGAGTATTGTGTTCAGTTTTGGTCTCCTTACCTGAGAAAGGACGTACTGGCACTGGAGGGTGTGCAGAGGAGATTCACTAGGTTAATCCTTGAGTTGAAGGGGTTGGATTACGAGGAGAGGTTGAGTAGACTGGGACTGCACTCATTGGAATTTAGAAGGATCCGGGGGGGTCTTATAGAAACAGAAAAATTATGAAGGGAATAGATAGGATAGATGCGGGCAGGTTGTTTCCACTGGCGGGTGAAAGCAGAACTGGGGGGCATAGCCTCAAAATAAGGGGAAGTAGATTTAGGACTGAGTTTAGGAGGAACTTCTTCACCCAAAGGGTTGTGAATCTATGGAATTCCTTGCCCAGTGAAGCAGTTGAGGCTCCTTCATTAAATGTTTTTAAGATAAAGATAGATAGTTTTTTGAAGAATAAAGGGATTAAGGGTCATGGTATTCGAGCCAGAAAGTGAGCTGAGTCCACAAAAGATCAGCCATGATCTCATTGAATAGCGGAGCAGGCTCGAGGGGCCAGATGGCCTACTCCTGCTCCTAGTTCTTATGTTCTTATGTTCTTATCATCAGCAGTATTGGAAGGAGTCATCAATAATGCTAACAAGCAGCACTTGTCAACAATAACACGATCACGGAAGCTCAGTTTGGGTTCCGCCAGAGTCACTCAGCTCCTGCCCTCATTACAGCCTTGGTTAAAAGATGGACAAAAGAGCTGAATGTCAGAGATGAGGTGAGAGTGACTGCCCTTAACATCAAGGCAGCATTTGACCGAGTACTGCATCAAGGAGCCCTAGCTAAACTGGAGTCAATGGGAATCAGGGGTAAAACTCTCCCCTGGTTAGAGTCAAAGCTGGCACAGAGGAAGGTGGCTGTGGTGGTTGGAGGTCAATCATCTCAGCTCCAGGGCATCATGGCAAGAGTTCCTCAGGGTAGTGACTTAGGTCCAACCACCTTCAGCTGTTTCATCAATGAGCTGTCTTCGATCATAAGATCAGAAGTGGGGATATTTGTGGATGACTGCACAATGTTCAGCACCATTCATGACTCCTCAGATAATGAAGCAGTCCATGTCCAAGTGCAGCAAGACCTGGACAATATCCAGGCTTGGGCTGACAAGTGGCACGTTACGTTCCCTCCATGCAAGTGCCTATAAGAGAGGATCTAATCATTGCCCCTTGACATCACCATCGCTGAAACCCTCACAATCAACATCCTGGGGGTTACCATTGATCAGAAGCGGAACAGCCTAGTCATATTAATGCCGTGGCTACAAGAGCAGGTCAAAGGCTAGGAATCCTACGACGGGTAACTCACCTGCTGACCCCAAAAGCTTGCCACCATCTACAAGGTACAAGTCGGGAATGTAATGGATTACTCTCCACTTGCCTGGATGAGTGCAGCTCCAGCAACACTCAAGAAGCTCAACACCATCCAGGACAAAGCAGCCTGCTTGATTGCTCCCCCTTCCACAAACATTCAATCCCTCCATCACCAACGAACAGTGACAGCCATGTGTACCATCTACAGGATGCACTGCAGGAACTCGTCAAGGTTCCTTAGGCAGCACCTTCCAAACCTATGACCACTACCATTTAGAAGGACAAGAGCAACAGATACATGGGAGCCTCACCACCTCGAGGTTCCCCTCCAAGTCACTCACCACCCTGACTTGGAAGTATATTGCCGTTCCTTCACTGTTGCTGGGTCAACATCCTGGATCTCCCACCCTAACTGCACTGTGGGTGCATTTAAATTTCAGGGACTGCAGTGGTTCAAGAAGCAGTTCCCCAACACCTTCTTAAGGGCAACTAGAGATGGCAATAAATGCTGGTCTAATCAGCGACACCCACATCAAATAAATGATTTAAAACATTTTAAAAATGAAGGTCCCTTGCAGTCTGAAACAGGAGAATTTATACCAGAGAGCCTGGAAATGGCAGAGCAATTAAACAACTACTTTAACTCTGTCTCCCTGAAATGCTAAGCAACCAAGGATCTAGTGAGATAGATGAATTGTAGGCAATTAGTTTTAGTAGAAAAATAGTGCTGGAGAAATTAATGGGGCTGACAGCCAATAAATCCCCAGAGCCTGATAATCTACATCCCGGGATACTGAAGGAAGTACCCATGGAAATGGTGAATACGTTGTTAATCACATTCCAAATTTTTATAAGTTCTTGATCAATTCCGGCAGATTGCAGGCTGGCAAATATCGCCCTGTTATTTTAAAATGGATGGAAGGAGAACATAGGGAATTACAGACCAGTTAGCCTAACATCAGTAATAGGCAAAATGCTAGAACTTATGTGATAACAGGATGTGATAACAGGACGCTTAGAAAATATCAATGGGATTAAACAAAGTCAACACAGAATCATAGGATCATAAAATCTACAGTGCAGAAAGAGGCCATTCGGCCCATCGAGTCTGCACCGGCCCTTGGAAAGAGCACCCGCCTCCACCCCACCCTCGTAACCCACCTGACCTTTTTGACACAAAGGGCAATTTAGCATGGCCAATCCACCTAACCTGTATATCTTTGGACTGTGGGAGGAAACCGGAGCACCCAGAGGAAACCACGCAGACACGGGGAGGACGTGCAGACTCCGGACAGACAGTGACCCAAGTTGGGAATCGGACCTGGGACCCTAGAGCTGTGAAGCAATTGTACTAACTACTGTGCTACCGTGCTGCCCACAGTATGAATTTATGAATTTATGAAAGTGAAATGATGTTTGACAAACCTACTGGAGTTTTTGAGACCGCAACTACTAGAACAGGTAAGGGTGAACCAATGGATGTGGTGAATTTGGATTTTCAGAAAGTTTTTGAGAATGGGATCAAAGGCTATGGGGAGAAAGCAGGATTAGGCTATTGAGTTGGATGTTCAGCCATGATCGTGATGAATGGCGGAGCAGGCTCGACGAGCCAAAAGGCCTCCTCCTGCTCCTATCTTCTATGTATCTATATATGTAAGTCCCACATGAAAGGCCAGTTTGCAAAATTAAAGCACATGGGATTGGGGGTAATATATCAGCCTGGGTTGAGAATTGTTTAGCAGACAGGAAACAGAAGATAGGAATATACAGGTCTTTTTTGAAGTTGCATGCAGTGACTCATATGGTCCCTTGGGGATCAGTGCTTGGGCCAAAACTAAAAAGTAGGACCTCAAAGGTAGTAATCTCAGGATTGCTACCAGTGCCACGAGCTAGTCAGAGTAGGAATGTCAGGATATATAGGATGAATGCGTGGCTCGAGAGATGGTGCAAGACGGAGGGATTCAAATTCCTGGGGCATTGGAACCGGTTCTGGGGGCGGTGGGACCAGTACAAACCGGACGGTCTGCATCTGAGCAGGACTGGAACCGATGTCCTAGGGGTGTATTTGCTAGAGCTGTTGGGGAGGGTTTAAACTAATGTGGCAGGGGGGTGGGACCCAATGTAGGAAGTCGGAGGGAAGTAAAACGGGGCTAGAAACAAAAAGCAGTAAGGGGGAAAGGGTAAGGCAGAGAAGTCATACTCAAAAATCAAAAAGGGCCACAGTACAGTGGACAGTGACTGAGGAAAGTGTGAAAAGGGAGATGGCCAATGCAGGATTGAGGGTGTTGTACCTAAATGCGCGCAGTATATGGAACAAGGTAAATAACCTTGTTGCGCACATTGAAATTGGCCGGTATGAGGTTGTGGGCATCACAGAGATGTGGCTGCAAGGGGATGAGGGCTGGGATCTAAATATCCAAGGATACATGTCCTATCGAAAGGACAGGCAGATGGGCAAAGGGGGTGGGGTTGCATTGTTAGTAAGGAATGAAGTTAAATCGTTAGCAAGGAGCGATATAGAATCATAAGGCATAGAATGTCTGTGGGTAGAGTTGAGGAATCGTAAAGGTAAAAAAGACCCTGATGGGAGTTATGTACAGGCCCCCTAGCAGTAGTCAGGATGTGGGGCAGAAAATGAATCAGGAGATAGAAAAGGCATGTAAAAAGGCAATATTACAATCATCATGGGGGACTTAAATATGCAGGTGGACTGGGAAAATCAGGTTGGTAGTGGATCCCAAGAAATGGAATTTGTGGAATGTCTAAGAGATGGTTTTTTGAAACAGTTTGTGACAGAGCCTACTAGGGAACAGGCAATTCTGGATTTGGTGATGTGGAATGAGGCAGGCTTGATTAGGGAACTTAAGGTGAAGGAACCCTTATGGAGCAGTGATCACAATATGATAGAATTTACCCTGCAGTTTGAGAGGGAGAAGCTGCAATCAGATGTAACGGTATTACGATTAAATAAGGGTAACTACAAAGACATGAGGGAGGAGCTGGCCAGAGTCGATTGGAGAAGGAGCCAGCAGGGAAAACAGTGGAACTGCAATGGCAGGAGTTTTGGGGGGTTATTAGGGAGGCACAACAGAAATTCATCCCAAGGAGGAGGAAACATGCTAAGGGGAGGACAAGGCATCCATGGCTGACGAGGGATGTCAAGGACTAAAGGCATAAAGGCTAAGGAAAAAGCACACAAAGTGGCGAGATTTGTGGGAAACCAGAGGATTGGAAAGCCTTTAAAAGCGAGCAGAGGACAACTAAAAAAGCAATAAGGGGGGAGAAGGTGAATTACGAGTGCACGCTAGCTAGTAATATAAAGGAAGATAGGAAGAGATTGTTTCAATATATAAAAGATAAGAGAGAGACAAAAATAGACATTGGACCACTAGAATATGTGGCTGGAGAAGTAATAATAGGAAACAAAGAAATGGCAGATGAACTGAATAGTTACTTTGCATCAGTCTTCATGGTGGAAGACACCAGTGGGATGCCAGAGCACCAGGAGAACCAGGGGGCAGAGGTGAGTGCAATGACCATTACTAAGGAGAAGGTTCTGGGGAAACTGAAAGGTCTGAAGGTGCATAAGTCACTGGACCGGATGGACTACACCCCAGGGTCCTAAAAGAGATAGCTGAGGAAATTGTGGAGGCATTAGTAATGATCTTTCAGGAATCATTGGAGGCAGGACGGGCCCCAGAGGACTGGAAGGTGGCTAATGTAACATCACTGTTTAAGAAGAGAGGGAGGCAGAAGACAGGAAATTATAGGCCGGTTAGCCTGACTTCGGTCATTGGTAAGATTTTAGAATCTGTTGTTAAAGATGAGATCGCGAAGCATTTGGAAGTGCATGATAAAATAGGACTGAGTCAGCACGGCTTTGTCAAAGGGAGGTCGTGTCTGACAAATCTGAATCTGTTAGAGTTCTTTGAGGAGGTAACAAGAAAGTTAGACAAAGGAGAATCAGTGGACTTGATTTATTTAGATTTCCACAAGGTGCCGCATAGGAGACTGTTCAATAAGTTAAAAGCCCATGGTGTTCAGGGTAAGATCCTGGCATGGATAGAGGATTGGCTGACTGGCAGAAGGCAAAGAGTGGGGATAAAGGGGTCTTTTTTAGAATGGCAGCTGGTGACTAGTGGTGTGCCTCAGGGATCTGTGCTGGGACCACAACTTTTCACAATATACATTAATGATCTGGAAGAAGGTACTGAAGGCATTGTTGCTAAGTTTGCAGATGATACAAAGATCTGTAGAGGGATAGGTAATATTGAGGAAGTAAGGGGGCTGCAGAAGGACTTGGACAAGCGAGGAGAGTGGGCAATGAAGTGGCAAATGAAATACAATGTGGAAAAGTGTGAGGTTATGCACTTTGGAAGGAGGAATCTGGGCATAGACTAGTTTCTAAATGGGGAAATGCTTCGGAAAGCAGAAGCACAAAGGGACTTGGGAGTCCTTGTTCACAATTCTCTTAAGGTTACTGTGCAGGTTCAGTCGGCAGTTAAGAAGGCAAATGCAATGTTAGCATTCATGTCAAGAGGGCTAGAATACAAGACCAGGGTTGTACTTCTGATGCTGTATAAGGCTGTGGTCAGACCCCATTTGGAGTATTGTGAGCAGTTTTGGGCCCCATATCTAAGGAAGGATGTGCTGGCCTTGGAAAGGGTCCAGAGGAGGTTCACAAGAATGATCCCTGGAATGAAGAACTTGTCGAATGAGGAACATTTGAGGGCTCTGGGTCTGTACTTGTTGGAGTTTAGAAGGATGAGAGGGGATCTTATTGAAATGTACAAGATACTGCGAGGCCTGGATAGAGTGGACGTGGAGAGGATGTTTCCACTTGTCGGAAAAACTAGAACCAGAGGACACCATCTCAGATTAAAGGGACGATCCTTTAAAACAGAGGTGAGGAGGAATTTTTTCAGCCAGAGGGTGGTGAATCTGTGGAACACTTTGCCGCAGAAGGCAGTGGACGTCAATTCACTGAGTGTCTTTAATGCAGAGATAGATAGGTTCTTGATTAACAAGGGGATCAGGGGTTATGGGGAGAAGGCAGGAGAATGGTGATGAGAAAAATATCAGCCATGATTGAATGGCGGAGCAGACTTGATGGGCCAAGTGGCCTAATTCTGCTCCTATGTCTTATGTAGTGACCTGAGAAATACATAACATTCCTGACTGGAAGATTGGGGCTATTAATTTTTAAAAATTCTTACTCATTATGTATTGACATGAATGATACTCAGTAATACAGGTTATATTTAGAGAGTAGTTATAAAAGTTCCTGAATACCTGCTTAGGTGGCAGAGTGTACCAAAGAAAATCATACAAGCATCTAGATTCATTGTCCTCAAGGTATAATTAAAGATGGGAGTAATGGATCCAAACCCGAATAAGGCCTTGAAATATTACAGTGGTAATTAACATGTCAGTAATGAAGACATTATGTACAATATTTCTGTCAGTTCTTTTAATGAAGCATTTAATCATCTTTAACTCAAGGATTTTGTTTTTAAAAATAAGAATTTTACATGAATGGATCAAGTAAACAGGAGAAATCCAAGGTCAAACTGTCTTGGAGACTGTGTTGCTTAGGTGACACATACTGTTCTTTCACCTTTGTAAATTGTGTTTGAATCCAGCTCAGTCTGTGAGAGATGAAAGTCTCATTCTGCACCACATATCAGCCGAAGGAAATCTCAATGATTTCTTTCATTGGTACCAAGATGCATTCAGTCTGAAGGGCATTTGAACAGGGACTTTGCACCATTGAAATGAAAGGTCTGAGTAAGATCCAAAGGATAAACTGATTTAATAAAATGAGGAATGACATGCAGGCCGGGTTAAATTTCCTGACATCAATGTCTTGATATGTTTGTACAGATTTCAGTTGCGCATTCCCATTTCATTGATCAATGAATAAAATTTAGCAAAATGATTTGGTACACTGCATTCTGTGAAAAGCGAAGACAAGGGGCGTCATTCACCGACCCCCTGCCGGGTCGGAGAATGGCCGTTGGCCGCCGTGAATCCCGCCCCCGCCGAAGTCTCCGAAGGGAGAAAGGTCGGCGGGGCGTTAATGGCGCCGCTGCCGCGGAGAATGTCACGGGTCTGCGCAAGGCAGCCGATTTTCGGCCTGCCGATATTCTCCCTTCCGGATGGGCCGAAGTCCCGTCGACGTGATGACCGTTCACGTCGACGTGAATCAAACCTCCTTTTCATCGGCGTGACCCGATGCTCCAGGCTCACGCCAACCAGCGAGGAGGTGAGTGACGGCCTGGGGGGTTGGCTCTGGGCAGGAAATGGCGTGGCCGCAGACTGATTGCGTGAGGAGAGGTGTGTCTCGGCTTGTGTGTGTGTGTGCGGCGGGGGGGGTGGGGTGGTTAGAGTAGGCTGGGCTCCGGGGGAGTGCCGGGAGGGGGTCCGTGCCGGGGTGGAGGTTGGGGAGGGGGTCCGTGCCGGGGTGGAGGTTGGGGGTTGGGGGGGGTCCGTGCTGGGGTGGAGGTTGGGGGTTGGGGGGGGTCCGTGCTGGGGTGGAGGTTGGGGAGGGGGTCCGTGCTGGGGTGGAGGTTGGGGGTTGGGGGGGGGTCCGTGCCGGGGTGGAGGTTGGGGGTTGGGAGGGGTCCGTGTTGGGGTGGAGGTTGGGGAGGGGGTCCGTGCCGGGGTGGAGGTTGGGGGTTGGGGGGGGGTCCGTGCTGGGGTGGAGGTTGGGGGCTGGGGGGGTCCGTGCTGGGGTGGAGGTTGGGGAGGGGGTCCGTGCTGGGGTGGAGGTTGGGGGTTGGGGGGGTCCGTGCTGGGGTGGAGGTTTGGGGTTGGGGGGGGTCCGTGCTGGGGTGGAGGTTGGGGAGGGGGTCCGTGCTGGGGTGGAGGTTGGGGGTTGGGGGGGGTCCGTGCCGGGGTGGAGGTTGGGGGTTGGGGGGGGTCCGTGCTGGGGTGGAGGTTGGGGAGGGGGTCCGTGCTGGGGTGGAGATTGGGGATTGGGGGGGGTCCGTGCCGGGGTGGAGGTTGGGGGGGTCCGTGCTGGGGTGGAGGTTGGGGGTTGTGGGGGGTCCGTGCTGGGGTGGAGGTTGGGGAGGGGGTCCGTGCCGAGGAGGGTGATGGGAGGGCAAATGAGTTGGTCCACCTGGCCAGGTGCCAGCCTCCAACAGTTGGACCCATGCGGTCCATGCCACCTGGCTGGGGGGAGGAGGGGATATGGGCAATGTGACATGTCGTCGTTCCCCTCCCCCCCACCAGGCCGTCATGTTTTCAGATCATCCAGCGATGTTCGCCGCCGTGGTGGCAACCGTTCATGTCTATGTTGCCCTGGATGAGGAGGAGGAGGAGGAGGAGGAGCGTGCCAGAGAGGCGGCGCAGGCTGCCGCAGAGGGGCAGGCGGCAGCCGCCCAGGCTGGAGGGACACCTGACCGACAGGACGAGGAGGGGGAGGAGGACGTCGCGGCCCCACGGCAACGGAGGCACCCGAGGGCGCCCCGTGTGTACAGGCCCCGGCAGTCATACCAGGACCTCATGGACCGGGAATGCAGGAGGAGACTCCGGATGAGCCGGGAAACCGTGGCACACATCTGCCATCTGCTGGCACACCTGTCACCGCGTGGCACTGGCGGGGGACACCCTCTCCCCGTGTCCGTCAAGGTTACGGTGGCCCTGAACGTTTATGCAACGGGGTCATTCCAGGCACCGAGTGGGGACCTGTCCGGCATATCGCAGACATCGTTGCACCGGTGCATCCGGGCAGTGACAGATGCCCTTTATGCCATGGCGCACCGCTACATCCGCTTCCCCGTGGACCGGGCCTGCCAAGATGCCCGGGCCGTGGGCTTCTCTGCCGTGGCCGGGTTCCCCATGGTCCAGGGCGCGATCAATGGGATGCACGTCGCTGTGCGGCCACCTGCAGATAACAGGGCCGTGTTCAGTATTAGGAAGGGGACCTATTCGATGAACGTACAGGTGGTCTGCGACCACCGCATAATGATCCTGCACGTCTGCGCCCGTCACCCAAGCAGTGTACACGACTCATTCGTGTTGTCGCGGTCATCCATCCCCGGCATGTACGAGGGACGCCATCCCCGGCTGAGGGGCTGGTTGCTGGGCGACAGGGGCTACCCATTGCGATCGTGGCTGATGACGCCTATACGGAGGCCACGCAATGAGGCGGAGAACCGCTACAATGATGCCCATGTAGCGACAAGGGGAGTGATCGAGAGGTGCTTTGGCATGCTGAAGATGCGTTTCAGGTGCCTGGACCTCCCTGGGGGCGCCCTCCAGTATCGGTTAGATAGGGTCGGCCGCATCATTGTGGTGTGCTGCGTCCTGCACAACATAGCCCAGCAGAGGGGCGATGTGCCGCAGGCAGAGGAGGGCGGAGTGGAGGAGCAGCAGGAAGAGGCACAGTCCTCCCCAGATGAGGGGGATGGGGGCAATGGTCAGGGCAGACGGGGTAGACACAGGCGGGTGGCTGTCCACCGTTACCGGCTGGCCCAGCGGGCACGGGACAGACTGATAGCCGCCCGCTTCACTGACTAGATGGGCGTGGGAATCGGGTAGTATGGCCACAGACCGCACACCATGGCAACAGCCGACCACCCACACCCCCCACCCATCCACCCACCCAGCACCCTCACCCCCCTCCCCAACCCCACCCACCCCACCCGCATGCACACCACCACCCCCCCCCCCATTGCCGATCCACCGGCGGCACAACGGGCCGGGCTCACACAGTTGCGGGTGGACGCGTGTCTATCGCAGGCCATGGAGGATGATGACAACCCGCCCTGCGATGAACTCCTGGCTCTACATCGTTGGACTATGTCTGACCCATGGCCACAGTACCACCATCCACCCGGACCATCCCTGCATGCGGCTGTGACACTGCAGCGCACGGTCCCGTCCTCTGCCCGGGGGATGTTGATGGCGGCCCAGGGGGAAGGGGGCAGACTCACCTGGGGCTGAGGTAAGACCACCCCTCACACACACACTTGCGCTCAACGTACATGACACGCCCGCACACTTTGGACAGAGCACAAAGGCAGCTTCGGTAGGTGTAACATTGACTTTAATAACCAAAGGAGTTCATGCACGTGCCCTAGCCCCTAAAACTCATCTGTGCCCTGCACCCGTGCCAACTTACTCAGTGTCTAATTGTTTGGCCTTACGGGCCCTTTGACTACGTCTACGTGGTTCCCCAGACGGTACAGCAGAACTGGAGGGGGACTCCTGTGATTCCTGCCCTCTGATACTGGATCCCTTTGGCGGCCGTTTCCTGGGGCGTCCAGGCCTAGATGGGCCAGGCTGCGGCCCGGGCGACTGGGATGGCGAGCTGCCAGCCTGTCCTGCCCGTTGCCCACCCGATGCACCTGGGACGGAAGGGGGGGAGTCCGAGGTGTCGCGGTGTACCGGGACCTCCCCTACAGAGGGAGCCGGGACGGACCACACCACCTCCTCCTCCCTCGGGGTGCCCGATGGCCCCCAGGCCTCTACATGGGTGGGGGATGCGAACGGACTGGCCATCCGACGCCCCCCCGACATCTGGCGCTGCCAGTCCTGGAGGCCCGTGCTGGTATCGACAGGGGTCTGCAGGTTTGCAGCCATGGAGCCCAGGGTGTTGGCCAACCCTGTCTGTGACAGTGGGACGCCGGCTCGCACATGGCCACTGGCGCCATTGCCCTCAGCGATGGCCTGCTGAGACTGGGCCATGGCCTGCAGAGACTGGGCCATGGCCTGCTGAGACTGGGCCATGGCCTGCAGAGACTGGGCCATGGCCTGCTGAGACTGGGCCATGGCCTGCAGAGACTGGGCTATGGCGTTGAGCGCCTCTGCCATCTGGCGCTGGCACTGGCTCATGGCCTCCTGTGAGAGGGCAGCCATTTCCTGGGCCACAGACGCCGCCTGCACGGAAGGCCCCAGGCCTCGCAAACCGTTCCCCATGTCTGACACCGTCGCAACCATTGCCTCCACCGCGGACGCCACCCGTGCGGTGTCAGCCTGGGTGGCACACATGACCGGGACCACTCCCAGCTCCTGGACGCGGGTGGACTCCTCCACCTGCGACCGCAGCCGCCGCAAGCCGCCCGTCACCCTCTTCGCTCGTCTCCGGGTCGGTGGTTGCATCGGATCTATGTGTGGGTGTGGTAACTGCAGGAACCCGGGATCCATCTGGGCGGCAGATGTTCGCTTGGCCTGGGCTGCCCTCCGACCGCCCGGTCCCTCTGCTGCTCCTACCTCCACCTGCTGTACCGGGACGGCTGTGTTGTGCGCACCAGTGAGTGTACCAGACGCCTCATCACTAAAGTGCCCAACCGTGGTGAGTGTTTCTGCGATGGTGGAGGGTGTTGGTGACAGCAGTGGCGTTGTGTCGTGCTCTTCGTCCCACTCTGACTCCATGGCACTTTGGGGTGGGGGTTCGTCTCCACCCATCCACTCTGAGTCACTGTCCGGTTTTTCGTCTTCCCGGGTAGGGGTGTCCTGGGTAGTGCTGTCCCGGGTAGGGGTGTCCTGGGTAGTGGTGTCCTGGGTAGTGGTGTCCTGGGTAGTGGTGTCCTGGCTCGGATGTGGCGGGGGCCTGAGGCTGCCCCCCTCATCGCTGGGTGGTCGCTCCTGCACGTGACGGGGTTGTCGTCTCGCTGTTGCTCCAGGTCACTCCGTCTCCCGTGGTCTCCGAGGGGCATCCTTCGGGCGTCGCATGCTGGAGGGTCCGGGTCTCTCCGTCTCCCGTGGTGTGCGAGGGGCATCCTGCGGGCGTCGCATGCTGGAGGTTCCGGGTCTCTCCGTCTCCCGTGGTCTCCGAGGGGCATCCTGCGGGCGTCGCATGCTGGAGGGTCCGGGTCTCTCCGTCTCCCGTGGTCTCCGAGGGGCATCCTGCGGGCGTCGCATGCTGGAGGGTGCGGGTCTCTCCGTCTCCTGTGGTCTCCGAGGGGCATTCTGCGGGTGGTGTGCTTCTGCGGGGATGGGTGCCTGGACGTTTGGTCCTGCGATACACAATGAAGCATGCATGGTTAGACATCAGGCAGTGATCAGGTGATACGGGGGAGGGGGATATAGGGGAGGGGGGATATGGGGACGGGCTGTCGTTGGCTCACTTGCTGGTGGGCCCCCGACCTCTGCATCAGCAACCTCCCGGTCCTCAGGTCCGCCAGCCAGTTCCAGGGCCCTTTCCTCGTGTACGGTCAGTGGCCACTCATCAGCGGGCCCTCCTCCAGCCCTCACATGCTCCCTATTGTTGTGTGCGCGCTTCTCCTGTGGGGGGGGGGGGTGGTGGCAGGGGTAAAAGGCAACAGTGTTAGGCAGGTATATGAATGCACGCCATCGGTTGCGCGTGCATTGCAGAGGTTAAGGTTAGGGCAGGATTCACTTGGGGATATGGGGGATATGAGGGAGGGGGGATATGGGGGAGGGGTATGGGGGATATGGGGTAGGGGGGGATATGGGGTAGGGGGGATATGGGGGAGGGGGGATATGGGGGAGGGAGGATATGGGGGAGGGGGGATATGGGGGAGGGGGGATATGGGGGATATGGGCGAGGGGGGGATATGGGGGAGGGGGGGTATGGGGGAGGGGGGATATGGGGGAGGGGGGATATGGGGGAGGGGGGATATGGGGGATATGGGGGAGGGGGGATATGGGGGAGGGGGGATATGGGAGAGGGGGGATATGGGGGAGGGGGGATATGGGGGAGGGGGGATATGGGGGATATGGGGGATATGGGGGAGGGGGATATGGGGGATATGGGGGAGGGTGATATGGGGGAGGGGGGATATGGGGGATATGGGGGAGGGGGATATGGGGGAGGGGGATATGGGGGAGGGGGGATATGGGGGAGGGGGGATATGGGGGAGGGGGGATATGGGGGATATGGGGGAGGGGGGATATGGGGGAGGGGGGATATGGGGGAGGGGGGATATGGTGGAGGGGGGATATGGGGAGGGGGGATATGGGGGAGGGGGGATATGGGGGAGGGGGGATATGGGGGAGGGGGGATATGGGGGAGGGGGGATATGGGGGATATGGGGGAGGGGGATATGGGGGAGGGGGGATATGGGGGAGGGGGGATATGGGGGAGGGGGGATATGGGGGATATGGGGGAGGGGGGATATTGGGGAGGGGGGATATGGGGAGGGGGTATATGGGGGAGGGGGGATATGGGGAGGGGGGTTATGGGGAGGCTCACCCTGCCTGCTCTGGCGAGGTCGTTCACCTTCTTGTGGCACTGGGTGCCTGTCCGTGGTGTCAGGGCCACAGCGGTGACGGCCTCTGCCACTTCCCTCCACAGACACCGGCTGTGGCGTGGGGCAACTCTGCGGCCATGCCCGGGATACAGGGCGTCCCTCCTCTGCTCCACCGCGTCCAGGAGCGCCTCCACATCGCGTGACTCGAACCTCGGGGCTGAGCGACGGCCAGCCATCCACTCGGGTGTTGCGGTCGGGTGTTCCGGTCGGGTGGGGGGGAGCTGCGCGGCCTTATGAGCCGTCACGCCGTGCAGCGCGTATGACGCTGCACGGCGTGAACCACTGCGCAAGCGCGGATCCCGTTACGTCGCTGCTAGCCCATTTCGGGCCGGAGACTATTGTCCCATTTTTATGACATGACGCAAGTGGGATTTGCGCCGTTTTTGGCGCCGATCGGCGGACTTTCCGCCGATAACGGAGAATTTCGCCCAAGGATCTTTTCGTGCCAAACAACACCACTTTGATACATAGCAAATACATAGCAAATATTATTTTAATGGAATAGTATCAAAGTAACTTATTCATATCATGAATAAGTGTGAATTGTCTCCTGACTTGAGACAATTCACACCTCTTTAACCTGGGATTACCCCTCTCTCTGGATTTGGAAAGATTTAATTACCTGCAAATGCTCACATTCAAAGTATTGTCTGGCATCTTTGATTTTGTCTATATATATATATGTTTCTGGATCCTACCTCTTCATTCACCTGAGGAAGGAGCAGTGCACTGAAATCTAGTGATTTGAAACAAACCTGTTGGACTTTAACCTGGTATTGTAAGACTTCTTACTGATAACATCTTAAATAATAGCTTCCAACTTTTTCTCTGTGACAAATGTTAAACTAACTGTTTTTTCCTGCTTTCTTTTGAATAAAGGAGATAAATTTGATCTTTTCCAATCTATGGAAACTTCATCGAATCTAGGGAATTTTGGAAAACTATAACAAATGCATCAAGTATCTCATCAGCCACTTATTTTGAGATCCTAGGATGAAGTCCATAAAGACCCGAGGACTTGTCAGCTTGCAGCTCCAACAATTTATTAAGTATCACTTCCCTGGTGATTGTAATTTTCCCAAGCTCTGTCCTCCCTTTGAATTCCTGTTTTACAATTAGTTCTGGATGTTACTTGTATCCTCTGTCATGAAGATTGATGTAAAATACCTGTTCAATTCATCAGCCATCTCCTTATATTCCATTATTAATTCCCTAGACAGACTTTCTATTAACCAACACTCACTTCGTTAACTCAATTCTCAATTAAATATTTATAGAAACTCTTGGCATCTGCTTTTTATACATCAAACTAGCTTTCACATGTATGCTTTTCAATCATTATTAATTTTTTTAGTTTTTCTTTATTCTGCTTTACATTCCGTCCAGTCTACTGACCTGCCACCCATCCTTCCACAATTATATGCTTTTCCTTTAAGTTTGATACTATCTTTAATTTTTTTAATTAATCATTGAAGCTGGATCTTCCTTGAATAATTGTTCTTTTGCATTGAAATGTATCTATTCTAAGTATTCTGAAATATCCCTTTAAATTAGTGATGGCTGGTCAGGTGATGTGCTTGAGCTGCTTGATGTGGGAGCTGGCAGATCCCATTGCGAGCTGCAGCGACCACATCTGCAGTAAGTGTTGGCTGCTCGAAGAGCTCCGGCTCAGAGTTGATGAGCTGGAGTCTGAGCTTCAAACACTGAGGCACATCCGGGAGGGGGAGACTTACCTGGACACTATGTTTCAGTAGGCAGTCACACCTGTCAGAGTAAATAGTTTAAATCCTGCCAGTGGCCAGGGACAGCAGGGTGTGACTGCAAGTAAGGCAGGTAAAGGGAACCAGCAGTCAGGAACTCAGGAGCCTCAGCCCTTGACTCTGTCCAACAGGTATGAGGCACTTGCTCCCTGTGTGGATGGCAAACAGGGCTGCAGGAAGGATGAGTCAGCTGACCAAGGCACCATGGTTCAGCAGGCCATTCAAGGGGAGGGAGTAAATAGGCAAGTTGTAGTTGTTGGGGATTCTATTATCAGGGGGATAGATAGTATCCTTTGTGAGCAGGATAAAGAGTCCCGCATGGTATGTTGCCTGCCCGGTGCTAGGGTGCGGGACATCTCTGACCGGCTTGAAATTACTGGAGAGGGAGGGGGAGGATCCAGTTGTTGTGGTCCATGTCGGTACCAACAACATAGGCAAGTCTAGGAAAGAGGACCTGTTTAGAGATTATAAAGAGCTAGGATTCAAATTAAAAAACAGGTCCTCAAGGGTCATAATCTACGGATTACTGCCCGAGCCACGTGCAAATTGGCATAGGGAGGCAAGAATAAGGGAAGTTAACACGTGGCTGAAAGAGTGGTGTGGGAAAGAGAGGTTCCTTTTCATGGGACACTGGCATCAGTTTTGGGACAGGGGGGGCCTATACCGTTGGGATGGTCTCCACCTGAACCGAGCTGGGACCAGTGTTCTGGCGAAAAGAATAAATAGGGTGGTCAATAGGACTTTAAACTAAAGATTGGGGGGAAGGGAAAGTCAGGGAACCAAGAGGTGAAGTAATCAGTGGGAAGCGTAGCTGCTTAGGAATACAAAAAAGCACGAAAAGACAAAACTCAGGAGAGGTTACGATAGTCCCCATCCCACCAAATATGACACAGTGTATGGAAAGGCTCAGTAAACCAAGGTCCACCACACTAAGAAAACAAAAAGGGACGGTCAATAGAGAATTAAAGGTGCTATATTTAAATGTACGGAACAAGGTAGATGAGCTTGTGGCCCAGATTGTGACTGGCAGGTATGATGTGGTAGGCATCACAGAGACATGGTTGCAGGGGGTTCAGGACTGGCATTTAAACATCCAGGGATTCACAACCTATCGAAAAGACAGGGAGGTGGGCAGAGGGGTTGCCTTGTTAATTAGGAATGAAATTAAATCAATAGCACTAAATGACATAGGGTCAGATGATGTGGAGTCTGTGTAGGTAGAGTTGAGGAACCACAAAGGCTAAAAAACCATAATGGGAGTTATGTACAGGCCTCCTAACAGTGGTCAGGACCGGGGGCACAAAATGCACCACGAAATAGAAAGTACATGTCAGAAAGGCAAGGTCACAGTGATCATGGGGGACTTCAATATGCAGGTGGACTGGGTAAATAATGCTGCCAGTGGACCCAAGGAAAGGGAATTCATTGAATGTTTACAGGAGGGCTTTTTGGAACAGCTTGTGATGGAGCCCACGAGGGAACAGGCCATTCTGGACTTAGTGTTATGTAATGAGCCAGACTTGATTGAAGATCTTAAAGTAAGGGAGCACTTAGGAGGCAGTGATCATAATATGGTAGAATTCAATCTCCAATTTGAAAGAAAGAAGGTAGAATCAGATGTAAAGGTGTTACAGTTAAATAAAGGTAACTACAGGGGCATGAGGGAGGAACTGACGAAAATCGACTGGGAGCAGAGCCTAGTGGGAAAGACAGTAGAACAGCAATGGCAGGAGTTTCTGGGAGTAATTGAGGACACAGTGCAGAGGTTCATCCCAAAGAAAAGAAAGGTTATCAGAGGGGGGATTAGGCAGCCATGGCTGACAAAGGAAGTTAGGGAATGCATCAAAGCAAAAGAGAAAGCCTATAATGTGGCAAAGAGTAGTGGAAGTCAGAAGATTGGGAAGGCTACAAAAACAAACAGAGGATAATAAAGAGCGAAATAAGGAAAGAGAGGATCAAATATGAAGGTAGGCTAGCCAATAACATTAGGAATGACAGTAAAAGTTTCTTTAAATACATTAAAAACAAACGGGAGGCAAAAGTTGACATTGGGCCGCTCCAAAATGACGCTGGTAATTTTGTGATGGGAGACAAGGAAATAGCTGAGGAACTAAATAAGTACTTTCCGTCAGTCTTCACAGTAGAAGACATGAGTAATATCCCACCAATTCCGGAGAGTCAGGGGGCAGAGTTGAATATGGTAGCCATCACAAAGGAGAAAGTGCTAGAGAAACTAAGAGGTCTAAAAATTGATAAATCTCCGGGCCCAGATGGACTACATCCTAGAGTTCCAAAGGAGATAGCTGAAGAAATAGTGGAGGCGTTAGTTATGATCTTTCAAAAGTTACTGGAGTCCGGGAAAGTCCCAGAGGATTGGAAAATCGCTGTTGTAACCCCCTGTTCAAGAAGGGAACAAGGAAAAAGATGGAAAATTATAGGCCAATTAGCCTAACCTCGGTTGTTGGCAAGATTCTAGAATCCATTGTTAAGGATGAGATTTCTAAATTCTTGGAAGTGCAGGGTCAGATTAGGACAAGTCAGCATGGATTTAGTAAGGGGAGGTCGTGCCTGACAAACCTGTTAGAGTTCTTTGAAGAGATAACAAATAGGTTAGACCAAGGAGAGCCAATGGATGTTATCTATCTTGACTTCCAAAAGGCCTTTGATAAGGTGCCTCACGGGAGACTGCTGAGTAAAATAAGGGCCCATGGTATTCGAGGCAAGGTACTAACATGGATTGACGATTGGCTGTCAGGCATAAGGCAGAGAGTTGGGATAAAAGGTTCTTTTTCGGAATGGCAACCGGTGATGAGTGGTGTCCCGCAGGGTTCAGTGTTGGGGCCACAGCTGTTCTCTTTATATATTAATGATCTAGATGACGGGACTGGGGGCATTCTGGCTAAGTTTTCCGATGATACAAAGATAGGTGGAGGGGCAGGTAGTATGGAGGAGGTGGGGAGGCTGCAGAAAGATTTAGACAGTTTAGGAGAATGGTCCAAGAAATGGCTGATGAAATTCAACGTGGGCAAGTGCGAGGTCTTGCACTTTGGAAAAAAGAATAGAGGCATGGACTATTTTCTAAACGGTGACAAAATTCATAATGCTGAAGTGCAAAGGGACTTGGGAGTCCTAGTCCAGGATTCTCTAAAGGTAAACTTGCAGGTTGAGTCCGTAATTAAGAAAGCAAATACAATGCTGTCATTCATCTCAAGAGGCTTGGAATATAAAAGCAGGGATGTACTTCTGAAGCTTTATAAAGCATTAGTTAGGCCCCATTTAGAATACTGTGAGCAATTTTGGGCCCCACACCTCAGGAAGGACATACTGGCACTGGAGCGGGTCCAGCGGAGATTCACACGGATGATCCCAGGAATGGTAGGCCTAACATACGATGAACGTCTGAGGATCCTGGGATTATATTCATTGGAGTTTAGGAGGTTGAGGGGAGATCTAATAGAAACTTACAAGATAATGAATGGCTTAGATAGGGTGGATGTAGGGAAGTTGTTTCCATTAGCAGGGGAGACTAGGACCCGGGGGCACAGCCTTAGAATAAAAGGGAGTCACTTTAGAACAGAGATGAGGAGAAATTCTTCAGCCAGAGAGTGGTGGGTCTGTGGAATTCATTGCCACAGAGGGCGGTGGAGGCCGGGACGTTGAGTGTCTTTAAGACAGAAGTTGATAAATTCTTGATTTCTCGAGGAATTAAGGGCAATGGAGAGAGAGCGGGTAAATGGAGTTGAAATCAGCCATGATTGAATGGCGGAGTGGACTCGATGGGCCAAATGGCCTTACTTCCGCTCCTATGTCTTATGGTCTTATGGTCTAAATATCTGCCACTGCATCTCTATTGACCTACCCCTTAACTTAATTTGCCAGTTCACTTTAATTAGTTCTGCTTTCATACTTTCATAATTGCCCTGATTTAAGTTTAAGACACTAGTCTTGTAACCACTCTTCTTTCCCTCAAACTAAATGCGAAGTTCAATCATACTATGATTGCTCCTACCCAAGGGTGTCTACCCTATGAGGTCATTAATTAATTCTGTCACTTTGCATAATAGCAGGCCTAGTACAGTCTGTTCACTGGTTGGCTCCAGAATATGCCGTTCAAAGAAACTATTCCTAAAACACTCTATGAACTCCTCACCTATGATACCTATTCTGATCTGATTTATCCAGTCTATGAGCGGAATCTTACCAGAATTTGTCAAAGTGTTAGGCTCAGACTAAAAACTGCAATGTAACTTTCCAGTTGTACAGACCAGTTTTCTCTCGAAATATAGAGCATCTTGGAGAGGAAAAAATGAGTGGATGTAGTTTATGCCATCACTCCGGCAGGGTGAGGCCTTATAGAGCTGCCAAGCAGCTCCACAGAGATCAAATGCCATCTTTAAAGGGCCCACCGATCAGCGCCCCCCAGTCCTCGGGCGGAATTCTCTGTAAATGGGTTTATGTCCCCATGCCCGCGATAAAACGGGCGCAAATCACCCTGGACTTTCCTGGAGAAACATGGCGGACCCACACAGCAAGCCGGCCCCAACAATATAGGCTCCCCCCAGATTGCGCGCGCCTGCCGATCTGTGGCCCCCGCTCGCGAGGCTGGGCTTCCTGGAGGCCCCCCCGGTGATGGATCCCCCCCCCCCCCCCACAAGGCGGGCCGCGGACTTGGTCTGCAGCCGCCACTCCGAGTGCCCGCCGGGTGGAACCATGAGGGAACCACGCCGGCGGGAACTTGGCCAGCTGCCATCTGCGAATCGCCACGGGGGCCTCTTTCAATGGCCCCCAACTGTTGCCGTGTCGACCGCGCACGCGCGACTGGCGGCGATTCTCTGGTCCGCGGGAAGGCGTTGGACCCAATCACGGGCCTGATGCCCCATTCTCCGCCCCAGCGCCAAGTGCGATTTTGGTGCAGAGGCTCAGAGAATCCCGCCCTCTATCTCAGAGCTTTCAAGGGCTCTCCTCCTCCCCGCTGGCAATACTCGCCAGCATACCCCCCCCCCCCCCCCCCCCACAGCCGAATCTTTGCTTTCATACCACCCACACCTCCCCCTAGATGTTCATTGCCAGTATTGCACCCCCTCTCTCCCCGACCACCAACACTGTGGATGTATAGCTGGTACTACCCCCCACCCTCAATGTCCATTCTCCACTCCTAACTACACATTGGGTCACGCCTGGTATTGCCCCAACACAGATTTCCACTGCCAGGTTGGCACAGCCTGGGTGTTAATGTGCCAACCTGGTGGTGCCAACCTGTTCCAGGGGAAGTGCCAGGGCACTGCAAAGGCATGTTTCTCTCCCCGGGGTCTATACATACCTCTGCGCTCCTGGAGAGATCTCCTCAACTGCCTTTCATCTGGCCAAACCGTGGGCGGCCCAGAGAACAGTGGGTAGCACTGTTGCTTCACAGTGCCAGGGTCCCAGTTTCGATTCCCGGCTTGGGTCACTGTCTGTGTGGAGTCTGCACATTCTCCCTGTGTCTGCGATCTGGGTTTCCTCCAGGTGCTCCGGTTTCCTCCCACAAGCCCTGAAAGATGTGCTGAAGGGCAATTTGGACATTCTGAATTCTCCCTCAATGAACCCGAACAGGTGCCAGAATATGGTGACTAGGGGATTTTCACAGAACTTCATTGCAGTATTAATGTAAGCCTACTTGTGGCAATAAAGATTATTATCATTATTAAACCTGTTGTGAACCGTTAGCAAGGTATAAATATTTAGTGCGGGAGGTTCACGTGGTGGGGCAGGGCTGGCTGATAATATTGAAATTGATTCAAATATGTTAAAATGAGGTTCATGCCCTGTGACTTTGCCAGTAAGGGGTGGGGAAAAAAGGGAAATGCGATCTCTCTGGTGAGAATTGTATTTCCTAATTCTCGTGGGATATTCCACCTGAGCCGCCAATCCCATGGATGGGATCAAAATCGCCCTCTGTATGTAGATTAAAATCTCCTATGATTATTGCCTTTCTTCCTGATAAGCAGCCATTATTTCTCTTTTATACTCTGCCCTACCGTGTAGTTACAATTAGGAGGCCTGTACGCCACTCCCATAAGTGACTTCTTACCTTTATCATTTCTCATCTCTACCCAAACCATTTCTACATTCTGGTTTCCTCAAATTAGGTCATCCCTCCCTATTATGTTAATAGAACCATTAACAAATTCACTCCCCCATCTTTTCCTAGCTTTCCGTCCTTCCTAAATATTATGTACTCTTCAATATGCAGGTCCCAATCTCTCATCTTGCAGCCATGTCTCTGTAATGGCTGACAGATTGTACATATTTATTTTTATCCCCACTCTCAGTCTGTCTGTTTTGTAAGAGTGCGATGTGCATTCAGATAGAGAGCCTTTAGTTTCATCCGTTTATTTTTGTAACCTTGAGCCGACCGGCTGATGTACTCTTAACTTTGCACTCTCAAAACCTCCCTATCACAGTCTGTTTCTCATCTCCCAGATTCCCATATACTATTCCCATATCCTCTTTGATTTACCACATCTTCCCAAATTTGATCCCATAAGCCATGTATTACCCAATAATTAAGGATGTTAACAGAAGAAGAACGTGACATTTAAAAGCCAAAATCATTGATATTTTAGTTTGTAGTGATCATTCATTTGACTAATTTATTCAAAGCTATGAATTGGATCAAATTCTTGTTCCCTCACCTCAAAAACAGCCCAATTTAAAGCTCAGAAGTATGCTTTATCATAGTACTTATGTGATTGTCTTTATCTCAATGACTCAGTGTGACTGTAAATCTAGAAAATGTTATAAAATTATTTTAAATGTGTCGATCTGAGAAGGAACAGGAACTGTGTCCCTGTAACTGCAAGTGTATAGCTTCAGCAGAAACTGTTATTGATAACATTAATTTACATTCTTGTTAATATTTGCAGCGTGAAAGAAGACAGTAATGAACTTTCAAGTCAGTTCTATTCCAAGATGGTGAATGAAAATGCCCAGAATTCCCAATTGTAATAATAAAAATGACAAAAGAAAACTCATTTTTTATTTAAAGATATTGCAATAATATAAATATGTTTTTTACTTTTATTTCATTTCAATTGAAGACCGAACAATATTGTAAATAGGAGTGATTTATATTGGTTGAAATTTTACCAGCCCTTGGTGATGAGCTGAGAGACGAAAAGACTGGCAAAATGGCATGGGAAGGCATTGGGAGGCATGACCGATATTTGGCATGCCATTCCATGTTGGTAGCAATGGGGAAATTGGCTGATCAACCACCTTTCCCAAACCTCAATTGAGCAACTTAAGTAGCAAATTAAGAGCCGGTTCCTGCCTCTATGAGTGTTTTGCTCATATTGAGTGGGTAGGAAGTTGTATACTTTGCAGACCGCCCAGTAAAGTCTGGTGGCTTGGTAGGAAGGGGAATATCTTGTTGCCAATTCATGAACCACAGAGAGGGCACCCCCCACATAGCAACGGCTGCTGCTGCTGAAAGGGCACCATCTGAACAATGCAAATGATTATTATTAACATTGAGATACCTAGGGTGTAATTTTAGGGAAGAGGTGAAAACAGACACTTAGTGAGTGCAGTGTCAATGAGATTTAGAGAAACACAGAAAAAAAGAGTCGGCTATTCGGCCCTTCAAGCCTGCTCCGTCATTCAACATGGTCATGGTTGGTCCCCTGACTCAATACCATTCTCCCACACTCTCTCCATACCCCTTGGCACCTTTAGAGTCGAAAGATTTATCTATTTCCTTCTTAAGTATATGCAGTGACCTGGCCTGAACAGCATTCTATGGTAGAGAATTCCACAGATTCACCACTCTCTGAATGAAGAAGGTTCTCAGTCCTAAATGGATTAACCTGTATCTTGGGACTGTGACTCCACCCCCAGTCAAAGGAAACAACATCCCTGCATCCAGTCTGTCAGACGTTTATACATTTCTATGCGGGCCCCTCCAATTATTCTAAACTCTCGTGAATACAGGCCCAGTCAACCCAATCCCTTATCCTACAAGACCCTCCATCCAAGGAACCAGTCAGGTGAACCTTCGCTGCACTCCGTCTATGGCAAGTATATTTTTTCTGAGATAAAGAGACCAAAATTGCACACAAAGTTCCAGGTGTGGTCTCACCAAGGCCCTGTACAGCTGCAGTGAGACATCTTTGCTCCTGTCCTCAAGTCCTCTTGCAATGAAGGTCAACAGACCATTTGCATTCAGTGACTGGTGTGCAAGGACATCAGATCCCTTTGTATATCAATCTTTCCCAATTTATCAATGCTCTTGTCATTCTGGTTCTCCATGCAAATGGATAACTTCACATTTATCCACATTATACTGCATCTGCAATGAATTTGCCCACTTACTTAACTTGTCTTTGTTACCTTGAAGCCTCTTAACATTTTCCTCACCACTTACCCATAAATTTCAATTCATCAACAAACTTGGAAATACTACATTTGGTTCCCTCATCCAAATCATTGATCTGTATGTGAATAGCTGGGCCCAAGCACTGATACCTGTGGGACCCCACTAGTGACTGCCTGCCACTTCAAAAAAGGCCCATTTATCCCTACTTTCCGTTCCCTGTCTGCTAACCGATCCATACAAATATATTACCCCAATCCCAAGAGCTTTCATTTTGCACACTAACCTCTTATGTGGAACTTTATCAAAAGCTTTCTTAAAATCCAAATTCACCACATCCACTGGTTCACCTTTATCTATTCTTCCAGTTACATCCTCAATAAACTCCAGTCGGTTTGTAAAAACATGATTTCCCTTTCATAAATCCATGTTGAATTTGTCGAATCCAGTTGATATTTTCTAAGTGTCCTGTTATCACATCCATTATAATGAACTCTAGTATTTTCCCTGCCATTGATGTTGGACTAACCGGTCTGAAATTCCTTGGGCGTCATTCTCCGAACCCCCAGCGGGTCGGGTAATGGCCGTTGGCCGCCGTGAATCCCGCCCCTGCCGGTTGCCGAAGTCTCCGGTACCGGATATTCGGCGGGGGCGGGAATCGGGCTGCGCCGGTTGGTGGGCCCCCCCGCTCGATTCTCCGGCCCGAATGGGCCGAAGTCCCGCCGATAAATTGCCTGTCCCGCCGGCGTAAATTAAAGTACCTATTTACCGGCGGGACAAGGCGGCATGGACGGGCTCCGGGGTCCTGGGGGGGGCGCGGGGCGATCTGACCCCGGGGGGTGCCCCCACGGTGGCCTGGACCGCGATCGGGACCCACCGATCCGCGGGCAGGCCTGTGCCATGGGGGCACTCTTTCCCTTCCGCCTCTGCAACGGTCTCCACCATGGCGGAGGCGGAAGAGACTCTCCCCACTGCGCATGCGCGGGAAACTGTCAGCGGCCGCTGACGCTCCCGCGCATGCGCCACCCCGACATGTCATTTCCGCGCCAGCTGGCGGGGCAACAAAGGCCGTTTCCACCAGCTGGCGGGGTGGAAATCCCTCCGGCGCCGGTCTAGCCCCTCAATGTTGGGGCTCGGCCCCCAAAGATGCGGAGCATTCCGCACCTTGGGGGCGGCACGATGCCCGTCTGATTGGCGCCGTTTTGGGCCAGTCGGCGGACATCGCGCCGTTGGGGGAGAATTTTGCCCCAGGTTTTCTGTCTCCCTCCTTTTATTGCCATTTTTTCCAATTTTAACAGTTTGACAATTTGACAAATAAACAACATGATATTTACAGAGAATGATGTTTCTTATGTCTAATTTTACACCCCCCCCTTCTGTCAGCCCTCCCTTCTCCCTGCTCCCCCATCCTCCGCCCCCTCCTCCCCCGTTGATAGTCGGGCTCCCTCCTGGCACCACCTTTCGCCCTGAGTGTTGCATTGCTATACTTCTTTCCTTCCTTATGCGATTCCTGCTGTTATCGTTGTGGGTTCACTGGGGAGTGAGGCGGGGGGGGGGGGGGGGGGGGGGTTCTCTCTGCCCCCTCGCTCCGCCCTCTTCTTCCATGTCTCTCCCTGGTACTCCCCTTGGTTCCGTCCTTGCCTTCCTCTCCCCCACCCCCTCTTCTTGCTCTCTGCTTTGTGCGCTCTTGTCTGCCCTCATTAGTCCCCCACTTTCTTTCTTTCTCCCTAATCACTAGTGGCTTCGAACAGGTCTTGAAATAGGCTGACGAATAGCCCCCGCGCTTTATGGAAGCCTTCGTCCGACCCAAGTGGAGAAATTCCGACAGGTCTGCCAGCCAGTCTACAGCTGTGGGTGGTGCTGCTGATCGCCAGCCGAGCACGATTCTCCGGCGTGCGATTAGGGAAGCAAAAGCCAGGGCATCGACCCTCTCCCCCATATGTCGTTCTGGCTGGTCCGAAACCCCGAAGACTGCCATTCTCAGGCACGGCTCCACCCTCACCCCCACAATCTTGGACATCATCTCCGAGAAGGCTGTCTAGAATGTGGCAAGTCTGGGGCAGGCCCAGAACATGTGGCCCTGGTTGGCCGGGCATCCCGAGCACAGTTCACATTTATCCTCCATCTCCGGGAAGAATCTGTTCATTCAGGTTCTAGCTAAGTGAGCTCTGTGTGCCACTTTAAACTGCGTGAGGAGGAGGTGGAGTTGCCTCTACTGAATGCTTTGCTCCAGAGTCCCCAACACACTTCAAGCCCGAGTTCACCCTCCCATTTCTGCCTAACACTCTCCAATGGTGTTCTCGCCCTTTCCAGCAGTTGTCTGTAGATGTTCCTACAGTTACCCTTCTCCTTACTGTCCACGTTTAGTAGTTCCTCTAGTAAAGTGTCTCTCGGGGGCCCTAGGGTACCCCATCATCTCCTTGCGGAGAAAGTTTTTGATTTGTAGATGCTGGAGCTGCTGTCCTTTCGGTAGCTCCAGTTCTTCCGTTAGTTCGTTGAGGGTCGTGAGTCTGTTCCCCCATGTAAAAGTCCCTGACTGCGAGCGTCCCCTGTCCTGTCTCTACTTTTAAAGGTGGTGTCTAGCATGGCTGGTGGGAATTTGTGGTTGCCGCAGATGGGGGCCATGGAGGACATCTCAGTTAAAGCGAAATGGTGTCCCATTTGGTTCCATGTTCTCAATATAGCTACCATCACTGGGCAGGATGTGTATTTTGCTGGGAAAGATGGGAGTACTGCCGGCTCTGGCTGCCAAGTGGTAGTATCGCAGGTTCGGAAGGGCCAGGTCGCCCATGTTTCTTCTCCTTTGCAGTGTAGACTTGGGGATCCTTGGATTTTTTCTCCCCCACACACAAACGCCATGATCATTTTGTATATCCCATGGAAAAAGGCCTTAGGAGTGAAGATCGGAAAGGATCTGAACAGGAAGAGGAACCTTGGCAGCACGTTCATCTTGATCGTCTGCACCGTCCCCGCCTGGGAAAGCCGGAGCGCATCGCATCTCTGAAGGTCCTTTTTAACTTCGTCCGCCAGACTGGTCAGATTCCATTTATGGAATCAGTGTTTAGTCATGAGCTATCTGAATGGCCAGGTAGCGGAATTTGCATTGGGCTAGTTTGAATGTTCCTCCCCCGTTTGGATTCACCGGAAATGCCTCGCTCTTGCTAAGGTTGAGTTTGTAGCCCATGAAGGCCCCAAACTCTTCCAGGGGATTGATGATTACTTTCAGGCCACTCTGTGGGTCGGAGTTGTAGAGGAGCAGGTCATCTGCATAGAGTGAGACCTGTGCTCTCTGCCTCCTCTTCGGATGCCATTCCAGCCTTTCGCGTCCAGCAGAGAGATCGTGGTTTGATTTCCAGGTCGAACAAAAGCAGGGACAGTGGGCATCCCTGCCTGGTGCCTCTGTGCAGCTGTACACCACCAGTATTCAGAGCTGGTGGTGTTGGTCTGGACGCTCACCTTTGGGGCATTGTACAGGAGTTTCACCCACTTGGTGAACCCCGTCCCTAATCCAAACAGCTCCAATACCTCAATGAGGTACTTCCATCTTTACTGCATCCAGGGAGATGATCATCTCTGGTGTTCTCTCCCCAGATGATATCACTATTACATTCAGCAGCCGCCTGATGTTCGCAGTTAGCTGTCTATCTTTGACAAAGCCTGCCTGGTCCTCTGCAACCATCTCCAGTAAGCAGTTCTCCAGTCTTTTGGCCAGGATGTTCACGAGTATTTTCACATCCACATTTAGCAGCGAAATGGGTCTAAATGATGCACATTCCGTTGGATCTTTGTCTTTTTTTGGTTTCAGCGATATCGTGGCTTGTGTTAGCATTGAAGGCAGGGTGCCCCTTGCTCGCGAGTCTGTGAACATATCCCGTAGGTGTGGCACCATGTTTGGTGCAAATGTTTTATAGAAGTCCGCAGGGAACCCATGGGGTCATAGTTCCTTCTCTGCCTGCATGGAGCTGATGCTCTCCTTAATCTCTTCCAGTCCTATTGGTGCTTCCTGCTCCCCTTGTCTGTCCCCCCCCCCCCCCCCAACTGGCATGTCCAGTCCATCGAGGAACCATTTCATCCCCTTATCCCCGCCGGGGGACTCGGTGGTATACAGTCCCGATAGAAGCCCTCAAATGCTTGGTTGACCTTTTCTGATTTGGCGACCAGTCTGCCTCTGTGGCACAGTGGTTAGTACTGCTGCCTCACAGCTCCAGGGTCCCAGGTTCAATTCCGGTCTCAGGTGACTGCCTGTGTGGAGTTTGCACTTTCTCCCCATGGTTATGTGAGTTTCTTCCGGGTGCTCTGGTTTTCTTCAACAGTCCAAAGCTGGTTAGGTGGATTGGCCATGCTAAATTGCCGCTTAGTGTCCAAAAGGTTAGGTGGGGTTACTGGGTTACGGGAATAGGATGGAGGCATGGGCCACCAAGGGCTGGTGCAGACTCGATGGGCTGAATGGCCTCCTTCTGCATTGTAAATTCTATGATCCTTCACCTGCGCTATCTCCCTCATGGCTCCCTCATCTCAGCTGATGAGCCAACAGGCGACTAGCCTTCTCTCCGTGTTCATAGAAGGTCCGCCGTGTCTGGCAGAGTTGATGCACTGCGTTCCTGGTGGATAGTAGGTTAAAGTCCATTTGTAGCTTTAGCCTCTCCGCCAGAAGCTCTAGGGTCGGGGCCTCAGAGGATTTTCTGTCGATCTCCAGGATGGAGTCGATCAGTTGCTGCCTAGCCGCCCTCTCTTTCCTGTCCCTACATGCCTTGTAGGCATTAAACGCTCCCCGAATCACTGCCTTCAATGCCTCCCAGAATGTGGAAGGTGAGAAGGTGTTAATGATGTACTCGCCAATGGCCTGTGATATTTTCTGGCAGAGACCTTTATCGTGAAATTTCATTGATACCAGGATCGTGAGAGGATCCTGAGGATGGCGAGACAGACCAAGGCGAGTAGCTGGGAAAGACATCCAAGTCTATCAAGACATTAGGGCAGACTTGGCAAAACGCAGGGCCGAATTTAACCAGGCAAAATCTGCCCTGTACCGGATGGGGTATGATTTAGAATGCTGTTCCCAGCCAGGCTTTGGGTCACATTCCAGAATAAGGAACATTACTGCAACACACCGGTGGAGGCGGATGAGAGATTGTTCCAGAAACTACATAGATTTACTAGCCTAATTTTAGCCTCTAATTTTGGGGCTAATTGTTGATTACCATGGTTTAAATTTTTTTTCTCACTTTATTCATGGGATGATAAATCAGCACCCATGTGACATAGAGACTAGGTTAGAATATGAATCCTCAGATTAGCACACTAGAGTACAGTGGGCAGGAGCCATGCTGGGTGGAAGAGACAGCAAAGGGATACTTTGCCAGGGTGGGAGCAGGGTAGCAAATGCCACATATTACTTCGTCTGTGAAATGTCAGATGAGGACATTGCAGGGGCTAGCTTCAGAAGATAGCTGGTGGGTTTGACAAACCAGATTCTTGGTACAATGGATAGCCTCCCTGGAAGCTATGATTTTGAGTGTGGAGGTGTCTCGCTTCAGCTTGATATCCTTGGATTGATAACTAATCTGGAATCAGTGACTTGCAGAGCCGAAGACTATCGCAGACTATCATAGAATTCACAGTGCAGAAGGAGGCCATTCGGCCCATTGAGTTTGCACCGGCTCTTGGAAAGAGCACCCTACCCAAGGTCAACACCTCCACCCTATCCCCATAAACACAGTAACCCCACCCTAAGGGCAATTTTGGACACTAAGGGCAATTTATCATGGCCAATCCACCTAACCGGCACATCTTTGGACTGTGGGAGGAAACTGGAGCACCCGGAGGAAACCCACGCACACACGGGGAGGATGTGCAGACTCCGCACAGACTCAAGCCGGAATCGAACCTGGGACCCTGGCGCTGTGAAGCAATTGTGCTATCCACAATTCTACCGTGCTACCCGTGCTAAGATCCATGCAGTGTTTGCTGCCACTATAGTCATTGCAACATGCATGGAATGGCAAACAGCTTGCATTGCACTGTTAACACCTTCCATCGATTGGCAAAGTGTTTCAGTGGAAGCTCAGGGAGATGCAATGGTGACTTTTGGCTCCTCAGTTTGAAAGGGCTTGCAGAGTGTCTCAGCTGCCATGTATCTGTCCTGCAGCAGACCTCTAAGCTAACTACAAAGATGCCCCAAGGTAATGGTGTGAGAATGCTGGAGCAGTGACATACTGGTCTCATGCCGGATACGAGAATCCTGTACCCTCCCCCACCAGTCTACCATTGCCCGTGCCAATGTGTACCAGCCAGGCAGCACATAGTGTACAAACCCATGATGCAGTCTGAGGTAGGCACATCAGCTCACAACATCTCACTGACTTTCCAGGAGGATTTCTGAATTTCTCTCGTCAGATTTCCAGAAGCTGTTCACCTCACCCGCTGCTGCCATTCAGGTTGCACCTCGGAGAAGCCCAAGGGTAGGCAAGAGCTATGTAGGATGAAAATTAAATGAAAGTTGCCAAAGTCCAAGAGATTGCTCTCGCCTTTTTGAGACAGAGCTAACTGGTGTTGATTTAACCTGAGGGTCACCACTCCTCAGATGAGGGGCAAGGTTGAGAAGGCAGGACCTTCATAGATAACCTCAACTGGTACAGGAATTGAACCCGCCCTGTTGGCGTCACTCCACACCACAAACCAGCTGTCCAGCCAACTACGTTTATGCAGGATAGCCACTGTGGATAAGTGCAAGAGTGAATGGTTTAATTTGTAAGTGTTGTGCCATGTTTTTATAATATTGATTATGTCATGTTTTTATAATGGATGCTGCAGATAAAATAATAACAATAATCATCTTTATTATTGTCACAAGTAGGCTTACATTAACACTGCAATGAAGTTACTGTGAAAATCCCCGAGTCGTCACATTCCGGCACCTGTTTGGGAACACTGAGGTAGAATTCAGAATGTCCAATTCACCTAACAAGCACGTCTTTTGGGTCTTGTGGGAGGAAACAGGAGTGCCCGGAGGAAACCCACGCAGACACAGGGAGAACATCATACCCCGCACAGACAGTGACGCAAGCGGGAACCGTGCTGCCCAAGTGAATATGGGTAATTAGATGGAGGCGGAATTGATTTTTTATTGTGTTCTTCATTGGGAAGGGGTTGAATGGATTGAATGGAGATGGTAGACTTCCTGATGGATCCCCATAGGAAGTAAAACATGTGACACCAGTGCTCCAACGTCTGATGGTGAAGAATGTCACACAAAAGCAGCCATCAATTAGATGGTAGTGAGCATTCTTCTCACATGTGGGTCATCTACCTCTGATGTTCCCCCTTGGTTCCTTTCATCAAGTACTCCTTTTCCTCCTCCCTCACCCTCCTCTTCTTCTCATGGCTTCTCAGCTTCAACCTTTGACATAATTGCTGGTGGAAAAGGGTGGTCTCTGGTGATCACCAGGTTGTGAGCATGAAGCAAATTACAACTATGGAACTCTCCTCTGTCTCCTCACCAAATCTCCTCCCCCTGGCCTCATCTTCTACATCCCATTTTCCCCTGCCAAGGGGTAACCCTCACACGATCTCCTTATCTAACCATTCCCTTCCTGCTCTTGACTCTGATAAGGACTCCTATTAGATACAGATGTACAGCACTAAACCTGGCTGGATGAAGTCCTCAAAGAACTTGTGAAATAAAAGTCGATAGAATGTTGGTGTAATCTTTGCAAAGTTGTCTCAGAAAAGCTCCCACTGTCTATTAGAAACCTTAACTGGTCATCCTCCAGCAGTGAATGAACATTAAAAACTGAACCTGGGTTTCAGTAGTGCTTGCAATCCTTTTTAACAACTGTTTTATTCCTGGTCAGCTGATCTCTGTCAGGAGAGTTTGGTAATTGAAGTATCAGCCAGCAAAATGGTGAACAGTCTCATTAATCAACATTAGGAGCCAAATTAATTGGTTATCAGAGTCTTAGAATTCCTACAGCGCAGAAGGAGGTCATTTGGTTCATCAAGTCTGCATTGATCATCTGAGCACCCGGAGGAAGCCGACACAGACCACAAAGAACGTGCAAACTCCAGTCACCCAGGGCCGGAATTAAACCGGGGCCCTGGTACTGTGAGGCAGATGTTCTAACCACTGTGCCCCCGCTTAATCATCCTTGGCACAGTCATTCCCAGCACTTGTTTTAACTCCTTTACGAAGATGACAGCTTGCGCTAAAGGTGAAATAGCCAGACGTGCAGCTCAAGACCCTACCTTGGCCACCGAGGAGATTTTACCACAAGCACCGGGGAAAATAGCCCTAAACATTTTTTAAACTCAGCCTTTTCGTCACAGCTGGTATTAATGTTGCAATCTTGCCACAATGAAGTGCATACTTGTAAGTGAGAGCAGCTATTAATAATTGGGCAAAGGATCATTATTCTAAAGTATATGTAAGTTGAAAAGAAATGGCAGTAGTGGGGAGTTGCATGGTGGATTGGGGGAGTTCCTAGTAAACATTTGTGCACTGGGGTGGCCTTTAAAATTGGTTGCGCGATCTTCAAAAAACAAGTTTATGGAGGGACAGCAACCTGCCCCTTGCCATTTTTTTAATTAAGTGTGGGACAATACAGCAGAGAAAGTCACCATTGTTGCCAGCACCTTCAGCACCGTTTTTTCTGCCTGTTATCTGCCTTTGCTGACATTTGGGAAAATTCCGATATGTTTTTAAATTGGTTATCAAGAAATAAAAAGATTTTTTCTGCCTTTGAGTGCCTGTAACCTGAATAGACTTGGAGAAGCCATTTTTGTGAGGCATCATTAATATCCAAGCACACATGTTTTGGACATGAGGTTAATATGCAGTGCACCATCCGGTTGGTTAGGGTGTGTTGAAATTAATGATTTGTCCTTAAAAACTTAAGTGAATCATCAAACATATTACTCTTTCAAGTTGTGGGAATCTGTTTAATGAGTAAATTATGGCATCAACGAGCCCTGGCAAAACTGGACGCAATGGGAATCAGTTGGGAAACTCTCCGTTGGTTGCTGAAATAACTGTCACAAAGGGAAATGGTGGTTGGAGGTCAATAATCTCAGCTCCAGGACATCACTGCAAGAGTTCCTCAAAGAAGTGTCCTAGGCCCAACCATCTTCAGCTGCTTCATCAATGACCTCCCTTCCATCATAATGTCAGAAGTGGGGATGTTTGCTGGTGGGTGAATATTCAGGCGTGGGCTAACAAGTAACATTCATGCCACACAAGTCCCAGGCAATGACCATCTCCAATAAGAGAGTACCTAAGCATCACTCCTTGGTATTCAATGGCATTACCATAACTGCAGCCCCCACTAACAACATCCTGGGGGGGTCACCATTTACAAGAAACTGAACTGGATTAGCGATATAAATATTGTGGTTACAAGAACAGGTCAGGGACTAGAAATCCTGTGGCAGGTAACTCACCCCCTGACCCCTCCAAAGCCTATCTGCCATCTACAATTCTGGTCGCCGCATTATAGGAAGGATGTGGAAGCATTGGAAAGGGTGCAGAAGAGATTTACCAGAATGTTGCCTGGTATGGAGGGAAGATCTTATGAGGAAAGGCTGTGGGACTTGAGGCTGTTTTCGTTAGAGAGAAGAAGGTTAAGAGGTGACTTAATTGAGACATACAAGATGATCAGAGGATTGGATAGGGTGGACAGTGAGAGCCTTTTTCCTTGGATGGTGTAGTCTAGCACGAGGGGACATAGCTTTAAATTGAGGGGAGATAGATATAAGACAGATGTCAGAGGTAGGTTCTTTACTCAGAGAGTAGTAAGGGCGTAGAATGCCCTGCCTGCAACAGTAGTGGACTCGCCAACACGAAGGGCATTCAAATGGTCATTGGATAGACATATGGACGCTAAGGGAATAGTGTAGATGGGCTTTAGAGTGGTTTCACAGGTCGGCGCAACATCGAGGGTCGAAGGGCCTGTACTATGCTGTAATGTTCTATGTTCTATGTTCTACATGGTCCAAGGCAATATTCTCCATTTGCCTGGATGAGTGCAGCTCCAACAACACTCAAGAATCTTGACACCATCCATGACAAAGCAGTCTGCTTGATTGCTACTCCTTCCACAAATATTCACTCCCTGCATCACCAATGAACATTGTAGCAGTGTATACCATCTACAAGATGCACAGCAGGAACTCACCAAGGCTCCTTGGGCAGCACCTTCCAAACCCACGACCACTATCATTTAGAAGGACAAGGATAGCAGATACATGGGACACCACCTCGTTCCCCTCCAAGCCACTCACCATCCTGACTTGTAAATATATTACTGTTCCTTCACTTTCACTGAATCAAAGCCCTGGCTCTCCCTAACAGCACTGCGTGTACCAACGCCTCAGGGACTGCAGTGGTTCAAGAAGGCAGCTCATCAGTATCTTCTCAATGGTAATTAGAGATGGAGAATAAATGCTGGCATATCCATTGATGCGAGCAGCCCATAAAATAATTTCTAAAAATTACACAACAGGCATTTGAGCAATTAATGCAGCTTTTGTGTTTGTGTTAATTTAAGTCAAATAAAATCATTTTGCAAAACATTTTCACAAGAAAAAAAAGCTTGCTTTTACGGCAACTTTCCTGTCTTCAGCAGTCCCAAAATTACAGCCAATTATTTTTTACATAACATCTATTGTTATGAGGACAAATGCAATAGCTAATTTATCCCACAACCAATCGTGCGATTATTAGCTAGTGAATCTCATAATGGTGGTGTTGGTTAAGAAAGATCAATGTTGACCAGGCCTTCGAATAAGGCCATAGTAAACAAGGTCTGAGTTTCACAGCTCACACAAAAGGTGCAACCCTGGTTGTGTGGCACTCCCTCATTACACTGAAGTATCAGCCGTCCTATTTAGCTTTGAATCCATAATCCATAATTGGAAGTGCTGAGTAAGCACTAGCAATAGGTTATTCTAATAATATGTACTATATTTATACTATAGATATTTCAAAGTAAACAGAAACTAATTAGACTTGCAAGTAAGACATATACAGCTCACTCACACCCACAGAGTTTGTAAATTTTGTACTGCCTTGCATACAAGATTAATTTGTTATTCAAAGATTCCCACTGAGTATGATTTGTAGTTGCCTTATGCATACAATTTACATGGATATGATCTATTTTATTTTACCTTAAAGTCAAAAAGTGCCTTCACTGCACAATAAACTCACTCACAGATTTCTGCTTTATGTCTCCAGGAAATCATCTGTCATACTTTCTTCATATGGCCTGAGCCATCCTTTCTAGGGCATCCTCTCTTGCACTGTTAACTCAGGAGGGTCCAAGAATCTATCCTTGGCACTCTTCTGTTTCTCACCTACATGTCGCTCCTTAGCAACATCGTTCGAAAACACATTAGGTTCGGTTTCATTGCGCGAAAAATCATCCGCCACCCACCGACCTAAAAGTCAATCAACATCCCACTGACGTGAAATCCGGCTGTCCCACAATGGAGGTGGCTTTGATTCCTGCAGAGTGAGACTTCTGCCCCTCAGGGACAGAAAGTCCTGCCCGAGAGAGCTGTCACCCAATCTGTTTGGCTGCTAGCCCTGTAGCCCCAACAGTGCCAGAAGACAGTAGTGATCACTGCTGGGACAACAACCAGTTCTAAAAGAAGTGAAAATGTTTCCCAGACTTTAGGTAAGTCTGATGATTTTGGATGGGCTTTGCTGGGAGATGCCAGTAAGGGGCATGGGTGGAGGTTCAGGATAGACAAGGAAGGGTACCATCATGGGGTGTGCCCACAATAGGTGCAGGGGACCCTCCCAAAGGAGGTACCCAGCCCCCCCCTTTTCTGCCCGACAGCAACCTGCCACTTACGCTTGCAAGAACCTACACACATTCATATGTAGGGACCCATAGCCTGCAAACAAAAGGAACTTGTTCAATCTATGTGACCTGTTTGAATTATCATGAAGCATTGGGAGCCTATAGTTCCCTGTTGCTTTCTCCACAGCAATACTCCAGCTAATCAGAGTTGACTTGCCAACCAATCAGCAACCCTTTTCACTGATTGTTTAAGTTTTTGTTATCGCTTGAAATTTGGCATTTTTGCATTTGTCCTGATGAATGCAATATGAAAAGCTGCAGCAAAATGTCACCAGCAATTTTCCAGTTCTGAACTATCAATTGACAATTAAGTATTTGAGTATTGCTAAAAAAAGAGGCATGGACCATAAGATGGTGCTCCTTCTCCCGGCATACAAGCAGAAACTTAAGCGGACAAATCTGGTTAAGAAGGTTGTGCAATGCTGGTCCGAGGCAACAGAAGAGCTCCTACATGACTGCTTGGAGTCAGTGGACTGGTCCATATTCAAGAACTCAGTGGCCAACCTAAACTAGTACTAGGCCACCACCGTCACAGACTTCATCAGCAAGTGTGTAGAAGATTGTGTACCAAAGGAGGTAGTACGTACATTCCCCAACTGGAAACCATGATTTAATCAGGAGATTGACTGTCTACTGACAACCAGGTCTGAGACGTTCAAGACAGGCAACCCTGACCTAAACAAGAAATCCAGGTGCGACCTCTGCAAAACCATCAGGGATGCCAAGAGACAATAACAGACTAAGTTCGAGTCACAGACTAACGACACAGACTCTCGTCGGTTGTGACAAGTCTTAAACAACATAATGGACTACAAAGCAAAACCGATTAGAATCTCTGGCAGCAGCACACCCCTCCCCAGTGAACTCAATGAATTCTGTATTCGGTTCGAGCTGGAAACCATCAAATCGCTGTCAACTGCACCAGCAGCCTCGAGCATAACCATAACTACAGCTTCCAAAATCAACGGGCCCTGATAGAGTCCCTCCTTGTGCACTCAGATCCTGCTGGGCCAACTAGTGGGTGTGTTCGCAGACATCTTCAACCTCACCCTACTCCGTTTTGAGGTTCCCACCTGCTTCAAGAAGATCACCATCATATCGTTGCCAAAGAAGAACCAGGCAACGTGCTTCAATGACTACCATCCAGTGACCTTTACATCTAGCATTATGAAGTGCTTTGAGAGGTTGGTCATGAGAGACATCAATTCCATACTTCCAGAATGCCTTGCTCCACTGCAATTTACATACCGTCACAATCAGTCCACAGCAGACGCCATCTCCATGGCCCTACACTCATTCCTGGAGCATCTCGACAACAAGGACCCCTACGTCAGACTCCTAATCATTGACTACAGCTCTGCCTTCAACACCATAATCCCAGCCAAACTCATATCAAAATTCCAAAACCTAGGACTTGGCTCCTCCCCCTGCAACTGGATCCTCAACTTCCTGACCCATAGACCACAATCAGTAAGGATAAACAACAGCACCTTCACCACGATAGTCCTCAATATCGGGGCCCCACAAGGCTGTGTACGTAGTCCCCTACTATATTCCCTATACATTTGCCACATGACTGTGTGGCAAAATTTGTCTCCAGCTCCATTTACAAGTTGTTGATGAAATGACCGTAGTGGGTCAGATCTCAAACAATAATGAGTCAGAGTACAGGAGGGGGATAGAGAACCAAGTGGTGTGGTGTAACAACAACAATCCCTCCCTCAACACCAGCAAAACAAAAGAGCTGGTCATCAACTTCAGGAAGCAGGGTATCATACACGTTTCTGTCTGCATCAATGTGCTGAGGTGGAGATGGTTGACAGCTTCAAATTCCTAGGTGTGCACATCGCCAACCATCTGTCCTGGGCCACCCATGTCGACGCAACGACCAAGAAAACACAACAGCGTCTATACTTCCTCAGAAAACTAAGGAAATTCTGCATGTCTACATTGACTCTTAATTTTTAGAGATGCACCATAGAAAGCATCCTATCTGGCTGCATCACAGCCTGGCATGGCAAGTGCTCGTCCCAAGACGGTAAGAAACTACATAGAGTAGTGAACACAACCCAGTCATAGAATCATAGAATTTACAATGCAGAAGGAGGCCATTCGGCCCATCGAGTCTGCACCGGCTCTTGGAAAGAGCACCCTACCCAAGCCCACACCTCCACCCTATCTCCATAATCCAGTAACCCCACCCAACACTAAGGGCAATTTAGCTTGGCCAATCCACCTACCTACACATCTTTGGACTGTGGGAAGAAACCGGAGCACCCGGAGGAAACCCACGCACACACGGGGAGAATGTGCAGACTCTGCACACACAGTGACCCAAGCCAGGAATCGAACCTGGGACCCTGGAGCAGTGAAGCAATTGTGCTAACCACTATGCTACCGTCCAGTCCATCATGCAGAACCGTCTTCCATCCATTGACTCTGTCTACACCTCCTGCTGCCTTGGGAAAGCGGGCAGAATTATCAAAGACCCCTCCCTTCTGGGATTTTCTCTCTTCCAACCTCTTCGATCAGGCAGGAGGTACAAAAGTCTGAGAACACGTATAACAGATTCAAAAACAACTTCTTCCCCACTGTTACCAGACTCCTGTATGACCCACTTATGGACTGAACTGATCTCTTCACACATCTTCTCTACTGAGTAGTGCTGAACTCCATATGCTTCACCCTTGCTGGTGTCTATGTATTTACATTGTGTCTCTATCTATGTCCTATGTTTTTTTCATGTATGGAACGATCTGTCTGGACGATATGCAGAACAATACTTTTCACTGTACCTTGGTACACGTGACAATAAATCAAATCCAATTCTGTTGAAGCTTCTCACCAGGACATCCATGCACTCATCAGGACAGATTTGCAAGAGTATCAAATCGCAAAGGGAACAGCAGTTTATGCAGCATGAGGAGAGGGTTCTGATTGGCCAAGGTATTGCCATGGGGAATGAACCAGGGAATGGCTGTCCCTAAACTTAATTTTTAATGAAAAAAGGTGCAATGCACCTTTTCTTAAAATATGAAATATCAATAAGATCACATTTCATTCTTTTAAACTCCATCGACTACAAGTCCAACCTGTTCAGCTTTTCCCAATAAGACAATCTATTCATCCCAAAAATCAACTTAGTAGACACTCCCTGAGCTTCCGCTAATGCAAGTATATTCCTCCTTCAATAAGGAGGTCAAAGCTGCGCTTTAGGTGGTCTCACCAATGGCCTGTACAATTATTGCAATACTTCTCTTATATTAAACTTCATTCCTCTTGAAATAAAGGCAACTTTCAATTTGCCTTCCTAATTACTCGCGACTTCTACAAACTCACCTTTTTGGGGATTCTTGTATGAAAACACTCAATCCTACTTCACTGCAGCATTCTGTATTCCCTATCTACTCAAATAATGTTCTGTTTTTCTATTCTTCCTCCTTAAATAGACAACCTCACATTTTCCAATACTTTACTCCATCTTCCAAATTTTTGCCCACTCACTAAACCTATCTATATCCCTCGACACACTCTTTGTAACACACCGTTTGTGGCTGAGGTGGAAATCCAGAGATTATTACCTTTGTGATTCTGCTTTTTAATTTTTAATCCCAGTTGCTCATAACAAAGCCTGTTTCATAGTCCTATGTAGCTTATGGGTGCCCATGTAGATCAACTGGATCCTTCCCCTCCCGCTCTAAAGCCTGGATTTCATGTGGGAAAATTCCTCCATTTGCCCTGGAAGCCACAACTCTATTTTATGTGATTCAAGCAATTTGGGAGTGGTCCCTGGACAAGAGCCCCCAAAGTAGGTCCAGAATTAAGATAAGTGGTATCAAGGATGGTCGGATCAATTAGGCAGGCTATAGTGTATGACCCATGAGATCAGAGGTGTCTTTTTACAAGGATGGGCAGTGCCGCTAGGGGCCATCTGTGAGCCATATATGCCTGATTTGGAGGCTCTCCACCCCATCCACACCCAACAAGCCAGTAAGGAGCCAACCAGGCTTTACGGGTAGTCTTCCAGGTGAAGATGTGCTGGCAAGGAGGTAGGAAGAAGCTCTTAAGTAGCCACTGAAGGGCCTTAATTGACCGAAAGACAAGCAGGCTTCCTGCCACCACTGATGGTAAAATACCAACAGATGAGGGAAGATAATGGGCGGAACGCATGGCAGGTTTGATGGCGGGTGGGAGCAGAGAATCTATCGGGAACCAAAAAGTCGGAAATCGCCGGCTAGAAAACATATTGCAATGGGTAGCATGATAGCACAGTGGGTAGCACTGTTGCTTCACAGCTCCAGGGTCCCAGGTTCAATTCCCGGCTTGGGTCACTGTCTGTGCACCGTCTGTACATTCTCCTCGTGTCTGCATGGGTTTCCTCCGGGTCATAGAATTTACAGTGCAGAAGGAGGCCATTCGGCCCATCGAGTCTGCACCGGCTCTTGGAAAGAGCACCCTACCCAAGGTCCACACTTCCACCCTATCCCCATAACCCAATAACCCCACCCAACACTAAGGGCAATTTTGGACACTAAGGGCAATTTAGCTTGGCCAATCCACCTAACCTGCACATCTTTGGACTGTGGGATGAAACCGGAGCACCCGGAGGAAACCCACACACACACGGGGAGAATGTGCAGACTCCGCACAGACAGTGACCCAAGCCGGGAATCGAACCTGGGACCCTGGAGCTGAGAAGCAATTGTGCTATCCACAATGCTACCGTGCTGCCCTCCGATTTCCTCCCACAAGTTCCGAAAGACATGCTGTTAGATAATTTGGACATTCTGAATTCCCCCTCTGTGTACCCGAACATGTGCCGGAACGTGGCGACTAGGGGCTTTTCACAGTAACTTCATTGCAGTGTTAATGTAAGCATACTCATGATGATAAAGATTACTTAAATTCTCCCAGTGGTGGGTTATTGGGGTTGGACTTCCTGCTGGCTGTAGGCATGAACACCATTTGCATCATCTTATTAATGCTCATGAAAACAACTGCCCAACGGTGTCCCATCAGGCATTCCATTTTAACATCACATCAGCGGGAACTTACGTCAGTCTCAAACCGAATTGTTAACGAGTGGTGTACGCAAGGTGGTTCTCAGTTCTCAAGAGGCTTTGAGGTAAGTGTAACATACAAAGACGACCTGCGCTGCTCCTGAGGCGCTGTACATCATTCTGCTGGCGCAGACCGGTTCCTGCCCTCCAACTCATGCCGAACTGGTCTTCATCGACCCTCCGGTGTCACCAACCCAGATCAGGACTGTCCCTGGGTTTGGGGCGTACAGTGGTCTCCTTCTTTCTGGTGCCACATACTACTGTTTATCTGAACAACACTGTGCTGCGGGATTCGTGCAGCCACCATAACAAAGGTCCAAAGTTCGACCAACAGAAGGAGGTGGGGATAGGTTGACAAAGATGAGGGGGAAAATATGGAAGGGAGCGTGTGCAAGGTTATGGGGGGAAGGGAGATGGGAGGAGGTTGAGGGCTAACCATGACAGGCAGAGGGACAAGGGGATGGATGAAGAAGACGAACAATGGAAGGGAAAGGGAGAATGAGTGGAGGGAAGCTTGATCCCGGCAAGACTACACAGGCAATTAAGGAGGTCTAATGGATGACGCATGTATTACTGGAAGGGGATACACGCAGGCTCCAGAATATGGGGTGGGGGCATGTTAGTGTGGCACCTTATGGATGGTTCACATGAACACTAAAAGGTTGGGGCTGCAGTGCTTTGTGAAAGTCACTGTCGTCCATAGGCCTCTTTGGAAATGGGAATTATGTCAAGGCTTCTGTTTAAGTTCTGAGGGTGGCAGACAGGAGTCAGAGATAGAAGACATTCCTGCTGTGAAATGGAAAGGAGTCACAGATAACAAGCAGTCCAGATTCTGTGTGGACCTCATCGTCTGAAGTCAGAGGTAGGAAACAGTATAGAAGGGCAACGAAGCAACAGGAGAAATCATTGGAAGCGTTTGCACCTCAGCTGCAGGGAGCGGCAAGAGCTGTGTGCTTCAAAGGAAAAATACACAGCTTGGTGTGCAGGGATGTCCTACAGTTGATGTCCTTGGGTATGCTTCGCTTTGCTCTCGGCTGAAAAGTGTATGGTTGGTGAAGATCATCGGGGCACCTGCAACCTGTAGATGTGGAACACATAATACTGCAGGAGATGGTATGTGAATGTGGCATAGGGAGGAGGATCCTCTGTAAGGTACAGTGCACATGACCTCCAGATGGGTAAGGTAACGCTTAGTGGTCCTACAATGCTTCATATTACCCCTCCCAGGCTAAACTAATCTTGGGCTGGGTACAGGTTCATGTGAGGCATGGGGGACCTCAAAGGTGATGGGCTTGGTGGAGAGTGTGCCAATGACAGGATCCAGTATGAGTGGGCCAGGCTGCAGAACAACACGTGGCATCATAGGCTCTAGGTAGAATCATAGAATCATAGAAGTTTACAGCATGGAAACAGGCCCTTCGGCCCAACCAGTCCATGCCGCCCAGTTTTTACCATTAAGCTAGTCCCAGTTGCCCGCACTTGGCCCATAACCCTCTATACCCATCTTACCCATGTAACTATCTAAATGTTTTTTAAAAGACACAATTGTACCCGCCTCTACTACTACCTCTGGCAGCCCATTCCAGACACTCACTGCCCTCTGAGTGAAGAAATTGCCCCTCTGGGCCCTTCTGAATCTCTCCCCTCTCACCTTAAACCTATGCCCTCTAGTTTTAGACTCCCCTACCTTTGGGAAAAGATGTTGACTATCTACCTTATCTATGCTCCTCATTATTTTATAGACCTCTATAAGATCACCCCTAAGCCTCCTACGCTCCAGGGAAAAAAGTCCCAGTCTATCCAGCCTCTCCTTATAACTCAAACCATCAAGTCCCGGCAACATCCTAGTAAATCTTTTCTGCACTCTTTCTAGTTTAATAATATCCTTTCTATAATAGGGTGACCAGAACTGCACACAATATTCCAAGTGTGGCCGTACCAATGTCTTGTACAACTTCAACAAGACGTCCCAACTCCTGTATTCAATGTTCTGACCAATGAAACCAAGCATGCCGAATGCCTTCTTCACCACCCTGTCCACCTGCGACTCCACCTTCAAGGAGCTATGAACCTGTACTCCTAGATCTCTTTGTTCTATAACTCTCCCCAACGCCATACCATTAACTGAGTAGGTCCTGGCCTGATTCGATCTGCCAAAATGCATCACCTCACATTTATCTAAATTAAACTCCATCTGCCATTCGTCGGCCCACTGGCCTAATTGATCAAGATCCCGTTGCAATCCTAGATAACCTTCTTCACTATCCACTGTGCCACCAATCTTGGTGTCATCTGCAAACTTACTAACCATGCCTCCTAAATTCTCATCCAAATCATTAATATAAATCACAAATAACAGTGGACCCAGCACCGATCCCTGAGGCACATCACTGGTCACAGGCCTCCAGTTTGAAAAACAACCCTCTACAACCACCCTCTGCCTTCTGTCGTCCAGCCAATTTTGAATCCAATTGGCAACCTCACCCTGGATCCCGTGAGCTTTAACCTTCTGCAACAACCTACCATGCGGTACCTTGTCAAAGGCTTTGCTAAAGTCCATGTAGACAACGTCTACTGCACTGCCCTCATCTACCTTCTTGGTCACTCCCTCAAAAAACTCAATCAAATTTGTGAGACATGATTTTCCACGCACAAAGCCATGCTGACTGCCCCGAATCAGTCCTTGCCTCTCTAAATGCTTGTAGATCCTGTCTCTCAGAAATCGGAGGCACACAGACAGTGAGGGAGGGAGGGAGGGAAGGTCAAACTCCCTCCTGTAATAGAGGTGTAGGACCATCATCTCAACACTCAGAGAAAAGAGAGTCTTCCAAAATCTAAAGTAAGATTGTTTCAGTCTGGGAGGGGTATCATGAAGTGTTGTAAGACCACTAAGCTGTGCTCTGGGGCTCCTTCTTGCAATGCACACTCACTTGCTGGTGCTGTTACAGTGGACAGGTTCCAGGCCAATTAAACAGGACTCAGAATCCAATGTCCAGGAGGCAAGAACAAGGCCAGATTTCTAATTTTGTGCTTTTAAATGGAGAGGGAAACTCAATAACACACTTCAAAGTTTGAAAAGCAAATAATGGAAGTTATGAATGCAGCCTTGGAGCATGAAGGCTATAGTGAAGGGAGCTTAGTTGCATCAATTCTACCATCCCATCAGTGAAGGGGTGTCACGGGTTGACAATGCCATTTATCAGTGACCAAGCAGATTCCATTCATTCACATTGAACAACCACAAACTCACAGATAACCAAGTCAATCAATGGTGTTCAGAGCCACATTGGTTCAATTGGATAATTCACAAGTTCTCACTCCCCACAGGGCTCCAGATATCAAATCTATGGAGTGGAATGCTGCTTCTGTCTCTGTGTGTGCTAGAGTCCCAGAATAAGCTAGCATGAGGAGCAATGCAATGTAAGGTGCCAAAGCTTAGCTGCTCCACTTCTCCCACAGGTCTCTCGCTCACACCTTTATTTTCTGCATCCTTAAACTATCCTGGTCTTCAATATATATTTTCAGAGAGGAGACTAAGGTGAGAATGGATCCAATGGCCCAGGAAGCTTTTCTCAGAATCCTCTTTTGATGCAGTAAATGAAGGAGGGAAATATGTCATTGTGTGCAGTACCAGCAGGATGCGCTGCCCGGGGAACATGGCCAGGAGCATCAACAGGAGGCTGAGGAGCAAAGACCTAGACAGTAGAGATGACTCACCACACTGAAGGTCTATCGTCGGCGAGTCTTCTACCGACAGAGTGGGAGGCAGTACAGGGCAAAGCTCTGATTGTCCAGAGCTCTTGTCCACCACATACACCACTACTCCAAGAAGACCTAATGCCACATGGTTTGGCGGCTTCCCCCTGCCAGTGGTCTTGAAGATGATGGAAGCACTCAATTTTTGTTATCTCTTGGTTTTTCCAGGGATCAACCGGGGACCTGTGTGGCATTTCTTAGTCAGCAACACAGCTGGTAGGGGCTGGTTTAGCTCACTTGGCTAAATAGCTGGCTTTTAAAGCAGACCAGGGCAGGCCAGCAGCACGGTTAAATTCCCTTACCAGCCTCCCCGAACAAGCGCCGGAATGTGGCGACTAGGGACTTTTCACAGTAACTTCATTTGAAGCCTACTTGTGACAATAAGCGATTTTCATTTTCATTTCATTTTCGTTTCATTTCATTTCATTTCATTTTTCACATCGGTGCATTCACAAGGTGACCCTTTACAGGACTGTCCATCATTATGTGAACTTTGCTTTGGACGAAGTTAGCCATGCTCAGAGATTCATGGGCTTCATAGCTACCTCAGTGTTCCCATGAGTGCAGGATGCAATAGACTGTACCCATGTAGCTACATGGACTTCCTGTCAGCAGCCCCTAATGCTTATAAACCACAAGGGTTACCATTCCATCATCAGCAATTGGTGTTTGCCCATCACAGTCAAATCCTGCACATGTGTGCATGATTTCCTGGGAGTTGGCATGACTCATACATCCTCAGTCACTCCCAGGTGGGTGGGATCTTTGAGGGGCCAAAACGTCTGCAGAGATGGTTGCTGTGGGATAAGGGATACTCACTTAAACACTGGCTGATGACTCCAGTGCATCGCCCTCAGACTCCAGCCGAGAAAAGATACAATGCTGCTCATGCCACCACATGCTCCCTCGTAGAACCGACCATAGGACTGGTGAAGATGTGATTCAGATGTTGTCATGATATTCAGATAAACATATCATGGTGCAAACACACATACACACTGATGGACAGATCAACGGACGAATCAACACACACGCAACATCACAGCCAATCACCAGTGAGAGCACACACACTATAAAACGGGGAACACCACAGTTCCCGCTCATTCCAGCAGGAGACAGCTCAGGGCACAGAGCTGACAGGGTGTCACTCAGACATACACCATGTGCTGAGTGCCTCTCTAAGATAGTGTAAGGGCTGGGTCCACTGGTTAACGGGCAAAGTACGAACCACAGTCATAAGTTTACAGATGTTGTTATCAAGAGTAATAAAACAGAGTTGTACCATCTACAACCGTGTTGTTTCATTTGTATAGTGGAACACCCAACACGACATAGTACCAGGATTGGAACCCAGCAACTGTGAGACCTACCTGCACATCTTCAGGGATCCGCCATCCTGCGCCATGGACACCATCAGCCCGCCGCAGCCGCTCCAAATCGCTGGAAACCTCAGCGCGAACTGGAAGCTGTTTAAACAGCGCTTCCAGTTCTTCCTAGAAGCCACAGAAAGGGAGAATGCATCGGACACCAGGAAGATCGCCCTCCTCCTCTCCACGGCAGGGCAACACACCATCCACATCTACAACTCCCTGGTATTCGCGGAAGGTGAGGACAAGACAAAGTACAAGACGGTCCTTCTAAAACTTGAGCAACACTTCAGCGTCGAGGTGAATGAGAGCTTTGAGAGGTACCTCTTCCAGCAGCGCCTGCAGGGTAAGGATGAGCCTTTTCAATCTTTCCTGACACACCTCCATATCCTCGCGCAGTCCTGCGGCTATGAGGCCACCTCTGATTCCATGATTCGGGACCAGATCGTTTTTGGGGTCACCTCGGGCACCCTACGCCAGCAGCTCCTCAAAATTAAGAGCCTCACCCTAGCCACCGCCATTGAAGCCTGCGTCTTCCATGAAAACACGACCAGCCGGTACTCCCAATTCCAGGCGGCCGAATCGGCACAGCAGGGGTCCTACGAGGCCGAGCGGGTCCAGTCGATCGAGCTCCTCCCGGCCCGCGGCCCGGACGAGGGCAGCCATTTTGCGCGCTTTCCGCAGCCTCCCGCGCTTGTACGCCCCAAAACAGACATCGGCGCAGGGGGACGTGACACGCAGGTGCGCTCTACGCAGGACCGAACTGCGCATGCGCGGTGGCGCAACGAACGCCATGACATCACGACGTGCGGCGACTGTGGATCCGCACATTTAAAGCGGCAATGTCCAGCAAAGAATTGACAATGCCTCCACTGTGGCAAGATGGGCCACTACGCTGCCTGCTGTTGAGCAGCTCAACCTGCCAACGCTCCCCAATTCCGCCAGCCTCGCAGGGACGTGTGGGCCATTCAGCCTCCATACACCGAGTCATACCCTGATGGCGTACAAACCAGTGATACCAACGACCAGGAAGCCTTCCGCGTTGCGGTCATTGACAGGAAACGGATGTCCCCAAGTAGGACCCACCAGCCGATGCCAGTGAACAGCGTTAATCCGGATGATGAATGGTATGCCACCCTAATGGTCAAACCGATCACCAATCACATACCGTTTAGACACTGGTGCCTCCGTCAACCTTATTGCATGGTCAGCCTTCTACACCTTGAAGGTCAAACCACCGATTCGGCCATCCCGCTGTCAGAAGGTCGATTACAGCGGAAATGTTATCCCGGCCATGGGATCCTGCCAACTCGAGGTCACACACAATGCATACACAGCCACACTGTCCTTTGAGATAGTTGGATCATCGAAGGACTCCCTGCTAGGCGCACAGGCGTGCAAGGTTCTACACCTCGTTCAGCGGGTACGCACTCTATCTCCAGAAGGCACGTCCGACTTCCCGGGTGCAGACTTTAGGGCACAGCTCCACTCGCTCCTCGCCCACAACCAGGAGGCTTTCGAGGGCATGGGCACACTGCCCTACACTTACAGAATACGGCTCAAACCTGACGCCACCCCGGTCATTCACCCCCCTCGGAGAGTCCCAGCACCACTCAAAGTTCGCCTCAAGCAGCAGCTGCAGGATCTTGAGGACCAAGGAGTGCTTTCCCGGGTCACGGAGCCAACGCCATGGGTCAGCTCCATGGTGTGCGTAAAAAAGCAATCTGGCGAACTCCGGATCTGCATCGACCCGAAAGACCTGAACAACATCATGAGGGAACACTACCCCATACCCAAACAGGAAGAGATCACGAGCGAAATGGCCCGGGCTAAAAATGTTTACAAAGCTTGATGCCTCAATGGGTTTTTGGCAGATTCAACTGGATCAGTCCAGCAGGAAGCTGTGCACCTTCAACACTCCCTTTGGCAGGTACTGCTACAATAGAATGCCATTTGGCATCATCTCGGCATCCGATGTGTTTCATAGAATCATGGAACAGATGATGGAGGGCGTCGAAGGGGTGCGCGTCTACGTTGACAACGTCATCATCTGGTCCACCACACCACAGGAGCACATCAGTCGTCTCCAGCACGTCTTTGCTCGGATACGAGAACACGGCCTGCGCCTCAACCGAGCCAAGTGTTCTTTTGGCCAATCTGAGCTAAAGTTTCTGGGGGAACACATATCCCGGTCAGGAGTGCGTCCGGGTGCAGACAAAGTGAGCGCCATTACAGCCATGCCGCAGCCGGCAGACAAGAAGGCAGTGCTACGCTTTCTCGGGATGGTCAACTTCCTGGGGAAGTTCATTCCCAACCTTGCCTCACATACAATGGCTCTTCGACACCTAGTGAAGAAGACTACATAGAACATAGAACGTAGGACATTACAGCGCAGTACAGGCCCTTCAGCCCTCGATGTTGCGCTGACCTGTGAAACCACTCTAAAGCCCATTTACACTATTCCCTTATCGTCCATATGTCTATCCAATGCCCATTTGAATACCCTTAGTGTTAGCGAGTCCACTACTGTTGCAGGCAGGGCATTCCACACCCTTACTACTCTCTGAGTAAAGAACCTACCTCCGACGTCTGTCTTATATCTATCCCCCCTCAATTTAAAGCTATGTCCCCTCGTGCTAGACATCACCATCCGAGGAAAAAGGCTCTCACTGTCCACTCTATCCAATCCTCTGATCATCTTGTATGCCTCAATTAAGTCACCTCTTAACCTTCTCTCTAACGAAAACAGCCTCAAGTCCCTCAGCCATTCCTCATAAGATCTTCCCTCCATACCAGGCAACATTCTGGTAAATCTCCTCTGCACCCTTTCCAATGCTTCCACATCCTTCCTATAATGTGGTGACCAGAATTGCACGCAATACTCTAAATGCGGCCGCACCAGAGTTTTGTACAGCTGCAACATGACCTCATGGCTCCGAAACTCAATCCCTCTACCAATAAAAGCTAACACACCTTACGCCTTCTTAACAACCCTCTCAACCTGAGTGGCAACTTTCAGGGATCTATGAACATGGACATCGAGATCTCTCTGCTCATCCACACTGCCAAGAATCTTACCTTTAGCCCAGTACTCTGTCTTCCTGTTATTCCTTCCAAAATGAATCACCTCACACTTTTCTGCATTAAACTCCATTTGCCACCTCTCAGCCCAGCGCTGCAGCGTATCTATGTCCCTCTGTAACTTGTAACATCATTCCGCACTGTCCACAACTCCACCAACTTTAGTGTCATCTGCAAATTTACTCACCCATCCTTCTACGCCCTCCTCCAGGTCATTTATAAAAATGACAAACAGCAGTGGCCCCAAAACAGATCCTTGTGGTACACCACAAGTAACTGGACTCCAGTCTGAACATTTCCCCTCAACCACCACCCTTTGTCTTCTTCCAGCTAGCCAATTTCTGATCCAAACTGCTAAATCTCCCTGAATCCCATGCTTCCGTATTTTCTGCAGTAGCCTACCGTGGGGAACCTTATCAAATGTTTTACTGAAATCCATATACACCACATCAACTGCTTTACCCTCATCCACCTGTTTGGTCACCTTCTCAAAGAACTCAATAAGGTTTGTGAGGCACGACCTACCCTTCACGAAACCGTGTTGATTCTGTCTAATCAAATTATTCCTTTCCAGATGATTATACACCCTATCTCTTGTAAACCTTTCCAAGATTTTGCCCACAACAGAAGTAAGGCTCACTGGTCTATAGTTACCGGGGTTGTCTCTACTCCCCTTCTTGAACAAGGGGACAACATTTGCTATCCTCCAGTCTTCTGGCACTATTCCTGTTGACAAAGATTACCTAAAGATCAAAGCCAAAGGCTCAGCAATCTCCTCCCTAGCTTCCCAAAGAATCCTAGGATAAATCCCATCCGGCCCAGGGGACTTATCTATTTTCACCCTTTCCAGAATTGTTAACACCTCCTCCTTATGAACCTCAAGCCCTTATAGTCTAGTAGCCTGAATCTCAGTATTCTCCTCGACAACATTGTCTTTTTCCTGTGTGAATACTGACAAAAAATATTCATTTAGCACCTCTCCTATCTCCTCGGACTCCAAGCACAACTTCCCACCACTGTCCTTGACTGGCCCTACTCTTACCCTAGTCATTCTTTTATTCCTGACATATCTATAGAAAGCTTTCGTGTCATCCTTGATCCTACCTGCCAAAGACTTCTCATGTCCCCTCCTAGCTCTTCTTAGCTCTCTCTTTTGGTCCTTCCTAGCTAACTTGTAACTCTCGAGCGCCCTTACTGAACCTTCATGTCTCATCTTTACATAAGCCTCCTTCTTCCTCTTGACAAGTGTTTCGACTGCCTTAGTAAACCACGGTTCCCTTGCTCGACCACTTCCTCCCTGCCTGACAGGCACCTACTTATCAAGGACACGCAGTAGCTGTTCCTTGAACAAGCTCCACATTTCCATTGTGCCCATCCCCTGCAGTTTTACTCCCCATCCGATGCATCCTAAGTCTTGCCTTATTGCATCATATTTGCCTTTCCCCCAGATATATCTCTTGCCCTGCGGTGTATACCTATCCCTTTCCATCACTAAAGTAAACGTAATCGAATTGTGGTCACTTTCACCAAAGTGCTCACCTACATCCAAATCTAACACCTGTCCTGGTTCATTACCCAGTGCCAAATCCAATACGGCCTCGCCTCTCGTTGGCCTATCTACATACTGTGTCAGGAACCCCTCCTGCACATATTGGACAAAAACGGACCCATCTAAAGTACTTGAACTATAGCCTTTCCAGTCAATATTTGGAAAGTTAAAGTCCCCCATAACAACTACCCTGTTGCTTTCGCTCCTATCCAGAATCATCTTTGCAATCCTTTCCTCTACATCTGGGTTTCCAAACTGTTAAGGGCGGGATTCTCCGCCCCCCCCCCGCCGGGCCAGAGAATCGCTGGGGGGCGGCGTGAATCCCACCCCCGCCAAAACCCCAGCGCCAGAGAATTCGGCAACCGGCGGGGGCGGGATTCACACCGCCCCCCAGCGATTCTCTAGCCCGGAGGGGGGGTCGGAGAATCCCGCCCTTAACAGTTTGGAAACCCAGATGCGCAGAGAGTCATGATGAACACTCCTCAGCCATTGCTATCCCATGATGACTAATGATTGAGAACTTACCCATCATACACTTCAAATAAAGAAAGACACACATCTCCCTGACACCATTCAAGGGTCTGGTACCAAGTGGCACTAATGTTGACATCACATGAATGGTAATCTTAGTAGGGGACACCCTGAGTGTGAGTAAGGTTGAACCTCAGAATAAGAGGATTGCAAAGATCTAAATTAAAATGTCTTTGTCTGTCCATTACATTCACATACCCATGGAACTGTTTTTAAATGTGCAATTTATCACAGTGATACAGAACCTGTGACCCTGAGGTGACATCAAAACTTTTAACTTTCCCAACCCAGCCATAATATCTTGGTGCAGGCCCGGCATCCGCATCAGGGGAGAAGGCAGCCTACTGACTGCTACGTCCTGATGCCTATGATAACCTTGTCGGACACCCTCTGGTGGCCTGAATCCTGGCAGGCCCTAGCCTCATGAGGGTCTCCAGCTCAGGGCAGAAGCACCCTATTGGTTTGCGCTGTTGGAGAGGCACAGACAGAGGGGACTCTGGACAACCTTGAAGTATCCTGCGTGGAGGCCCCGGGGTGTTCATCTGACATTCATTCTCTCTGTGGGTGCCAGAGGGCCCTAGTCTGACTCCTGCAGGAGATGGGGCACCTAGAGGGGGGTCAAGGTGCCTCATAACTTTGAAATTAAAAAAAATATATATTCAAAAAAAAAAAAAAATTTAAATTTAAATTTTAATTAATTGACGCAATGTCAGTTAGAGGGGTGCTGTGCTCTGACTATGAGATGTGGCAGGTCCGGGAGGCTTCCAGCGTCCCGGATGGCTTCATCTGCAGAAAGTGCACCCAACTGGAGCTCCTCACAGACCGCATGGTTCGGTTGGAGCAGCAATTGGATGCACTTAGGAGCATGCAGGTGGCGGAAAGCGTCATAGATTGCAGTTATGTAAATGTGGTCACACCCAAGGTGCAGGCAGAGAAATGGGTGACCACCAGAAAGGGCAGGCAGTCAGTGCAGGAATCCCCTGTGGTTATCCCCCTCTCGAACAGATATACCCCTTTGGATACTGTCGGGGGGGATAGCCTATCAGGGGAAAACAGCAGTAGCCAGAGCAGTGGCACCACGGCTGGCTCTGATGTTCAGAAGGGAGGGTCAAAGCGCAGAAGAGTAATAGTAATGGGGGACTCTATAGTCAGGGGCACAGATAGGCGCTTCTGTGGACGTGAAAGAGACTCCAGGATGGTATGTTGCTTCCCTGGTGCCAGGGTCCAGGATGTCTCCGAACGGGTAGAGGGCATCCTGAAGGGGGAGGGCAAACAGGCAGAGGTCGTTGTACATATTGGTACTAACGACATAGGCAGGAAGGGGCATGAGGTCCTGCAGCAGGAGTTCAGGGTGCTAGGCAGAAAGTTAAAAGACAGGACCTCGAGGGTTGTAATCTCGGGATTACTCCCTGTGCCACGTGCCAGTGAGGCTAGAAATAGGAAGATAGAGCAGCTAAACACATGGCTAAACAGCTGGTGTAGGAGGGAGGGTTTCCATTATCTGGACCACTGGGAGCTCTTCCGGGGCAGGTGTGACCTGTATAAGAAGGACGGGTTGCATCTAAACCGGAGAGGCATAAATATCCTGGCCGCGAGGTTTGCTAGTGTCACACGGGAGGGTTTAAACTAGTGTGGCAGGGGGGTGGGCACGGGAGCAATAGGTCAGAAGGTGAGAGCATTGAGGGAGAACTAGGGAATAGGGACAGTGTGGCTCTGAGGCAGAGCAGACAGGGAGAAGTTGCTGAACACAGCGGGTCTGGTGGCCTGAAGTGCATATGTTTTAATGCAAGAAGTATTCAGGGTGCGGCAGATGAACTTAGAGCTTGGATTAGTACTTGGAACTATGATGTTGTTGCCATTACAGAGACCTGGTTGAGGGAAGGGCAGGATTGGCAGCTAAACGTTCCAGGATTTAGATGTTTCAGGCGGGATAGAGGGCGATGTAAAAGGGAAGGCGGAGTTGCGCTACTGGTTCGGGAGAATATCACAGCTGTACTGCGAGAGGACACCTCAGAGGGCAGTGAGGCTATATGGGTAGAGATCAGGAATAAGAAGGGTGCAGTCACAATGTTGGGGGTTTACTACAGGCCTCCCAACAGCCAGCGGGAGATAGAGGAGCAGATCGGTAGACAGATTTTGGAAAAGAGTAAAAACAACAGGGTTGTGGTGATGGGAGACTTCAACTTCCCCAATATTGACTGGGACTCACTTAGTGCCAGGGGCTTAGACGGGGCGGAGTTTGTAAGGAGCATCCAGGAGGGCTTCTTAAAACAATATGTAGACAGTCCAACGAGGGAAGGGGCGGTACTGGACCTGGTATTGGGGAATGAGCCCGGCCAGGTGGTAGATGTTTCAGTAGGGGAGCATTTCGGTAACAATGACCACAATTCAGTAAGTTTTATAGTACTGGTGGACAAGGATAAGAGTGGTCCTAGGATGAATGTGCTAAATTGGGGGAAGGCTAATTATAACAATATTAGGCGGGAACTGAAGAACATAGATTGGGGGCAGATGTTTGAGGGCAAATCAACATCTGACATGTGGGATGCTTTCAAGTGGCAGTTGAAAGGAATTCAGGACCGGCATGTTCCTGTGAGGAAGAAGGATAAATACGGCAATTTTCGGGAACCTTGGATGACGAGAGATATTGTAGGCCTCGTCAAAAAGAAAAAGGTGGCATTTGTCAGGGCTAAAAGGCTGGGAACAGACAAAGCCTGTTCGGAATATAAGGAAAGTAGGAAGGAACTTAAGCAAGGAGTCAGGAGGGCTAGAAGGGGTCACGAAAAGTAATTGGCAAATAGGGTTAAGGAAAATCCCAAGGCTTTTTACACGTACATAAAAAGCAAGAGGGTAGCCAGGGAAAGGGTTGGCCCACTGAAGGATAGGCAAGGGAATCTATGTGTGGAGCCAGAGGAAATGGGCAAGGTACTAAATGAATACTTTGCATCAGTATTCACCAAAGAGAAGAAATTGGTCGATGTTGAGTCTGGAGAAGGGTGTGTAGATAGCTTGGGTCACATTGAGATCCAAAAAGACGAGGTGTTGGGTGTCTTAAAAAATATTAAGGTAGATAAGTCCCCAGGGCCTGATGGGATCTATCCCAGAATACTGAAGGAGGCTAGAGAGGAAATTGCTGAGGCCTTGACAGAAATCTTTGGATCCTCGCTGTCTTCAGGGGATGTCCCGGAGGACTAGAGAATAGCCAATGTTGTTCCTCTGTTTAAGAAGGGTAGCAAGGATAATCCCGGGAACTACAGGCCGGTGAGCCTTACTTCAGTGGTAGGAAAATTACTGGAGAGAATTCTTCGAGACAGGATCTACATCCCATTTGGAAGCAAATGGACGTATTAGTGAGAGGCAGCACGGTTTTGTGAAGGGGAGGTCGTGTCTCACTAATTTGATAGAGTTTTTCGAGGAGGTCACTAAGATGATTGATGCAGGTAGGGCAGTGGATGTTGTCTATATGGGCTTCAGTAAGGCCTTTGACAAGGTCCCTCATGGTAGATTAGTCCAAAAGGTGAAGTCACACGGGATCAGGGGTGAGCTGGCAAGGTGGATACAGAACTGGCTAGGCCATAGAAGGCAGAGAGTAGCAATGGAAGGATGCTTTTCTCATTGGAGGGCTGTGACCAGTGGTGTTCCACAGGGATCAGTGCTGGGACCTTTGCTCTTTGTAGTATAAATGATTTGGAGGAAAATGTAACTGGTCTGATTAGTAAGTTTGCAGACGACACAAAGGTTGGTGGAATTGCGGATAGCGATGAGGACTGTCGGAGGATACAGCAGGATTTAGATTGTTTGGAGACTTGGGCGGAGAGATGGCAGATGGAGTTTAATCCGGACAAATGTGAGGTAATGCATTTTGGAAGGTCTAATGCAGGTAGGGAATATACAGTGAATGGTAGAACCCTCAAGAGTATTGAAAGTCAAAGAGATCTAGGAGTACAGGTCCACAGGTCATTGAAAGAGGCAACACAGGTGGAGAAGGTAGTCAAGAAGGCATACGGCATGCTTGCCTTCATTGGCCGGGGCATTGAGTATAAGAATTGGCAAGTCATGTTGCAGCTGTATAGAACCTTAGTTAGGCCACACTTGGAGTATAGTGTTTAATTCTGGTCGCCACACTACCAGAAGGATGTGGAGGCTTTAGAGAGGGTGCAGAAGAGATTTACCAGAATGTTGCCTGGTATGGAGGGCATTAGCTATGAGGATCGGTTGAATTAACTCGGTTTGTTCTCACTGGAACGAAGGAGGTTGAGGGGAGACCTGATAGAGGTATACAAAATTATGAGGGGCATAGACAGAGTGGATAGTCAGAGGCTTTCCCCCAGGGTAGAGGGGTCAATTACTAGGGGGCATAGGTTTAAGGTGAGAGGGGCAAGGTTTAGAGTAGATGTTCGAGGCAAGTTTTTTACGCAGAGGGTAGTGGGTGCCTGGAACTCGCTACCGGAGGAGGTGGTGGAAGCAGGGACGATAGTGACATTTAAGGCGCATCTTGACAAATACATGAATAGGATGGGAATAGAGGGATACGACCCAGGAAGTGTAGAAGATTGTAGTTTAGTCGGGCAGCATGGTCGGCACGGGCTTGGAGGGCCGAAGGGCCTGTTCCTGTGCTTTACATTTCTTTGTTCTTTGTTTGTTGTACCCATGTGGCCTACATCCTGATGGTGACCACCAGAATGTGTGACAATGGAGTACATGACCAAGCACAAATATGGTCGGACCCGCTGGACCAAGGTCTCCAAGGTGGTTACCAACCTTCCCATAGTGGCCTTGAGGTGCTTGAATGGCGGAATCACAATATTAGACAGAAGGCAGATGTTCTCCTCCATCGTACACACTAATGTGCTGAGAGATTCTCAAAGCTCTGCATGATGTTCCACTGATGTTCCAAAGTGACTGGTCTCCAGCAGTCTTTTGCATGACTGAGACCTACACAGACATTAGTCAATGCTCCTTGAATAAGGATCGTGAGTGTCTTGGCATGAAAGCAGGTGCTGCCCTCTTCTTATCGCTACTCGCCTTTTGCATCTGGCTTCCTGACATCTCCTGAAGAGAGGTGGGTTGGAGAGAGTGCTATGAGTGTGCTGGTCTGGTGTTTCAATGTGGTGCAACACAGCGTTCAGAACTCACACTCTCAGCTGCAGAGAACAATGGGTGAAATCCTCCCATACCCCCACTGGTAGATTTCATGGTGGATGGAGAAGTTGGCCATAGACCCACAAATCAGTTTTACGCTGGCATGGATTTCCTGCAGGATCTTCCACTGGCTTCTGCCATATTGAATCTGGAAACCCATTGATGGCCGGTGCAAAACTGATTTGCATCTCGCTAATGGGATGCAGATGAAGGCCTAACCAGAATCTTTCCCCCAGGCCCGATTCTCCACAATGCCAATGGGAAAACACGGCAAGTAGAACACGTCTGGAATAACGTGGCATGCAGGAATCAACACTTACTTGAAGAATGCCTGTGACTGCCTTCGGATTTCCGAATGGAGGTCGCCAGTGACTCTGGACCCTGTAATATCACAGTAGTGGTTGGGGGGTTGTAGCTATCAGGTGGATCGTCCAGCCTTAATGTAATCGAGGAGGTTTATCTTGCAGCCTTAGCGTTTTCCTGGAGATCCATCTTCTTTTTCAGGACGTCATCTTCCAGCCCTAGAATCAAAGAATGTTCCTGGTACTCCATTCCTTCCTTCAGGAGGTCCATTTTCCTTTTTCAGGAGGTCCATCCTCCTTCTTCAGGAGGTCCATCTTCCTTCTTAAGGAGGATCAGCTTCCTTCTTAAGGAGGTCTATCTTCCTTCTTAAGGAGGTCCAGCTTCCTTCTTTAGGGCATCCATCTTCCTTCTTTAGGAGGTCCATCTTCCTTCTTAAGGAAGTCTATCTTCCTTCTTAAGGAGGTCCATCTTCCTTCTTTAGGAGGTTCATCTACCACTTCAAGGAGGTCTATCTTCCTTCTTAAGGCGTTCCAGCTTCCTTCTTTAGGGTGTCCATCTTCCTTTTTCAGGAGGTCCATCTTCATTCTTTGGGAGGTCCACCTTACTTCTTCAGGTGGTCCATCTTCCTTCTTTAGGTGGTCCATCTTCCTCCTTTAGGAAGTCCTTCTCCCTCCTTTGGGAGGTCCATCTTCCTTCTTCAGGTGTTCCATTTTCTTCCTCGACCGGTGGGTCAGTATGTTGGCTGCCTTTTAAATATGGCACCCAGATATGTCAGTGGGACCTGCACAATCAAACCCGCCATCCCACAGAATATGGCCCTAAACCCCCAGATAGGTAATGAGGTAGGGGCTGGAAGATAAGGCATGGTTTCCAGTCGGCCTCCGCAGGGGGGAAACCCCCCCCATCTTCATCCCAGGATTTAGTCCCAGATTGGAGAATTCCACCCAGCTTCTGCTTGAAAAGTCCTCAAAGTTCTTTGCAAATTGACACAAAATGATTGATCGATTCATAAGATTTCTCTGCTGTTTAAATACATTTGGAGACATCTATACTTGGTAAGGAGTTTTCCTGACAGCATCTTATTTCCTGCCATGTTCTGTTTGTCTATTCTGAATTTGGAACGCCTTACCACAGTTGAAAATGTGGGGAAAGGATCAGTGGAATTTTATTGCTTTAGACAAATGGATAATGGCTATATTGTTCAGTCCTTCAGCAAAGCAACGGGATAAATTACTCATATTGTAAGCAATCAATGGCTTTGTAGTTGCTTGGAATGTCACTTCACTTGCGGAGTATGTAATCAGATTAATTTTGGAACAATAAAATAAGCAGTAAAACCACATCCATTAAACCTTTTGTAATACTTGATACTTGAAGGCATTTATTACATTATTGAGTGCTTCGAGAACAAATATTCCTAAATATTCCTAATATTGATTATATTCTTAAAATTTGGTTAGAAATGAATTAGTCGCTTGATTGTGCTTTGACAGTTTAAGAATTGCTTCTATTACACTGCAGTTACCCTCAAAACTAAGCTAATGGAATTGAGTTTCATCTCCATTTTAAAAACAGTCGGCAGGCATGAATAAAAGGAAATGTACAGCTCCTGCATCAAGCCAGTGATGCTAAAGGCCACTTCCGAAATATCTCTCCACATTTCTTATCCCATGAGTGCTCCTCCTAGCCTTCAAGAATCTTCTTGCCTGTGGCCAGTCCCTCTGTGACCCTTCTGCTCAGTTTTCCCTTCCCTCCCACTTAATGTTGCTTTTCTAGTTTAGGTCTATGGTGGAGCAGTTGGATTTCTGGAACTGCATTTCAGCATTAGTTCAGCACATCGATATTGACTCAGCGTTTTCGGGGCAAACAGCAATAAGTTCACCCATAGGCCCCAATATTAACAACGACAGTTTTCAATTGAGGGGTGGGGGTTTGGGAGGGCTGGTGCGGGAAAGTTTTGGATGGAAAACACAACTGTCTAGATTTCCCTGCCTGTTGTGAAGGTTGTAACCCCACAGGATATGACTTCTTTCATTTGAAGTAGGTGGGGTGGATAGAGACAAAAAGGGGGGAGGTTACCATCCTGAGGGGGAGCAGTGACCCCAAGGTGCACAGGGCACCCTCCAAAAAATGTTCCTCTTCTTCCTTCCCACGTTTTTCAAGAGTTGATTAAAAATAGCAGCCTTTTCACACTTGTTCAGCTTCAACCGACAACTGTATCAAGGCAGCGGAAACACGATGAGGCCCTTTGACCACCCTTTAATTGGGAAGTTGAGAGTCGCAGCAGCCCGGAGAGTGGGTGCACTAGTGGGCACATTACCCAACCATTACATTATGGGGAACAGGTTAGCATACGCAGGGAGCGGGTGGCTAACCACCCGTCACATTTGTCATACCCCTACCAAAAACGCACCTGACCCATAGAAAGGATTTGACTCATAGAATTCGCCACAGAATGAAGTGGCACTGTTTCTCTCCTCAGCACGCCTTTTCAGACTCCTCCCGCGAAGCAGTATTAAGCGCAAACAGCACCACCAGGCCCCATACCTCTAAAATTGCCGCGATGCCTTCTCTCAGCCTTTTTTAAGCCTGATTCTGAATCATCTGCGCTGGTCTGATCTAAATCAACCGATGGTACTCGATTACTACCCATCTGGTGGCCCTTTTGTTCCCAATACATAAGTGCTGTCTGCGGATAATGCTTCACCTCGCCAAGCTCTATTGACAGGGGTGAATCCCCAACCCGCAAGCAGCTGATGTAATCCCAATTTGAATCTGGTGCTCCCTCAACGTTCCCTGTTTCCAGATCCACAAAGCTGTTATTTTGCAGCACATGGTGATTTTCAAGTGTGCAGCATTTTGGACTTGGATTTGACTTATTGTCACGTGTACCGAGGTACAATGAAAAGTATTGTTCTACATACATACAGTCTAGACAGATCGTTCCATACATGAAAAAACATAAGACATACGATAAATGCACAATGTAAATACATAGTCACAGACTTTGGGTGAAGCATACAGAGTGCAGTACTACTCAGCAGAGAAGATGTGTGGGGTGATCAGTTCAGTCCATAAGAGGATCATTCAGGAGTCTGGTAACAGCGGGCATGAAGCTGTTTTTGAACCTGTTAGTGCGTGTTCTCAGACTTTTGTATCTCCTGCCCGATGGAAGAAGTTGGAAGAGAGAATAACCCGGGTGGGAGGGGTCTTTGATTATTCTGCCCGCTTTCCAATGCAGAGGGAGGTGTAGACAGAGTCAATGGGTGGGGGTTGGGTTTGAGTCATGGACTGGGCTGTGTTCACAATTCTGTAGTTTCTTACAGTCTTGGGCTTTGCAGTTGCCATTCCAGGCTGTGATGCAGCCAGATAGGATGCTTTCTATGGTGCATCTGTAAAAATTGTTAAGAGTCAATGTGGACATGCCGAATTTCCTGAGGAAGTATAAGCGCTGTTGTATTTTCTTGGACATAGCGTCGACATGGGTGGACAGGACAGATTGTTAGTGATGTGCACACCTAGGAATTTGAAGCTATCAACCATCTCCACCTCAGCACCTTTGATGCAGACAGAGATGTGTACGATACTTTGCTTCCTGAAGTCAATGACTAGCTCCTTAGATTTGCTGATGTGAGGGAAAGATTGTTGTTGTTACACCACTCCACCTGGTTCTCTATCTCCCTCCTGTATTCTGATGCATAGTTGTTCGAGATCCGACCCAGTACGTTTGTGTCTTGAACGGTGTTGGAGCAACGCTGCGTCTGCGGGGCTTCAATTCTTCAAATTATTCGAGGTTCCGCATGTATATGGTGCATCTTTAAAAACTCGAAATCTTCGAAAATTCATCTGGTGCTACCATGTTTTATTACCTTCTATGCTTTAAAAACAAGACATGGATCCTTCAAATAGGAGTGCTGAATAAAACTGTGGCCAGAATCTTACACTGATGGTATGACGGGTGCACGCACCCCTCAAAAACCGGCAAATCCACACAGGAAGATCCTGGTACGCCCCGGTGTCATCGCGTGTGATATGTCGGCAGGCGTGTACGAGGAGAATGCAAATGCATATCCACCAAAATAAAGCTGCCGGTCAAAGGGATTAAATGTCCTATTGATTTGAGTTTTGTGCGGCTCTTGTGACTGTTAAGTTGGCTTGCCAGCAACCCAAGCTGGCAGCCAATCTATGTTTGCCATTCTGTCTTCCGAAGGCCGGGATAAAAGGAGATGAGAGCAAAGGCGGGCTGAGTTGGTTGGAGTTAGTGAGAATCTGCAGCTGGGTTCAACTGGAGATTTGTCACCATTTGCAGTGCTTTCTTGTGAGGTTTTTGCACATTCTCTTGACTTATTTTTAAGGACGTTTTGGTTTCGTAAGATCTCCCTGATAATTTCAACTCATTGGCGCAGGGGACACCTCCTCACAGGAGGGGCCAAAGAGAGAAGAGGCCAGGTGGATGCAAGCATCATCTCAGAGGAGAGCCACAGGCACAGGGTGTCCAGAGTCAGCAGGGAGACAAGAAGGATGGGCCTGCAGAGATGCCACTATCCAGCTGCCCGAGTGCACAGGCAACAATCCAACTTCCTCAACCTGACAGAGGTGCAGTACCGCAGAAGGCTCCACCTCCCAAGGAAACCATCACTTCCATATGGCAGGTGATCGGGCTGGAGAAGGCCTCCAACTGTGTGGGTGGACACCCAATGTCTTTGGCTATCAAGATCATTGCACCCCTCAACCTTTATGCCTCCTGATCTTTTCAGGGGTCAATGTGTGATCTTCCAATCAGCTGCGCATAGTTGCGTCCAGCTGGTGACTGACACTGTGCTCAGGTGGCTCACACCCTTCACCCATTGCAGAATGGGTCAAACCAGCGAGGCTGAGGGAACCAGAGGCATTGCAGTTATTGCAGGTTCCCTCTGCACCCAGGTTTTCATTGATTGCACCCATGTGGCCATAAGGTGTTTTTTGGCCAGCCAGGTACCTTTGTCAATAGGAAGGGATATCACTCCATGAATGCTCAGATAGGGTGTGACCACAGGACTCAGATTCTGCAAGTTTCTGCAAGATTCCCTGGCAACTTTCTTGATGCCTACATACTGCGCCACTCACACGTGCCAAGACTGTTCTCGGCCCCAGCTCACCTAGATAGATGGTTGCTGGGTGACAAGCAATATCCCTTGAAAAGGTGGCAACTGAGGCAGCGAGGGCAGAAGCAGCAAAATTGCTGCCCTGTCTCCACGAGGACAATGATGGAGAGGACAATAGGGGGTTTGTGTAAAATAAGGTTCTGATATTTGGACTGCTCTAGGGTGGAAGCTGGCTCGGGGGTAGGGGGGGGGGGTGGGTGTGTGGCTTGCAGAGACCTTGCAATATCCGCCAGAGCACATGTCACTCACAGCCATCATGTATTGTGCATGGTCGCATAAGAGGATAGCACTGTAGCTTCACAGCACCAGGGTCCCAGGTTCGATTCCCCGCTGGGTCACTGTTTCCTCCAGGTGCTCCAGTTTTCTCCCACAATCCAAAGATGTGCAAGTTAGGTGGATTGGCCATGTAAAATTGCCCTTATGTCCAAAAAGGTTAGATGGGGTTATTGGGTTATGGGGATAGGGTGGAAGTGAGGGCTGAAGTGGGTCGGCGCAGATTCGATGGGCCGAATGGCCTCCTTCTGCACTGTATGTTTTATGCTCTATGTTATGTTCTATTCCAGTGGAATGCTTTTCAGAGTCCGAAGGAGCTTCAATTTGTTTCCTGAAAGCACAGGGAGAAGGTTCGACTCTCTCTCTCTCTCTCTTTCTCTCTCCTCTCTGTTATCTCCAGAAAAGTTGTGTATCTGAGGCTGTAGAGAACTTGAATGAATGAATCTACAGAAAAACCATCACAGGCTGCAAACAAAGACAAACACCTTCTTTCTCTCTCTCTCTCTCTCCAGAAAGCCTGTAGATGCTGCTTTCTGAAATCACAGAGGCCTGAATGAGCCCACAATAAAAGTCTCATACGGAACACAAATGTGAAGAGGAGTAAGGTGCTGGAAACCACCATCTTAATCAAAGATTCTTTTTTCCTTTTACTTCTGATATTTTACCCCTCCTGCTCTGTGTTTGTCTGTCTTCTGTTTTTGTGGAGGGGTGGGGGGGTCAAGTTAAAGTGGGAAATTAGGAATTAGATAACAGTTAACCAGTTGTATTGCTGCATATTTCATTATAGTTCTTGTGATAAATAAACAGTAATTGTGTTTACATTTACAAACATACTGGCTGTAATTATTGGACAGCTAACGGTCAAAGACTTTGGGTCTTTATCCAAGAATTATGGGTTAATTCACTTGTGTTGTGACTCCTGTGGAAATGATAGTGAAGGTGGTTATATAAGATTGCAATAGGACCTTGACCAATTGGGCCAGTGGGCCAATGAATGGCAGATGGAGTTTAATTTGGATAAATGGGAGGTGATGCATTTTGGTATATCAAATCAGGGCAGGACCTGCTCAGTTCATGGTAGGGAGTTGGGGAGAGTTACAGAACAAAGAGATCTAGGGGTACAGGTTCATAGCTCCTTGAAGGTGGAGTCGCAGGTGGACAGGGTGGTGAAAAAGGCACTCAGCGTGCTAGGTTTTATTGGTCAGAATATTGAATACAGTAGTTAGGACGTCTTTTTGAAGTTGTATAAGACATTAGTCAGACCACACATGGAATACTGTGTTCAGTTCTGGTTGCCCTATTGTAGGAATGATGTTGTTAAAGTAGAAAGAGTGCAGAAGAGATTTATGAGGATGCTGCCAGGACTTAATGGTCTGAGCTATAAGGAGAAGCTGGATAGGCTGGGACTTTTTTGTCTGGAGTGTAGGAGGCTTAGGGTTGATTTTATAGAGGTTTATTAAATAATGAGGGGCATAGATAAGGTAGCTAGTCAACACCTTTTCCCAAAGGTAGAGGAGTCTAATAATAATAGAACTAGAGAGCATAGGTTTAAGGTGAGAGGGGAGAGATACAAAAGAGACCAGAGGGGACATTTCTTCACACAGAGGGTGGTGAACATCTGGAATGAGCTGGCAGAGGCAGTGGTAGAGGCGGGTACAATTTTTTCTTTTAAAAAACAGTTAGACAGTTACATGGGCAGGGTGGGTATCGAGGGATATGGGCCAAATGCGGGCAAGTGGGACTAGCTTAGTCATAGAAACTGGGCGGCATGGACAAGCTGGGAAAAAGGGCCTGTTGTGACTCTATGACTGCGCACTAGCCCAGGGTGTCAAAACAATATATTGTTTTATATGTAGTTGGTGCAGTAAGGGTTAAAAGCTTGGGTTAGTGTGTGAATGAGTGCTGCTGTTGCATTTTTAAAAGTCCTGATTTGCAAGACAGCTAGGCTTTATGGGAGTCAGAAATGTAATTAAAGCATTGTAAAAGCTTGGGCTAATGGACTTTTGTTTGTATTAAGAGGGCTCCCTGCGGAGTATTTAATTAGAGATCTTTGTGTTCAATTAGTAAGATGATGTAAACTAATGGCAGGAGCTAGAGTAGCAGGCACTTTAGCAGAGAAGCAGCGATTGTTCAGTTGGTTCCGGGAAGTCAAACCATGAAGACAGTTTCTGAAGACTTTCACTAGATATCGTGCATTGTTCTGACAGGGTTCAGATCTATCTATTAAAACAGTCTCAAAGAACATTTTAAGCAACTATGGCTGGGTCTGCTAAGTGCATTTAAAAGTGGAGTAAGATCTGAGATGGTTCTTTTGTTTGAATAGAAGTAAAGATAGCAGTTAAGGGTTATTGTGTCACTGTATTGATGAGCATTGTTTGATTAGAATTATTTAAGGGATAATTGGAAGCTATTTTCTTGTGTGATGTTAAATATATTCTAATACGGTATTAGTAATTATGTTTGCTATAATACACCATATCCCTATTTTGTGCGAAATCACTCGCAGAGCCACCGTTGGGGTCTGGTCTGGGATTGTAATAAAGGGAGAAACCATAATTGGACCAGGAGGACACTGAGGCAGGTGCACTTGCCTCAGAAGAGGAATCAAAAGATGATTGATGGGGAGCCCAGGTAGGCACATGGTGAGAAAGAGGAGCCAGACTTGACGAACCTTCAGTGAGGCAGGGGCACTAAGGAAGCTTCAATTCAACACTCCTTCAGCTAATCAGCCAAGGCTTGCCTTCCTTCAGAGCCCAAGAGCACTGCATCCTGCGCAATCATTTCAGACAATATCGTGCCATGATTCCAATGTCACCTCTCTATCTCTGCAATAAATTTTGCTGCTCCTGAAGACTATGAGGCATTGATGAGCGACACGGTGGCACAGTGATTAGCTCTGCTGCCAAACAGTGCCAGGGACCCAGGTTTAATTCTGGCCTTGGGTGATTGTCTGTGTGGAGTTTGCACATTCCTGCCTTGTCTGTGTGGGTTTCCTCTGGGTGCTCTGCTGTCCTCCCACAGTCAAAGATGTGCAGGTTAGGTGGATTGGCCATGCTAAATTGCCCCTAAGTTTCCAAAGGTTAGGATTTTTAGCGGCTGCGGCGTGCTGACGGTGTCCATGGCGCAGGATGGCAGATTCCTGAGGATTCGTAGGTAGGTCTCACAGTTACCGGGTTCCAAACCTGGTACTATGATGTGTTGGGTGCTCTGCTACACAGACGAACCAACACGGTTGCGGATGGTACAACTCAGTTTTATTACGAACATATATTTACAGTGGTAAACTGGTTACTGTGGTTCGATCATAACCCTTGAATCTGTGGACCTATTCCTAACACTATCTTGGAGTGGCACTCAGCACATGGTGGATATCTGAGTGGCTTGCTGTGCCCTGAGCTGTCTTCTGCTGGAATGCCCAGGAAGTGTCGTGTTCCCTGTTTTGTAATATGTATGCTCTTGCCTGTGATTGACTGTGGTGTTGTGTGTGTGTTGATTGGTCCGTTGATCTGTCCATCAGTATGTATGTATGTTTGCACTATGATGTTTACCTGAATATCATGACAGTGGGGTTACGGGGATAGGGCAGGGAATTGGACCAAGGTAGTGTCCTCATGAGAGCATGATGTGCCCTGCACCACCACCTGAGCCAATGCGCTATTATCAGCGTGCCAGTATCAGTGCTGGTGATTGGTGCAGAGAGAGGGTGTGATGCGGATGCGTTTGTCAGTGAGACCGACTCAGGGGTTAATGGAGGGTCCTGGGTGGTCCCAGCTGACTCTGGAGGATGGCTCATCTGAGGGAGGAAAACTATTTTTCAGTATTATTTCTCATCACATGGTCAATGTCCATGCTAGACGGTCAGGCTTGACTGATATCAAAAGTATCATAGTGGCTTTGTGAGTTTTGAATCACCGGGGACTTTTTCTCAGAAGTCCTTATGAGGGACGATGCAACCCTACATTCTTTTCTATCTCTGCGTGTCCTACTTGATTCCACCAACCTCTTAGCTTCCTCTCAAATGCCTGCCTCTCTGCAACCTGAGGACCTTCCTTTGCGTCCATCGTCGAGCTCCAGGGCCTATTTCATGACTGGTTTGGATTACCAGGTTGGCCACTACACCATCAATTGCAGGTGGCTCAGTGTTATTATAGTTTGTTATCTCTGGAAGTACTCAACCCTTCACATCCAACACAATACCATGCTCTCCCCACAACCTTTCACCACTGCAAACCATGTTGGCATTCCCGACATCTTTCCGCCTCAGATCCTCCGATGGGCCCAAGATTTCTTATCTTATCTCCCAGCTGTAACATGCTCGCTTCCACACTTTTCCACACTGGATCATGCCAACTCAGGACAGTTACCCATATTAGAGTTCTGTTCCCAAATGCATGTAGCATAATAAATAAAATATTCACAATTTGCACAAATTCAGTTTAAAGAGTTTAATCTCGCAGCCATTGGCAGACCTGACATCCAAACTGTGTATGACTACAAATCCAAGTCTGCAGGAATTTCAGAAAGAAAGTTTCATAAAATCAGCAGAGCAACTTTAATGATAATAGATCAGTTGCAGCAATAGAAAGAAGAAGCCTCAGTAAAAGGGACCAGGGAACACTCTGGGGTGAAATGGGTGTGGTGAGATTGGCTGCAGAATTACAGTTTGAAAAAGCTCAAACCTAGTCCACCCCTTTCAGCACAGGGCAGCACAGGAACAGACAGCCAGCCTGTTTCCAGGAAATAGGTTGGCAAATTGAATATTTTAATGAGACTGACAGCATCAGGTTGAACCTGCTTCATAGATTGGTCATACTAGGGCTAATCAGCTGGCTTGTAATGCAGACCAAGGCCAGCAGCGCAGGTTCAATTCCCGTACCGGCCTCCCCGAACTGGCGTCGGAATGTGGCGACTAGGGCCTTTTCACAGTAAATTCATTGAAGACTACGTGTGACAATAAGCGATTATTATGTCTGTGAAGCATCGCAATACCCAGTTTTTCAGGGAAGGCTGGGGCATCTTCTTGGGGAAAACCAATGCCCTCACAGGCGTTCTAAGTGTTGTAGGATGTCTTTAAATAGGTATATCCATAATTTGTCTCCATCATCAGATAGAGTATGATGTCAACTATTGTGTGACATGGTAGTTAGACACTAAACAAGATGCACTCGTAAGAGTTTCCAGCAATGTATATATACTACTGTCATCTTTGAATAAAGACCTCACAGGCCTGAATTTTACCCATGTCAGGCATCCGAGGCAGACGGCACCAGAGTTTGGTTGCATTTTCCGCTTCTACCTGAGATCGACCAAAGGACACAATGTCACACTGACTGGCCAATTAAGGGTTAGGCAGAATGAAACGTACCTGGACATAGGTGCTGCGAGGCTGACAGGGATGAAAGTGGGAACGTGGCTGGGTGCCGGGTCCAATGTGTACCTGGCGGGTTTAAAGGCAGCTGAGTCAAACCACAGTGAGCACCCCACAATGGCAGCAGTACCCGGGAGACACACCAGGCGAGAGGACAATGCTATTGGGTAGTCAGCTGGCCCAATTCAGGACCAGGCATGAATCATTTTGCAATTCACCCATTCCACTCCTGATAGTGAGTTCCGACCTCGCTCAAAAATGGCAAGAATCTCTTTAAGCCTAATATCCATTCATTTCAATCTCATTAACGAGATTGAAATTGAATGCAATGACCTCCCAGGAACTAACCGTCTCCTTGTGAGAAGTCACGTAGACGTTGTTTAGTACTCCATTTCAAAAATGGGAAGTTGGCGCAATGGCTACGAGGGGAAGTGAGTAGCCATTTCCATTTTCCGACATGCAGCTCAAAGACACCAGAACTGTTGCCCTCGTGTTCAGGGGGGGAACCCCTTGAGGAATTTAACTTGATCAAGGGGCTGAAGAGTTCCAGGTCAGGGAGGGTCAACCTTATAGAAGACAGGTTTAGAAAAAGGATCTGGATTGGCGCGGGCTGGGAGGGCTGAAGGGCCTGTTCCTGTACTGTAATTTTCTTTGTTCTTTGTTTTTTCTTTCTGCTGGAGCGGGTGAGGGGCTTTGTATCTGTGAGACCTTCAAGCCATCTTTAAATATTGTGAAGCCCCATAACACGGGCAACCACAGCTGCAGCCTGTCTGTCCTAACAAACACTTCCAGGAAAGAGCCCTGCTGTGGCTTCTATCCTCAAAGTCAATTTCACTCCCTTTAACTGTGAACAGCCTCTAACTTCATAGCTAAAGGCTATTTCAAATGAGGGTTTAGCCTTTTAGGTGTGATAGCACTTCACACTCCTCAACTCTCAAGTTCCTCCTCGAGGGCACAGGTGCCATGACTCAGAGGATACTTATTGTATTGCATATCCAGCAAACGTTGGTCCCTGAACAATGTGCCTGAACTCACGGAGTATCAAGACCATAGATACAGCTGCCAACCACCTAACACTTAAGAGCAGAGCTTCACCACTGTGGATCTTCTCACAGCCAAAGGGTAAGTGTGTGGATGAGCAGTGGGCACCTAGCATCGTCTCCCTAATGTTCCTGGCAGAGGTCTGGGGATGAGGGTCTCTGGATGTGACCGGGGATGAGTGTGCAGAGCAAGGTTTGCCACCACGACTGGCTCGCTGAATGGCATTCTGGGAGAAGATGGGACATTCATGGGAAGGATGGGGGAGGCTTGGGGATTTGAGGGCCCCGGATGGAAGCCCTAACTGATTGTTGTCTCTCCTTCTCCAATTACTTCCAATATTTCTCTGTTTGCTGGTGTTGATCCCGCCGAGGCTACCCTCATATTGCTTGAGGCAGCCAAGGCGGGCAGATGCCGGAGACGGCAGCACTGCCAACACAGGCTGGAGACGGCACCACATGTGCAGGGGGCCGCTGTACACCCTGAAAACCCGGCTGCCCATCTGGCTGAGGAGGAACTCAGCAAGGGAGGCCAGCCATGGCCCAAGGTGTACAGGCGCCGTTGGTCATTCAAGGAACTGATTGAAAGCATGTGTCGCAGAAGACTGCGTCTCAGCCGAGAGATAGTGCAGCGCCTGTAGCACGCCCTTGCAGACTTGGAATCCTGTGGAGGAGGAGGACGTCCGCTGCTGGCGACCGTGAAGCTCACTGCAGCCCTGAACGTTTATGACACAAGGTAATTCCAGGACTCGAGTGGGGACCTGTGTGGCATGTCCCAATCGTCCGCCCACAGGTGTATCTGGGGGGTTACGGATGTTCTGTATGCCTGGGCATCCAACTATATCATCTTCCAGCTGGACCAGGCCCAACAAGATGCATGGGGTGCAGGACTTGCTGCCAATGCTGGGATGCCCCAGGTCCAGAGGGCAATTGATGACACTCATGTCATCCTGCGAGCACCGGGGAATCAGAAAGTGCTCTATATTAACAGTAAGGGGTTCCACTCCCTGAATGTTCAGATCATGTATGACCACCACCTCTGGAAGGCCTGGAGCCCTGTTGACTTACTGGAATTACTGGCCTCGCCATAACACCCTGTTCTTCCCAGTGCCCAGTGTCAGGAGAAGGGGGGAGGTGGGATTAAAAACAACTGCAGACCGCCATAATCTCCTTGGTGGCAGACCCTGGGATGGCCTCCAGCGCTTCCTCCTCCTGAACGGTGACCGTTGGGCCCTGGTGGACTCCATGGGACAAGGAGCAGCTGGAGTGAGTTCTAGAGGCCTCTGAGTCTTTTGGCGCTGCCAGTCCTGAAGGCTCCCGATTATCTGCAACATGGTGTTGACATGCTTAGCAATGCTCCTCTGTGACTGGGCCTCGCTCTGTCCATCTGCATCTGGGACACACCCCTCAGCGACTGGGACATGTTGGGTGGCACAGTAGCACAGTGGTCAGCACAGTTGTTTCACAGGTCCAGGGTCCCAGGTCCCAGGTTCGATTCCCGGCCTGGGTCACCCTAACCCTAATCGTCTGTGCGGTGTCTGCACTCTGCACATTCTCCTCGTGTCTCTGTGGGTTTCCTCCGGGAGCTCCGATTTCCTCCTACAGTCCAAAGATGTGCAGGTCAGGTTTGGCTATGCTAAATTGCCCTTAGTGTCCAAAAAGATTTGGTGGGGTTACTGGGTTATGAGGATAGGGTGGAGGTGTGGGCTTGGGAAGGCTGCTCTTTTCAAGGGCCGGTGCAGACTCGATGGGATGAATGGCCTCCTTCTGCACTGTAGATTCTATGATTCTATGATGTTGAGGCCCTCGGCCATGGTCATTACAAACTGAGCCATACCTTGGACATCAGCACTCCAGATGCAGACATCATAATCCAAGGTTTCCACTGTGGTCACCACCCTAGCAGCCCGGCCTTGTTGGCATGAATTGTTGGCACCATCTCCTGTGCCTGCAGCCTCCAATAAGCCTTGCAGTCGCTGGAGTGCCGCTGACACCCCCTCCTAAATCTCACAGCTGTGTGCTATCATCTTCACACTCCTCAACTCTCAAGTTCCTCCTCGAGGGCACAGCTCTGGGAGAACCAGAGTCAGGGCATCTGGCTGGGACCCAGATAAGTCTTGAGATCCAGAAGACCTCCGATTGCTGTCTCCCTTGGATGTTTCTGCCTCCATCTGTTGTGCATCAGCAACTGTGTGGTGCTCACCAGATTGTGCCCCAGAGGCCTGTCCACTAATGTCACACACTGAGGTCTCTACTGGTGGAAGGTGCGGGTGACGGCTGTCACGCCCGCATGGTGGTCTCCTCGGAGCTCTCTCTGAGGTGATCTCTTAGGTGGCGAGGAGGTGACGATTCCGGATGACCCGGCCCCATCAGAAGGAGATCCTGCGAGAGAATGGACATGTGGTCAGTGAGAAGGAGAGGTCATTTTGTCTCGCCAATGTAGCCATTGAGAAACACCCCACCAAACGCACCCAAAATCACACTTCAAAACTTTTCCATTGAATCCCTCCCGTGGTCAGTGAGAGGGAAGTATAATTTTGTCTGACATGAACTACTCACTTGAGACAGGTCATTAGGAGTGAAGGGCAATGGATCCTCAACTCTCTGATGCAGGTTAATCTCACTGTCGGTGACTGCACTCTCCTTGGACGACACCACGATTTCCAGGGCCTGTTTCTCATCGGAGGCGAGGGTTCGAATCTCTGACACACCGCTCCCCAGCTTGGCCCTTTTCCATTTATTATGGTCCAACTTCTCCTGCAGGGGCAAAGACAGGGCATTGTGAGTCACACACTTGTTGGGTCAGGGGTCTAAACCAGGTGGCATGTGTGTGTACAGCACCTGGACATGAAGGGGTTGCTAATGGGTAGCAGAGGGTTCTGAAAATCGATTGTGGGTATATCACAAAGTGTCAGCCAGTGATTTGTGGGGCAGGGTGGTGGTGGGGAGGGAGGTTGGGAATTTGGGGGGTGGAAGGTGGAACTGATGCCAGGAGAACGATGGTAACTTAACATGCAGCTCTTTGGAGGCCATTGGTCTTCTTCTGACATTGGACAGTGGTCCTCTTATTGTGCTGCATGCACTGACAGCCACTGCCACTGCCTCTCATGTGGCATTGCTAACCCTGCTGCTGGTCCTCCGACCCCCTCAGAGGAACAGGGTGGCCCGCCTCTCATTCACAGCGTTGAGAAGCCTTGTGAAGTCGCCATTGTGGTGATATGCATCACTGTACATACACAAGTGGGCTAATGTAAATACACTATGACTAAGTAACCATTAGAGGGAGCACCAGAGATGTCATGACACACAGACATACAGCCAATGGGTCATTACAACAGGACACAACCAATGGGTAATCAGAACACCCAGAGGTGGCATTACCACAAGGGGGCACTTCACAACCCATATAAAAGGACAGGGCACACATGCTCTGCCTCTTTCCACAGACCCACAACTAGAGAGTACACCAGGGTTGATCAGAAGCATCACACCCAGCACGTGGCTTAGAGCAGACTGGTTTAATTAAACTGAGTTACTACAGTTAGATTAGCAGGAGAGTCAAACTCATTTAAGAACTGTGTTAATAGTTCAATAAACATATTGAACTCATTACAAAGTCTGGACCTTCCTTCCTGGAACTCCAGGCATGGGAACCTGGATTGTAGTTTTAGGGTACGGGAGAATGAGAGTATAGAGGTCAGAAGCACAGATTTGACTTCGCAGGAGGGGGCCAGTGTTCAGGTAGGTGGTTTGAAGTGTGTCTACTTCAATGCCAGGAGTATACGAAATAAGGTAGGGGAACTGGCAGCATGGGTTGGTACCTGGGACTTCGATGTTGTGGCCATTTCGGAGACATGGATAGGGCAGGGACAGGAATGGATGTTGCAGGTTCCGGTGTTTAGGTGTTTTAGTAAGCTCAGAGAAGGAGGCAAAAGAGGGGGAGGTGTGGCGCTGCTAGTCAAGAACAGTATTAAGGTGGCGGAGAGGATGCTAGATGGGGACTCTTCTTCCGAGGTAGTATGGGCTGAGGTGAGAAACAGGAAAGGAGAGGTCACCCTGTTGGGAGTTTTCTATAGGCCTCCAAATAGTTATAGGGATGTAGAGGAAAGGATGGCGAAGATGATTCTGGATAAGAGCGAAAGTAACAGGGTAGTTATTATGGGAGACTTTAACTTTCCAAATAGTGTCTGGAAAAGATATAGTTCGAGTACATTAGATGGGTCGTTTTTTGTACAATGTGTGCAGGAGGGTTTCCTGACACAATATGTTGACAGGCCAACAAGAGGCGAGGCCACTTTGGATTTGGTTTTGGGTAATGAACCAGGCCAGGTGTTCGATTTGGAGGTAGGAGAGCACTTTGGGGACAGTGACCACAATTCGGTGATGTTTACGTTAATGATGGAAAGGGATAAGTATACACCGCAGGGCAAGAGTTATAGCTGGGGGAAGGGCAATTATGATGCCATTAGACATGACTTGGGGGGGATAGGTTGGAGAAGTAGGCTGCACGTGTTGGGCACACTGGATAAGTGGAGCTTGTTCAAGGAACAGCTACTGCGTGTTCTTGATAAGTATGTACCGGTCAGGCAGGGTGGAAGGCGTCGAGCGAGGGAACTGTGGTTTACCAAAGAAGTGGAATCTCTTGTTAAGAGGAAGAAGGAGGCCTATGTGAAGATGAGGTGTGAAGTTTCAGTTGGGGCGATTGATAGTTACAAGGTAGTGAGGAAGGATCTAAAGAGAGAGCTAAGACGAGCAAGGAGGGGACATGAGAAGTATTTGGCAGGTAGGATCAAGGAAAACCCAAAAGCTTTCTGTAGGTATGTCAGGAATAAAAGAATGACTAGGGTAAGAGTAGGGCCAGTCAAGGACAGGGATGGGAAGTTGTGTGTGGAGTCTGAAGAGATAGCCGAGATACTAAATGAATATTTTTCGTCAGTATTCACTCAGGAAAAAGATAATGTTGTGGAGGAGAATGCTGAGACCCAGGCTATTAGAATAGATGGCATTGAGGTACGTAGGGAAGAGGTGTTGGCAATTCTGGACAGGCTGAAAATAGATAAGTCCCCGGGGCCTGTTGGGATTTATCCGAGGATTCTCTGGGAAGCCAGGGAAGAGATTGCTGGGCCTTTGGCTTTGATTTTTATGTCATCATTGGCTACAGGAATAGTGCCAGAGGGCTGGAGGATAGCAAATGTGGTCCCTTTGTTCAAGAAGGGGAATAGAGACAACCCAGGCAACTATAGACCGGTGAGCCTCATGTCTGTTGTGGGTTAAGTCTTGGAGGGGATTATAAGAGACAAGATTTATAATCATCTAGATAGGAATAATATGATCAGGGATAGTCAGCATGGCTTTGTGAAGGGTAGGTCATGCGTCACTAACCTTATCGAGTTCTTTGAGAAGGTGACTGAACAGGTAGACGAGGGTAGAGCAGTTGATGTGGTGTATATGGATTTCAGTAAAGCGTTTGATAAGGTTCCCCACGGTAGGCTATTGCAGAAAATACGGAGGCTGGGGATTGAGGGTGATTTAGACATATGGATCAGAAATTGGCTAGCTGAAAGAAGACAGAGGGTGGCGGTTGATGGGAAATGTTCAGAATGGCGTTCAGTTACAAGTGGCGTACCACAAGGATCTGTTCTGGGGCCGTTGCTGTTTGTCATTTTTATGAATGACCTAGAGGAGGGCGCAGAAGGGTGGGTGAGTAAATTTGCAGACGACACTAAAGTCGGTGGTGTTGTCGACAGTGCGGAAGGATGTAGCAGGTTACAGAGGGACACAGATAAGCTGCAGAGCTGGGCTGAGAGGTGGCAAATGGAGTTTAATGTAGAGAAGTGTGAGGTGATTCACTTTGGAAGGAATAACAGGAATGCAGAATATTTGGCTAATGGTAAAGTTCTTGGAAGTGTGGATGAGCAGAGGGATCTAGGTGTCCATGTACATAGATCCCTGAAAGTTGCCACCCAGGTTGATAGGGTTGTGAAGAAGGCCTATGGCGTGTTGGCCTTTATTGGGAGAGGGATTGAGTTCCGGAGTCATGAGGTCATGTTGCAGCTGTACAAAACTCTGGTACGGCCGCATTTGGAGTATTGCGTACAGTTCTGGTCACCGCATTATAGGAAGGACGTGGAGGCTTTGGAGCGGGTGCAGAGGAGATTTACCAGGATGTTGCCTGGTATGGAGGGAAAATCTTATGAGGAAAGGCTGATGGACTTGAGGTTGTTTTCGTTAGAGAGAAGAAGGTTAAGAGGAGACTTAATAGAGGCATACAAAATGATCAGGGGGTTGGATAGGGTGGACAGTGAGAGCCTTCTCCCGCGGATGGATATGGCTGGCACGAGGGGACATAGCTTTAAACTGAGGGGTAATAGATATAGAACAGAGGACAGAGGTAGGTTCTTTACGCAAAGAGTGGTGAGGCCGTGGAATGCCCTACCTGCAACAGTAGTGAACTCGCCAACATTGAGGGCATTTAAAAGTTTATTGGATAAGCATGTGGATGATAATGGCATAGTGTAGGTTAGATGGCTTTTGTTTCGGTGCAACATCGTGGGCCGAAGGGCCTGTACTGCGCTGTATCGTTCTATGTTCTATGTTCTATGTTTGTCAAAGCATACATCAAGGAAGCAGCTTATGCTACACGAAGAAGCATAACACAACAGCCATCCCCAAAGCGGGAAGCAGGTCTGCATGCTGCCATGCTTGTGTGTTGACTGGGAGAGAGTGGGTGAGTGAGTGGTGAGGGAGTGGTGAAGAAGCTTTAAAAAGTAACTCCCCCTTGTTAGCGGCGAGCTGCAGAGGCACAAGTCGGGTGAATCAGATGGGGGCAGCCTGTAATGTTGAGAATCTCGTGGGGGCTCATTTTTGGCACTAAGTGCCGTTGAATACAGGCCGCGAACTCGCCAATGCAGCTATAGAACCTTAGAACCATTGAACTGCTATAGGAGGCCATTCGGCCCATAGAGTCTGCACGACCCTCTGAAAGAGTACCCTACCGAAGCCCACTTCCCTGCCCCATCTCCATAAATCAACCTAACCTCCACATATTTCGACACTAAGGGGCAATATTTTATCACACACCTTTTTACCTGCACATCTTTCGACTGTGGGAGGAAACCTTAGCACCCGGAGGGAATCCACGCAGATATGGGGAGAATGTGCAAACTCCACACAGTCATCCAAGGCTGGAATTTATCTGGGTCCCTGGCACTGTGAGGCAGCAGTGCTAACCACTGTGCCACCATGCCATCGCAAAACCCCCTCCAAAAAGTGCCCAAAACCGAACTTGGAAACTTTTCAGTTGAATCGCGCTCTATGTTAATAAATATATCCAGGGATCAGGGAAAAATTCCAGCCATCATCCTTGATGTAAATTTCTTTGGTTCCATGATTTTAAGAGGTTATTTAGCTAGAAATTAAAATCATGTATTTAAGCTTTAATTCTTATAATTTTTCACATGATTATTCACCGTTAATGAATTGTCAATGCTATTGTTACATTTTTTGATGTAGCCACAAAGAAAAGTGTCAGAAGTGGCACATGTCGAGTTTGTATATCAGAGTGCAAGGGGTTTATTTATAACAGATTTTTTTCAAACTTTTTTTCCTGTGACCCACTTTTACCAACCTGTCGACCTTCGGGATCCACGCCAATTGTCCTTCGCGACCCACGCCGACCGACCTTCGCGACCCACGCCTGCCGACCTTCATGACCCACGCCAACTGACCTTCGCGGCCCATGCTGAACAACCTTCACGACCCACGCCAACCTAACTTCGCGACCCACGCCTGCCAACCTTCGCTACCCACTCCTGCCGACCTACGTGATCCACGCCTGCCGACCTTCACGGCCCACGTCAACCGACCTTCACAACCCACGTCTTCGACCTTCATGACCCACAAAACACTCTGATGATGTCATTGTATAACACGTGACATTACACCAGCCAATGGTGTTATTCTGACATAAAACGCCACTTGCTCTTTACTCCTTTTGTGTCCCCAGCGTTTTTACTTAATCAAACACTTTAACACAGATCCAACCCTTAATGCCATAAATAACATTGCTATGTGATGGATATATATATACATTAGTAAAACAGTCTCTTGGGTGGATGTCTGTCAGCTTTGGCAGACCACGAGGTTCAGGAACTGGTTCTTAGAGGTACTAGAAGTGTCTTCCTGTACCCTGGTTGGTATTATATCAGGCAAAACCAACTCAGAAACTGCCTCTGGTGTCGTGTTATTCAGCCTGGGGTAACACGGACTGCAACAGGATGCAGATGAACTGTAAAGCATACAACAAACGTAGGCGTTGGTTCAATACAATTTATTGAACTTCTGTAACAATGCACACAGCTGGCTGTGGGTTGACACTCTACGACTAAGTGTACTAACTCTAACTTACTCTACCAGGCTAGCTCTGATCCACGCGGAGAAGGTGCTGACTGATATATACACCCTGACTGTCACTACAGTTGTCACCAGTGGAAAGAGGCGGAGTGTTGATGCCTCATGTGTTTTATAGTTGGGAGCCCCCCTCTGGTGTTCTGTCTGGTGATTGGTTGTGTTCTGTCCTGTATGTTGATTGGCTAACACCTGGGTGTCTGTCTCTGCCTGTTTTTACCTCATGATGTGCATGGGTGCATATATGACATCCTCCCTTTTAAAAAAAAAATTGTCAGTTGCTTAGAGCATATACGACATATTTACAGATATAACTATTTACAGCAAATGGCCAGTGAATGCATATGTACGTGTGAGGTGTCCAGCGTGCAGATACAGAACAATATGTACAAAGGAAATATTTATAAATCAAATCTCTGGGGCTGGCGTCGGATCCTTGTCGACCATCTGAGAGGTGGAGGTGGGGACGACGGCGCCTTGACAGGCGGGATTGCAGCCAGATTGGTGGCCGCGTGGAGCGAGGTGTCCGGAAAAGGCATAACGACAGCTGGGAATGTGAGATCCGGTGGTGGGCAGGCAAGTTTGCGTGGTGCCCTTCTGTTGCGCCTGACAATGGATCCATCAGCCATGCGAACCTGGGAGCAGCCTGTCGAACAACAACAGTTGGGGCTGACCAGCCTCCACCAGGCACCTTGATGCGAACAGCATCTTCCGGAGAGAGCACAGGCAAATCAGTAGCATGAGCATTGTATGTCAGCTTTTGCTGGTTTCTGAATTGCTGCACCTTTTGCAGCACTGGGAGGTGATCCACATCAGGTAAATGAATGGTCGGAACAGTCGTCCGCAGGTCATGATTCATAAAGAGTTGTGCCGGAGACATACCGGTGGACAGAGGGGTTGCCCTGTACGCCAGGAGCGTAAGGTTAAAGTCAGAAGCTGAGTCCGCAGCCTTGCAGAGCAGTTGCTTCACGATATGGACCTCTTTTTCGACCTTCCTGTTAGATTGCGGGTAATGCGGGCTCAAGGTAATGTGCTTGAACTGGTTTAGCTTCGCGAAGTTGGACCACTCTTGGCTGTAGAAGCAGGGACCGTTGTCGCTCATGACCGTGAGCGGAATACCATGCCTGGCAAATGTCTCCTTGCAGGCCTTGATAACAGTCCATGATGTGAGGTTGGACAGTTTCACAATTTCGGGGTAACTCGAGAAGTAGTCAATTATAAGCACATAGTCACACCCATTGGCGTGAAAAAGGTTGATTCCCACCTTAGACCACGGAGAGGTCACGATGTTGTGTTGCTGGAGTGTTTCTTTGGGCTGAGCAGGCTGGAAACGCTGGCAAGTCGCACAATTGAGGCCCATGTTGGATATGTCCTCGTTGATGCCAGGCCAATAGACAGCCTGCCGGGCACTGCGCCGGCATTTCTCGATACCGAGGTGTCCCTTGTGGATCTGTTTGAACACTAAGCTCTGGAGGCTGTGAGGAATAACAATACGATCCAGCTTGAGGAGGATCCCCTCGACAACTGTTAGGTCATCCTTGACATTAAAGAACTGGGGGCATTGCCCTTTCTGCCAACCATTTGCAAGGTGATGTATGACCCGCTGCAGAAGAGGGTCATTGGCAGTCTCTTCTCGAATGTTGATGACTCGTTCGTCTGAGGCCGGGAGGTTGCTGGCACACAGTTGCACCTGAACCTCAATTTGACGGATGAAGTCGACCTGTTCACAGGGCGAGGTGATGGCGCGAGACAGGGCATCCGCAATGATTAGTTCCTTGCCCGGTGAGTAAACCAATTCGAAATCATACCTGCGGAGTCAAAGGAGAATGCACTGAAGCCTGGGCATCATGTCATTCAAGTCCTTGTGAATGATATGGACTAGGGGTCTGTGGTCAGTCTCTACTGTGAAGGTTGGTAGACCGTAGACGTAATCATGGAACTTTACAATACCGGTGAGGAGGCCCAGGCACTCTTTCTCTATCTGAGCATACCTCTGCACAGTGGGAGTCATGGCCCTGGTCGCATAGGCCACTGGAGCCCAGGATGAGGAGCCATCCTTCTGGAGGAGCACCGCACCAATGCCGTCCTGGCTTGCGTCCGTGGAGATTTTTGTCTCCCGCTCCGGGTCAAAAAACTCTAGTACCGGAGCAGTGGTGAGCTTTGCCTTTAACTCGAGCCACTCCGCTTGACGTGTGGGTAGCCACTGGAAGGCATTGGACTTCTTCACCAGATGCCTGAGAGCCGAGGTGTGTGGTGCGAGGTTGGGAATGAACTTTCCCAAGAAGTTAACTATACCCAGGAAGCGGAGTACCGCCTTTTTGTCTTCCGGGGTCTTCATGGTGTTGATGGCCTTGACTTTGTTCGAGTCCGGTTGCACGCCCTGCTGGGATATTTGATCACCCAAAAACTTGATTGATGACATGCCAAAGGAGCATTTGGCCTTGTTCAACTTGAGGCCGTTAGCATGGATGCGTCTAAAGACCTGTTGGAGACGAGGTATGTGTTCCTCTGGGGTCGTGAGGAACACCTAATGACATCATCACCATAAACTCGCACACCCTCAATGCCCTCCAGCATCTGTTCCATGATCCTGTGAAAGATTTCACAGGCTTAAACAATACCAAACGGCATGCGGTTGTAACAGTACCTTCCGAAAGGTGTATTAAACGTGCAGAGCTTCCTGCTGGACTTGTCCAGTTGTATCTGCCAGAAGCCACGCAATGCATCTAGCATCTGTGCCATCTCACTGGTTAGCTCCTCCTGCTTCGGGATCGGGTAGTGTTCCCGCATTATGTTTCGGTTAAGATCTTTGGGATCTGTACATCTGCGCAGTTCTCCAGAGGGCTTCTTCACACAGATCATCGAGCTGACACAGTCAGTCGGTTCCGTCACTTTAGAGATGATGCCCTGGTCTTGGAGCTCCTGCAGCTGCGCCTTTAAATGGTCCTTCAGAGGAGCCGGCACCCGGCGTGGTGCATGGATCACAGGCGTGGCACCAGGCCTGACTAAGATTTTGTAGCGGTACGACAGCGTGCCCATCCCACTGAACACATCCTGCTATTGTGACAGGATTTTGTCAATGTCAGCCTGAAGATTCATATTGGCAGAGGACATGGCATGTACGCGCTGGACGAGATTGAGTAGCTTGCATGCATGGGCGCCAAGCAGGGAAGCCTTGTCAGGCTTGACAATTTCGAATCGCAGTGTGGCTTTGATGGCCTTGTTGGAGACATGCAGGTGACAAGACCCTAACGCAGTAATGGCATTGCCATTATAATCAAGCAGCTGGCAGGCCGGTGGAAGAATTTTTGGCTGCCTTTGGATGCGAGAAAGATCTGCTTGAGATATGAGATTGGCTGAAGCACCAGTGTCCAGCTTGAACCGGATGCTGCATTGGTTGACTTGTACGACAGCACGCCATTCATCTGCAGAATCCACGTTGAGGATGGGTAGGCGTGTTGCTGAATTTGAGGAGGCCTTGTCATACGTGGTAATGATGCCCACACGCTTTGGGGACTCCAGGCAGTCGTCCTCTGGATCCGTGGTGTTACCAGGTTCCGAATGCAGCAGCCCTTGCTGCACACTTGCGGAGTGCTGATGCCTCGTGTGTTTTATAGTTGGAAGCCCCCCTCTGGTGTTCTGTCTGGTGATTGGCTGTGTTCTATCCTGGATGTTGATTGGCTAACCTGGGTGTCTGTCACTGCCTGTTTTTACCTCATGATGTGCATGGGAGCATATTATGACATCTGGTTGCGTGGATGATTCTGTCGTAACAGATCCTATAATTTCAAGTTTAAGTCTTTAAGTTGGGCAAGTCACTGTCCATACTCTCTGTGGTGAAAACAACAGGTACAGATTCCATACTCTCACTACATATAGACAATAATTGGTCAACGTACCAACACCAAATTTGTTCATCGTCAGATTGTACAGTGTATGAAATCGGACCTATTTTGGCTAATACAATTGCTGGAGTCCATTTTTCACCTGAGGTGTAATTTCGTGCAAGTACATGTTCCCCACAGTCAAAGACTCAGATTTTGGAATGTTGTCTCTTCTAGCCACTTGTGTTTGATGTTGGTACCTATCTCTGAAGTTGAAGGGGTGTCAAAAGGTTGAACTCTGCGTGGTTTTCTTTTGAAGATTAATGCCCAACATTATAATCAACCAGCAGCGAGCGAACGGATCACCTTATATGACCCAAAAATCGTTGTTATGGGATGATGGTTAGCCAACAGAATAAATTGACTTCCAAATAAATTATGGAGGCACCTTCAAATACCAAAATAATGCTGAGAACTCCTTTCTCAAGTTGAGTATAGTTAGACTCAGCGATAGTCAACTTCCTGAAAACAAATGCTATTGTTCGCTCTTCACCTGAAGGCATTATATGCGAGATAACTGCTCTAACTCCACAGGGCGGTGCATCGCAAGCAAGCTGCAACTTCAGTTTTAGGTCATAATGGGCCAGTAACTCCGATTCCTGTAATTTGTTTTTGGCATTTTGGTAAGCATCCTCACAATCTTTCGTCCAGAGCCAAGTCTGTTTGTTACAAATCAACGTGTGTAAAGGCATCGGTCTTGTTGCTAAGTGTGATACGTATTTTCCATCGTAATTTAATCACCCCAGAAATTACCTTAACTGAATTATGATCTGTGATTGTGAAGCATCCAGGATCCCCAACATCTTCTTTGGTTCTTTGTGAAGACCTCTTGCTCAATGATGTGATCAAGATAGTGAATGGAAGATTTTAAAAATTTGCTTTTCTCTTTTATGACCCTGAGATTATGTAGATGCAGCCTCACAAGAGTAATTTCTTGATTCTTTACATGTTCTACATCATTCGAATCTGTGATCAAAATGTCATCCATGTAACATCTGATAGCCCACTCAAGATTTGATCCATCGTACATTGGAAGAGACCCAGTGCTGACATTATCCTGAACGGAAGTCTACGATACTGAAACAGATCCTTGTGTGTTACTATGGTCAATAACGGTTGAGAATCAATATCCATGTTCATTTGCAGATATGGTGATGCCGGCGTTGGACTGGGGTGAGCACAGTAAGGAGTCTTACAACACCAGGTTAAAGTCCAACATTTGCAGATAGGCTTGGGGGAGATCAATTTTGCTAAATTTCTGGTCACCTGAGAGTCCTGCAAAAAGATCTTCAACAAGTGGTGGAGGGTGCTGATCAGTACATAATACAGGGTTGATCACCGTTTTGAAATCCTCGCATATTCGTAATGAACGATCCTTCTTTAAGACTGGGATGGCCCATTTTAATGCCCCATGGGCAGTCTCCATAGCTATACCCAGTACAACGGTAAGTGTAACTCGCAGTTGTCTGATAGGTTTTTTATTAAGCCCCTTTAACTTGCACGAGGGCTGCCGTGATCAACAGGCTGATTCGCCAATGTCCCTCTTCAAATTGTACAGTGACCAAGAACTTACTTGAGAGTTATGTTTACTTTCCACAATATTAGTTTGCTTAGAAAGTCGACAACATTTCTCCCAACCTCACTCCCGCTGGTGTAGGGGCTGGGTCTCTGCCAACGATTCCTACTTCTGGCTCACAAAATCATCTTTTGAAGTTATTTTTCACTGAATTTTGTTTTACGGATCAGATCTCGTCATCAGTTTCTCTTTTTCCATATTCGTGGTTGGAGCCATAAAGAGAAAGAATCAGAGGTTACACATGTTGAATTCGTATAACATAGAGCATGGGGTTTGTTTACAAGATGTTGCTCAAACAGGGTACAATGGTGAAATCCACAAAAGCCCGTGAAACGCTCCGATGATGTCATTGTGTCACACTAATGGTGTTACTCTGATACGCAAGAGCTATTAGGAGTTGGGAGAGGGAATAAAAACCTTTATGTCGAATGTGAAATGCAATAATTACATTCTCTCATTGTTTTCCTCGAGTCTTCAATTAAGTTCCATATACCATTACATTTCATCAAATCTCAGTTAGCCTGGGAGAGAATTATATGTTCTGCCTCAGTCAATTCCTGATACATAATCATGGAGCAAAGTATTTTTGACTTCTTTGTCTTATCATGAAATTTGGCAGAAAATTTAAAAAAGTAATGACACTATTGTGAATCAAAATATTCTAAGGTATATCTTGATGATTTTATTTTAATGTGACTATTTCATGAATAAAATAGGCCAATTAATACTTTATCCACATAGTCGGAATTTCAGATGCATAATGAGTGACTACAGGTATAGTTTGCAACATTGCAATGTGTGTACTGTCATGCGGTTTAACTGTGAAGCTAATACCTTATTTATGCTCACATAGGTGAACGATTAAGAAAAGAAAGTGGAAGATTTGGATCCCGCTTGTGGCCATAAACAATGCTAATTTATTCTATTCAGAATAAATGAAATTCACAGCTAGCTTGCCTGCTTTCCCCCAATCCACTACATTGCTTTCCTTCCTTGTGATGCTTTAACAGGATTTATATTGCATTAGACTTTTGTTCAGATGATTGTAAAACAAAGCTGGAATAGAAAATCTTCTATTCAAAAGCCTGTTTTGTGCTAACGTAGAACACATAATAAAAAGATAACATTTTAGCTCCATTTAATGATGAGTAAGAGCGACTGAATCAGTGTAAGCTGAGTTGCAAGGCTTGTTTACGGGGACAGTGGCACAGCAGCAGATGGCTGGAAATCTGGCAGACTGGTGGCAGTTATGTTTTCCTCTCCCGATTGGTGAAACCTGCTTCAGGGTTTAAAGCAACAGTTTCCCCAGCAGGAGCTGGTGCCTTTGAATACTCAAAACTGGAGTGATGTAGCCAGTTTGATTAAAAATCTTCAGGATGTGTGACAATGACCACATTGACAAGATCTGGAGCTGGGTTTCTCCTCGAAGTAGATCTACCACAAGCCCGAAGGTCCAATATATCTGCACACCCAACCCTACCCGATCGTGACCCTGGCCCATGTTCCTGGGTCAGAGGTCATTACGCATGCATGGCAGCCGCACAGTGATAACTTGGAAGAGCTCACCAGTGCATGGAATGGAAATACAAATGCTCTCTGAATCATCCATTCAGGATAGCAGCCAAGTTAGGAGGAGAAATAAAACTCTGAAGAAGAAAGTTCAATTTAAACAAGAGGCTCACGAGAAACCAACCTTGCAGCACCCAACAGGAAGGAGGTAAAGAAGCAATGGACAGAAGTAGGTTCCCTTCCCTCCTCTCTGACTTTGATGGTCTTCCTGTTACCCTCCCTGCATGTACAGTCACCTATCCTCTGGTATTACCTGATGGTACTTTAGCATGGAGGCAGGAAAATTATCCTGGTTTTCTGCCTTGCCACCATTACTTAAACATTGCAACGCAGTCAATAGTCAGGCAGTTGAATTTTCTGCTAGGGCTAAAGCAGCAGAGGAAAATCTTTGGTGGCGCTCATCGAGATGGGAATCATACTGTCAGCCTTCCCACCTCAACCCTTACTTTTCTACCATGATGCTATTTATAATGTCTGTTAATGAAATAATTGTGACATTGAGATACTTGAGAAATATTTCATCGCGCATCTCCCCACAGCACAGATGCATTTTTAATAACCATAGAACAGGGTTTATCATATTTGTCATTTTAAGTTACTGTGAAATGCATGCCGGTATATAGTGAGAATTCCGATTTACATTTCCCAATGTCAGCATTGTTTTCTCCTTTACTCTAGTCAGCCTTGGTGGTGTCCTGCACTGTGAGTCATATACCTTCACCTTGACTTTTCTACAAAGTAAATCCAAATGACTCATCCTTTTGTGGAGTCTAATTCAATCTGAGGTTTCTTACGTGACCTACATTTATGATCTTACATGAGTGTTATTTATACTGAGAAGGTGAGTTGTGCACACCAGATATCAATTCAGAGTGGAACATATCGAGTAAGCTTTGAATGTAAAGTGATTCATTTTCCCAGGCAGCTTGTGAAGCTAAAAGCTATTCCAACCACGAGCAGCCAGATGGAGACTAACCCTGTCAGATTTGCCAGTTGGAAGACAGAGATTGCATTGACAGCTGCAGTGGCTCCATATACGGACAGCTCTCATTGAGGAAGTGTTAATCAGTATCTTTTTCACTCCTGGGTTCAGATCTTGGAACCTTAAACAAATGGAATTTTTCCAATGGGTTAAAAGAAAATTTATTCCAATTTCATGGTTGAAATTCTCCGTGATCTAACAGGATGACAATATTCCTGCTCCACATCGACCTGTGTGCTTTCAGTTAGATTATGGTTGATTTGTATCAACTCCATTTATTCACCTTGGCTGTGTACCTTTTAATAACCTTACTCAACAAAAATTTACCACCTCACATGGCAATTGTCAATTGGCCCTACCTCATCATCTTTTTGTGGTGAAAGTTCAAGATTTCCACTCTCCTTTATGTGAAGAATTACTTCCCGACATCGACTCTGAAGCTCTAATTGTGAGGTTATGCCCCCTTGGTCTGGGTGCCCCCAACAGAGGAAATAGTTTGCCTCTACCTGCTCATTCACATCAAACAATTAATGTAAGTACCTCAATTAAAGCAACCATTAATCTTTTGTCGTCAAAGAAACACGAGCCTGGTCTATGCAACCTGTCATCATAATTTAAGCATTGCAGCCTGATATCATTCTGATAAATATGTTCTGCTTCCTAGCCTCCAAGGCCATTATATCGTTTGAGAGATGTGTTGTCCAGAATTGAATGCAGTACTTCAGATCCAGTCAAACCAGAGATAAAGATTAACTTGGATACTTGACTTTCTATTCCCTCTCCTGAGACAGCTATAAATTTAGTGAAAAACTGAGGCCCCAGTACAGATACCTGGGGTATATGTCTTTTGCATAATCATTAAATGGGGTTGCTCGGCGGAATCAACATTCCATGCTGGGTCAATTGGGCATGTCGGGCGTGCAATTAGGCTGCCGTGTTTCACAATGCTACGTAAGCATCATGCACTTGGCGACATGCATTCCGTGTGGAACATAAACGTTCGGGGTGGGGACCTGAATACGGATAACCTCTCTGGTAGAATTGTGGGTGCGACTTAATGGCCATGTTTTGCTTAAGTGAGAGTGCGACGAGGCTGTTAAACCACGGGAGAGGCCAAAATCGAGATGAGCACCACCCGCCAATCTAACCGGTCCGCTCACACTGGCGAAATCAGGATCACACCTTAGCGTGGTGAGAAACGAATAATCACCACTTAAGACCAATCTCCATACAAGTAACGGGAGCGACCCCCTATCTAGCGGCCTCTGTGATCTAATGGCCTCCTAGCAAGTGGTCAAGCGGGCACCGACTCATACTCTATTTACTCCGACTACAGGAGGGAGATAAATCACTTGGTTGCATGGTATACTGAAAACAACCTCTCTCTAAATGTCGGAAAGACCATGGAACTGATTATCGACTTCAGGAAGCGTAGCACGACACACACTCCCATCTGCATCAAAGGTTCTGAAGTGGAGATTGTCGATAGCTTTAAGTTCCTGGGGGTCACCATCACCAACAGTCTGTCCTGGTCCACTCACGTTGATGCAACAGTCAGGAAAGCCCAACAACATCTCTACTTCCTACGGAAGCTAAAGAAATTCAGCATGTCTGCATCGATTCTCACAAACTTGTAATAGAGAGCATCCTATCCGGCTGCATCACAGCCTGGTATGGCAACTGATCGGTCCAAGCTCGCAAGAAACTGCAGAGCGTGGTGAACTCAGCCCAGCGCATCACACAAGCTTGCCACCCGCACACTGATTCTGTCTACACCTCCCGCTGCCTCAGGAAGGCAGACAGCGTTATCAGAGACCCTTCCCACCCAGGCATTGCCTTCTTCCAGACCATTCCATCAGGGAGAAGGTACAGAAGTCTGAAGACCCGCACATCCAGACATAGGAACTATTTCTTCCCCACAGCTACAAGGCTCTTCAACGACTGCCCCTCGGACTGATCTGTTCCCTGTAAGAACACTATTCACGATGCCCTATGCTGCTCTTGCTAATGTATTTGCTTTGTTTGGCCCCTTGTTCCGCACTGTAACCAATCACTATTTGTCGATGTACCATTTGTCAATGTTCTCTGTTGATTATTCTCTTTGTCTACTATGTACGTACTGTGTACGTTCCCGCGGCTGCAGAAAAATACTTTTCACTGTACTTCGGTACAAGTGACAATAAATCAAATCAATCAATCAATTTTTCAAAACGTGTAGCTGGCGGAAGAACTGCAGCGGGGACATGAGGAGGTGATTAGCCAACTTCGCTCCCGCGCAATGATCCTGGGTCACTGGGCTTGCTGCCCCGGTGCTTGGAGGTGGGGTTGGGGGCCTTGGTTGGGGTGGGCAGCCATTGGGTTGGGGTGGGTGGAAGATGGATGTCTCAACGCTAGCAGGTCCGCCATGCCAAACCCTGGATCATGTGGCCCTGTCCCGGGGAAAACCCCAACCACTGCAAGCCTGCCCCATCAACCACTCATAACTCCCACTGACCGCAGAGGCCTCCTGTTGAAGGCCATTGCTAATAGGGAATTGGAAATCGTAATTACATGAGCACTTCACATCACCCAAGAAAATCCCTGTGGGTAGGTGTGTCATGCAGCATGTGGAAGTTATTGCCTAGCCTCCCAATCAGACCGTAATGCCTGTATGTTGTGCCTCAACACTGCGGAAGGCAACCCCACAAACGCAGCGGCCAACATCTGAACACCCGGGGCTGGGCACCAGCACCGGGGACATTTCCGCGACCAGAGGCTGGTTGTGTGCACCGGTGAGGGGACCAGCGCCCGGTCCAGGTGGCATTACGTGTGGATGTCTGGGATACAGATTGTGGACTGGTGAGCAGGGCCCCCAGCTGCGGCCGGGGATGCCGGGTCGAGGCTTTGGGGGGGGGGGAGGGGGAGGAATGTGTGACCTCTGTATCTGGGGTGATAGGACATGGGATTGATGCTCGGCTTGCATTGTGGAGAAACGTAGTAGAGGTGTCATATTGGTTGAGATCAGTGATTTTTATCATTTAACAGATGTGTCTGCAACTGCCCCAATCCCCCAATGTGGCGCTCCCCCCTTCCCCACCCCTCCCAGACCACCCCCCACTCCCTCCCCCACAATGCACCCAACCCCCGCGCTCCCCCCTCTCCCCCAGTGCCCTCTCAGTGATGCTCGACCAGATTAGCCTTCTGTGCTCTACTGCTGCATCTCAATGTGTCCCCAGGATGCACATCAGAGGTGGAGGCAGCCAGCTGCTTACCACGTCCCGTGGCCTTTAATGCCCCTGGCAGGTATCCTGTGGGACCGGAGGGCCCTGGCGCAATTGCCAGCAACACATGCCTTGCAGTGCCATCCTGTTTTGAGTGCTGACTCCAAGACTCGCCTCTGTCAGTGGAATGGGTCTCGGGGGAGCAGGTGGCCGCTGTTGCCACTTTGTAGGGCGGCTCCCGATTGGCATATAGTGCCCCTCATCCTGGTCGGTGCTCATAGGGCCCTAGGGTCCACCTCAGGACAAAGGGGAAGCTGTATAGGCTGTCCCTGTGCCATCTGGCTCTGGCGGTTTTCCAAGGTCTGCAGCATAGTGTCGATGTCCTTAAAAATGCTCCACAGTGACTGAGGTATGGTCTGGAGAGCCCCAGGATTGCCTACCTGTGACTGGGACATGTCCCCCAGTGACTGGGACCTGCACTGCTGTGCCTCAGCTACGCCCACCTGTGACTGGGACATGCTCCGCAGTGCTTCATCAAGGTCTGCCTGGTACTGGGTCACGTCCCCCAGCAACTGGAACATGCTGTTAAGGCACTCAGCCATGGCTGTCACTGACTGAGCCACACCCTGGACACCTCCACTCATGCTGCTGATGTCGTGCACTAGGCTCTCCACTGCAGTTGCCTCCCGAGCAATGTTGGCCTCAGTGCCATGCATTGCCAGTGACACCTCCTGTACCTGTAGTCTCTGGGACTCCTCCAATTGGTTATGGACCTGCAGTGTCGCTGACATCCTCCTCTGAATCTCACGGCCGCACCCTAGCGCCTGCATCAGCTCCAGGTAAACATGGTCCAGAGGCTCAGGGTCTTACTGGTATCCAGCCGAGCCCTGGGATCTTGCAGACCTCTGACTGATGTCTCATCTGGGCGTTCCCACCTCCACCTGATGTGCATCAGCAACCATGCGGTGCTCACCAGAATGTGCCCCAGAAGCCTGACTACTACTGTTGCCCACCAACGTGGGTGGAGATCGTGCAGGAGAATGAACACATAGTCAGTGGTGGGAGGGATGGGTTATTCTGTGTGGCATTAACAACTCACATTGACAAGTCATCTGGGTGGGGGCCGGTGATTTGTCACCTCTGTGCCGTATGCCTATCTCTACGTCGGTGACAGATCTGGCCTGTGCTGTCTCCGCGACCTTTAGGGCCCATTCCTCGAAGGGGAGGGCTCGGGTGTTGAGGTGGTGGGGGTGCGGGGCAGGGGAGGGTGGGGAATGGGGAGAATGGGGGAGGGGTGGGTGTTGGGGGTCCTGTGCCAACTCACCGGAGCAGCCCGATAGAGATCGTTGGTCTTATAGCGGCACTGAGTGCTGGTCCTCCTGGTCACACTCCCTGAGCTGACGGCCACTGCCACTTCCGCCAAGGCAGCACTGGCTGCCCTGTGGCTGACCCTGCGAGACCCTGGGGGAACAGGGTATCCTTTACCGTGTCCAGTTATCTGCCCAGGTCGGCATTCCCTACTTGTGGGGCATGGCTGTGAGTTGAGTGGTGTTAACTGTGCAAGATCGGTTTAAGTGCTGCTCTCCCTTGTTAGTGGGTTCCCGGCACGTTGGGCTGGCGAATCAGCCAGGGGGACCATCATTTGTGGCGTGAAGCCCGTGGGGCCTCGTTAAGTAGGCCCATTAACCACTTTTAGTGGTGATGGGCTCGCTGAGCTGAGCGTCAGGAAGCTCACAACAGTTCGCACTCGCTACCACACGTCGAAACCTTTAGGTTAAATCACACCCTGTATCTGTGACTTGGGGCCAGAATGGGATAGTTGCGAACTGAGGTAGCACATCACTTTACATTGCTTATCTTGCCCAGGCTACCCTTGTCCCAGTCCAGGAAGCGGGAGGGTAAGGCAGTCCAATCTCTTCACGTCTAGAATGTTATTGACAAGCTGAGGACATATCATCACGAGTGTAGGTCAAGGAAAGATCTCAAGCATGCTTGTGGGCCGCAGATAGTACACTACAGTAGTTCAAGAAGGCAGCTCACAACCACCATCTCAAGGGCAATTAGGGGTGGACAGTATATGGCTTAGCTAGTGAAGCCCACATCCCTTGACTGAATTTTTAAAAATTAAGTCTGGGGAAGCATCTACAATCTACCATGGGCAGCACAATAGCATGGTGGTTAGCACAATTGCTTCACAGCTCCAGGGTCCCAGGTTTGAATCCCGGCTTGGGTCACTGTCTGTGCGGAGTCTGCATGTTCTCCCCGTGTGTGCGTGGGTTTCCTCCGGGTGCTCCGGTTCCCTCCCACAGTCCAAAGATGTGCAGGTTAGGTGGATTGGCCATGCTAAATTGCCCTTAGTGTCTAAAATTGCCCTATTGCCCTTAGTGTTGGGTGGGGTTACTGGGTTATGGGGAGATGGTGGAGGTGTGGGCTTGGGTAGGGTGCTCTTTCAAAGAGCCGGTGCAGACTCGATGGGCGGAATGGCCTCCTTCTGCACTGTAAATTCTGTGATTCTATTATTCCATAGTTGGGAATAGGTAGTGTGCGTGTATTCAGAGGTCTCATGGCGGGAATGGGTGATGGGTGGGTGGTCTGGTTGATGGTTTCTAAATCACACTTTGCCAAAGACATCAAGATGGGGAAGGACAAGATCCATAGGCACATCCGCGATGACAGTAAAGCCGAGGATTAGATTGAAAGGATTGTGAGGTCACGGAGTGAGGGAAATGTCAACATCCTGTTCCACTAAGAATTCGAGATGGATCTCCACACTTGCACAGGGAGAGGCCAAGCAGGTTTGGCATTGAGACCTCAGCATCATCATCTTACAAGATGAAGCAATTAAGCAGCAAACAATGTAAATGAGGACAACTCAGCTGCTGAGTTCTCCAAGGGCCTCTTGGACGATTGGATTTTGGATTGGATTTTGTTTATCCTCACGTGTACCAAGGTACAGTGAAAATAATTTTTCTGCGAGCAGCTCAACAGATCATTAAATACATGAAAAGAAAAGAAAAGAAAAGAAAATACATAATAGGCCAACACAGGGTACACAATGTAACTACATAACACCGGCATCGGATGAAACATACAGGAGTGCAGTATTAATCAGGTCAGTCCATAAGATGGTCGTTTAGGAGTCTGGTAACAGTGGGGAAGAAGCTGTTTTTGAGTCTGTTCATGCGTGTTCTCAGACTTTTGTATCTCCTACCCAATGGAAGAAGTTGGAAAAGTGAGTAAGCCAGATGGGAGGGGTCTTTGATTATGCTGCCCGCTTTCCCCAGGCAGCGGGAGGTGTAGATGGAGTCAATGGATGGGAGGCAGGTTCATGTAATGGACTGGGCTGTGTTCACAACTATCTGAAGTCTCTTGCGGTCTTGGGCCGAGCAGTTGCCATACCAGGCTGTGATGCAGCCAGATCGGATGCTTTCTATGGTGCATCTGTAAAAGTTGGTAAGAGTTAATGTGGACTTGCCGAATTTCTTTAGTTTCCTGAGGAAGTATAGGCGCTGTTGTGCTTTCTTGGTGGTAGCGTCGACTTGGGCGGACCAGGACAGATTTTTGGAGATGTGTATCCCTAGGAATTTGAAACTGCTAATCATCTCCACCTCGGCCCCGTTGATGTTGACAGGGGTGTGTACAGTGCTTCGCTTTCTGAAGTCAATGACCAACTCTTTAGTTTTGCTGGCATTGAGGGATAGATTGTTGTCGCTGCACCACTCCACTAGGTTCTCAATCTCCCTCCTGTTTTCTGACTCGTCGTTATTCGAGATCCGGCCCACTATGGTCGTATCGTCAACAAACTTGTAGATGTATTACACCAGGGTACCAGGTGTCATGATATTCAGGTAAACATCATGGTGCAAACAGACATACATACTGATGGACAGATCAACGGACCAATCAACACACACACAACACCACAGCCAATCACAGGCAAGAGCATACACACTACAAAACAGGGAACACGACACTTCCCGCTCATTGCAGCAGGAGACAGCTCAGGGCACAGAGCTCACAGAAGCCACTCAGACATCCACCATGTGCTGAGTGCCACTCCAAGATAGTAATAGGAATAGGTCCACAGATTCAAGTGTTATGATCGAACCTCAGTAACCAGTTTACCACTGTAAATATATGTTAGTAATAAAACTGAGTTGTACCATTCGCAACCGTGTTGGTTCGTCTGTGTAGCAGAGCACCCAACACATCATAGTACCAGGATTGGAACCCGGAAACTGTGGGACCTACCTTCGAATCCTCAGGAAACTGCCATCCTGCGCCATGGACACCGTCAGCACGCCGCAGCCGCTACTAGTCGCTGGAAACCTCAGTGTCAATTGGAAGCTGTTCAAACAGCGCTTCCAGCTCTTCCTGGAAGCCAACGAAAAGGAGAGCGCTTCGGACACCAGAAAGATCGCCACCCTCCTCTCCACGGCAGGTCAACACGCCATCCATGTCTACAATGCTCTGGTGTTCGTGGAAGGTGAGGACAAGACCAAGTACAAGACGGTCCTTCTCAAGCTCGACCAACACTTCAACATCGAGGTCAACGAGAGTTTCGAGAGGTATCCCTTCCAGCAGCGCCTGCAGGGTAAGGATGAGCCCTTTCAATCCTTCCTCACACACCTCCGTATCCTCTCGCAGTCCTGCGGTTACGACACCATTTCCGATTCAATGATTCGGGACCAGATTGTTTTTGGGGCCACCTCGGGCACCCTACGCCAGCAGCTCCTAAAAATCAAAGGCCTCACCCTAGCCTCCGCAATCGAAGCCTGTGTCCTGCATGAAAATGCGACTAGCCACTACTCCCAATTTCAAGCACCGGAATCGGCGCGGCAGGAGTCCTACACAGCCGGATCGGCGAGGCAGGCGTCCTACAAGGCCAAACGGGTCCAGGCAATCGAGTTCCTCCCGGCCCGCGGCCCGGACGATGGCGGCCATTTCGCGTGCTTTCCGAGGCCTCCCGCGTTTGTGCGCGCCAAAAAAGACGTCGACACAGAGGGACGTGATGCACAGGCGTGCTCGACGGAAGACCGAACTGCGCGGTGGCACAATGAACGCCATGATGGCACGATGTGCGGCAACTGCGGAGCCGCACATTTAAAGTGGCAATGTCTGGCAAGAAACCGACAATGCCTCCGCTGTGGCAAGATGGGCCACTAAGCTGCCTGCTGTCGAGCAGCTCAACCTGCCAATGTTCCCCAATTCCAACAACCTCGCAGGGACGTGCGGGCCATTCAGCCTCCTTACTACGAGTCGTGCCCAGACGATATCCAGACCAGTGACACAGACGACCGGGATGCCTTTCGTGTTGTGGTCATTGATGGGAACCGGATGTCTCCAGCCCGGACCCACCACCCATTGCAAGTGAACACTGTCAATCCGGGTGATGAATGGTGTGCCACCCTAACGGTCAACCTGAATTCGTCGCCCACCTACTAGACTGGACTTATGAGCCTGTTTGTACATTGAACTCATAATACCACTGTGTTAATATGTTTCTGTTCTTCCTTGTCATTACAGGAGTTTGTTTTGTCGTTTAACATTTCCCCGTCCTTTGTTTATGGTACAACCTTGTTGCTCTGTCGCACCCGACATCGCCCCTTGTATATAGTTTAGCCCCATGTACATGCTGTAGATATTGCACACACACACATTCAGCTGCACTCAGTACACGTCTCTATTTATAACCACATAGGCACATGTTCTTGTAAAAAAGGGGGAATGTCATAATATTCAGGTAAACATCATGGTGCAAACAGACATACATACTGATGGACAGATCATCAGACCAATCAACACACACACACAACACCACAGCCAATCACAGGCAGGAGCATACACACTACAAAACAGGGAACACGACACTTCCCGCGCATTGCAGCAGGAGACAGCTCATGGGAACAGAGCTCACAGAAGCCACTCAGACATCCACCATGTGCTGAGTGCCACTCCAAGATAGTAATAGGAATAGGTCCACAGATTCAAGGGTAATGATCGAACGTCAGTAACCAGTTTACCACTGTAAATATATGTTAGTAATAAAACTGAGTTGTACCATTCGCAACCGTGTTGGTTCGTCTGTGTAGCAGAGCACCCAACACATCACCAGGTAAAGGGCCATTCAACAGATTTGATGTATTTTCAGATGAGGATAAATGCCCAGCTGAGGCAGGTTATGCGCCCATTGTTCACAATGTAGAAAATCAGGAAAGGTACCAATGGAGGGCACAGACGGGAGATTAATCCCGACAAGTGGCACTCTATCAGCTTTTCTTAACCGCTTTGCGATTCCCCAGAGCACGAAGGGAGTCAGGAGCAATTGGGCCATTAGAATCCTCATTTGCTGGTTACAATTGTACTGCTGGCAGGAACACCCATGAGAAGCCTTTTCCCCTCACCTTACCACAAATAATCTCAGTTCCTGTTGAAACATTTCATGTCAAAGAGTCTAGTGTCCTCATCGAAAGACTAGGGAGAAGGATAATATTGAAACACACCCTGCGCTGAGCAGGATTTCAGGGACGAATATTTGCCGACAATCGTACCAAGCCCTTTAACCCATGATGACATGTTAGTTATCATGGGAGGAAATTGGACCTTTGGAAGCTCATGTATGCTGCAGAAAGACCGCAATCAAGAAGTTGGGTGCTGCATTTCAAGCACTAAGTGCATTCCAATCACTCAAGCGTGTGATTTCACTGCACTTACCTCTCTTTAATGTGGTCAATGTTTAAAACATTGGGGTTTCACCACTTAGGCCACTGAAGCGTGAAAGGATATGAATGATTCAAAGCTGCAGATGGTTCTTATGAGCTGTCAGTCACACAAACCCTACTCCAAAGTTATGAATGGCTGGCAGATAATTGTTCTGTGGGAACCAGAAGCAGGCACAACTGCACTCCTTTGAGAAATGGACACGTGGAACTGCAAGGTAAGTATTACAGCTATAATGCTCTCCACTTTCCCTGTCTGGACTGTCCTCTAGCTTCCACACAGGGATCTCTTTTCAGGGCGGGGTCGTTGGGGACTCTGTGGAGGGGGTTCCTTTAGGCAGGGGATCCTTGTGGGGGGTCCACTATTACAGGTGTCCCTGTGGGGGCTCCATATATTACAGGGGTCCCTGGGAGAGGTCTCCCTATTGCAGGGGTCCCTGAGGATCCTCCTATCTCAGGGGTCCCTGAGTGGGACAGGGAGGGGACAGATGGATCGGATCACCATTGTACTTCGGGGTAGGGAGGCACCCAGGCAATCTGGGATGGGGGCTGCCGAGTTGTGGGGGGATTGGGGCCAATTTGCGGTGGGGGCGTCGGGGTCAATTTGCGGTGCGGGGGGAGGGCAGCCATGGGACTTCGCTATCAGGCCGCCCGCTAAAGATGCCAACCCAATAGCGGGATTCCTTGGGAATCTCTCGTATTCCACGCCACACAAAAATTTACGAAGTGTGGGACACTGAATTACATCCTGCTTTATGCAAGAGGATCGTAAAACTGGTGAAATTCAGCTCCAGCTGAAAAATATTCCCAAATGTTTGCCATGATCAATTCACATATGGGCCTATTTCAGTACATGTAGCTACCAATCGGCGTTTCCTCGGTTTGCTATTTTCCAGCCTCCCTGGAAAACCTCTTTCAGGATATCCCAAAAGTGATGGTCTCCATATAAATGTTATAGTACTGAAAAGACACACAAAGAGCACATGTCAAGTTAAGAGGAAATACTAAAGTGATTCAGAAGTCACATAAAAATGCCACAGGCCTACACCTATTCTAAGAAAATGTCAAAGCGTACGAGAAGTTCCAGCACACAGGAATGTAGCCAAGCTGAAATTGCTCCTGGGAATATTTTTAAAAAATAAAGTTAGAGTTTCCAATTCTTTTTTTCCAATTAAGGGGCAATTTAGTGTGGCCAATCCACCTAGCCTGCACATCTTTTGGGTTGTGGGGGCGAAACCCACGCAAACACGGGGAGAATGTGCAAACTCCACACAGACAGTGACCCAGAGCCGGGATCGACCCTGGAACCTTGGCGTGCTGCCCGTTCCTGGGAATATTGAACTATTATCGCAGGTTCATTCCAAACCTGGCCACGAGATTAGCGGCACTACAATAGTTGCTGAAACACGATGCGTCGCCATACAGAAAAAGGGCACTTCTATCCCATTAGATGCAGAACGAATCAGGACGGCCAATTGCCGTTGCCCAAAGGACTCTCTCAGAAGCAGAGCGAAATTATGCTCAAATTGAAAAGGAGGTATGAGCCATCACCCATGGTGTTGAAAAGTTCCAATAGTTTTATGGATGGCGGTTTGTAATAATAACAGACCATAAGCCGCCTTGAGAGAGGATAAGCCCAGAGAGAGGATAAGCCAATACCCTCTATTGCCTCTGCCAGAGTGCAACATTGCACCTTGCTGCTAGCAGCCTACAACTATACATTCCAACACAGGCCTGCCACCCAAATATCCATTAAGAATGCACTGAGCCGACTCCTCTTGCCAAAGAACTTGGTGCCATTGCCAGAAAGCATCTTGGCACTGAACTTCTTGGACAACCTTGCTGGTGTCATCTGGACACATATGAAATTCGACCCAGCGAGATCCAGTAGTATCCAAAGTGAAATGGATAATATCAACATGTTGGCACCAAAAGAGGTCAGAACAGTTGATGTCCTACTTAATCCACAAGGACGAACTCACTTGTGATGATAGAGTAATATTTTCGGGCTCTCAAGTCGTCGTTCCACCCCCAGCAAGGGAACACCATTCCAAGAATACACACAGCGCCCACCCGGGCGCAAAATGAAGATGCTGGGTCGCAGTTTACACTTGGTGGCTGGGAATCGATAAACCTATTGAGGAAGTGGTACGGCAATGCACCCCCTGCCAGACTCAACAATCGTTAACTCCTTCATCCAATCTCCACCCCTGGGAGTGGCCATGTCGCCCAGGGACATGTTGACTATGCTGGCCCTTTCGTGAGCAGGATGTTCCTTGTCTTGGTAGACAAATGGCTAATCCAGAAAGTGATGAGAGCGAAGACCTTGGTGCCTACTGTTTATGCCTCACACCTGTTGCTAACTTGTGGTTGGTTCAATTGGCTCTGTTTTATAACCTTTGCTCTCGAGTCGCCAGGTATCTTTATGATACCGCCACGAGGTTCAAGTTCAAGTAATGACCAATAACTCAATACACCGATTAGTAAGATTCAACTCAAAGCACATTTATTATACACAATAATCGCTACTCATGCACAGATTCTACATCTAAGCGACTTCTACGACTAACAGGCCTATACTTAGCTTCGGACTGGCCCACCAGGTCAGGGGAACAAATGGCCTTTCATAAGAACATAAGAACATAAGAATTAGGAACAGGAGTAGGCCATCTGGCCCCTCGAGCCTGCTCCGCCATTTAATGAGATGATGGCTGATCTTTGTGGACTCAGCTCCACTCTCTGGCCCGTACACCATATCCCCAAATAACTTTATTCTTTAGAAAGGCATCTATCTTTTTCTTAAAAATGTTTAAAGAAGCCTCAACTGCTTCACTGGGCAAGGAATTCCAGAGATTCACAACCCTTTGGGTGAAGAAGTTCCTCCTACACTCCGTCCTAAATCTACCTCCCCTTATTTTGAGGCTATGCCCCCTAGTTCTGCTTTCCCCGACCAGTGGAAACAACCTTCCCACATCTATCCTATCTATTCCCTTCATAATTTTATATGTCTCAATAAGATCCCCCCGCATCCTTCTAAACTCCAATGAGTATAGTCCCAGTCTACTCAACCTCTCGTCATAATCTATCCCCTCAACTCTGGGACCAACCCAGTGAATCTCCTCTGCACTCCCTCCAGTGCCAATATGTCCTTTCTCAGGTAAGGAGACCAAAACTGAACACAATAATCCAGATGCGGCCTCACCAACACCCTATACAATTGCAGCATAACCTCACTAGTCTTGAACTCCATCCCTCTAGCAATGAAAGACAAAACTCGATTAGCCTTCTTAATCACCTGTTGCACCTGCACACCAACTTTTTGCGACTCGTGCACCAGCACACCCAGGTCCCTCTGCACAGCAGCATGTTTTAACATCTTACCGTTTAAATAATAATCCATTCTGCTGTTATTCCTCCCAAAATGGATAGCCTCACACTTGGCAACATTGAATTCCATCTGCCAGACCCTAGCCCATTCACCTAACCTATCCAAATCCTTCTGCAGACCTCCGGTATCCTCTGCACTTTTTGCTTTACCACTCATCTTAGTGTCGTCTGCAAACTTTGACACATTGCACTTGGTCCCCAACTCCAAATCGTCTATGTAAATTGTGAACAACTGCGGGCCCAACACTGATCCTTGAGGGACCCCACTAGTTACAGGTTGCCAACCAGAGAAACACCCATTTATCCCCACTCTCTGCTTTCTGTTAGTTAACCAATCCTCTACCCATGCTACCACTTCACCCTCAATGCCATGCATCTTTAGTTTATGCAGGAACCTTTTGTGTGGCATCTTGTCAAAAGCTTTCTGGAAATCCAGATGTACCACATCCATTGGCTCCCCGTTATCTACTGCACTGATAACGGCCTCAAAAAATTCTACCAAATTAGTCAGACACGACCTACCCTTTGTGAACCCATGCTGCGTCTGCCCAATGGGACAATTTCCCTCCAGGTGCCCCGCTATTTCCTCCTTAATGATAGATTCCAGCATTTTCCCTACAACCGAAGGTAAGCTTACCGGCCTATAATTACCCGCTTTCTGCCGACCTCCTTTTTTAAACAGTGGTGTCACGTTTGCTACTTTCCAATCCTCTGGGACCACCCCAGAGTCCAGTGAATTTTGATAAATTATCACTAGTGCGTTTACAATTTCCCTAGCCATCTCTTTTAACACTCTGGGATGCATCCCATCAGGGCCAGGAAACTTGTTTACCTTTAGCCCCATTAGCTTGCCCAATACTGCCTCCTTAGTGATTACAATCATCTCAAGGGCCTCACCTATCATATCCTTATTCCCATCAGTCACTGGCATGTCATTTGTGTCCTCCACTGTGAAGACTGACCCAAAAAACCTGTTCAACTCCTCAGCCATTTCCCCGTCTCCTATTATTAAATCTCCCTTCTCATCTTCCAAAGGACCAATATTTACCTTAGCCACTCTTTTTTGTCCTATATGTTTGTAGAAACTTTTACTATCTGCTTTTATGTTCTGAGCCAGTTTACTTTCATAGTCTACCTTACTCTTCTTTATGGCTTTTTTAGTCGCTTTCTGCTGTCCCCTGAAGACTTCCCAGTCCTCTAGTCTCCCACTAATTTTTGCCACTTTGCATGTTTTTTCCTTCAATTTGATACTCTCCCTCACCTCCTTAGATATCCACGGTCGATTTTTTCCCTTTCTCCCGTCTTTCTTTTTTGTCGGTATGAACCTTTTCTGAACACTGTGAAAGATCGCTCGGAAGGTTCTCCACTGTTCCTCAACTGCTTCACCATGAAGTCTTTGCTCCCAGTCTACCTTAGCTAGTTCTTCTCTCATCCCATTGTAATCGCCTTTGTTTAAGCACAAAAGACTTGTGTTTGATTTTACCTTGTCATTCTCCAACTGTATTTTAAATTCCACCATATTGTGGTCGCTCCTTCCAAGAGGATCACGAACTATGAGATCATGACCAATCCTGTCTCATTACACAGGAACAGATTTAGGACCACTTGTTCCCTCGTAGGTTCCATTACATACTGTTCTTGGAAACTATCGTGGATACATTCTATAAACTCCTCCTCAAAGCTGCCTTTACCACCCTGGTTAAATCAATCGACATGCAGATTAAAATCTCCCATGATAACCGCTGTACCATTTCTACATGCATCCGTTATTTCTTTGCTTATTGCCTGCCCTACCATCCTGTTACTATTTGGTGGCCTATAGACTACTCCTATCAGTGACCTTTTCGCCTTACTATTCCTGATTTCCACCCAAATTGATTCAACCTTGTCCTCCATAGCACCAATATCATCCCTTACTATTGCCCGGATTCCATCCTTAAACAACAAAGCTACACCACCGCCCTTACCGTCCATTCTATCCTTTCGTATAGTCTGATACCCTTGGATATTTAACTCCCAGTCGTGCCCATCTTTTAACCATGTTTCAGTAATGGCCACTAAATCATAGTCATTCGCGATGATTTGCACCATCAACTCATTTACCTTATTTCGTATACTACGAGCATTCAGGTAAAGTAGACTTATGCTGTTTTTTATGTCTTTGTTATGAATCCTAACACCTTGATCAGTAACTTTTCGCAATTTATTTTTCCTCTTACCCTTTCTCCTAATTTTCCTTGTCTTTGAACCCATATCTCGACATAATAACCTGTCACGTAACCTGCTGCCTTGATCTCCATTACCCATTATACTGTCCATAGCTTTACACTTCCCTTCCCCCCCACTTGCTAGTTTAAAGCCCTTGTGACCAACCAATTTATCCTATTCGCTAGAAAACTGGTCCCAGAATGGTTCAGATGAAGACCTTCCCAACGGTACAGGTCCCTCCTGCCCCAGTACTGATGCCAATGCCCCATGAATTGGAATCCCTCTTTCCCGCACCACTCCTTCAGCCACGTGTTAACTTCTCTAATTTTCTCAACCCTATGCCAATTGGCACATGGCTCGGGTAGTAATCCAGAGATTATAACCCTGGAGGACCTGCTCTTTAATTTAGTCCCTAGTGTTTGATAATCCCCAAACAGGTCCTCTTTCCTAGTCTTACCTATGTTGTTAGTCCCAACGTGGACCACAACAACTGGATCCTCCCCCTCCCTCTCCAAAATCCTTTCAAGCCGATCAGAGATGTCCCTCACCCTGGCACCGGGCAGGCAACATACCATGCGGGACTCTCGATCTGGCTTACAAAGGATGCCATCAATCCCCCTAATAATAGAATCTCCTACAACTACCACTTGTCTTTTTGCTCCCCACCTCTTGAATGGTTTCCTGTACCACGGTGCAGTGGTCAGTCAATGCATCCTCCCCACAGCCCTCTTCCTCATCCACACAGGGAGCAAGTACCTCATACCAGTTGGACAAGGTCAAGGGCTGAGGCTCCTCAACTCCTAAACTCAGGATCCCCCTACCTGCCTCCCTTGCAGTCACACCACTCTGTCCCTGACCACTGTCCGAATTAACAGAACTTATTCTACCAGGTGTGACTGCCTCCAGAAACAAAGCGTCCAGGTAATGTTCCCCCTCCATGATGTGCCGCAGTGTGTGCAGCTTGGTCTCCAGCTCATCAATTCTGAGCCGAAGTTCCTCTAGCAGCCAACACTTGCTGCAGATGTGGTCACTGGCGGTGTCAATGGGATCGACCAGTTCCATCATCATACAGCAACAGCACATCGCCTGTCCAGCCATATTCAACTAGTTAATTAATTTAAATATTTTTTAAAAAATTTTAAATTTTCTTTATAGAACCTCAAGGATAAACCCGAACACCAACAAAAACACAGCCACTCACCCGAACTCAGTCACTCACCTAAAGTCAGATGCATTCTGCTCCAATCAGCACTCAGCCACTCACCTAAACACAGATGCACTCTGTTCCAATCAGCACTCCGTGACTAAAGGCACTCCTGCCACACCTTTTGTGCACTCACCTCTCCCAGCACTGTCCCGGCTCTCTCCTCCCGCGCTTTTTAAATCTCCCCGGCTCTCTCCTCCGGCGCTGTTTTCGCTGTCCTGGCTCTCTCTGCTCCCGCGCTGTTTTCGCTGTCCCGGCTCTCTCTTCTCCCGCGCTGTTTTCGCTGTCCCGGCTCTCTCCTCCCCCGCTTTTTAAATCTCCGGGCTCTCTTCTCCGGCGCTGTTTTCGCTGTCCCGGCTCTCTCTGCTCCCGCGCTGTTTTCGCTGCCTGAGTCTGCAGGATTCGAAGTTGGTACGGATTGGTAGCTAGGAGTGCCTATCTCGTAGCGAGCGTTGACTTAAGACTTACTGAATCTCGGCGGCAGTTGAACCGGTCACGGTCAAGGTAGGTTCGCATTGCTGAGTGACCTGGTCAAGAAGAACGATTTGAACTTGGGGGCTTAACTTTATAGTCCCCAGGGGCTTCCCGCCTTCGGGGCGGACCCTGTACCTGGTTCTAGGTGATTGGACTTCGTTCCAATCGCTTGGTTCGATTTCTCCAATACTGGAGCGGTTCCCTGATTGATGGGCGGTCTTGAGGTGTCTGTTAACCTCTTTTGTGTTGGCTCCTGCTGGCGCCGGGGAGTCTTGCTTAGCTTTGTTTGTCCCAAATGTTGCGATTGTTCCCGGGGATCGCACATTAGTATGTCGATGGCTGCTACATTATTATGCAGCTGGCTGCTTGTATCGATGCTGTCTGGGCTTTTGCAGAGTTTAATACACAGTAACTTGCACCTGCTGGTTTCTGCCTGTGTTGGCTGAATTTCCCTGCAGCCTTTGCTGTTCTCCATTTTAAATCAGGACTTGGCCAACTCAGGTGGCTACACACCCTCCTTGTGATCCTAATGCGAAGCATGAAGGATCACATAACTGCGTTGTTCTCATTCCCTGACCCGGCAAGCACTCTTCTATGGCCTCTACACTGACCATAACTATGCAAAATATTTTTAACTGACAATTCTGAGGGGTGCTATGTCAAACAGGGGCATGCATTACAAAACAAGAAAGTGGGAACCTCTAACTATCCTTAATAAACTACACTCTCTCAAACATTTCATCACAGTAACTTCCTAAACCATACAAACAAAATCATAGCAGTTTTATACACATTTTCCTGGCTTGGCAGTCAAGCTCAGGATTGTACAATTGCTCATGAACATTTCTTTATTTACAACAAAACGCAAATGAATGCTCTTTATTATAGATCGCGGGGGTCGGGGGTCTGGTCGTATCCGAAAATAGGGGATCTTATTCTATATACCGGGGTGCGAGCGCAGTAGGCTCTCCTTCTCCATTTCCTCAGACAAATAGTCTGCACGATGCAGCAGAGTATCGCCAATACCAATAGGGATTCTATCATGTAGGACAGGGAGTACCAGGTTATAAACCTGTCACACCAAGATGGTGTGGTGTCGCTTGTGACTGGGCTCTGGGTACTGTGGGGAAGTGAATCATTAACGGCTGGGGGAGTTGAGGTCAGGGGGTTCGTGTTCGCATGCAACCAAATGCCCATTATGGCGATGAGCCACACGAAGGATGTCGTCCTGGTTCTTCTTCTTTCACTTCTCTTCTCCGGTCCTGGAGCTTCTGGAGTTCTGTGTGATCAAGCATAGTGTCTGTTACTACCTTGTTTTAATATCTCGTACGATAGCCTGTCTGTCCTTTAGTGCCAATTACTCCCTTTATAATTGGTCACTATGTGTGACTCCCTCATTTTTTTTCAAAAAACGAATTTCAGGACAAGACACACTTACAAATAATGAACCAGTGCGAGCCGTCTCGCAGACTGTGCGATTTACCATCCAAATGTTTGAGGATGTAAATGGCATAAGGTTGGCAACCTAAGGGTCACCTGAAAACAAAAGAAAACTTTTTGAATCAAACTTTCCGAAATGAGGTGCGTATGGGCCGCGACAGGTAAGATTTGGATGGAGTCCCCGGGTAGGACGGCGACCAATGCCGTGTGTGCCCTACCCGAGCGTAGCTGACCAGAGGGGGGTTCCCAGGCAGGGCGGGTCCCAATGCTGTTTCTCCACTGCCTGAGCAACCAACAAGAATGGGCAAGAAATGTAGTCATCGTGGTGGGGCTGCCGTAGTGGTTCTTTCCTTCGAACCAGAAGGGCAGTTACGAACGGGGGTCTGTGTTTCAGTTGACAGACGAGTTCCTCTGAACTGGCGTCTGGGACCTTAACAAGTCTCTGCGGACAAGTTAGTTCCGCTGAACCAGCGTCTGGCCAAACTAGTTTCTCTGACTGCCAGTGGGCGTCAGAAGGGTGATGTCGTGGGGCCATGGAAAAAGAAATTCCGGTCTGACATACAACATTTAACAGTACAAGTATAAACAATATAAAACATGCTGCAGGTTCCATCAGAAAGGACACCGTTTTCTCCCAAGCGGTTCCTTTTAAAACATCATCTGGACACCTCAGTTATCGGTTGCGAACAGGGTCGCAGAGGGGTTCTCGTTTTGGGAGTCAGACTCAAAGTCGGCATCTTCTCCCGGATGCCAAACTCTCGAGTGTATCAGGGCTGATTGGGCTGCATGGTGTGATTTTGGATTGCTCTTGTCATTCCGGACGAGTCTGTAAGAATTATCTCTGTGCCAATAGGTGGTGTCTAGTTCTGTGGGGACAGAATCAGGGTCGTCATTGTAGGTCGGTGGTCGGTGGTGGGGTTTGTTTAGGAAAGTGACCGTGAAGGGATCACTCGAATCGTGGTCAGATTCGCTGGGTGTGGGTCCTGTTGCATGGGGATAGTAGGGAGGCGTGCTGTGGCCATTGTCTGAGTCACAGTCGCTGTCGCTGCTGTAGTCTGTGGCCGTTCCGGGTCGGCGTGTATATTTTGGGGGTGGGGTCGAGGTTGAGTCCATGGCTGGGCTGGACGTGTTGGGGGAGGGTAGGGGTACGTTGGCTGTGGGCAGGGTGTGGCCTGCTGCGTCGAGCATGACGTGATGTGCGTGGTTAGACTGTGCTCCATATGCCTTCAACTGGTTGATATGGAACCACGCAGTCTTTCCATTGGGGTACTTTATTTTGTAGACGGAAAGGGCTTACTTTGTCCGCAATGGAGTACCCACCCGAATACTTTGGTGACAGGAATGTGCTGCGGTTGTATACGGAGTGCATGACTTGCTGTCCTACACTGAACTCAGTCGCATGCACTGTCTTATCGAAACAAGCCTTGCTCTGTTTCGTTCTTGTGCCCAATTTCACTGCAGCTACTAGCTGAGCGGTTTTAACATTCGCCACTAATTGGCTGACTGCGTTCTCGTGTGTGAGGGCCGTCACTTTGGGGCTGGTCAAGTCTAAGCCTAATAAAAATTCTGTGCCTTTCATGGGGCGTCCGGTCATGAGGGTGTGTGGGGTGTAACCTGTGGATGTGGAAACCGTGTTTCGCAAAAACATCAGTGCAAAAGGGAGGACTGAGTCCCAAATGGTGTTGTTTTGCTGGACAATTTTTCTGAGGGTTGATTTTAGGGTCCGATTCATGCGCTCCACGATACCACTCGACTGGGGGTGGTATGCAATGTGGAATTTTTGGGTAATGCCAAATATCGTGAGGACGCTCTTCATGACACGTCCCGTAAAATGGGAACCTTGGTCGGATTCAATGCTACGGTGGAGTCCCCATCTCGTAAAGATGTGGTGGGTTAGGATCTTGGCTGTGGTCTTTGCCGTGTTAGTTCTGGATGGGAATGCTTCCACCCATTTTGTAAACGTGTCTATCACCACGAGTACATATTTATAACCATTCCTGCAAGGGGGCAATGGTCCTACATAATCAATCTGGAGGTTAGTCCAGGGGCCATTAACGGGTGTGACTGAGCTGAGCATTCTTGGCGTATCTGTCCGGGTTGTTCTGGGCACAGATAAGGCTATTCTCAATGTAGTGATTTACATCGTCCTTTAAACTCGGCCAACAGCAGAGCTGCCTGAGGCGGGCTGTAGTGGGATCGATTCCCTGATGTCCATGACCGTCATGGAATAAACAAATCAGTTGATTCCTGTCCTGTTCAGGAACCACATAAAGGTCCTTTAACACCACACCGTCATGTGTGGTCAGCGTATTCTTAAATCTATCGTAGGGGGCTGGATAGCTTCCTTTCAAAATCTCCCTGAGATTGCTGTCCTGCTTCTGGGCCTGCATTAAATCCTCGATGTTAGTCTGCGAGACCTGAACTGCATTCACTGGTGCGTTTTCGGGGGGGTGTCCAAAAATATCCATGCCTGGAACCTGCTTTAGCCAGTGCGTCGGCCTTTACATTTCCAGGGGGGGATGAACGATGGTGACTACGAACTTTGACTATCAAAAAGTCCTGTTCTGTGCTCTCTCTAAGATGTGACGGAGCAATGGGGCTGAGGGGAGGGGTTTTCCGTCTGCGGGAACAAATCCTCTTGCTTTCCACAGGGGTAGGAATTCCGTGAGGCTGTTGCAGACATAGAGGCTGTCCGAATATATGTCTGCTGGGCTGGGGAAGGAATCTGGGTGTTCCACAATGTATGCGATGGCCGCAAGTTCTGCTGCCTGCGCGCCTAAGTGTCCTGGAAGTTTTATTGCTATTTCTTCTAGGGCGCATCCCTGACAGAAATATCGCATCCTGATATGCGCTTCCCTTCTAATAATGTGGAAGATCCATCCACATATATCACGTGTCTGTGTGCTTGGGGCTCTGGGTTGAACTACCTATCTTTCTGGGGGGTGTTTTAGCAATAAAGGGGCCTGTGTTGTGGTGTGGAGAGATAATGTCACATTCATGGGGGGTTCCGGGGTACTGTAGGTTGTCGGCATAAAAGTGTGGGTCTCTGTCCTTTTAACAGTGATGTCCCATCCCTGCAAAAGAAGGTTCCATCTAGCTGCTCTAATCTGACTAACTGTACCGTCCTTGAGTCGTCCGTCGAGTAAAAGTTGGGTGGGGGGGGTGTTCTGTGAGAATTGTGATGGGGTTCAGTCCAGTTATGTACGAAAAATACTGTACTGCCCAGAATACTGCGAGCAGGTGCCTCTCACAGGCTGACAATCCCTGCGCCACAGCATCCAAAACTCTGGAGGTGTAAGCCACGGGCCTTAACTGATCGTGCCGTTCCTGAAGGAGCACGGCCGAAAGGGTGCGGTCTGTGCTTGCTACCTCTACAGCGTAAGGGGAAAGCGGGTCAGGAACTTGTAGTGCGGGGGCTGCTATGAGTGCTTATTTCAACACATCCACAGCATCGTATGCTGCGGAAGCTATTCCCAGGAGGCTCCTTTCTTTAGGAGGTCTGAGAGGGGTGCTGCCTTGCTGGCGAAACCGTCAATGTGGTTTCGGCAGTAGCCAACCAGTCTTAAAAACGACCGGAGGGCTGAAACGTTCTGGGGAAGGGGAAATTTAGCAATCGAGTCAATCCTTTTGTGCTCGATCTCGCGTTTACCATGTGTGATAATTGTACCCAAATATATCACGTTATCTTCCAAAATCTGGGCCTTTTTGGGATTAACTTTACAACCAATTGAATGTAAGAGTTCCAGGAGTTCGGACAGAAGCTCAATGTGCTCTTCCTTGGTGTCTGTCTGCAGTAGTAGGTCGTCCAAGTACTGGACCAGACATTCAGGGTGTGAAAATTTGGCTAAACCATTTGCCAGCTGTTGGTGGAAAATGGAGGGGGAGTTGTGGAATCCTTTTGGAAGGCATGTCCACGTGTACTGTTGATTTTTCAAGGTGAAGGCAAATTTGTACTGGCACGCCTTTGCCAATGGAATGGACCAGAATCCATCACTGATATCCAAAACCGTAAAGTATCGGGAATTGAGTCCTGCTTGAGCATGGTCTCAGGACCTGTGGCTACTGTGGGGTATAATAAATGTGCTTTGATTTGAATCTTACTAATCGGTGTATTGAGTCATTGATCATTACTTTTACTTGAACCTCGTGGCGGTATCATAAAGATAGCTGGCGACTCGAGAGCAAAGGTTATAAAACAGAGCCAATTGAACCAACCAAAAATTAGCAACATATTACTCTAGCCGGGAACAATCTTTTTACGACCCATTTCTCATTATGAGCCTCCTCTGAGGGATCATAATTCGCGCAAGCTTTTTGTCCTGTTTCTGTGGCATGGGAGATAAGGGTGCGGGTCCATTTGGCCATGTTGTCTGGGGACAAATGGGCACGGTCTAAGTCTCCAAAGACTGCTGCAAAATGGATCCACAGGCATCCAGCAAACGCTGTGGGGTGCTCGGTTTTCTTTTGCCTGCATTTATTGAGGCCATCACCTCTGTTATACCCGATCGCGTCTCGGACTGCGATATGCATGTCTGCAAGGGTGCCTCCTCCTACATTCTGTGGGTCGGGAGGGCTGCTACGACCGAAGGGCCTAAACTCAAAACTGTGAGCTTTACGTGCTCATGCTCGTCCAGGCCGTACATGGTCGCCTGCAGCTTTACTCTGGCAAAGAAGTGGGGGGTCTGAGGTGGGGAGGAACGGTGTGATTTTCTCGCACATGTCCCGTAATTGGGTCACTGTTCTGGGGGTGGAATATAGAAATTCCGCATCGTCCGATGTGGCTGTGCGGTGGGTGGTTACAGGGTTCATTGGAGTCTGAACTATCTGCTGTGTGGGGGGTTGGGGCGCTTTTCTCTTCTGGGGCTTTCCCTGCGCACATGTTCCCTGAACATATCTCTGCACTGTCTCATTCAATTCTTCCCAATTAGGGCCCTCTTCCTCATCTAATTTTGCTCCAAAGGTTTCCTGGAATCCTTTTTGAACTGAAAGCAGAGATTGCAACTCTGCAATCTGCTTCCGCAACTTTGCGTGGTCTAACGAGCTTTGTCTTTGCTCCGTGGTGGCAGCATGGAGTGCTCTTAACGCTGCCTTCAGGTCACTACACTGACTCTGCAATGCTTCTAACTGCTTCTCGGTTTCTTTTCGTACCAGGACTGCACGTTGCGTGTCCTGATGGGCCTTTTCATACTGGGACTGGAAGCTGCTTAGGTGCGCCAGACAAGACTGGTGTGCCAACTTGGCATCATCCACCTCTCCGTCTTTTGCTGCCAACTTCCTCCTTAACTCTACATTCTCTCTTTTTACCTCACTTACAGCGACCTTGCTCATTCGATGTATGCCTTCTATCTCCTTCCGGACCATCCTAACGACCTACTCTGTGCCTCGCAATTGTGCCAAGCAGGACACGATTGCCATCGGCTTGCGAGCTTTCCTTCAGCTCTTCTTGTGAATCTCGCTCAGGTTCTCCCACCAAGTATGTCCTATACTCCCGGGACATGTTTCCTCATTGCTACAGAATTTGCTCCAAAGGGGCCATCCTTTCCCTTTGAGGTACTCCTTCCCATACAGGACACTGTCCTACTCTACTGCTGCTGGTCGCTGCGACCACAAATTCCTCTGGGTTCATGAGGCGCTGCATTGTCTGCATTGCCATCTTTCTTGTCTGGATGCTTCTTTTAAATCTGGAACAGGGGAATTAAGGCGGTGCTGTAAATACGGGTACTGCTTTCGCTAATTTCCGAAATACAAACTCCCGACAGTTTTGTCGCAACAAAAAGTCGATCAGTTTACCTTATAGCCCCGTTAGTTACTCATGCATTTAACACACTTCCGAATTATGAGGATTGATCAGAACTGCTTGAATACTTGTGGTTTTCTGTTCCCAATTGGATCTCTAATTCAAATTTTTGGGTTCTCCCGGAGTGGTTAAGCCCCTTCTAGTTCGGATCCCGTCAGAATGTCGCCAGTAATATGTTGCTAACTTTTGGTTGGTTCAATTGGCTCTGTTTTATAACCTTTGCTCTCGAGTCGCCAGGTATCTTTATGATACCGTCACGAGGTTCAAGTTCAAGTAATGACCAATAACTCAATACACGGATTAGTAAGATTCAACTCAAAGCACATTTATTATACACAGTAATCGCTACTCATGCACAAATTCTACGTCTAAGCTACTTCTACGACTAACAGGCCGATACTTAGCTTCAGACTGGCCCACCAGGTCAGGGGAACAAATGGCCTTTCGTTCGGGTTCTGAGTCTGTGGGATTCGAAGTTGGTACGGATTGGTAGCTAGGAGCGCCTATCTCGTAGCGAGTGTTGACTTAAGGCTTACTGGTTCTCGGCGGCAGTTGAACAGGTCACGGTCAAGGTTGGTTCGCGTTGCTGAGTGACCCGGTCAAGAAGAACGATTTGAACTTGGGGGCTTAACTTTATAGTCCCCAGAGGCTTCCCGCCTTTCGGGGCGGACCCTGTACCTTTTTCTAGGTGATTGGACTTTGTTCCAATCGCTTGGTTCGATTTCTCCAATACTGGAGCGGTTCGCTGATCGATGGGTGGTCTTGAGGTGTCCGTTAACCTCTTTTGTGTTGGCTCCTGCTGGCGCCGAGGTGTCTGGCTTAGCTTTGTTTGTCCCAAATGTTTCGATTGTTCCCGGGGATCGCTCATCAGTATGTAGATGGCTGCTACATTATTATGCAGATGGCTGCTTGTATCGATACTGTCTGGGCTTTTGCAGAGTTTAATACACAGTAACTTGCACCTGCTGGTTTCTGCCTGTGTTGGCTGAATGTCCCTGCAGCCTTTGCTGTTCTCCATTTTAAATCGGAACTTGGCCAACTCAGGTGGCTACACACTGGGAATTCGCCACAGACAGCCTCCCAGAAGACATTGGCCGGGAATCTCCCGGAATTGGCGAGGCAGCCCGTACCGGCGCCAAAGAGCAGTGTGAACCACTCCGGCGTCGGGCCGCCCGGAAGTTGCGGAATCCTCCGCACTTCCGGGGGCTAGGCTGGCGCTGAAAGGGTTGGCGGCGAAGGGCCTCCACCGGCCAGCGTGAGTTGGCACATGCGCAGGACCGGCAGCATGTTCTGGCGTATGCGCAGAACCGCTTGCGTGTTTCCTGCGCATGCTCAGGGGGCTTCTCCGCGCCAGCCAAAGTGGAGGCTTACAGAGGCCGGCGCGGAGGGAAAGAGTGCCCCCACGGAACAGGCCCTCCCTCAGATCAGTGGGCCCCGCTCACAGGCAACGATCCTCCCTCACCACCACCCCCCCCGAGGACCCCGCTAACCGCCCTCCAAGCCAGGTCCCGCCTGTATGGACCATGTCTAATCCACGCCGGCAGGACTGGTCAAAAACGGGTGGTCGCTCAGCCCATCGGGGCCCAGGGAATTGCTGGGGGGCCGCTGCCAACGGCCCCCGACCGGCGTGGCGTGATCCCCGCCCAGAGCGTCAGAGCGGCGGGGCAGGATTCACGCCGCCCCCCCCCCGCAAATCTCCGACCCGGGGGGGGGGGGTCGGAGAATCCCACCCATTGTGTCCGATAATGGCCCCCTTATTACTGGGGATGATTTCTAACACTTTGTTCAGACAAATGGAATTCCGCATACATTTCACCCTTCATTCATTTGGTTGGCAGAAAGGGCCATACAGTCTTTTTAAAATGCTATGAGGAAACAATCAGAGCAGCATTATGTCATCGGCTGGGCAGCTTTCTATTGCCTACAACACAAACCCCCAAATCACCAAGGGGGCCATGCCGGCTGAATTGCTTATGGGCCAATCCTCAGAACCTGTTTGGATTTGATGGCCATAATTCTCCATTCCCGCTACTGGGATCTGGAATCCCAATTGGGCAGAAAATGGAGTGTCCCCAGAAAAATTAGTTCAGCAACGAGCACCACACCCAAAGCTATTCACTCCTGCCCACCGTTGGCCATTCCACATGAGTGGGGAAATGCAAATGCATGCCAAGCATACAATTAACGGGCTGGAAGCCTGATTCTTACTCCCCACCCCACCATGACACTCCGACCCAACAGCTGGAAATCCACTGGCCAGTCTTTGGTGCGAGTTTGATCAAGCACAGCCCTGGGGGTTGATAGGGTTTGGGCTGTGGTTGAGAGGTTGACCCTGCAATCCCTCCTCCCCCAGTACGGGGGTCCCGTGTGTGATCTGTCCCTTTCAGCCTTGGGCAATCGGAGGATCACCCTTGGCATAGTGATCTCAGGCAGCCCTCTTTTGAACAGCACCCTCCTGGTCTGAGTTTCTAAATTCTGATGTGGCCTCCTAAGCCTAAACTGCTCTGCTTGATAAGAGCAATCCAGGCAATCCAGTGAGGAATCAAGGCAGAAACATTTTCCTTTTCCTAGCATCTGCTCCCTCAGCTAAAAATCTTTAAAACATCAGCTGTTACAAATGTCAGAGGCTTCCTTGGATCCCCAGAACACTTGAAATGGCTTCAAAACCCCCGACATCCATTGAAATGCAAAAGTTCCATTAGATTTCACTGAGAAAAACCTTTCACAAGCCTGTAATTGGCAATTTAATAAATCAGGCACAGCTGCTTGGTGGATTGTTTATTGATCTTTCCCTTCATGCTTGAATGCATCTCAAGTACTCTGCTTTGATGCTGACTGTAATATTTATAAATAGTCTTGCTATGATTGACAGCACCTCACCACATCAAAGGAGCTAAGTGCACTCTGTTGTAATAAAAGAGGGGCTGATTGCAGGGGGGGCGGATTTGAGTTGTGGGGGGGGAGAGGGAACTGCTGGCTGAGTTTGTGATAGGCCGACCTGCTAAAAATGGCGCCCCGACGCCGGGATTCCGAGGGAATCCGACAAGCTCGCCACAATGCATATATGTTCACAGTTAATGAGTGAGACTCGCACCTGTGTGCCGCTCCCAGTGGCAGCGCGTTCTTGCTGCGATTCTCCCAAACTTGCTGGTGCCTGTATATAGTATTTGCGTACTGTGAATAAACTCTCTTTGGACCAGAAGACCATAAGACATAGGAGCAGTAGTAGACCACTCGGCCCATCGAGTCTGCTCCACCATTTAATCATGGTTGATATTTTCTCATCCCCATTCTCCTGCCTTCTCGCATAACCCCTGATCCCCTTATTAATCTTTGCTGTTACTGGAAATCTGCAGTGTACTGTCTTGAGTCACGACACTATCCAGCTCTACCTCAAAAATTTTCAAAGACTCTGCTTCCAGTGCCTTTTCAGGAAGAGAAGACCCACAGCACTCAGAGAAAAAAAATCACCTAGTCTCAGTTTTTAATGGGTGAACTTTATTTAAAAAATTTTTTTTAGAGTACCCAATTCATTTTTTCCTATTAAGGAGCAACTTAGTGTTGCCAATCCACCTACCCTGCACATCTTTGGGTTGTGGGGACGAAACCCACGCACACACGGGGAGAATGTGCAAACTCCACACAGACAGTGACCCAGAGCTGGGATCGAACCTGGGACCTCGGTGCCGTGAGACAGCAATGCTAACCAGTGCACCACCATGCTGCCGACCTTTGTTTTTAAGCAGTGATCCCTAATTCTAGATTCTCCCACAAGAAGAAACATCCTTTCCACATCCACCCTGTCAATACCCCCCAGGATCTTATATGTTTCAATCAAGTCGCTTCTTACTCTGCTAAACTCCAGCAGATACAAGCCCAGACTGTCCAAACTTTCCTCATAAGACAACGCATCCATTCCATGTATTAATCCAATAAATCTTCTCTGACTGCTTCCAACACATTTACATCCTTCCTTAAATAATGTTCACTAAAAGTGAAGAATTTAAATGAAATATTTCCTCACTTTGTGACCTTCTTTCCTTAGATTCCATTGTATTCACCTTTAATGTTAAAAAAAATTAAAGATGGAAAATTTGTCCTACATTTCACCCCTTAAACCTGTTGGACCTCCTATCCTATCTCTCCTGAACTTTGAAAACACTGGAGGTTGAATTATGGTGGGTGTTCAGACTTCAACAGAAGAATTATAGAAACCCCAGAAAAATTGAGAAAACAATATTTACAAAGGCAAAATACCGTGCATTCTGGAAATTTGGAGCAAAACAGAATATCCTGGAAATACTTAGCAGACCTTCACAGCATCTATGGAGAGAGAAAGAGAGTTATGGGGCGGGATTCTCCCCTAACCGACGGGGCGGGCCGTACCGGCGCCAAGGAGTGGCGTGAACCACTCCGGCGCCGGGCTGCCCGGAAGGTGCGGAAACCTCCCCAACTTTGGGGGCTAGGCTGGCGCCGGAGGGGTTGGCGGCGCAGGGCTTGGTGCCGTGCCAACCGGCGGCAAAAGGGCTACGCCGGCAGCGCGAGTTTGCGCATGCGCGGGAGCGCCATCGTGTGCTGGCATCATCCCAGCGCATGCGCAGGGGGGTTCTTCTCCGCGCCAGCCATGGCGGACCATTACGGAAGGAGTGCCCCCACGGCACAGGCCCGCCTGCGGATCGGTGGGCCCTGATCGCGGGCCAGGCCACCGTGGGGACCCCCCCCTCCCCCCGGGGCAAGATCCCCCTGCACCCTCCCGAGGACTCCGCAGGCCACCCGCAGAGCCAGGTCCCGCCGGCACGGACCCGGTGTATTTCACGTCGGCGGGACCCGGCGAAAACGGGCGGCCACTCGGTCCATTGCGGGACTTAGAATCGGCAGGGGGGCCGCTGCCAACAGCCCCCAACCGGCGCAGCGCAGTTCCCACCCCCCGCCGAAAAACTGGCGCCGGAGAATCCGGCAGCCGGCGTTGAGGCGGCGGGGTGGGACTCACACCGCACATCCCGGCGATTCTCCGGCCCGGCGGGGGGCTGGAGAATCCCACCCAAGATTTCAGTTCTTTGACCTTTCAAGCAATCTTATAAAAGTTAGAAATGTAATAGAATTTAAGCAAGTGTATAGGGGTGGGGGTTTGGGGGGGGGGCGTTGGTGGAGGGGGATAACATGATAGAGTGGAAGACAAGAAGGTTAATGATGAAGAGGTACTGATGCAAAGGCAAAGGCAGTGGTATCGAACAAGTAAAGAAAGAAAATATATGTCCCAAGGAGGTGTGAATGGCGGAAAGATGAACACCTGCCATCTAAAATCAAAACAAGAGGAAAATGGGAGTAAAAACTGAATCTGTAAAGAAAAAGGAAATAAAATGGGGGGGAAGATGCAATGGTCTGAAATATATGAATTCAGTGTTGAGTCTGGAAGGCTGTAAAGTGCCTAAATGAAAGATGTGGTGCTGTTCGTCAAGCTTACAATGAGCTTCATTGGGACACTGCAGGAGGTCGAGAACAGAGAGGTCAGTGTGAGAACAGTATGGAGTGTCACAGACAGAGTTTAGATGTTCTATTGTTATCTATCATCAGTGTTTTTTGTGTGAGGTTAGTCTAATTTCTTGTCCCAACGTAAATGATTTCAACATGTTTTTGTGAATTTAAAAATAAAGAAGATTATTTACAAGTACACACCTGTGTAGATGTTTAAAAGCAATATCTCACACGCATATCAATACACTCAATGGCTAGAGTGTCCAGTAGCTGATTCAATGGCTTTTCAGATGGTGTTTCCAATAATATCTATCATAGGCAGGGATTTTACGGCACCGACCTGGCAGGATCCATCATGTGGGATGCGATGGCCCAGCCAAAAGTGCATTGACGTCAGTAGGACCGGACAATCCTGGCAGGGTGGAAATTCCTCCTATAATCTTTCTGATCACAATTCTTTCTGCTGCTAATTTTTTTAAAAGAACAGATAATAAATATGGCTATCTTAACCTGTGATGAGTCCAAAATCCTTCTTCCAAAAACAGTGGTGAGTTAGGCTGATACACATCTTCTATTTTTCTTTTCACACTCTAGTGCTTCATGGAAAGGTGACGTGAGATGGAGAAGGACATTGAGGCTACTGAGGAGCCGACCAGGATATTACAGAGAGAACAGTCCCCTCAGAATGCTCAAAGGGGATATAAGGAAAGTGGGGGGGGTGCATGGTGTCGCGGGTGGGGAGAGCCAGAACATTGAACCGGCCTCAATCAGGCATGTGCTTCATTTCATAGAATCCCTACAGTGCAGAAAGAGGCCATTCGGCCAATCGGGTCTACACCAACCCTCTGCAAGAGCACCCTACCTAGGTCTAAACCCCACACTACCCCTGCAACACCACCGTGGGCCAATTTAGCATAGCCAATCCACCTAATCTGCACATCTTTAGATTGTGGGAGGAATCCCACGCAGAAACGGGGAGTAAGTGCAAACTCCAGTCACCCGTGGTCGGAATCAAACCCAGGTTGCTGGCACTGAGAGGCAGGAGTGCTAACCACTGTGCCACGGTGCCGGCAGGGTCTTTAGCTATCTATTTATCCACATGTCATTTTAGTTGTTTGAGTATCAGGATGTCAAGTCTGAAGGAATCCCATTTGAGATGAGTATTCGGGGCTTCTAGTAGATCAACCGTCCATACCCATTATTACCTGCACAGGTACATCTGCAAGTAGAAGGGAACTTATCTTATGTTGACAAATGAGTTATGCAGGCATCGAGTCCTCTCCCACAGAAGCTGTTATGGCATCTGTATTGGCTAATTGTATTTTTAGAGGCTTCTTCGAAAGCACCCTGATCACACCGGGTTTCATTTTTAATTAAAAAAAAAAAATTTAGTGTACCCAATTCATTTTTTTCCAATTAAGGGGCAATTTAGCATGTTCAATACACTTACCTTGTACATCTTTGGGTTGTGGGGGCAAAGCCCACTCAAACACGGGGAGATTATGCAAACTCCAGCGGACAGTGACCCATAGCTGGGATCGAATCTGGGACCTTGGCACGGTTTCATTTATAATTTGGCCCATGATTGGTAGTTTGGTGGCATGGACCACCCCCATGTTGTGAATGTATGGGGTCTCAATGGGCAGCATAATGTAATTGACTGCATCTACCAAGGTGTCATGAATCATGGGCGAAATTCTCCGGTATCGGCGCGATGTCCGAAGACCGGCGCAAAAAACGGCGCAAATCAGTCCGGCATCGCGCCGTCCCAAAGGTGCGGAATCCTCCGCAGCTTGGGGGGCCGAGCCCTAACCTTGAGGGGCTAGGCTCGCGCCGGACTGATTTCTGCCCCGCCAGCTGGTGGAAAAGGCCTTTGGTGCCCCGCCAGCTGGCGCGGAAATGACATTGCCGGTCGGCGCATGCGTGGGAGCGTTAGCGGCTGCTCACGGCATCCCCACGCATGCGCTGTGGAGGGAGTCTCTTCCGCCTCCGCCATGGTGGAGACCGTGGCGAAGGCGGAAGGAAAAGAGTGTCCACACATCACAGGCCCGCCCGCAGATCGGTGGGCCTCGATCGCAGGCCAGGCCACCGTGAGGGCACACCCCGGGGCCGGATCGCCCCGTGCCCCCCCCCACGACCCCGGAGCCTGCCCGCGCTGCCTTGTCCCGCCGGTAAGAGAGGTGGTTTAATCCATGCCGGCGGGACAGGCATTCTAGCAGCGGGACTTCTACCCATCCGGGCCGGAGAATCGCGGAGGGGGGGCCCGCCAACCGGCGCGGCGCGATTCCTGCCCCCGCCGAATCTCCGGTGCCGGAGAATTCGGCAACCGGCGGGGGGGTCGGAGAATCTCCGACCCGGCAGGGGGGTCGGAGAATCTCGCCCCATATCTGTAGGTTCTGGCACACCTAGCTTTGCAGGATCTGATTTTATTTTTGCTATCATAGGCTGCAATCGTCTTCAAAAGTTAATTTTGTTCTGGCAGTGCTCTGTTAACCATTTAAGCTTTTTTGTACCACATGGCAGCAGAAAAAAACCTCACAGCACCAGGGATCCAGGTTCAATCCTGGCCTTGGGGATGACTCTGTGGAGTTTGCACTTACTCCCCATGTCTGCGTGGGTTTCCTCTGGGTGCTCCTGTTTCCTTCCACAGTCCAAAGATGTGCAGGTTAGGTGAATTGACTATGCTAAATTGCCCCTTAGTATCCAAACGATGTGCAGGTTAGGTGGGGTTATGGTGTTCATAGAATCATAGAATTTACAGTGCAAAAGGAGGTCATTCGGCCCATCGAGTCTGCACCAGCTCTTGGAAAGAGCATCCTACTTAAGCCCACACCCCCACCTATCCATGTAACCCAGTAACCCACCTAGCCTTTTTTTGAGCACCGTGTTATAGGGATAAAGCTAGGGAGTGGGCCTAGGCAGGGTGCTCTTCCAGAGGGTCGATGCAGATTCGATGGGCCAAATGGCCTCCTTCTGCAATTTAGGAAGTCTACAGTTCTTAGTCTTCTTTTTATTCTAAGGATATACATAGCTACTCTTTCTGCTAGGGTGGTAATAATGGTTAAGATATTCCATATTTGTTTTGTGTCACTAATATCCAACCCAGTCAGGTTGCCCAATGCATCTCATTGAAGTCCCCTGCCTTCTTTGCAAATCCAGCCCCGGCAATAACATTTCGGAAACTTGCATTTCATTGATCAATTAGATCAATACGTTGGTCACTCCAATGAATGCAAACAGTTAGGTTGATTGGTGATGCTAAATTACCCCTTGGTGCCGTAGGCTTATGGAGTAGGGCAGTAGATTGGGCCTAGAAAGGGTGCTCTTTCGGAGGGTCGGTGGCGACTTGATGGGCCAAATGGCCTCCTCCTGCACTGGAGGGATTGTATGATTCTAACACGATTGACTCTTTAAACTTAACATTAAAAGATAAAAATTAGCAGAGAGTCAATTGTGCTAGTTGCCCTTTACTAACAATACAATTAAATTGACATATTGAACCTATAGAGTTCAAAACAGTGATAACTGAGGGTATTCCTTGCAAGCACGTGTTACAAATTCTGGCATCGAGGTAAGCAACTGATAGAAATTCTGTATGTTTGATGCGACCATCAATTCACTCGAAGACACGTGGAGAAGTAAACCGTGGTTTTAATCAGCTTCGAACTGTGCCTGCCTGCAGCCGGTACAATACTGAAGACGGCCCCGCAGGTCAGCTGCTCTGATACTTCCTCTAAAGGGGTGGAGCCATGGGCGGGGCCTGTACATGCCCCACCATATCCCCCTGTGGGTGAAGCCACACAATGGCCCATAGGTGGAGCCCACATGGTTAATAACATAACATAACACAATACAGTGCACTGGTGAATTATCAGTAATTATACATTCACCACATTCACCCTTTGTTTAAAAAATGAAGTCCGGCGGGGGTGATGGGCTCATAGATTCAGTCGGTCCGGTGCCCGGATCGTACGTTGCGACCGCCGAAGCATTGGTGTTGCAGCCGCTTTGGGTGGCTGTGGAAGTGGGTCCAGAATGGGCACAGGCGTGGATTCCGGGAGCTGCTCTTCCGAAGCTTCATCCCTGTGGACTGGTGCAGTGGGTCGGAGGGAACCATATGAGGTGGGGGTGCTGAACATGGGAGGTTGGACGGGACATAGTGTGAGGGATGCAGTAGTGGTAGTGCTGGTGGAGCCTGCGGGTGCCTGGTCCCGGAGGGAGACGGTATCTTGCCGGCCATCGGGGTGTTCGACGTACGCATAGTATGGGTTGGAGTGCAGGAGCTTATGGCTCCGAACGTGTTTTCGGAGGAGGACTGGACCCGGTGTCATCAGCCAGGACGGAAGCGAGGCCCCTGAGGTAGCTCCCCTAGGGAAAACAAACAAGCGGTCATGAGGAGTCTGGTTTGTGGCCGTGCAAAGTAGGGACCTAATAGAGTGGAGTGCATCGGGGAGGACCTCCTGCCAGTGAGAAACTGGGAGATTCCTGGACCGTAGGGTCAGTAGGACGGTCTTCCAGACTGTCGCGTTCTCCCTCTCCACCTGCCCGTTTCCCCTGAGGTTATAACTGGTAGTCCTGCTCGAGGTGATGCCCTTACTGAGCAGGTACTGACGCAGTTCGTCGCTCATGAACGACGAGCCCCTGTCGCTGTGGACATAATTGGGGAAACCAAACAGGGTGAAAACACTATGCAGGGCTTTAATGACAGTGGGGGTGGTCATATCAGGGCAGGGGATGGCAAACGGGAAGCGGGAGAACTCATCTAAGTACGTATTGCGGTTATTAGAGGGGTGGGGCCCTTTGAAATCGATACTGAGGCGTTCAAAGGGCAGGGATGCCTTTACCAGGTGGGCCTTATCCGGTCGATAGAAGTACGGTTTACACGCCGCACAGATTTGGCAGTCTCTGGTGAAAGCTCTGACCTCCTCGGTGGAGTAGGGCAGGTTGCGGGCCTTGATGTAATGGGTGAGCCGGGTGACCCCCGGGTGGCAGAGGTCATCGTGGATAGCCCGTAGTCGGTCACCTTGTGCGCTGGCGCATGTGCCGCGGAGAGGGCATCAAGGGGCTCGTTGAGCTTCCCAGGACATACTATACCGTAGTTATAGGTGGAGAGTTCGATCCTCCACCTCAAGATCTTATCATTCTTGATCTTGCCCCGCTGCAAATTGTCAAACATGAAGGCAACAGATCGTTGGTCGGTGACGAGGGTAAACCTCCTACCAGCGAGGTAGTGTCTCCAGTGCCGCACGGCTTCCACGATGGTTTGGGCTTCTTTTTCGACCGAGGAGTGTCGAATTTCAGAGGTAGTGAGGGTGCGTGAAAAGAACGCTACAGGCCTGCCTGCTTGGTTGAGGGTGGCGGCGAGAGCGACCTCTGAGGCGTCGCCCTCCACCTGGAAGGGGACGGACTCATCCACCGCGCGCATCGCAGCTTTGGCGATGTCCACCTTGATGCAGTTAAAGGCCTGGCGGGCCTCGGCTGCCAGTGGAAAGAGGGTGGCCTTAAATAGTGGGCAGGCTTTGTCCGCATACTGGGGAACCCACTGGGCGTAATAGGAGAAAGATCCAAGGCACCTCTTCAGGGCCTTGGGGCAGTGAGGGAGAGGGAGTAGTAGGAGGGGGCACATATGGTCAGGATCGGGCCCAAGGACCTCGAGAATGGCTAGTCTGGTTGTGCGGAAAACGCATTTCTCCTTGTTGTAGGTGAGGTCGAGTTTTTGGGCGGTTTGGAGAAATCGGTGGAGGTTGGCGCATGGTCCTGCTGATCATGGCCGCAGATGGTGACATTGTACAAGTACGGAACTGTGGCCCGCAGCCCGTACTGGTCCACCATTCGGTCCATCGCTCGTTGGAACACCGAAACCCCGTTTGTGACGCCAAAGGGGACCTGGAGTAAATGGAAAAGGTGGCCGACTGCCTCAAACGCCGTGTAGTGGCGGTCCTCCGGGCGGATTGGGAGCTGGTGGTATGCAGACTTCAGATCCACCGTGGAGAACACGCAGTAGTGCGCGATCTGATTTACCATGTCTGCAATCCGGGGAAGGGGGTACGCATCGAGTTGCGTAAACCGGTTAATGGTCTGGCTGTAATCAACCACCATCCGGAACTTTTCCCCGGTCTTGACGACCACCACCTGAGCTCTCCAGGGGCTCTTGCTGGCCTCTATGACCCCCTCCCGCAAGAGACGCTGGACCTCGGACCTAAAGAACGTCCTGTCCTGCATGCTATACCGCCTGCTTCTGGTGGCTACTGGCTTGCAATCGGCGGTGAGGTTTGCGAAGAGCGGGGGGGGGGTCGATTTTTAGGGTCGCGAGGCTGCATATGGTGAGCGGGGGCAGGGGCCCCCGAACTTAAGAATTAGACTCCTGAGGTTGCACTGGAAGTCGAGTCCCAAAAGGAGAGGAGCGCAGAGGTCTGGGATCACATATAGTTGAAAATTAGCGTACTCAGTGCCCTGTATAGCTACGGTTGCAATAGTGCACCCTTGGATTTGCACCGAATGCGACCCAGAGGCGAGGGAGATGGTTTGTTGCGTCGGGAATATTGGGAGCGAGCAGCGTCTTACCATGTCCGGGTGAATGAAGCTCTCTGTGCTCCCGGAGTCGAAGAGGCAAGGTGTCTCGTACCCGTAAACTCGGACGGCCATCATGGAGCTCCGGAGGTGCTTAGGTCGCGACTGGTCCAGCGTGACCGCGCTGAGTTGTGGGTAGCCGGCGGCGTGATCGGAGGTGCTGGGGCGGCCCCGCGATGGCTGTCCGTGTAGGTCGTACGCGTCGAGCGGCATAGCAGATGGCGGCCAAGATGGCGGCCCCCGTTGGTCGAGTGTGACGGGCGGTGAGGAAGATGGCGTCCAAGATGGCGGCCCCCATGGATCGCACATGGCCGGCCACGTGGGGGAGAATGGCCAAGATGGCGGCCCCTATGTGTCGCACATGTTATGCGGAGGCGGCAGACACGCTGCCACCTTGCGAGGTCTGCAGGCCTGTGAGTCTGTGGATTGGGTCTGTGAGTTTGAGTTCTTCGACCTGGCCAGGCAGACCTTGGCGAAGTGTCCTTTTCGCCTGCAGCTGCTGCAGTGCACGTTGCGGGCCGGGCAGTGCTGTCGGGGGTGTTGGGACTGGCCGCAAAAATAGCAGGGTAGCCCCCCATGATGGGCGGGCGGCCGCGCGGCACAGGCCTGGGGTAGTCTCTGGTCGAGGGCCCACGAGGGGGTTGCGTGGTTGGCGGGGAAAGCAGTAAGGCTCTGAAAAGCGACCTCCAGAGAGGTAGCCAGTTTTACCGTGTCGTCCAGGTCCTGGGCCACTTTTTCGAGCAGGCGCTGTCTCACATAGTTCGATCGGACCCCCGCCACGTAAACGTCTCAGATGGCGAGCTCCATGTGCTGAGTGCCCGTAATGGCCTGGTAATTACAGATGCGCGCGAGGGCTTTGAGGGCTAGCGACTCCCCGGGGTGCTGGCGGTGAGTGGTGAAGACGTGTCGCGCGTAGCCCTCGTTCACAGGCCGCACATAGAGGCGTTCGAGGAGTGCGAGGGCCTCTGTATAGGAAGCGGCTTCGTCGAACTGGACAGAAATGCGATGGCTCGCCCCTGCATGGAGGAGGCTCAGCTTCTGTTCATCAGTGACGGATGGCGTAGACGACGCAGCGAGATTGGCCTTGAAGCAACGAAGCCAATGTGAAAAAATTTATTATCCTCCGCGGCCTGCGGATCGAGTTTCAGTCTGTCAGGTTTGAGGGCTGATTCCATAGTAGTATTTTAAGCTGATTAAATTGATGTGACCATCAATTCACTCGAAGACACGTGGAGAAGTAAACCGTGGTTTTAATCAGCTTAGAACTGTGCCTGCCTGCGGCCGGTACAATACTGAAGGCGGCCCCACAGGTCAGCTGCTCTGATACTTCCTCTAAAGGGGTGGAGCCATGGGCGGAGCCCGTACATGCCCCAACATATCCCCCTGTGGGTGAAGCCACACAATGGCCCATAGGTGGAGCCCACATGGTTAATAACATAACATAACACAATACAGTGCATTGGTGAATTATCAGTAATTATACATTCACCACACTGTTAAAATTCTAATTAACAGTGTGAAAATATAGCAGGCTGCAAACTGGTTAAGCCAACCTCCTTGTCTAAATTCCCAATATACACTCCTACTGTGTGATGCTCTGCATTTAAAACTATTTTCATTTATCTTTTCTTTCAAATACTTTCCCTGGTTGAAAGAACCAAAAAGTAATTGGATGTCCTACTAATCTACTAAACATAACCAGAAGTTTTTGTAAGGTACAAAAAGGTATAAACTACATATTTTTGGTTGCATGTTTCATATTATCTTGCAATGCAAACTCCAAATGAAATTCAAAGGATCAGTATTACAACACTGTTGTGACTAATCCGCCTCTTATTGAATCTAATTATTGAAGGGATGCTGAAGCCACTGTCTGGATTTACTTCATAATTCTTTGAAAAGGCGAATGCAAGAAACTTACTCTTCCAGTTGCATGTTCTGTAATTTTTGTATTGTTTTCCATATTTGCCATTTGTTTTATATTTAGATATTTACAACATATAGGACCTCATTTTTATGTTTTATTTAAAAACTTTAAATTTTAAAGAAGATTTTAACAGTTGCTGCTGTGAATGGCCTATATATTTACTGCGACTGTTTGACATAATGGGTCCAATGGATTTATGAAAGAGTTCAAAGTTGTTTTGTGAATTTTTATGCTTTCTTAAATCTTTATATATTGAACACATAGTTCTGAGATGACAGTGCCACTGAAAATAGCAATGAGTCATGGCCTGCCCTAAAACAGGATCCAGGAATAAGCTACTTTGAGTATTCATGGAATCCCTACAGTGCAGAAGGAGGTCAATTGGCCTATCGAGTCTGCACCGACCTTCTGAAAGAGCATTCCACCCAAGTCCATTCCATTGCCCTATCCCAATAAAGGTAAAGTTGCCATAGTCCCAGATGATAATAGGCTGCTTTCCCCTTTTGAGGGGGGAGAGCTGACTGGTGGTGATTTAACCTGAGGATCACCACACCTCATGCGAAGGTTGAGAAGGGGAGACCTTAATGAATAACCTCAGCCGGTACGGGAATTGAACCCGCACTGCTGGCATTGCTCTGCATCATGAACCAGCTGTCTAACCAAGGGTTGGTTTAGGGGGCTAAACCGCCCCCGTATCTCAATAACCCCTTAAACGAACGCACAATCTTTGGACACTATGGAGCAATTTTAAAAATAATAAATTTAAAGTACCCAATTCTCTTTTTTTACAATTAAGGGACAATTTAGCGCCCACCCTGCACATCTTTGGGTTATGGGGGTGCAACCCACACAGACACTGGGAGAATGTGCAAACTCCACACGGACAGTGACCCGGGGCCGGGATCGAATCTGGATGCCATGAGGCAGCAGTGTAAGGAGCAATTTTAGCATGGCCAATCCATCTAACCTGCACCTCTTTGGACTCCGGGAGGAAACCCGAACACCCGGATAAGGAGGACGTGCAAATTCCATACAGTCACCTACGACTGGAATTGAACCAGTGTCCGTGGGACTGTGTGGCAACTGTGCTAACCACTATGCCACTGTGCCACTCCTATTGTATTGTATGGCAGTTAACGATATCATGAAGGGATCGATTCAGAAATAATTTACACAAGACAATTAGATAATATAGAGTACAATTCTCTTTCTGTCTGCTTCTACCTGCAAATAAATATGTTCACTATGCCTTCCCATAGAAGCAAAATACCAAGAGGTTAAAATTCAGATGATAGGGTTGTGATTGAAATTGAAAAGGTTTGAATAACTGATACAGGATATTGACCTGCTGACTTGTCATAATCAGATTCCCATGTGATTTGATTCAAGATTATTTTCATCACCTCAATATACAAAATAGGGCACGATCTAACGGGAGAAGTACTAAGTGTGATAGCGAGCACGGGTTGCCAGGTGCTTCCTGACGGCTGACCCGATTGGACTGCACCCAATATCTAACGTCAATTCGGGCCGGAAATGATGTCCATGGGCTTCACAGCGGAAATGGCCCTCCCACCAGCTGATTCGCCTGAACGGCCCCAGGCAGCCCCCCCCCCCCCCCCCCTAACAAGGGGGAGCATCACATAAACCATTCCACCCAAACACCTTCCGGACAGCACACAGCCATGGCACCAAGGACACCTGCTCCACATTTTGAGATGCCGACCTGGCCAGGCTGCTGGACACTGTGGAGTTGGGTTGCAGGTATGACTGATGCCAGGGAGATGAGTCATAGCTACAGAAACCCAGGGAAACCGGGCGCTAATGGCTGCAGAAACCAAGGGGAAAGAGTGCTAATGGCAGTCCTCAGAGAGAACAAAAGATGTGAAAGGTCAAACAGCAGGAGAACTAACATCAGAGGGTGAACTACAGATGTGGGGGAGGGGAATGGGGAAGCAAAGAGGAGAAAGGTGAAGGAAAGGTGGATAAGATTGGGGAGGGGGGGAATTAAATATATATTAAGAAAGAAAGAAATGGTAAAAGACAGTTAAAATGAAATGGGATGAAAACAAATGGGTCGAGATGGGGTAGAGCTAATCATCTGGTTATCTGGTTAGGCACACTACATACAGCCTTCCGGCCTGAACATCGAATTCAACAACTTCAGGTGATCAGCTCAACCTCACCTCAACCCCTTTTTGTGGCCATTAGCACCCAGTTTCCCTGGGTTTCCGTCTCTTTGACTTATCTTTCATTCTCACTCCACAGTATAAATATCTCCCACTTTTTATGCCTTTTAGCTTTGACAAAGAGTCATCGGACTCGAAACGTCAGCTCTTTTCTCTCCCTACAGAGGCTGCCAGACCTGCTGAAATTTTCCAGAATTTTCTCTTTCGCCCCAGACACCCTGTTCCCCCAAGGGGGTTGGAGGATCAGCCGAAGGCCTGCCCATGCTGCCTGTGAGTCAGTGGTAGCAGCCATCAGTTCAGGCAGCATGATGAGGAGGACCGTAGTCCAATGCAGGAAGAAGCTCAGCGATCTCCAGCGGGCCACACAGGTGAGTTGACATCAGCCCCTGGCCATTCCCCAGACCTCCTTTTATGCCCCCAAAATTAGTTGCCAGCTGATGCTGCACAACACACACCCCAACGCAATCTGTCACCCACCAGCACAACCACCCTTGCCCAGCAGCGGTGCCCACACCTGTCACCTGCCATAGACCCCCTGCTGATCCATCAAGCTTGTGGCTCACAATGCCCTCTCTTTGGCCCTGTAAGAGAAGTTGGCACATAACAGGCGGGAAAGGGCCCAGAAGGGTGGTTGGTGCTGGACAAAGTCCTCACCCCCTATGAGGAACATGCCCTGGAGATCATGGGGATGACTGAGGATAGTGTGGTCACCGACAGTGAGGTTGGCCTGCACTGCAGGGGTGAGGAGCCACTGCCCCTTCACCCAGATGACCTGTCTCAGGTGAGTAGTTCATGTCAGGCAAAATCATTCTTCCCTTTCATTGACCACAGGTCCATTCTCTTGCAGGATCTCCATCTGATGGTGACGGCCCAGGCAGGGTGACCCCTCCCTTGCCTTCTAAGATGATAGGGTTGTGATTGAAATTGAAAAGGTTTGGATAACTGTTACAGGATATTGACCTGCTGACTTGCCATAATCAAATTCCTCAGAGAAGAGCTCCCAGGATGCCACGATAGATGCATCATGGTTGTCACCAGTGCAGAGACACACACCTCAAAGAACAAAGAAATGTACAGCACAGGAACAGGCCCTTCGGCCCTCCAAGCCCGTGCCGACCATACTGCCCGACTAAACTACAATCTTCTACAATGTCGGTGGACGACATTGGTGGTCAGGCTTCTGGGGCACAATCTGGTGAGCACCACACAGATACTGATGCACATCAGGTGGAGGCAGGAGCATCTGAGGGAGCCAGCAATCGTTAGTCTGCTGGATCCCAGGACTCAGCTGTGTCCCAGCCAGATCCAGAGCCTCTGGACAAGGTTATCCCGAAGCCGATGCAGACACTGGTGGAGCCGTACTATTTAGGAGGGGTGTCAGCAACACTTCAGTGAGTACATAGGCAATTGGAATCCCAAAGGCTATGGGCGCAGGAGATCGAGCCTCCAATGCATGGCAACTGGCCAGCACTGCTTGGGTGGTGACTGCAGTGGAAAACCTGGAGCATGACGTTCGCGCCATGAGTGCTGGCTCAGTTCATGACGGCCATGGCTGGGGGCCTCGATTTCATGTCCAGTCGCTGAGGAACGTGTCCCAGATGGAGGTGGACACTGCTGAGGTTCTATGGAGCATGTTCCAGTCACAGGTCAGGTGAACATTTCCGGGGCACTGTATAGCATGCCCCTGTTACTGATGAGCGTCGCTGAGGGCGTTGACGCCATGATGCAGACCATGGTGGGGGGGAGGGGGGCACCAGGACTGACATTGCCGGATGATGCAGGACCTCTGGAGCTCACTTCAGCTGCCCATCTAGCCTATAGAGACCTCCAGGGTCCTACCATCCGAGCCAATGGAGCGCCGGAGGTTGATCCGAACCTTTCCACAGGGAGATGACAGTGATCTCCAGCTCTCCTGAGTCCCCATCCGTAACATGGTGCATTTCGAGGTCAGCAGGCAGAACAGGGTGGTACGTCAATACCACTGTCACCGCTGCGGCAGCCGGTGCCCTCTGGCACCAGGGCGTCCAGCCGACTAGGGGCATCAAAGTCCACAGAGTGCATAAAGCAACAAGCTGCCTCCACTTCCAATATGCATCCTGGGGACACATCTAGACGTAATGGCAGAGCACAGAGGCTTAAGGAGAATAAGGACCACTGAGTGAGAATTGAGGGGGGAGGGGGAGAACCATCGGCAGCTAGGGACTCGAATGTTCACGATTGGGGGGGGGGGTGGTGGTGGTGGAAGGGGTTGGGTGGGAGTGTGTGGGAGGGATGCATTATGCAAGGTGGTGTGAATGGTGGGGAGGGGGGGGAGGGATTGTGGAGGGCACAGCAAACCATCACAAAGTGGGAGACCCTCTGGGGGGGGTGGACTGCAGGGCACCACCTGAACAGTCCAGGCATTGGATCCGCATTTTGAGCTGTTGGATGCACCGCTCAATGACAGCATGGGTGGCAACATGGGCCTTGCTATATTGTGGCTCCGCATCGATCTCTTGCCTCCGTTCTGGTGTCATTAGCCAGGACCTCAGCGGGTATCCCTTATCGCCCAAGTGCCATCCCGTGAACCTGGAGTGGTCCTCGAAGATGCTGGGGATCTCCGAGTATCTTAGGGTGCAGCTGTCGTGCACACTCCCTGGTAAATGTATACACACGTGCATGATCCAGAGGTGGTGGTTGGACATGAGTTGTACATTCAGGAATGGAACCCCTTCCTGTTAATGAAAAGCCCTCCCTGTTGGCCCGATGTGCGCTAGGCGATATGCATGCCATCAAATAACCTCTGGCTCTGTGCATCCCAGAGATAGCGGAGAATCCTGCTGTCCGGGCATCTTGATGGGCTTGGTCCAGCTCAAATTTTATATAGTCTGATGCCCGGGCGTACAGGGCATCCGTGACTTCATGGATGCACTTGTGGGCTGTAGGTTGTAAAATGCCACACAAATCCCACTTGAGCCCTGGAATGAACGAGTGGCAAATAGGATAAGGGCTGTGGTGACCTTTAGGGCCCCTGGGGGTGGTATCCTCCTCCTCCACGAGGTGCCAAGTCTGCAGGGACATGGCACAGGTGCCGCACCATCACCTTGATGAGACAGAACCTCTGCAGCACATACTGTCCAAGATCTCCTCAAACGACCAACGATGACTGTACACATTGGGCCGTTTCTGACCTCCCTCCCAGCCTAATTTGCAGCCGGGTCCTCAGGGTTTGTGGCGCGCCCCTGCATATGGGCTGCCGCGTCAAGCCTGCGTCACGCTGCTGCCACCACCTTCTCCGGCATCTGGCTTCCTGGACTGCTGCCAATACTGCGAGGACAGCTGCTGGGGGGTCCATTATGCCACCCATAATGTGATATCTGCAAGGAATTGGAGAGGGTGAGAGACCGACAATCAGTTATGGCTTCAACCCAGGGACTCTAAAATCCTCCAAGCATCCCCATCCCTACTTTTCCCACCTTCTCTCAGGGTGCCATCCAAAGAGCGGTTGTGCTGGGGGACTGTGACATTATGATAAATGTGCAGAACTGTCAGGGTTAATGCTAGGTCCAAATCAATCACTAGAGGCAGCTAGATGCAGAACTATATAAAGCATCGATGTGGACTTCCGGTTGTGGCTATGCCTTGGTAGGTCGCACAGTCGGCAGCTCCCACCGATAACGGACATTTGGGCCCTTTTAAGGAGCTCCAGCGGCATTTGGACGACGATTCCCGGTGTGGGAAGGAAGCAGGGAGGGTCCCCCAGCACTGTATGGGGTGGACCAGGAGCGGAGCGGTCAAAAAAGTGGCTTTAGAGAAGTGAGGAGAACGGGTGCGAAAAAACAAGATGGCGGTGGGCGGTGATCAGGCAGCGTGGGCCCAGTGGTCTCGAAGCAGCAGGAGCTTTTGAGAAGCTGCTTTGCGGACTTGAAGGCGGAGATGTTGGCCCATATGAAGGCGTCGATCGAAAGGTTGGTGGAGACCCAGAAGAAGCAGGGGATGGCGATTAAGGAGGTGCAGCAGAATGAGGGTGAGATTCTGGGCCTGGCGGTCAGAGTGGAAGCGCACAAGGTGCTGCACAAAAAATGGCAGGAGAAGCTGGAGGACCTGGGCAATAGGTCGAAGAGGCAGAACCTGCGGATTCTGGATCTTCCTGAAGGCGTGGAGGGGTTGGATGCTGGGGCCTATGTGGCCACTGAGTACGCTGAGTACACTGATGGGCGCCGGGGCCTTCCCGAGGCCCCTGGAGCTGGATGGGGTTCACATAGTCCTGGCCAGGAGAGCCGCCGAGGGCTATGGTGGTAAGGTTCCACCGCTTCACCGACAGGGAGAGTGCCCTGCGATGGGCGAAGAAGGAGCGGAGCAGCAGGTGGGAGAACACCGAGATCCGGATTTACCAGGACTGGAGTGCAGAGCTGGCCAAGAAGCGTGCAGGATTCAATCGGGCCAAGGCGGTCCTCCACGGGAAGGGGGTAAAGTTCGAGCTGTTACAGCCGGCGAGGCTGTGGGTCATGTCGTGTTGGGTGCTCTGCTACACAGACGAACCAACACGGTTGCGGATGGTACAACTCTCAGTTTTATTACTAACAATATTTACAATGGCAAACTGGTTACTGTGGTTCGTTCATTACCCTTGAATCTGTGGACCTATCCCTAACACTATCTTGGAGTGGCACTCAGCACATGGTGGATGTCTGAGTGGCTTGCTGTGAGCTCTGTGCCCCGATCTGTCTCCTGCTGGAATGAGCGGGAAGTGTCGTGTTCCCCGTTTTATAGTGTGTATGCTCTTGCCTGTGATTGGCTGTGGTGCTGTGTGTGTATTGATTGGTCCGTCGATCTGTCCATCAGTATGTATGTATGTTTGCACCATGATGTTTACCTCAATATCATGACATCCCCCTTTTTTACAAGAACATGTGCCTGTGTGGTTATAAATAGAGACATGTACTGAGTGCAGCTGGATGTGTGTGTGTGCCATATCTACAGCATGTACATGAGGCTAAACTATATACAAGGGGCGATGTCGGGTGCGACATAGCAACGAGGTTGTACCATAAACAAAACACGTGGAAATATTAAACGTCAAAACGTACTCCTGTAACGACAAGGAAAAAGAGAAACATATTAACACAGTGGTATGATACATCAGTGAGTTCAATGTTCAAACAGGCTCATAAGTCCATCCTAGTAGGAGGGCGACGAATTTGGGTTGAACGCCTCAAGGGTGGGTCAGGATTCACCGGCTGAGGAATGGGTCTGGCCACGGGCGACGACAGAATGGGCATGGTGGCAGGGAGCTCCACAAAGTCGACATCAGGAACAACAGGAGGGCGTGGCACCGGTGCAAGTTCCCGTAGCGAGCGTGGAAGCAGGCGAAGAGCCCGGCGATTGCGCCTGCGAATGGAGCCATCAGGCATGCGAACCAGGAACGAGCGGGGAGCCATGCGTCGGAGAACTTCGGCAGGTGCTGACCAGCCATCTTCTGGGAGATGGATGCGGACCTCGCCCCCAGGCGCCAGGGCGGGGAGATCAGTTGCCCGTGTGTCATGTGCCACCTTCTGGCGGACGCGCTGCTGTCGCATCCTGTGCAGTACTGGATTCAGTTGGTTGTGGGGACCAGAATGGACGGCACAGTGGTCCCGAGGGCGCGACCCATCAACTGCTGGGCTGGTGAGAGGCCAGTGGCTAGTGGGGCCGAGCGATTGGCTAGCAGGGCTAAGCAGAAGTCCGATCCGGCAGCAGCAGCCTTACAGAGGAGCCGCTTGACGATGTGAACGCCCTTCTCCGCCTTTCCATTGGACTGGGGATGCAGAGGGCTGGACGTCACGTGTGTGAAGCCATACGAAGCAGCAAAGGAAGACCATTCCTGGCTGGCAAAACAGGGCCCATTGTCCGACATGACAGTAATCGGAATGCCGTGGCGAGCGAAGGTGTCTTTGCAGGCCCTTATTACAGCGGACGATGTCAAATCATGCAGGCGTATGACCTCTGGATAGTTTGAAAAGTAATCTATGACGATTACGTAGTCCCTGCCGAGTGCATGAAAAAGGTCCACACCCACCTTCGCCCAGGGGGACATCACCAGCTCATGGGACTGAAGCGTCTCAGGAGGTTGCGCCGGCTGAAACCTTTGGCAGGTGGGGTAGTTTAGCACCATATTGGCAATGTCATCACTGATGCCCGGCAAGTATACCGTCTCTCGGGCCCTCCGTCTGTACGTCTCGACCCCCAGATGGCCTTCGTGTAGTTGGTCGAGGACCAGCTTGTGCATGCTGTGTGGAGTCACAGTCCAGTCCAGCTTTAGGAGGACACCATCAATGACGGCCAAGTCGTTTCGGACATTGTAGAACTGTGGGCACTGTCCTTTGAGCCACCCACACGTCATGTGGCACATCACCCGTTGTAGAAGGGGGTCAGCCGCAGTCTCCCGGCGAATACGGGCCAGACTGGAGTCATCGGCTGGCAGATTTGCCGATGTGAAGGCCACCTGCGCTTCGACCTGACAGACAAACCCCTCCGAGTCGGGCAGTGTGCTCACTGCTCTAGATAGGGCATCCGCAATGATAAGGTCCCTTCCCGTGGTGTAGACCAGTTGGAAGTCGTACCTCCTGAGTTTGAGTAGGATGCGCTGGAAGTGAGGGGTCATCTCGTTCAGGTCCTTATGTATGATGCTGACCAGGGGGCGATGGTCAGTCTCAACGGTAAACTGGGGGGACCATACACCTAGTCATGGAACTTGTCTATTCCGGTTAGCAAACCCAGGCACTCCTTTTCGATCTGCGCGTAACGCTGTTCTGTGGGGGTCATGGCCCGCAAGACATAGGCGACCTGGGCCCATGACACAGTGTCAACCCGCTGTAGGAGTACCGCCCAATGCCGGACTGGCTGGCATCAGTTGAAATTTTAGTGTCACGAGATGTGTCGAAAAACGCCAATACCGGGGCTGTGGTGAGCTTAATTTTGAGCTCCTCCCATTCCTTCTGGTGTGCGGGCAGCCACTGGAACTCTGTGGACTTCTTGACTAGGTGGCGAAGAGCCGTCTTGTGGGAGGCAAGGTTGGGAATGAACTTCCCCAGGAAGTTGACCATGCCTAGGAAGCATAGCACTGCTTTCTTGTCTGTCGGCTGCGGCATGGCTGTAATGGCGCTGACCTTGTCTGCATCCGGACGGACCCTTGACCGGGATATGTGGTCCCCCAGAAACTTCAGCTCGGTTTGGCCGAAAGAACACTTGGCTCGGTTGAGGCGCAGGCCGTTTTCCCGTATCCGCGCAAAGATACGCTGGAGACGATTGATGTGCTCCTGTGGTGTGGTGGACCAGATGATGACGTCGTCAATGTAGACACGCACCCCTTTGATGCCCTCCTTCACCTGTTCCGTGATCCTGTGAAATACCTCAGATGCCGAGATGATGCCAAACGGCATTCTGTTATAGCAGAAACTGCCAAAAGGAGTGTTGAAGGTGCACAGATTCCTGCTGGACTGGTCCAGTTAGATCTACCAAAAACCCTTCGAGGCATCCAGCTTTGTAAGGATTTTAGCCCGGGCCATTTCGCTCATGATCTCTTCCCGTTTGGGTATGGGGTAGTGTTCCCTCATTATGTTGTTGTTCAGGTCTTTCGGGTCAATGCAGATCCGGAGTTCGCCAGAGGGCTTCTTAACACACACCATGTAGCTGACCCATGGCGTGGGCTCCGTGACCCGGGATAGCACCCCTTGGTCCTGGAGATCCTGCAGCTGCTGCTTGAGGCGGTCTTTGAGTGGCGCTGGGACCTTGCGAGGTGCGTGAATGACCGGGGTGGCGTCCGGTTTGAGTCGCATTCTGTAGGTATAGGGCAGTGTGCCCATGCCCGCGAATGCCTCCTGGTTGTGGGCGAGGAGCGATTGAAGCTGTGCCCTAAATTCTGCATCCGGGAAGTCTGATGTGCCTTCTGGAGACAGAGCGTGGACCTGCTACACGAGGTGGAGAACCTTGCACGCCTGTGCACCTAGCAGGGAGTCCTTTGATGATCCGACTATTTCGAAGGATAGTGTGGCCGTGTATGTGTTGTGTGTCACCTGGAGCTGGCAGGGATAAGGTTTCCATTGTAGTCGACAATCTTGCAACGGGATGGCTGAATTGGTGGTCTGATCTTCAAGGTTTAGAAGGCTGACCATGCTATTAGGTTGGCAGAGGCACCAGTGTCCAGACGGAATGTTATCGGTGATCGGTGATCGGTTGACCGTTAGGGTGGCACACCATTCATCACCTGGATTGACGCTGTTCACTAGCATCGGCTGGTGGGTCCTGCTTGGAGACATCCGGTTCCTATCAATGACCGCAACACGGAAGGCATCCCGGTCGTCTGTGTTTCTGGTTTGGATATCGTCTGGGCACGACTTGTAGTACGGAGGCTGAATGGTCCGCACGTCCCTGCGAGGTTGTCAGAATTGGGGTGCATTGGTAGGTTGAGCTGCTCGACAGCAGGCAGCGTAGTGGGCCATCTTGCCACAGCATTGTCGGTTTTTTGCCGGACATTTCCGCTTTAAATGTGTGGCTCTGCAGTTGCCGCATGTCGTGACGTCATGGCGTTCGTTGCGCCACCGTGCATGCGCAGTTCGGTCTTGCGTCGAGCGCGCCTGCGCATCACGTCCCTCTGCGTCAACGTCTTTTTTGGCGTGCACAAACGCGGGAGACTGCGGAAAGCGCGCGAAATGGCCGCCCTCGTCCGGGCCGCGGGCCGGGATGAACTCGATTGCCTGGACCCGTTCGGCCTCATTGGACGCCTGCGTTGCCGATTCGGGCGTGTAGGACCCCTACCGCGCCGATTCGGCCGCTTGAAATTGGGGGTAGCGGCTGGTCGCGTTTTCATGAAGGACACAGGCTTCGATTGCGGAGGCTAGGGTGAGGCCTTTAATTTTGAGGAGCTGCTGGCGTAGGGCGCCCGAGGTGACCCCAAAAACAATCTGGTCCCGAATCATTGAATCGGATGTGGTGTCATCACCGCAGGACTGCGCGAGGGTACGGAGGTGTGTAAGGAAAGATTGAAAGGGCTCATCCTTACCCTGCAGGCGCTGCTGGAAGAGATACCTCTCAAAACTCTCATTTACCTCGACGCTGAAGTGTTGTTCGAGTTTGAGAAGGACCGTCTTGTACTTGGACTTGTCCTCACCTTCCGCGAACACCAGGGAGTTGTAGACATGGATGGCGTGTTGCCCTGCCGTGGAGAGGAGGAGGGCGATTTTTCTGATGTCCGAAGCGCTCTCCCTTTCGGTGGCTTCCAGGAAGACCTGGAAGCGCTGCTTGAACACCCTCCAATTGGCGCCGAGGTTTCCAGCGATTTGCAACGGCTGCGGCGTGCTGACGGTGTCCATGGCGCAGGATGGCGGATTCCTGAGGATTCGTAGGTAGGTCTCACAGTTACCGGGTTCCAATCCTGGTACTATGTCGTGTTGGGTACTCTGCTACACAGACGAACCAACACGGTTGCGGATGGTACAACTCAGTTTGATTACTATCAATATTTACAATGGTAAACTGGTTACTGTGGTTCGTTCATTACCCTTGAATCTGTGGACCTATCCCTAACACTATCTTGGAGTGGCATTCAGCACATGGTGGATGTCTGCGTGGCTTGCTGTGAGCTCTGTGCCCTGAGCTGTCTCCTGCTGGAATGAGCAGGAAGTGTCGTGTTCCCCGTTTTATAGTGTATGCTCTTGCCTGTGATTAGCTGTGGTGTTGTGTGTGTATTGATTGGTCCGCTGATCTGTCCATCAGTATGCATGTCTGTTTGCACCAAGATGTTTACCTGAATATCATGACAGGTCACATACCAGGACCGACACCAGTATATTAATACGCCAGATGAGGCGTGGACTTTCATCAAAAATGAGAAGTTGGACTCGAATTAATGGCTTGCAGTATGTTATGAGGGTTGTGGGTGAGGGAGATGGGGCGATGCTTGGGTGAGGTTTTTCCCCGCGTTTTCTTTGGTCTGGGTGGCCCCGTGGCCTGGGGCCCTCGGGGATTGGGGCGAGGTCGCAGTTGGGAGGAGCTGCGTCATAGGGGGTGGGGTCGGCCCAGGCAGGGAGCAGGGCTTTTTCCCGCGAAATGTTGGGGCGGTGCCCGAAGCGGGGGGCTGTACTGTGTTTGATGGCCGCATTAGGTTATATAGAGTGTAGGGGGGGGGGCTCTCTTTACCCCGCTTAGGTGGGGGAGGGGGGGCTGGAGATTTGGATGGGGAATCCAAAGGGGGATTGGAGGCAGAGGCGGGAGCGGTCGGGGTCAGCATGAGTCAGCTGGCTTACGGGAATGCAATGGAGGGGGGGGTAAGGGGGTTAAGCAGTTGCTTGGTCGGGGGAGGGGGGTAACCGGGTTGCTGCTGTGCTGATTGAGGGGGAATCGATGGTAAGAGGGAGAGTCTGGGCGGGGAGCCTCCGCCTGGGGGACTGGAGGGTGCGGGTGACGTGGGCACGTGGCTGGCCTAAAAAAAAAGATGGCTAGTTGGCAGGGGTGGGGTGAGGGATGGGGGAGCCCCCCCGATCCGGCTGATCACGTAGAACGTGAGAGGCCTGAATCGGCCGGTCAAGGGGGCCTGGGTGTTCTCGCACTTAAAGGGGCTAAAGGCAGACGTAGCCATGCCCCAGGAAACACACCTGAAGATTGCGGATCAAACCAGGCTGAGGAAGGGATGGGTGGGGCAGGTTTTTCACTCAGGGCTGGATGCGAAGAACAGGGGGGTGAATCTTGGTGAATAAGCGGGTGGCATTTGAGGCGGTGGGTATTGTGGCGGATAAGGGGGGTCGTTATGTTATGGTGAGTGGTAGGCTGCAGGGGGCCCGGGTGGTGCGAGTGAATGTGTACGCTCCGAACTGGGACGATGCGGGGTTCATTAAGCGGATGCTGAGTCGGATTCCGGATCTGGAGTCATGTAGTTTGGTAATGGGGGGGGACTTCAATACAGCCCTGGACCCGACTCTGGACCGGTCTAGGTCGAGGTCGGGTAAGCGGCCGGCAGCGGCCAAGATCCTGAGGGGGTTCATGGACCAGATGGGGGAAGTGGATCAGTGGAGATTTGCCAGGCCAAGGGCGAGGGAGTTTTCCTTCTTCTTCCATGTACACAAGGCTTACTCGCGGGTAGATTTTTTCGTGCTAAGCAAGGTGCTGATCTCAAGGGTGGAGGGGGTGGAGTATTTGGCCGTTGCAATCTCGGACCATGCCCGCACTAGGTGGAGCTGGAGATGGGGGAGGAGAGAGGCCAACGCCCGCTGTGGCGAATGGACGTGGGACGACTGGCGGAGGAGGAGGTCTGTGGGCGGGTCCGGAGGTGTATCCAAAGATATGTGGAGGCCAATGATAATGGGGAGGTCGCGGTGAGTGTGGTCTGGGAAGCGCTGAAGGCAGTGGTCAGGGGGGAGTTAATCTCTAATCAGGGCCCACAGGTAAAAGAGGGAGAGGATGGAGAGATTGGTGGGGGGGGATACTGAGGGTAGATAGGAGGTATGCGGAATCACCCGAGGAGGGGCTGCCGAAGGAGCGCCGGAGCCTCCAAACGGAATTTGACTTGCTAACCATGGGGAAGGCTGAGGCCCAGTTGAGGAAGGTACAGGGAGCAGTGTATGAGTATGGGGAGAAGGCAAGTCGGATGCTAGCGCATCAATTGTGGAAGAGGGAGGAGGCTAGGGAGATTGGGGGAATTAGAGATAGGGGAGAGAACACGGTGCAGAGCCCAGCTAAAATAAACAAGGTCTTTAAGGACTTCTCTGGTAAACTGTATGAGTCAGAACCCCCGGAGGGTGGGGAGGGGATGAGGCAGTTTCTGGACCAACTGAGGTTCCCAAAGGTGGAGGAAGGGCGGATAGAGGGACTGGGGGCCCCGATTGGGATGGAGGAGCTAGTTAAAGGGTTGGGGAGTATGCAGGCGGGCAAGGCCCCGGGGCCGGATGGGTTCCCCGTAGAGTTCTATAGGAAATTCCCGGAGATGCATGGCCCGCTGTTGTTGAGAACTTTTAACGGAGCTAAGACAAAGGGTATCCTTCCCCCAACTATGTTGCAGGCTCTGATCTCACTTATCCTCAAGCGTGATAAGGACCCGCTGCAATGCGGCTCCTATATGCCGATTTCACTCCTTAATGTGGATGCCAAGCTGTTGGCCAAGATCTTGGCCACTAGGATTGAGGATTGTGTCCCGGGAGTGATTCATGAGGATCAGACGGGGTTTGTGAAGGGCAGGCAGCTGAGTACAAACGTGCGGAGGCGCCTGAATGTGATCATGATGCACTCGGAGGGGACACACACGCAGAAGTGGTCGTAGCAATGGACGCGGAGAAGGCCTTCGATCGGGTGGAGTGGGAGCACTTCTGGGAGGTGTTAGGCAGATTTGGATTTGGGGAGAAATTCATAGGGTGGGTCAAATTGTTGTACCAGGCCCCGGTAGCGAGTGTGTCGACGAACCGGCTGCGGTCAGGGTACTTTAGGTTATATCGCGGAACGAGGCAGGGGTGCCCTTTGTTCCCCCCTGCTGTTTGCCTTGGCAATTGAGCCACTAGCCATGGCGTTGAGGGAGTCCAGAAACTGGAGGGGGTTGGTTCGGGAGGGGGGAGGAGCACCGTGTTTCGCTGTATGGGGATGACCTGCTTCTGTACATTGCGGATCCGGTGGAGGGGATGGGGGAGGTCATGCAGGTTCTTAGGGATTTTGGAGACTTTTGGGGATACAAGCTAAACGTGGGAAAAAGCGAGCTTTTTGTGGTGCATGCGAGGGGCCAGGAAGAGAGGTTGGGGAGCTGCCGCTCAAGATGGTGGAGAGGAGCTTTCGGTACTTGGGCATCCATAAGACCATAAGACCATACGACATAGGAGCGGAAGTAAGGCCATTCGGCCCATCGGGTCCACTCCACCATTCCATCATGGCTGATTTCAACTCCATTTACCCGCTCTCTCTCCATAGCCCTTAATTCCTCGAGAAATCAAGAATTTATCAACTTCTTTCTTAAAGACACTCAACGTCCCGGCCTCCACCGGCCTCTGTGGCAATGAATTCCACAGACCCACCACTCTCTGGCTGAAGAATTTCTCCTCATCTCTGTTCTAAAGTGACTCCCTTTTATTCTAAGGCTGTGCCCCCGGGTCCTAGTCTCCCCTGCTAATGGAAACAACTTCCCTACATCCACCCTATCTAAGCCATTCATTATCTTGTAAGTTTCTATTAGATCTCCCCTCAACCTCCTAAACTCCAATGAATATAATCCCAGGATCCTCAGACGTTCATCGTATGTTAGGCCGACCATTCCTGGGATCATCCGTGTGAATCTCCGCTGGACCCGCTCCAGTGCCAGTATGTCCTTCCTGAGGTGTGGGGCCCAAAATTGCTCACAGTATTCTAAATGGGGCCTAACTAATGCTTTATAAAGCTTCAGAAGTACATCCCTGCTTTTATATTCCAAGCCTCTTGAGATGAATGACAACATTGCATTTGCTTTCTTAATTACGGACTCAACCTGCAAGTTTACCTTTAGAGAATCCTGGACTAGGACTCCCAAGTCCCTTTGCACTTCATCATTATGAATTTTGTCACCGTTTAGAAAATAGTCCATGCCTCTATTCTTTTTTCCAAAGTGCAAGACCTCGCACTTGCACACGTTGAATTTCATCAGCCATTTCTTGGACCTCTCTCCTAAACTGTCTAAATCTTTCTGCAGCCTCCCCACCTCCTCCATACTACCTGCCCCTCCACCTATCTTTGTATCATCGGCAAACTTAGCCAGAATGCCCCCAGTCCCATCATCTAGATCGTTAATATATAAAGAGGACAGCTGTGGCCCCAACACTGAACCCTGCGGGACACCACACGTCACCGGTCGCCATTCCGAAAAAGAACCTTTTATCCCAACTCTCTGCCTTCTGCCTGACAGCCAATCGTCAATCCATGTTAGCACCTTGCCTCGAATACCATGGGCCCTTATTTTACTCAGCAGTCTCCCGTGAGGCACCTTATCAAAGGCCTTTTGGAAGTCAAGGTCGATAACATCCATTGGCTCTCCTTGGTCTAACCTATTTGTTATCTCTTCAAAGAACTCTAACAGGTTTGTCAGGCACGACCTCCCCTTACTAAATCCATGCTGACTTGTCCTAATCTGACCCTGCACTTCCAAGAATTTAGAAATCTCATCCTTAACAATGGATTCTAGAATCTTGCCAACAACCGAGGTTAGGCTAATTGGCCTATAATTTTCCATCTTTTTCCTTGTTCCCTTCTTGAACAGGGGGGTTACAACAGCGATTTTCCAGTCCTCTGGGACTTTCCTGGACTCCAGTGACTTTTGAAAGATCATAACTAACGCCTCCACTATTTCTTCAGCTATCTCCTTTAGAACTCTAGGATGTAGTCCATCTGGGCCCGGAGATTTATCAATTTTTAGACCTCTTAGTTTCTCTAGCACTTTCTCCTTTGTGATGGCTACCATATTCAACTCTGCCCCCTGACTCTCCGGAATTGGTGGGATATTACTCATGTCTTCTACTGTGAAGACTGACGCAAAGTACTTATTTAGTCCCTCAGCTATTTCCTTGTCTCCCATCACAAAATTACCAGCGTCATTTTGGAGCGGCCCAATGTCAACTTTTGCCTCCCGTTTGTTTTTAATGTATTTAAAGAAACTTTTACTATCATTCCTAATGTTACTGGCGAGCCTACCTTCATATTTGATCCTCTCTTTCCTTATTTCTCTCTTTGTTATCCTCTGTTTGTTTTTGTAGCCTTACCAATCTTCTGACTTCCCACTACTCTTTGCCACATTATAGGCTTTCTCTTTTGCTTTGATGCATTCCCTAACTTCCTTTGTCAGCCATGGCTGGCTAATCCCCCCTCTGATAACCTTTCTTTTCTTTGGGATGAACCTCTGCACTGTGTCCTCAATTACTCCCAGAAACTCCTGCCATTGCTGTTCTACTGTCTTTCCCACTAGGCTCTGCTCCCAGTCGATTTTCGTCAGTTCCTCCCTCATGCCCCTGTAGTTACCTTTATTTAACTGTAACACCTTTACATCTGATTCTACCTTCTTTCTTTCAAATTGGAGATTGAATTCTACCATATTATGATCACTGCCTCCTAAGTGCTCCCTTACTTTAAGATCTTTAATCAAGTCTGGCTCATTACATAACACTAAGTCCAGAATGGCCTGTTCCCTTGTGGGCTCCATCACAAGCTGTTCCAAAAAGCCCTCCTGTAAACATTCAATGAATTCCCTTTCCTTGGATCCACTGGCAGCATTATTTACCCAGTCCACCTGCATATTGAAGTCCACCATGATCACTGTGACCTTGCCTTTCTGACATTCACTTTCTATTTCGTGGTGCATTTTGTGCCCCCGGTCCTGACCACTGTTAGGAGGCCTGTACATAACTCCCATTATGGTTTTTTTGCCTTTGCAGTTCCTCAACTCTACCCACACAGACTCCACATCATCTGGCCCTATGTCATTTAGTGCGATTGATTTAATTTCATTCCTAATTAACAAGGCAACCCCGCCCCCTCTGCCCACCTCCCTGTCTTTTCGATAGGTTGTGAATCCCTGGATGTTTAAATGCCAGTCCTGAACCCCCTGCAACCATGTCTCTGTGATGCCTACCACATCATACCTGCCAGTCACAATCTGGGCCACAAGCTCATCTACCTTGTTCCGTACACTGCGCGCATTTAAATATAGCACCTTTAATTCTCTATTGACCGTCCCTTTTTGTTTTCTTAGTGTGGTGGACCTTGGTTTACTGAGCCTTTCCATACACTGTGTCATATTTTGTGGGATGGGGACTATCGTAACCTCTCCTGAGTTTTGTCTTTTCGTGCTTTTTTGTATTCCTAAGCAGCTACGCTTCCCACTGATTACTTCACCTCTTGGTTCCCTCACTTTCCCTTCCCCCCAAGTATTTAGTTTAAAGTCCTATTGACCACCCTATTTATTCTTTTCGCCAGAACACTGGTTCCAGCTCGGTTCAGGTGGAGACCATCCCAACGGTATAGGTCCCCCCTGTTCCAAAACTGATGCCAGTGTCCCATGAAAAGGAACCCCTCATTCCCACACCACTCTTTCAGCCACGTGTTAACTTCCCTTATTCTTGCCTCCCTATGCCAATTTGCACGTGGCTCGGGCAGTAATCCGGAGATTATGACCCTTGAGGACCTGTTTTTTTAATTTGAATCCTAGCTCTTTATAATCTCTATACAGGTCCTCTTTCCTAGACTTGCCTATGTTGTTGGTACCGACATGGACCACAACAACTGGATCCTCCCCCTCCCTCTCCAGCATCCTTTAAAGCCGGTCAGAGATGTCCCGCACCCTAGCACCGGGCAGGCAGCATACCATGCGGGACTCTTTATCCTGCTCACAAAGGATACTATCTATCCCCCTGATAATAGAATCCCCTACAACTACAACTTGCCTATTTACTCCCTCCCCTTGAATGGCCTGCTGAACCATGGTGCCTTGGTCAGCTGACTCATCCTTCCTGCAGCCCTGTTCGCCATCCACACAGGGAGCAAGTGCCTCATACCTGTTGGACAGAGTCAAGGGCTGAGGCTCCTGAGTTCCTGACTGCTGGTTCCCTTTACCTGCCTGACTTACAGTCACACCCTGCTGTCCCTGGCCACTGGCAGGATTTAACCTACTTACTCTGACAGGTGTGACTGCCTCCTGAAACACAGTGTCCAGGTAAGTCTCCCCCTCCCGGATGTGCCTCAGTGTTTGAAGCTCAGACTCCAGCTCATCAACTCTGAGCCGGAGCTCTTCGAGCAGCCAACACTTACTGCAGATGTGGTCGCTGCAGCTCGCAATGGGATCTGCCAGCTCCCACATCAAGCAGCTCAAGCACATCACCTGACTAGCCATCACTAATTAATTAATTAGTTTAATTTAAGTTTATGAGTTTAGCTGTGTTTTTTTTAAAATTTGGGGCAGATTTGCTATCAACCACTCAGATCACAGCTTCCCTCTGACGTCACTTTTGGGGAAAAAAAATGGAAAACAGGAAGTTTCCGTTAGGTTTTTATACTCACAGAGACTGCTCCTCCTCCTCCGAACGGCTCCCGAAATTAGGCCCGGAGAAAGAGAGAGAACAAAACAGTAGGGAAAAAGCACCTTCTCCCACTCTTCACCGAATTACCTCACTGCACCAAATTACCAAATTCTCACTCGGTCTGTAACTCTCTCACTCGGTTGTGTGTCCTTGACCTGCGCAATGCTTACTAATGTGCGCTTTCTGTCTGTCTTTTATACAGACTTTCGGATGACTCACACTAAAACTTCCATCCAGGTGGCCAAGAGCTGGCGGGTCTTGCACAAGCTCAACATAGCACGGCTGGTTGGTCAGATGGAGGAGGACTTTAGGAGGTGGGACATGTTGCCATTCTCCCTGGCGGGCAGGATGCAGTCCGTAAAGATGACGGTCCTCCCTAGGTTCTTGTTCGTGTTCCGGTGCCTGCCCATTCTCATCCCCAAGTCCTTTTTCAAGCGGGTAAATAGGAGTATCACGGGATTTGTGTGGGCAAATAAGACCCCGCGGGTTAAGAGACTGTTTTTGGAGCGCAGTCGGCGGGGTGGGGGGGGGGGGGGGGGTGGGGGGGTTGGGGGGGGGGGGGTTGGCGCTGTCGAACCTGTACAGCTATTACTGGGCAGCGAATGTGTCGATTCTTTGGAAATGGGGAATGGAGGGAGAGGGGGCGGCGTGGAAACGGTTGGAGGAGGCTTCCAGTATAGGTATTAGTTTGGGGACACTGGTGACGGCACCGTTGCCGCTTCCGCCGACACGGCATACCACGAGCTCGGTGGTGGTGGCGACACTGAGGGTTTGGAGGCTGTGGAGACGGCATAGAGGGGAGGTAGGGGCCTCAGTTTGGACCACGATACGGAACAACACAGGTTTGTTCCAGGTAGGATAGACGGTGGGTTCCTAGGCTGGCACAGGGCGGGAATCAGAAGGATGGGGGACTTGTTTATTGATGGGACTTTTGCCAGTCTGAGGGCGCTGGAGGAGAAATTTGGGCTACCCCCCGGGGAATACCTTTAGGTACATGCAGGTTTGGGCATTAGTGAAAAAACAGGTGGGGGAATTCCCGCTGCTGCCTGCCCGGAGGCTACAGGACAGGGTGGTCTCGGGAGTGTGGGTAGGGGGTGGCAAAGTACCGGACATATACCAGGAGCTTCAGGAGGCGGAGGAGGCCTCGGTGGAAGAACTGAAGGGCAAGTGGGAGGAGGAGCTGGGGGAGGAGCTGGATGAGGGCCTGTGGGCTGACGTCCTGGGCAGGGTCAATTCCTCCTCATCTTGCACCAGGCTTAGCCTGATTCAGTTTAAAGTTGTGCACCGGGCGCATATGACAGGGGCGAGAATGAATAGGTTTTTTGGGGTAGAGGACAGGTGCATGAGGTGTTCAGGGAGCCCAGCAAACCACGCCCATATGTTCTGGGCATGCCCGGCGCTTACGGAATTTTGGAAGGGTTTTGCAAAGGCTATGTCCAAGGTCTTGGACACTCGGGTGAAACCGAGCTGGGGGATAGCGATATTTGGGGTATCGGACAATCCAGGAGTGCAGGAGTCGAAAGAGGCCGGAGTCTTGGCCTTTGCCTCCTGGGTAGCCCGGAGAAGGCTCTTGTTAATGTGGTGGAACGTAAAACCCCCAAGCGTGGAGGCTTGGGTCAATGACATGGCAGAGTTTCTCAGGTTGGAGAAGATAAAGTTTGCCTTGCGAGGGTCTGTGCTGGGGTTCTCCAGGCGGTGGCAACCGGTCCTTGACTTTCCCGTGGAGTGTTAGGTGGAGGTCAGCAGCAGCAGCAACCCAGGGCGGAGGGGGGGGGAGCGGGGTGGGGGGGGGGGGGGGGGGGGATTTCATTTTTTAAATAAATAAATAGATAAAGCATCGATTCCACCTTCTGGGAGAGAGTGTTGAGGAGAAGGCTAGAAGACAGATTGTCGGAAAGATAGTGTGAGTGAGAGCAGATCATAGTTATTGCATTAGTGTCGGGATTAGTAGTAGATGAGGGTAGACTGAATGTTTATTGTCAACTGTTAATTATATAGGAGTAAGCGTCAAATCCAATTAAGTAGTGCAACAAATCTTTAGCTTTGTTTAATATAAAAGCTAGTTGTGGTCTTTGTGAACACCATGCCAACCATCCTCGGATTAGAACCACAAAGAACACCACAGGGACCCCACACGCATCCCCAGCATAGCAGGGGTCCCTGTACCCTGGAGCCCAGTCCCCGGAACCCAGACCCCTGCCAGGCACATTACGTGGACCAGGTTCAGGTTCCTTCCCCGATCCACACACACTCACCCTCTGGCCATGGGAATATCCCTAGCCTTGCTCTTGGATATTTGATTGTTGGCTGCTGCCTCTATGATGTTGACATCTCCAGGGTTCAAGCATAGTGTCCAGCCCTCACAGCTTGATTGGGATGCTGAGTAATAACACTTATCTGAGATATGGCACGTGTACCCACAAAATTCCACTCGAGAGCTGTGAAATGTTCATATAATTAACAATGCCAATTCCCTATTCGCAATAGCCTTCAGCTGTTCACAGTCAGAGGGAGTTAAAGCGACCTGCACCATGTTACAAAAAGACAGGGTGCTGCCCTGGAGGTGTTCAGTGGGACAGATAGGCAAATTAAAGTTGCTGGTTAGATCCCAGGAGACCATTTGATCTCATTAATGAGATGGAGTTTGCCCTCAATTGGTGCTAATGGGTACCTCGCCACATCTGGGCAGGATCCGGAACCCGCCATCGGGAGCTGGCCGGTTAGATCAGAAACCGGTCGGTGCCCCAGCCGATTCCGCTTTCGGCTTCTCCTGCTATCTAACTAGCTCGCACGGATCCGCACTGGACGCAACTCGGGCATGAGATCACGCCCATAGTTTGGGAATGATCATGCAAAACCTATTTTTACATTCTTCTCCTTATCTAAAATATTTTAAAACAGCAATCACTAAATAAGATCCAGATCATTTTTTTTCCCCCGAGGTCGATCTGCTTATGGAGGAAAATGGTTTTCCATGTGCTGATGTTATGCACATAGCGCAAATGATAAGATAAACACGAAAACACATCTCACAATAGAAAGTGAGTCATTATTCATCTTGTATTGCATTGCTGTGAATCAAAAACCTTAATATTATGGGAATTTATTTTCATAAAACAATATTGTAGCCAAACATGGGTACATAATGAAGTTAAAATTATAAACAGGTCACACCCTAACAAGTTAGGGTGGCACGGTAGCACAGTGGTTAGCCCTGTTGCTTCACAGCGCCAGGGTCCCAGGTTCGAGTACCGGTTTGGGGCACGGTCTGTGCAGACTCTGCACTTTCTCCCCACGTCTGTGTGGGTTTCCTACGGGTGCTCCAGTTTCCTCCCACATGTACCGAAAGACGTGCTGTTAGGTAATTTGGACATTCTGAATTCTACTTCAGTGTACCCCAACAGGCATGATGAATGTGGGACTCGGGGCTTTTCACAATAACTTCATTGCAGTGTTAATGTAAGCCTACTTGTGACAATAAAGATTATTATTATATATAAAACACTCATGATGGAATTATAAAAATATATTTCAGCAGTCCAGATTCTTGCTTCACTGCATTGTAATTAATGTTATGTATAAAATAAGTACTCACTTCAAGAGGCACTACACAGGCTTCATGAATACCCCACTGGTAGATACTGCTGCAGGCTGCAACATGCATGGATTTCTTGAATAATACCAATGAAGAAATCAACATGGGCCAAGCAAATGTGGTGCTGTCAGCCCTTGGGATTCAACACAAGTCTGTGTGGCGCAGCTTGAAATGGCACTACATGAACAAATGTTTCCCCCATAAGGTTATCACTAAAGGCTAAATGATGCAGTGTGAAGTTGTAAAGGTTTCTTTTGGCTGCAACTATATGGAAATCACAGAATTCATCATTACCATAAAAAGAATACTCAGATTTCCTTCTGCACTTATTTGTTGTTGCTTTTGAAACCTGTGTTGAGGTCCATGCTAGAACCTTGAGAGTTCTAGTTCTATTTTCTAGTTCATTTGGGGTTTGCTAGTTGCTATCCCAGTTTAAGAAGGTTATTTAGAAATTATGGGGTCCAGGTCCCAAACAAGCAGTTGTTTCATGATAAGAGAGGAAACCCTAAAGGCATAAAGGCAAAGCATTTTGGTACCAATATTCAAAGGAAAGGGAGCATTCAAAATTGCAAAAGTTCCCAAGGAATTAAACTCTTACCACATAACATGGACCAGGGACTGAGCAAAATAGTGGAATTCTAGGAAGGTCAATTTGTATTCTTGCCTGGAAGAAGGACCTCCAAAGGGGAGGGGGGGGAGGAAAGGGGGGAGGGGGGAGGGAAGGGGCAGGGGGGGGGAGGGGGGGAGGCAGGGGAGGGGGGAGAATGAGGGGGCAGGGAGGAGGGGGGTTCGGTGATTAGCTAAAATGTTCCAGGTTATTTTCTGCTCGAAAGTGGCCTTAATCATGTTATGTTTAGGGCAGCATGGTGGCACAGTGGTTAGCACTGCGGCATCACGCCACCGAGGTCTCAGGTTCGATCCAGGCTCTGGGTCACTGTCCGTGTGGAGTTTGCACAATTTCCCAGTGTTTGCATGGGTTTCACCCCCACAACCAAAAAGATGTGCAGGGTAGGTGGATTGGCCACACTAAATTGCCCCTTAATTGGAAAAAAATTAATTGGTCATTCTAAATTTATGAAAATAAAATCATATGGTGTTTGATTTTAAGTAGGGTGTTCTTTCCAACGGCTGGGGCAGACTCAATGGCCTCCTTCTGCACTGTAAATTCTATGATTCTACCTATTTTTCGGAGCTGGTGGCAAACCGATCACCCTATCAGTCTTAAGCCGATTGGATCCCAATTGATAAAAGCTAATTGGGGCCTCAGGATCCATTGCCTCCTGCAAGACCCTTCTTAAATGCCCATGTTCACATTCGTCTGCCTGCCTTTTTAGAAAGCAGGCAGCCACTTCTGCCAATTTGCTACCATGGAGGTGGAATACCATAATGAGGCCCAATGGTTAAACCTGCGATGGCCTCTCTGCTGCCAAATGGGTCAAAGCCAATTTCTTGTCTCATGCCTTGCACATGAAGTGATTCATAATATGTCATGCATAAGTGAAGTGGCTAATTACAACTCCTTTTACTGGGCATTAAAGCAAGGCAGCAATGAGCAATATCAGGGATCCCGGCCATTTAAATGATTCTGGAACCATTTTGTATCTGTTGCCCAATAAATGAAATACTGATATTGAGAAACTTTCACAGAAAGGTAAATCATCTTTTCCCCTCCAGTATTTAGAATTTAATCAATTCAAAAATAATGGGAGGTAATTCTCAATCGCCTGTGAAGTACTGAAAATGTGCTTAGGTAGCCCTAATTCAGCTCTTCAAGACATGGAAACAAAGAACAAAATACAAATTAAATTGTTGCTCAGGGGGCTATAATCTCTAATTGGAGTATTGTAGTTGGACATTTGATGTAGACATGATAGAACATAACAAAAGAGGCAGATTAACTTGCTGCTCCAAATCTATGCTATATCTGATCTGGGATTTCTAATTTCTTTTTTATTCGTTCATGGGATGTGGGTGTCACTGGCTGGGCCAGCATTTATTGCCCAGCCCTGAGGGCAAATAAGAGTCAGAATGACCAGAGCAGTGGAATTATAGAATTGTGCAGTATGGCAGGTGAACCTTCAACCTACCCTGCTCTTTTGAAAGGACTGTCCAGTTAGTCCCACTCTCACTCTTTTCCTTAGCCCTCTGAAGCGCTAACAAACAGAGATTTTGCCATGATTTGGTGGCACAGCAGCACAGTGGTTGGCACTGATGTCTCACAGCTCCAGGGACCCGGGTTCAATTCCGGCCTCGGGTGACCGTGTGAAGTTTGCACTTCCTCCCTGTGTCTGCGTGGGTTTCCTCCGGGTGCTCCGGTATCCTCCCACAGTCTGAAGATGTGTAGGTTAGGGATTGACCATGCTAAATTGCCCCTTAGTGTCCAAAACAAAAAGGTTAGGTGGGGTTATGGGGACAGGGTGGAGGCGTGAGCTTAAGTAGGGTGCTCTTTCCAAGGGCCAGTGTCAAATTCTGTGATTTCTATCTATGAAGTGTCAACCACATAGCTGTGGGTTTGCAGTCACATTTAGACCAGGCCAGGTAAGGATGACAGATTTCCTTCCCTAAACGATGGGTTTTTAAAACAATTGTCAATGGTTTCACAGTAACTTTTTAGACTTCTAATTCCAGATTTTTAAAATGAAATTCAAATTTCACCATTTGCCACGGTAGGATTTGTACCCGGGTCCCCAGAGCATGACTCTGGGTATCTGGATTACTAGTCAAGCGATAATCCAACAATGCCACTTCCTCCCCATCCTCACTGAGGGAATGGATGCTGCTGAGGTAGATCAGAGGTCGAGATCAATTTGTATGTCCCAGGGAGATAGAGACTATCATGAAATGAAAAAAAGAGGGTGAATTATTAAAGTGAGAACCATGCAATATACAATCAGTTGAAAAGACAAACATAGAAGAAAGTAAGATTGGCAGAGAGCAAATATGAGAATAGCAGTTAACAACAAAGAACAAAGAAAAGTACAGCACAAGAACAGGCCCTTCGGCACTCGAAGCCTGCACCGACCATGCTGTCCGTCTAAACTAAAATCTTCTACACTTTCGGGGTCCGTATCCTTCTACTCCCATCCTAGTCATGTATTTGTCAAGATGCCCCTTAAACATCACTATTGTCCCACGTCCTCCGGCAGCGAGTTCCAGGCTCCCACTACCCTCTGTGTAAAAAACTTATCTCCTCGAAACCCTCGCACCTTAAACCTATGCCCCCGAGTAATTGACCCCTCTACCCTGGGAAAAAGCCTCTGACTATCCACTCTGCCTATGCCCCTAATAATTTTGTCGACCTCGACCTGGTCGCCCCTTCACTTCCGTCGTTCCAGTGAGAACAAACAGAGTTTATCATAGAATTGTTATGATCTCTCATCATAGCTAATGCCCTCCATACCAGGCAACATCCTGGTAAATCTCTTCTACACCCTCTCTAAAGCCTCCACATCCTTCTGGTAGTGTGGCGACCAGCATTGAACACTATATTCCAAGTGTGGCCTAAGTAAGATTCTAAGACAGCTGCAACATGTCTTGCCAATTTTTATACTCAATGCCCCGGCCAATGAAGGCAAGCACGCCGTATGCTTTCTTGACTACCTTCTCCACCTTTGTTGCCCCTTTCAGTGACCTATGGACCTGTACACCTAGATCTCTCTGACTGTCAATACTCTTGAGGGTTCTACCATTCACTATATATTCCCTACCTGTATTTGACCTTCCAAAATGCATCACCTCACATTTGTCCAGATTAAACTCCATCTGCCATCTCTCCGCCCAAGTCTCCAAACAACCTAAATCCTGCTGTAACCTCTGACAGTTCTCATCGCTATCCGCAATTCCACCAGCCTTTGTGCCGTCCGGAAACTTCTTAATCAGACCAGTTACATTTTCCTCCAAATCATTTATATATACTACGAACAGCAAAGGTCCCAGCACTGATCCATGCAGAACACCACTAGTCACAGCCCTCCAATCAGAAAAGCACCCTTCCATTGCCACTCTCTGCCTTCTATGACCTAGCCAGTTCTGTATCTATCTTGCCAGCTCACCTCTGATCCCGTATGACTTCACCTTTTGTACCAGTCTGTCATGGGGGACCTTGTCAAAGGCCTTACTGAAGTCCATATAGACATCATCCACTGCCCTACCTGCATCAATCATCTTTGTGACCTCCTCGAAAACTGTAGATATCTGTAAAGGTAATAATAATAATAATAATCTTTGTCACAAGTAGGCTTACATTAACACTGTAGTGAGACACGACCTCCCCTTCACAAAACCGTGCTGCCTCTCGCTAATACGTCCACTTGCTTCCAAATGGGAGTAGATCCTGTCTCGAAGAATTCTCTCCAGTAATTTCCCTACCACTGGCGTAAGGCTCATCGGCTCAACTTCCAAAATCTTTTACCGTTGAGTAAAAAGTGAGCAGTAAGAAATGGGTGAAGGCCTATTAGGGACAAATGTGGCAAGGTTAGAATACTTCAGAGACCAATATAGGCCAATGGAATACTTAAGAGACCAAAGCGTTGTGTAAGAGGCCCAAACATTGTGTTATTTTAAGAACAAATTAGATATAGCTCTTGGGGCTAAAGGGATCAAGGGAAATGGGTGGAGGCGGTGTCAGGTTATTGAACGTGATGATCAGCCATGATTATAATGAATCGTGGAGGAAGCTCGAGGGGCTGACCCCTGCTTCTGTTTTCTATGTATCTATGTAATTATTATCATGTATATTGTCAAGAAAACCTGTCAGGAAACCCACGGAATTGTAATATTTTTCTGTTGGTAATATGCTGGTCATAGTTTTATATTGTTAGGGTAGGTAAATGGCAATTAAAGCAAGGGACAGAATGACTGTGTGAATGTGAATTGTGAGTTTAACATGTTAATGAGCTTGGCAAGGTTTCAAACGATGTTTACCTCAGGTAATTTCGGAAGGATTGTTATAGAATAGGAATAGACTTGAATGGTGTTGTTGTTCAAAGGATAAGATATGCAAGGGACCGAACGAAATAAAGGTGTCATAGGTAGAGTATGGAGAAAGGGAGTTTAGTTTTCATTTAAATTCCAAAAGCTAAAAGTGAAGAGATGAAATTAATCAATTCTGAGCAAGAATAGTTCTAAAGAAACTGGGTGAGATAATGAAAGATCAAAGGGGAAAAGCATATTTATGTAGATACTGAAAACCTAATGAAGGCAGTTGTTTTACTTCTAAGCCAACAGCAGCTGGGATAGTTGATTAACTCCCAGTAAGCTGTGTGAACTAAACCAGATCTGAAAAGCCAACTGCTGGGAAACCTCAGAGGGTAACCCAAGAGAGAATGAAAGGCATGTGTGGTAACAGTCGCTGGACTTTTAGAAACCTTAATATCTATAAGGTGTTGCTGAACAGATTGGGGAAGGTTCACTCAGAATGTAGTTAAATCAAGATTGTTTGCAACAGTTTAAAGCATTGGTACTGTGTTACGCCATTGTCTTAATTTACATGCATATCTGTTTAGCTTATTGATTTTCAGATTTATTAATAAACATTTACTTTGCTATAAAATTATCACAAGTACTCAGGGACATCATTTCTCGATTTCTAAACCTCTCCTCACACTATACAAATTGCAAACAAATGTGAGGCGAGTTGTTTCAAATTTCCCTTCTGAGATTTGAATAGCTCGGCATTTATCATCAACCGATTCCTCAACAATTCATATTTGCTGAGAGAGATAGTAGAGGTAATGGATGGGTGAAAATTGAAGGCAGGATGTACTGGAAAGGCTGACTGTACTTAAAGTGGATAAATCACCTAACCTGGATAGCTTGCATCCTAGGTTGCTAAGGGATGTGGGGGTGAAGATAGAAAAAGGGATTGTCATACGGGCTTCCTGGGCGTCATTCTCCGACCCCCCGCCGGGTCGGAGAATGGCCGTTGGCCGCCGTGAATCCCGCCCCCGCCCCCGCCGAAGTCTCCGAAGGGAGAAAAGTCAGCGGGGCGTTAATGGCGCCGCTGCCGCGGAGAATGTCACGGGTCTGCGCAAGGCAGCCGATTTTCGGCCTGCCGATATTCTCCCTTCCGGATGGGCCGAAGTCCCGTCGACGTGATGACCGTTCACGTCGACGTGAATCAAACTTCCTTTTCATCGGCGTGACCCGGTGCTCCAGGCTCACGCCGACCAGCGAGGAGGTGAGTGACGGCCTGGGGGGTTGGCTCTGGGCAGGAAATGGCGTGGCCGCAGACTGATTGCGTGAGGAGAGGTGTGTCTCGGCTTGTGTGTGTGTGTGTGCGGCGGGGGGGGGGGGGGGTGGTTAGAGTAGGCTGGGCTCCGGGGGAGTGCCGGGAGGGGGTCCGTGCCGGGGTGGAGGTTGGGGGTTGGGGGGGGTCCGTGCTGGGGTGGAGGTTGGGGAGGGGGTCCGTGCTGGGGTGGAGGTTGGGGGTTGGGGAGGGGGTCCGTGCTGGGGTGGAGGTTGGGGGTTGGGGGGGGGTCCATGCTGGGATGGAGGTTGGGGAGGGGGTCCGTGCCGGGGTGGAGGTTGGGGGTTGGGGGGGGTCCGTGCTGGGGTGGAGGTTGGGGAGGGGGTCCGTGCCGGGGTGGAGGTTGGGTTGGGGGTCCGTGCTGGGGTGGAGGTTGGGGGTTGGGGGGGTCCGTGCTGGGGTGGAGGTTGGGGGTTGGGGGGGGTCCGTGCTGGGGTGGAGGTTGGGGAGGGGGTCCGTGCCGGGGTGGAGGTTGGGGGTTAGGGGGGGTCCGTGCTGGGGTGGAGGTTGGGGGTTGGGGGGGGTCCGTGCTGGGGTGGAGGTTGGGGAGGGGGTCCGTACCGAGGAGGGTGATGGGAGGGCAAATGAGTTGGTCCACCTGGCCAGGTGCCAGCCTCCAACAGTTGGACCCATGCGGTCCATGCCACCTGGCTGGGGGGAGGAGGGGATATGGGCAATGATGACATGTCGTCGTTCCCCTCCCCCCCACCAGGCCGTCATGTTTTCAGACCATCCAGCGATGTTGGCCGCCGTGGTGGCAGCCGCTCATGTCTATGTTGCCCTGGATGAGGAGGAGGAGGAGGAGGAGGAGCGTGCCAGAGAGGCAGCGCAGGCTGCCGCAGAGGGGCAGGCGGCAGCCGCCCAGGCTGGAGGGACACCTGACCAACAGGACGAGGAGGGGGAGGAGGACGTCGCGGCCCCACGGCAACGGAGGCACCCGAGGGCGCCCCGTGTGTACCGGCCCCGGCAGTCATACCAGGACCTCACGGACCGGGAATGCAGGAGGAGACTCCGGATGAGCCGGGAAACCGTGGCACACATCTGCCACCTGCTGGCACACCTGTCACCGCGTGGCACTGGCGGGGGACACCCTCTCCCCGTGTCCGTCAAGGTTACTGCGGCCCTGAACTTTTATGCAACGGGGTCATTCCAGGCACCGAGTGGGGACCTGTCCGGCATTTCGCAGACATCGGTGCACCGGTGCATCCGGGCAGTGACAGATGCCCTTTATGCCATGGCGCACCGCTACATCCGCTTCCCCGTGGACCGGGCCAGCCAAGATGCCCGGGCCGTGGGCTTCTCTGCCGTTGCCGGGTTCCCCATGGTCCAGGGCGCGATCGAGGGGATGCACGTCGCCGTGCGGCCACCTGCAGATAACAGGGCCGTGTTCACTAATAGGAAGGGGACCTACTCGATGAACGTACAGGTGGTCTGCGACCACCGCATGATGATCCTGCACATCTGCGCCCGTCACCCAGGCAGTGTACACGACTCATTTGTGTTGTCGCGGTCATCCATCCCCGGCATGTACGAGGGACGCCATCCCCGGCTGAGGGGCTGGTTGCTGGGCGACAGGGGCTACCCATTGCGATCGTGGCTGATGACGCCTATACGGAGGCCACGCAATGAGGCGGAGAACCGCTACAATGATGCCCATGTAGCGACAAGGGGAGTGATCGAGAGGTGCTTTGGCGTGCTGAAGATGCGTTTCAGATGCCTGGACCTCTCTGGGGGCGCCCTCCAGTATCAGTCAGATAGGGTCGGCCGCATCATTGTGGTGTGCTGCGTCCTGCACAACATAGCCCAGCAGAGGGGCGATGTGCCGCAGGCAGAGGAGGGCGGAGTGGAGGAGCAGCAGGAAGAGGCACAGTCCTCCCCAGATGAGGGGGATGGGGGCAATGGTCAGGGCAGACGGGGTAGACACAGGCGGGTGGCTGTCCACCGTTACCGGCTGGCCCAGCGGGCACGGGACAGACTGATAGCCGCCCGCTTCACTGACTAGATGGGCGTGGGAATCGGGTAGTATGGCCACAGACCGCACACCATGGCAACAGCCGACCACCCACACCCCAAACCCATCCACCCACCCAGCACCCTCACCCCACTCCCCAACCCCACCCACCCCACCCGCATGCACACCACCCCCCCCCCATTGCCAATCCACCGGCGGCACAACGGGCCGGGCTCACACAGTTGCGGGTGGACGCGTGTCTATCGCAGGCCATGGAGGATGATGACAACCCGCCCTGCGATGAGCTCCTGGCTCTACATCGTTGGACTATGTCTGACCCATGGCCACAGTACCACCATCCACCCGGACCATCCCTTCATGCGGCTGTGACACTGCAGCGCACGGTCCTGTCCTCTGCCCGGGGGGATGTTGATGGCGGCCCAGGGGGAAGGGGGCAGACTCACCTGGGGCTGAGGTAAGACCACCCCTCACACACACACTTGCGCTCAACGTACATGACACGCCCGCACACTTTGAACAGAGCACAAAGGCAGCTTTGGTAGGTGTAACATTGACTTTAATAACCAAAGGAGTTCATGCACGTGCCCTAGCCCCTAAAACTCATCTGTGCCCTGCACCCGTGCCAACTTACTCAGTGTCTAATTGTTTGGCCTTCCGGGCCCTTTGACTACGTCTACGTGGTTCCCCAGACGGTACAGCAGAACTGGAGGTGGACTCCTGTGATTCCTGCCCTCTGACACTGGATCCTTTTGGCGGCCGTTTCCTGGGGCGTCCTGGCCTAGATGGGCCAGGCTGCGGCCCGGGCGACTGGGATGGCGAGCTGCCAGCCTGTCCTGCCCGTTGCCCACCCGATGCACCTGGGACGGAAGGGGGGGAGTCCGAGGTGTTGCGGTGTACCGGGACCTCCCCTACAGAGGGAGCCGGGACGGACCACACCAAAGGCTCTGCAATCTCATCTCTCGCCTCCCAAAGAATCCTAGGATATAGCCCATCAGGCCCAGAGGACTTCTCAAAATTTCTAACACATCTTCCTTCTGACTATCTACCTCCTCCAGCCTACCAGCCTGTATTGCACTATCCTCCTCAACAACATGGCCCCTCTCCTTTGTGAACACTGTAGAAAAGTATTCATTTTGGGCCTCTCCTATATCTTCAGACTCCATGCACATGTTCCCACTACTGTCCTTGACCGGCCCTAACTTCACCTTGGTCATTCTTTTATTCCTCACATAAGTGTAAAAAGCCTTGGGGTTTTCCTTGATCCTACCCGTCAAGGACTTCTCATGCCCCCTCCTAGCTCTCCTAAGCCCTTTCTTGTGCTCCTTCCTAGCTATCTTGTATACCTCAAGTGCCCTAACTGAATTTTGTTTTCTCATCCTTACATAAGCCACCTTCTTCCTCTTGACAAGACATTCAACCTCTTTTGTAAACCATGGTTCCCTCACTCGACCATTTCCTCCCTGCCTGACAGGGACATACATATCAAGGACACGCAGAATTTGCTCCTTGAACAAACTCCACATCTCAATTGTGCCTATCCCTGAGAGTTCCTGTTTCCATCTTATGCTCCCCAATTCTTGCCTAATCACATCGTAATTACCCTTCCCCCAGTTATAAACCTTGCCCTGCCATATGTTCCTATCCCTCTCCATTGCTATAGTGAAAGTCACCGAATTGTGGTCACTATCTCCAAAGTGTTCTCCCACAACCAAATCTAACACTTGGCCCGGTTCATTACCCAGTACCAAATCCAATGTGACCCCGCCTCTTGTCGGCCTATCCACATATTGTGTGAGGAAACCCTTGTTGTTGTAAAAAGTTGTTCTTGGACTGGAGGATGATAGATGGTACTGTTCCAATAGGTTAATTGCCAGAATGAAATTTTATCCTGATATATATATATATATCAGAATAAAATGAAATTATATATATATGTTAAAGTTTCAAATTTTTCTTTGCATTCCAATATCAAAGTTTTTTGCATATATATATATTTGAAACTTTTACAATGATAGCAAACTTGGAGGTGTGGCATTCATGATAATGATACAAATTGACTGTGAGAGGACATATGCAGGTCAGCAGAATGGGAGGACAAGTAGCAGATGAAATTTAGTGCAGAGGAGTGCGAGAAAATGCATTTTGGTAGAAGGGATAGGGAGAAGGAAAGGGAGAGGCAATATAAATTTAACAGAACATTTCCAGAGAATACACAAGAACAGAGGGATCTAGGATTTCTGTGCATAGATCTTTGTAGATGCAGGACAGAGACAGTAGTTAAAAAAGTATATGGGATCATGGGCTTTATAAATGCAGTATTATTTTCAAAAAACAGGAGGTTATGCTGAATCTTTCTAAAGTTCTGGTTGAGTCACAACTACTATATGCAATACCCAATCATCGCTCTTTAGGAAGGACCTGAGGGTCCGCGAAAGGGTGCAGAGGGGATTTACCAGAATGGTTCTGTGGGTGAAGCGGTTCCAAGGGTGAAGCAGTTTAGCTACAAGATTAGTTTGGAGAAGCTGGGGTTGTTCTCTTTGGAGCGAAGGAGTTTGAGGAATGATCTGATAAGGATCTTAGTGATTATGACAGAGTTTAAAGGCGAGAGAAGGAAAAACAGATAATCAACTCATGGCTGGAGAATACATGTTTAATGATTTAGACAAAAATAGAGGAGGGATATATTTTAAAATTCATTTATGGGATGTGGCCCTCGTTGGCTGGGCCAGTATTTATTGCCCATCCCTAGTTGTCCTTCAGAAGGTGGTGGTGAGTTGTCTTCTTGAACCGCTGCAGTCCTAGAGGTGTACGTATACCCACTGCGTTGTTAGGGAGGGAGTTCCAGGATTTTGCCCCAGCGACATTGGAGGAACGGTGATATATTTCTAAGTCAGGATGGTGAATGACTTAGAGGGGTATCCAATGGCGGGATTCAAGCTTATCTGCTGCTCTTGTCCTTCTAGATGGTAGTTGTCGTGGGTTTGGAAGGTGCTGTCTATGGACCCTTGGTGAGTTACTGTAATCGAGTTGCTTTGTTGAGCTTCTTGTGTGTTGTTGGAGCTGTGCTCATCCAGGCAAGTGGCGAGTATTCCATCACACTCCTGACTTGTGCCTTGTGGATGGTGGACAGGCTTTGGGGGGGTCAGGAGGTGAGTTACTCGCCATAGGATCCCTAGCCTTTGACCTGCCCTGGTAGCCACAGTATTAATGTGGCTAGTCCAGTTCAGTTTCTGATCAATGGTAACCCCCAGGATGTTGATTGTGGAGGGTCCAGCAATGGTAATGCCATTGAATGTCAAGGGATGGTGGTTAGATCCTCTCTTGTAGGAGATGGTCATTGCCTGGCACTTGTAAATGTGAATGTAACTTGCCTTGCCACTTGTCAGTCCAAACCTGGATATTGTCCAGGTTTGCTGCATTTGGACATGGACTGCTTCATTATCTGAGGAGTTGTGAATGGTGCTGAACATTGTGCAGTCATCTGCAAACATCCCCACTGATGATCATATGATGGAAGGGAGGTCATTGATGAAGCAGCTAGAGATAGTTCGGCCTAGGGCACTGCCCTGAGGAAACCCTGCAATGATGTCCTGGAGCTGAGATGATTGACTGCCAACTACCACAACCATCTTTCTTGGTGCCGGGTATGACTCCAACTAGTGGAGAGTTTACCCTCTGATTCCCATTGACTCCAATTTAGCTAGGGCTCCTTGATGTCGTACTTGGTCAAATACTGTCTTGATGTCAAGGGCAGTCACTCTCACCTCACCTCTGGCATTCAGCTATTTTGTCCCTGTTTGAATCAGGAGCTGAGTGGCCCTGGCAGAACCCAAACTGAGAATCCATGAACAGGTTATTGCTGAGTAAGTGCCATTTGATAGTACTGTTGATAACTCCTTCCATCACTTTGCTGATGATGGAGAGTAGACTGATAGGGTGGTAATTGCTGGATGGGTTTTGTCTTGTTTCTTGTTTGCAGAACGCACCTGGGCAATTTTCGAAATTGCAGGATAGATGCCAGTGTTGTAGCTGTACTGGAACAGCTTGGCTAGGGGTGCAGCATGTTCTGGAGCACCAGTCTTCAGTACTATTGCCGGGATGTTGCCAGGACCCATAGCCTTTGCAGTATCCTGTGCCTTCAGCCGTTTCTTGATATCACGTGGAGTGAATTGTATCGGCTGGAGACTGACGTCTGTGATGCTGGGGAACATCCGGAGGAGACTGAGATGGATCATCCACTCAGCAAATCTGGCTGAAGATTGTTGCGAATGTCTCAGCCTTGTCTTTTGCACATATGTGCTGGGCTCTTCCATTATTGTGGGTGGGATATTTATGGAGCTTCCTCCTCCAGTGAGTCGTTTAATTGTCCACTACCACTCATGGATGTGGCAAGGCGAAAGGGATGTGAAGACATTTTTTACATTGCAAGTGTTATTGACTTGCAACTTGTTGCCTAGGAGAATAGTAGAAGCGGAGATGATCAATACTTTCAAAAAGAAACTGGATTGTCAACTGAGGGAAATAAACTTTCAGGGCTACGGATATAGAGTGGAGGGAAATGGTACGGAGTAGATTGATCTACAGGGAGCCAAATGACCTCCTTCTTTGCTGCATTGGCCTGATGAGAAACTCACTGTAGTTGCTTGCTCAGATGGCTGCATTAAATTTCAGATGGGTTTAGTTGAAAAGGTTCACTGCATGATGTATTCCTTCTACCTGCAAAGGACAGGGCCCTGTGTGTGAATGTATGTTGCTTCTTGAATGCATACGTGAGCCACACTGCGAGCTAAACAAATGCTTGGTGTATAACCATTCCCTGGCACTTTCTCCATGGCAATGCCTTGACCATTAGTCAACCTGCCTGGTTTGAATTCGAAAAAAAAGATTGGCGGTTAATTGTTAATTGCATTCCTCTTTGCAACACCTCTAACAATGAGAGTCCACTTGCCAACCAACCAGCACTCCCTTCTCATGCAGTAGAAATTATTGTTCCCTTTACTGTTGGTATTTTCTGGTGAAGAGTCCTGATGCGTGAAAATAGAAAAACATCAACAGTATATCTCTTTATTCAACAATGTTCCAATGCCACACCCTAGCTCTGGTCATGAATTAGCAGTGATAGGAGTGATTCTACTGTGCATTTCCAACATTGTTTTTTTTTGTTCTTAAAATTCATTTTATCCAAATAGAGGGGCAATTTAGCGTGGCCAATCCACCTACCCTGCACATCTTTGGACTGTGGGGATGAAACTCACGCAAACACGGAGAGAATATGCTAACTCCACTGTCCTGTGGACAGTGACCCAGAGCCAGGATCGAACCTGGGACCTCGGCGCTGTGAGGCAGCAATGCTGACCACTGCGCCACCGTGCTGCCTGCAAACATTGTTTTTTTAAACATTGGTCTTCAAATTTTCTTTGCAATTATTATAGCCATAGAATTGATTTTCTTCAGGCATTAGAACAAAGGACAGTACAGCACAGGAACAGACCCTGTTCCAGGCACTCACCACCCTCTACGTGTAAAAATCTTGCTTCACACATCTCCTCTAAACTTTTCCCCTCGCACCTTAAACCTATGTTAAACAGTTTTATGTTGTGAAACTTTCAATGAATCATTCAGTACTCTCTGCTTTTTAACAAATCCCCAGTGTCTTTATTCGGCTCGTCTATTTTTACTATTCAAATTGCTATGGAAATGTAAATCATCAACATTCCAAACATATACTGAAATGATTTTACTGCCATTATTCCTGCTGCATTCCCGGGTGGCTCTTCAATGAAAATGCAATTATTTATAGCAATTACAGATAAAGGATTTAATTGTTTTTGGGAGAATTGTACTATTCAAAATGTTCATGAGGAAACTTGCCCCCATTTTAACACTTCAATTCAGAGACAAGGGGGCACAGTGCTTAGCACTGCTGCCCCAGAGCCAGGGACCTGGGTTCAATTCCAGCCTTGAGTGGCTGTCTGTGTGGAGTTTGCACTTTCTCACCATGTCTGCATGGGTTTCCTCCCACAGTCCAAAGATGGGCAAGTTAGGTGGGGTTACAGGTATAGGGTGGGAGAGTGGGCTTAGATAGGCTGATCTTTCAGAGGGTTGGTGCAGCCTCGATGGGCCGAATGACCTACTTCTGCACTGCAGAGTTCCTATGGATTTCTTTGGATTATCAGAACTAGCTTGTATTCCTTTATCAAACAAGTGTATTAGAAATCATAAACCACAAAATTTAATAATCACAGTCAATGGTGCAGTGATGTATGAAATTGTTGTGAAAGCCTTCATATTGTAAACTAAGCCCAGCTCCAAAGCTGCAGTAAAGTCACCAGAGTCTTTGTGCACTTTGAAGGAGCTTTCTTCAATGATGAAAGTTATATACTGAGTGTCAGGTGAGAAAATGTAACCCGACCTGACCTACATGCGATTCCAGATCCACAGCAATGTGCTTGATTCTTAATTGTTCGGGATATGGCATAGCAAACCACTTAGTTGTATAAAATTGATACAGGGAAAAACACTGCCGCTGTACTTACACAACATGGACTGCAAGGTTGCAAATAGGCAGCTCCCCTCCAACTTCTCAAGGGAAAAACACAATAAATGCGAACCTTTCACTGACGCTCACATCCCAAGAAAGAATTTTAAAATCCATTTAATTTAGTTGCCTTTCGTGTCTGTAATTTAAAAGTTTGGTGCATTTTCAGATAAGTTTTTGTGTTAACATTGTAGATGACCAGAACAATGGGTTTGAACAACTTGGCAAGGGGCTGGGATCCAGAAAGAAAGTTCAGCAGGGATAGATGCACAGCGAAAATTAGAAGAGACATCAAGTGAGTCAGGAAGGCACAGAATGTCTGGACCAATTAAGTCACAAGGGAGTTTGGCAAGATTGGATGGTATTTATTTTAATGCAAGGGGCGAAATTCTCCCCCAACGGCGCGATGTCCGCCGACTGGCGCCAAAGATGGCGCCAATCAGACAGGCATCGCGCCGGCCCAAACATTGAGGGGCTAGGCCGACGCCGGAGGGATTTCCGCCCCGCCAGCTGGCGGAAATGGCGTTTGTTGCCCCGCTAGCTGGCGCGGAAATGCGGCGCATGCGCGGGAGCGTCAGCGGCAGCTGTCAGTTTCCCGGCGCATGCGCGGGAGCGTCAGCGGCTGCTGTCAGTTTCCCGTGCATGCGCAGTGAGGAGAGTCTCTTCCGCCTCCGCCATGGTGGAGGCCGTGGCGGAGGCGGAAGGGAAAGAGTGCCGCCACGGCACAGGCCCGCCCGCGGATCGGTGGGCCCCGATCGTGGGCCAGGCCACCTTGGGGGCACTCCCCGGGGTCAGATCTCCCCGCGCCCCCCCCCCCAGGACCCCGGAGCCCGCCCACGCCGCCTGGTCCCGCCGGTAAATACCAGGTTTGATTTACGCCGGCGGGACAGGCAATTTCTGGGCGGGACTTCGGCCCATCCGGGTCGGAGAATCCAGCGGGGGGTCCCGCCAACCTGCGCGGCCCGATTCCCGCCCCCGCCCAATCTCCGGTACCGGAGACTTCGGCGGGGGCGGGGGCGGGATTCACGGCGGCCAACGGCCATTCTCCGACCCAGCGGGGGGGTCGGAGAATGACGCCCAAGGAGTCTAACGAACAAGGCTGATGAATTGAGGGTACAAATTAAAACATGAGCATACAATGTCATTGCTGTCACTGAGACATGGGTTGAGCGGGGCAGGACTGGCAGCTCAATATTCCAGGATACAGGATCTTCTGGCAAGGTAGGGAAGGAGGTAAAAGAGGAGGGAGTGTTGTAGTTTTGATCAGGGAATCTATTACAGCAGTAAGGAGGGTTGACATTTTAGAAGGCTCTTCAACTAAAGCCATATGGGTAAAACTTAAAAACCAAAACGCAGCAATCACATTGCTGGGAGTGTTCTATAGGCCCCCTAACAGTCCGAGGCAAATTGAAGAGCAGTTATGTAGGTAAATTTCAAAGAAGTGTAAAAGTAATAGTACTAATAGTGGGGGATTTCAACTTCCCAAATATTAACTGGGGTAGCCATAGTATGAAAGGTTTAGAGGGAGCGGAATTCTTAAAATCAGGCCACCTACTCAAAATGGTGACCCAATACCGTGATTTATGAGGGAACCGCTCACAGTCCTCTCCATGCTTAATTTGCATGGCAAGGGATAGTGAATCACCTCTGGATTCCTGCTGCCAGCGTGACCGCAAACCAGAGGTGAAATGTCTCCCAAACAAATAATCCTGCCCCCGTCTCTGTTATAACGGGTCTTACAGGATAGGGATGATGAACTACCTGTGGAATTTGCAGAATATGACCTCCTGTGATAAAAGGGTGTGGGACCCTTAACAATACTTGGCTTTGTATAAATAAGTCGGCCAGTATGGCACCGAATAGAGAAGTCACAGTAGGGATCTATTGGAGTTGTACATAATAGTTTTAGTTAAATAAAATAAGTTATGTTTTGGCCAAACTCATTTTGGACACTTCCTTGCCCTGACAAAAGTCTCCTTCACAAAAGTCTGGTCCAAAGAGATTTCCTCGAACAAAATTATCAAGAATATATCCAGAATTTCTGACTAATTTAAGAAGGTGCCTTGGAAAATTTGTCTCGATAGACGTAAGCAAAAATATAAATGATCTTTATTTGATCCGTTGTACAGTATGCTTGATAAAAATCCAAAACCACAGTTAATGGGGAAAAGATTTAAAAGATCGGAAGGAAGGTCTAAGCAGGAGGCCTTGTGTCAGTAGTCATGCACGGTCAGGAGAGAGAAGGCCATTGGAGTTAAGAAAAGCAAGTTGTGGCTTTGTTGTAAAATTGTTGCAGGAGCTGAGGGTAATACACTGAGTGCTAAAGATAGGTTAGCAAAAATAAAGTTGAAACAGTAAGGTACCGAAATAAGAAAGCAAACAGCAATTTAAGGAGGCTAAGTAGAAGTGAATTACTAAGGAGAGTTAATAAATCCATTCTACATCTGGCTGGGAGCCTCAGAAAGAAATGATCAGTGAAGTGTTGATGCTGTAGACTAAACCAGAATCTAGGAAGATTAGGAAATCTGTAATGATAAAAGAACCAAACAGTGTGCAGGTAAATTGATGCAGCCAGCAGCAAGCCAAAAGTCTAATATACAGAACAGCAGATTGAGATGTTAAGGCCTGACTAGAGGGAAAAGATGAACAAAGTTGCTCATTCACATGGAGATCACAAGTCGTTCGACAGACATAAGGATTACTTAAAGTACAACTGGCAGTGAATTTAGAAATGTGTCTGGTATGTCTCGCTGTAGCTGTAATGTGCAATGAATCAAACAGGTTGTATGTGTTATAAAAACAGAAAATGCTGGAAAAACGCAGTAGGTCTGGCATCATATGTGGAGAGAGAGTTAACATTTTGAGTCTAATATGACTCAGCTTTGCCATATTAGACTCAAAACGATAACTCTGGTTCTTTCTCCACAGATGCTGCAAACCTGCTGAGATATTGCAGAATTTTCTGTTTGCATTTCACATGTGGGCAGCACGGTAGCATTGTGGATAGCACAATTGCTTCACAGCTCCAGGGTCCCAGGTTCGATTCCGGCTTGGGTCACCGCCTGTGCGGAGTCTGCACATCCTCCCCGTGTGTGCGTGGGTTTCCTCCGGGTGCTCCGGTTTCCTCCCACAGTCCAAAGATGTGCAGGTTAGGTGGATTGGCCATGATAAATTGCCCTTAGTGTCCAAAATTGCCCTTGGTGTTGGGTGAGGTTACTGGGTTGTGGGGATAGGGTGGAGGTGTTGACCTTGGTAGGGTGCTCTTTCCAAGACTCAATGGGCCGAATGGCCTCCTTCTGCACTGTCAATTCTATGATAATCTATGATTTCCAACATCTGCAGTATTTTGCTTTTATAATAGGTTGTATGTGTTGTACGTGCTGTCAGAACTATATATTAGTAAGAAGGAACTAGCTAGGCTATGTGACAAATGAGGGAAATGCAAGGCATTCAAGGTGAAAGGTTTTTTAAAAATGATGTAGATTGGAGAGTACTTGATTTTCTGCAATGACCCATTGCATGCAATAATTGGATCATCACACTGTTCATCAGCTGCCTGCATCAGCAGGTGGGCCAATACAGCTCTGTGGCATTACTTAAAATGAGCCTGCGTCTAAATCAAGCCTGCATTTTTAAACATTGTGGTTATTAGGGGTATGGAGATCATTAGGAAAAGTGTCATGTGGTACGTGGTGGCGCAGTGGTATTGTCGCTGGACTAATAATCCAGAAACCAAAGGTTAAGGTCTGGGGACCCGGGTTCTAATCCCACCATGGCAGCAGCAATAAAACAATCTGGAATGAAAAGTCTAATGGCCATGAAACCATTGTTGATTTTCATAAAAACCCATCTGGTTTACTAATGCCCTTTAGGCGGTGACCCAGAAATCTGTCATCTGACCTCCATATGACCCTTGAAATTGCTAGCCACTCAGTTCGAGGGCAATTGGGGATGGGCAATAAATGCTGACCTAGCCAGCGACACCCACATCCCATGAAAGAATTTTAAAAATCAACTATTTTCTTTTATTCATTGGACGAGGGCATTTATTGCCCAACCCTAATTGCCCTTGAGGGGCAGTTAAGAATCAACCAGATTGCTGAGTTACATGTAGGCCACATAAGGTAAGGACGGCATATGTCCTTCCTCAAAGGACATGAGTAAACCAGATGGGTTTTTACGACAGTCGACAATGGTTTCTTGGACTTTTAATTCCAGATTTTTATTGAATTCAAATTTCACCATCTGCTGTGGCGGGATTCGAACCCAGGTCCCCAGAGCATTACCCTTGGTTTCTGGTTTGCTAGTCCAGTGACAATACCACTACACCACCACCTCCCCGTGGGAGAGTGCAGTTTGCACCTAGATATTCGGATGCTGTTCTGGAGCTTTTGTTGAAAAGTTGGAAAGGATGAAAAATTCCTTGTACCTCACGAGTAGTCCAAAGGTGGAGGAGGTAAATGCCAGGAAAATAGAACATAAATGCAGTGCAGGAGGAAATTTAATTATTCACACAAGTGGTCAAAGTCAATGACTGTGGGCACGATCCAATGGTCACACTGCGCCCGAAAAGCAGCTTGCTGCAGCGCAGTGGCCGATAGAAGCCAGGAGACCTCGCCCCCAGGATCTACCCAGCTCGCAACACCTCACAAGATCTCGTGAGACGTTGCGATGTAAATCTCATTGCCAGCTGTCAAGGCCACTGCCAGGGTGCCATATTGGCACTGCCAATGCGCCAAGCTGGCATTTTTTGTGCGCTAGCGTCGGGATGGATGCACCCTACGCGGATATTGAGGGATGTGCAGGGAGGTCCGGGGACCCTCCCATAATGCATTGGAACTTGGGGATGTTGGGGGTCGCGTCGGGGGCCTCGGAGATTGGGACGCCATTTAAAAATGTTGCCCTGATCTTTTGCTGCACTGAGGAGTTATGTGTGGCCTCGGCCACATGTTCCCCGCTTATGCCCCCTATCTAACGCAGGTGACATTTTATAGTCATGTGTTTGTCAGCGCTGCGAGCACTGGGAAACATACGGCTAAACGTGCACGATATGGGACTTTTTAGTTGAATCGCGCCCCGTAACTTCAAATGGCATATCCTCCAAGGGTTGCCAACTATGGTTGAACATATTACTGAAGAATTTATCACGTGACCTCTCACCTCTAACTAACCTGCCCAATCAGTATTTCTCCCCATACCCCCATCGTCAGCATCTTTATAGTTAAAACTAAAATGGTCAAAGAATATAAGAAGAAAAAAATATTTTTTTACTGCTCCACGGATTATTTCTGAGTTTGTGAAAGGTGCTATGTATTCTTGCTTTAACTCTTTACAGACGTGAGACTGTCTCAATCTGTGCAAATCTGTAACACAGCAGGTGATGATTTAAGTCTTTGAGCTGTTGGCTGTTTAAACAAAAAAAACAACAATCAATAGATTGCGAGGGTCAATAGTTTAAAAAAAAGGTAAAGTTAATTTGCTGTGTTTCGTACTGACAGACATATTGGTACTTCTTCCTTCCTTGGAATTACAGTTACAGAATCTCACAATTAGCAGAAATTAATTAAAAAACAGAAAATGCAAAAAGACTCAGCAGGTCTGGCAGCAACTGTGGAAAGGGAAATAGAGTTAATACTTTGAGTCTATATTACATCTATAGCGCTGAAGAAGGGCCAAAATAAAATGGATTATGTAGTTGGAGAGTGGGTGGAGAAGATTCACACACGTGATTTGGAGTTGGGGACCAGGTGCAATGTTTCCAAGTTTGCAGACGGCACTAAGATGAGTGGTAAAACAAAAAGGATACCGAGGAGTCTGCAGAGGGATTTGGATAGTTTAAGTGAATGGGCTAGGTTCTGGCAGATGGAATACAATGTTGACAAATGTGAGGTTATCCATTTTGGTAGGAATAACAGCAAAAGGGATTATTATTTAAATGATAGAATATTAAAACATGCTGCTGTGCAGAGGGACCTGGGTGTCCTAGTGCATGAGTCGCAAAAAGTTGGTTCAGAGGTGCAACAGGTGATTAAGAAGGCGAATGGAGTTTTGTCCTTCATTGCTAGAGGGATGGAGTTTAAGACTAGGGAGGTTATGCTGCAACTGTATAAAGTGTTAGTGAGGCTACACCTGGAGTAGTGTGTTCAGTTTTGGGTCTCCTTACCTAAGAAAGGACGTACTGGCGCTGGAGGGTGTGCAGAGGAGATTCACTCGGTTAATCCCAGAGTTGAGGGGGTTGGATTACGAGGAGAGGTTGAGTAGACTGGGACTGTACTTGTTGGAATTTAGAAGGATGTGGGGGGGGGATCTTATAGAAACATATAAAATTATGAAGGGAATAGATGGGATAGATGCGGGGAGGTTGTTTCCACTGGCGGGTGAAAGCAGAACTAGGGGGCATAGCCTCAAAATAAGGGGAAGTAGATTTAGGACTGAGCTTAGGAGGAATGTCTTCACCCAAGGGTTGTGAATCTATGGAATTCCCTGCCCAGTGAAGCAGTTGAGGCTCCTTCATTCAATGTTTTTAAGATAAAGATAGATAGTTTTTTGAAGAATAAAGGAATAAAGGGTTCTGGTGTTCATGCAGGAAGGTGGAGCTGAGTCCACAAAAGATCAGCCATGATCTCATTGAATGGCGGAGCAGCCTCGAAGGGCCAGATGGCCTACTCCTGCTCCTAGTTCTTATGTTCTTATGGAGAAGATGGAGAAGAATAAAAAGCCTCCAATAGGTGGCAGCTCAGGAGAGATTGACACAAGCTAAAGGAAGTGTTAACGGATGTGCTCAATATTAAAGAAGTTGCTGATAATGGCAGAACGCTGAGGTATCCATAGAATCCTGACAGTGCGAAAGGAGGCCATATGACCCATCGAGTTTGCACTCACTCTCTGAAAGAGCACCCTACCTGGGCCCACTCCCCCGCCCTTTCCCCGTAACCAGGCACATTGATCGTAGCCAATCCACCTAACCTGCACATCTTTGGATACTAAAGGGCAATGTAGCATAGCCAATCCATCTAACCTGCACAAGTTTGGACTGTGGGAGGAAACCGGAGCACCCGAAGGAAACCCACGTAGACATGCGGAAAATATGCAAATGCCACACAGACAGTGAACCCGGTTGGAATTGACCCCCTGAAGCTGTGAGGCAGCAGTGCTAACCACTGTGCCACCATGTCATAGAATGTGTTCATAGCAGAACAATCGTCAGCACACTGTGAAAGCAAAACAAGTTGCAGATGGGCCTGTGGAGGTCAGGGATTGGGAAAAAATGATGGCCATAGCGTGTTTTCTGGCAGTGGAGGCGGCTCGCTATCAGCTGCTGGGGGATCTTCCAGTCCTGTCGATGTCGTTCTGCACGGTTTGCCTGCCCTGTTGCCTGGGAACCCACTGTGGGAATCCCGCCGCTGAGAAGGGCTGGAAAATCCTGCCCTGAATCAAAATGGAGAGGGTGTTCTTGGTCTTAAGTTGTTGAACTCAATATTAAGTCCAAAAGGTTGCAAAGTGCCTGATCAGAGATGAGGGTCTGCCCCTCCAGTTTGCGTTGGGCTTCACTGGAATTTTGCAGCAGGCCAAGGATGAAAATGTAGTCAGGGGAGCAAGATGGTGTTCTTCTTCCATTTGTTCTTCTTTCACTCAAATAGAAGCTCACTTGTTCCACTCACGACGCCGGCTGCCCCAGGAAAAAAAAACGGAAGTGCAGTGACCTCCACGAGCTCAGTACACATGTGTGACTGTGATGTAAACACCACCATGCTGGCTGCGCCTGCACAGGAATGCTGCCATTCAGTTAAATGGAATCTGAATCATGCCTGTTAAATTTTCCCTGACTGCTTTTAAAAGCTGTAGAGTGATTGACGGCCATTCTTGGAATCATCTGGGCCATTACAGCAGTGTTGGTAATCCTGTATCCTACCAACTGCATTGTGAACTTTAACCTCTTCTCAATTCAGCACACCCATATCACTCATCGACTTAGAATCTCTATCAATCGAATTTCACACCAAATATTCCTGATTCACCTCACCCTCAAATCCACATGTTAGAGCTTGCACACATTAGTCAACTATGACAGACACATCGCGCACAAAGATTGCACAGCTAACTTCGAGCCCATATTTTCCAATGGGGTCACCTCTATCAACATACTTGTGGAGCCAACTGTGATTCAACGTCTGATGACTGATATCTCAGCTTTTCTTGTAACAGAAGCAACATTTGCCCAAAGTCTGAGTGCAGCTTCTAGTGTTGGCATCCAGCCTCATGTTGCTGCCATGGAATCTCGGACTGCTTTCGTCATGGGTTTGGTCACCGGATTGCAAAGTGGCTTCCTGCAGGGCATCACAGCAATCCAACAATCTGCTCTCCAACAGAATGATGGTATGTACTGGTTGCTGTAGTTTTGTTTATTTAGACTTAGATAGGGAATTAATGAACAGTTGAATTCAAAATCACAAAGGGATAAAAAATATACCTGGTTTCGTCCACTTTACCGACATAACTAAGGGCCTATTTTCAGGCCAATTTTTCCATGTTCAATAGATACCTGAAAACCATCAAAATCCACACTGCACCATGGCATTTCTCGGACCCCGTGGTGATTGATGATGAGTGCAGCTCCAACAACACTCAAGAAGCTTGCAACGTTTCGGGACAAAGCAGCCCCCTTGATTGGTACTCTGTCCATGAACTTAAACATCTAACCCCTCCACAAAGTGGCAGCAGTATGTACCTTCTCCAAGCTGCACTGCAACAACTCAACAGGGTTACTTTGACAGTGCTTTCCAAACCTACAGCCTTAAAATGGAGAAGAGCAGCAGATGTATGGGTACACCACTATCTACAACTTCTCCTCCTGCCACACACCATCCTGACGTGGAACTATATCGCTGTTCCTTCACTGTCGTTGGGTCAAAATCATGGAACTCCCTTGCTAACAACTCTGTAGGTAATAATAATAATCATCATTATTAGTGTCACAAGTACGCTTACATTAACACTGCAATGAAGTTACTGTAAAAATCCTCTAGTCGCCACACTATGGCGCCTATTCAGCTGCACTGAGGGAGAATTCAGAATGTCGAATACACATAAAAAACACGTCTTTCTGGACTTGTGGGAGGAAACTGGAGCACCTGGAGGAAACCCACAAAGACACGGGGAGAACGGGCAGCCTCCACCCAAGCCGGGAATCAAAGCTGTGTCCCTGGTGCTGTAAAGCAACGGTGATAACCACTGTGCTACCGTGCTGCCCCAACTGCCTCAAGTGAGTTCTTCATGTCAGACAAAATTACACTTCCCTCTCATAGACCACATAGCCATTGTCTTTCAGGATCTCCATCTGATGAGGCCAGGCTATCCAGAGTCGAACCCGCCTGCCACGCAAGAGGACACCTCAGAGGAGAGATCTGAGGAGACCACCACGGCAAGGCATCACAGCTATCAGCCGCACCTTCCACCAGTGCAGAGACACACACCTCACTGGGTGACATTAGTGGCAGGCTTGTGGGGCATAATCTGGTGAGCACTACACAGTCGCTGATATACATCAGGTGGAGGCTAGAACATCCAAGGGAGACAGTAGTCCGAGGTTTGTTGGATCCTGGGACACAGCTGGGTCCCAGCCAGATGCCGAGCTTCTGGACAAGGTTCTCCCAGAGCTGATGAAGATTATAGGACACAGGAAATTAGGTAAGTGCAGCCTTGGTGGTGTGTTTCTGACCAAGGACAGAAAAAAACCCAGAGTCATGTATGATACCGGGGTTGTTCTTAGCACTGCAGGCGCTGAAAAAGACTCTGCTATACATGCCCAAAAAGGGACTCTGCCCTATATAATTGTATCAGGAAAGGCTAAGTAAAATTCCTTACTCAGGGTAAAATACATCACCCAGTGAACATGTTGCTGTAGCAAAGACACATAGGCACCGCTAGATGAATATTTACATGGTTAAACAGTCAGCTAGTATCAGTAAACATCGGGCATCTTCATATCAGTAACTTGAATGCCTGGTGACATCTGTACTCATTAAAATCTGACTAGGCATTACAAGGCCAAGGCTGGTAGCAAGAGGCTCCAGGGAGTGAATAGGATGAGTCGCTGAGACATCTGGATGACAGTTAATGCTTGGGGAAGGAGACACCTTGCAGTGTGAAAATCTAAAAATGGAAGTATTTGTTTAATGTAAACCTAAAACAGGAAATGTTGGAATTTAAGCAATATACTGCCTATGTTCTTCTCAATGTATAAATGTCCAATGATTTCTCAGTTGGGTAGGGTCCTGCTTCAGAGACCTTCTCTGAGGTAGTGTCCTCCCAAACGATCGTTCTGTACCTGAGATTGTGTAATAATTTGCCTCACAACAGGGGTTCAAGGCAGTTATACAAACTGACAAAAATTGGAAAGTGCTGTTCCACCAGAGTTAGAGTTGAAACCCATATTGTTCACATTTACATAAATCATTTGGACTCGGGAATTGGAAGGACAATTTTGTACTTTCAAAAACAATACCAAATTGGAGTGTATGCAGAGGATGACTGTGACAAAATACAAGGCATTATTGAACTTGCAGAATGAGCGTGTAATGAGCAATTGAACTTTACTGTAGATATATGTGAGGTGCTACATTTTGTTGGGAAGTTGAGGAAACTATGCACTTGTTGGCAGAAAGGAAAATTACTGTACTGGGTAAAGCAGAATCGGAATATGAGGGAATATATGTACAAATAATTTGAAGTAGTGGCACAGGTTAATAAATCTATAAAACAAAGCACTCTGGTTTATTTCTAGAGAGATCAAATTCAAACGCAGAAAAGTGATGTACAACTTGCAGTGAAACCACATTTGGTAGCATGGATTTAGAGAATGTGCAAAACAGATTTATGAGCATGCTTCCAGACGAAGAGATTTTGCTTCTCAGGGAATATTGAATACATGTGACTCTTTTCTCGGAAGACAGAAGATGAAGGGGTGACCTGAAAGAGGTATTTGGAACCTTAGAATCTCTACAGTGCAGAAGGAGGCCAATTGACCCATCGAGTCTGCACTGATCCTTGGAAAGAGTACCCTCCATAGGCCAATGCCCCAACGCTATTCATGTAACCTAGTAACCGCACCTAACCTTTTGAACATTAAGGGGCAATTTAGCATGGCCAATGCACCTAACCTGCACATCTTTGAACCGTGGGAGGAAACTGGAGCACCCGGGGGAAAGTCACGCAGACACGGAGCGAAAGTACAAACTCCACACAGTCACCCGAGGCTGGAATTGAAACCGGGTTCCTAGCGCTGTGAGGCAGCAGTGCTAACCACTGTGCCACCATGCCACTTTAAGATTATAAAAGAATTTGAGAGGGAAAATATAGAGAGGATGTTTCCACTTGTTGGTTAGGCCAGAACTAAAGGTAACACGTATAAGATAGTTAGTCATAAACTAAATCTGCAATTTAGTAGGAATGACTTTATCCAAAGATATGTTATTATGTGAACCATGCTACCACAAGGAACATGGATCTATTCGATGGGAAGCCAGATAAACATATGAGCAGAGAAACAAAAAAATCAAAGGATTTATTATTCTGCAAAAAAGGATGTGAGGAGGTTCACGTGGAGCATAAACACCAGCATGTATCTATTGGGCTGAATGATCTGTTTTCATGCTGTAAATACTATCTATTATTTTATTTCCAGTTACTCTTGTAATACTGTCAATAATATGTAATTATACTCTAGATTTTTGTAACAAACTATAATCCCCTTTTAAAGATGGACACAAAGGATCTTTGAAGAACATGGCTCCCAGAAGTCACCTGACATCTCTTGTGGATTCAAGTGCAATCAGCTGTATGGGGGAACCAGGTTGTGCTCATCTCCAGCAAGAAACATCTGAAATTCAATGAGTCTTGAATGGACAATGGGGATTTCTTTAAAGTGTGAAAACTCAGGACACCTTTGATACCAGCAGCAAAGACTTCTTCAATAGACAACAATTTAATTAACATCTCATGACTCATCTAAATTAACATATCAGCCATATTTGCAATATTGAATTATTTAAAGAAGGCTCTAAGAAGCCATTTGTGTGGCAGAGACAAAAGCATCACACAATTCTCTGCTGAACAAGCCATGAACCACATGTGCCAGCTGGTCTGTGGAGCCGAGAGGGAGAAAGCTCCTGGCTTAGACAGAGTAACACCTGTATATTTCTAAATCCAATAAGCCAGTTATTTATTATTCAGACATACCTGTGCTCTCTGTAACTGTTCCTTAGCCAGTCACAACAAATACAACATTCAAATTCAAGGTTGTTAAATGAAAGTTTAGGTCTGCCACCAAGAAACATTTCATAAGGAGAGTAATAGAACACAAGCCTGTGCCAATAGTCAATTAGACCATGGCTGAATTCCACTTACCATGGAAATTGCTTAGTAACCTGATTCAATAAATTTTTCAGTTTTAAAATGTTCAATTTTCTTAGCCTGAACAGCCTTTTGATCAAGGGAGTTAACCTATCTGTGAAAAGGTGCTCCCCACCCCTGAATGGCCAAGCACTAATTTTGTTCTGGACTCCTCCAACAGAGGGAAGAGTTTCTATCTACCCTATCAACCCTTTAATCATCTCAATCACCTCAATAAGATCACCCTTTGGTCTTCTACAGTCAACCACAAAGCTGGAGTATGCAACCTGCCCTCGCAATTGAGCCCTTTTAACCTGGCATATCTGTACTGCACCCTGTGCAAGATGTTCTTCTTAAGGTGCAGTGCACAAAATCGAAAGTAATAATTCTGATGTGATATAATCAGCACTTAATACAACTGTAGAATGACTTCCACCTGTTTGCATGCCAGTTCCCTGAAGATAGAGGCTGACATTCCATTAGACTTTTTGTAGTCTAGTTTTCAATAATTTCTATTTTTGCTTCGGTTAAAATAACTTGTGGAACGACGTGTCGTGTTTATTGCAGGCACCATGCAGCTTTCCTTTCCGAGGTGAACGTGTGTGCTTGCCTGTAACAATTTGCACTGCTCGCTCAGTTCTGCAGCCGTCCAACAGCACCTTTAGCACGAGCTGTATGCTGCAATGATTTAAATTAGTAGGCAGCACAAAGTTTGTTTGCAGCCTGCTTCTGGGTAAGGGTTAATCCTGCTTCATGATCTGCATGCCAGTTTTCAGGCCCTGCCCAATTCTCCAGCCAGAGCAATCTTTCATTGCACCTTTCTAAAACCCTTGTTAGTAGCAAAGAATTTCTTTTTAAACATGTCTTCCTTTCAATGGAAGTAAAACATCTAAGTTAGAAATCGTTCACATGTTAAATTTATTGCACAGTTAAAGTTTTAACCCCACTATAACTTTTGCCTATATGATAAATAGAGACCTTGGAAATTTTTCCAGCAATGTGTAGTAGGTAATTCCTTGGTACTTCATCTGTGCAAATGCAGATATCTTTATATATATGTTATATATGTGTAAACTCAGCAAGGTGCTTGTACTTGACATTTAATTATTGCAGATAACAAATTTTGATATTGTATTACATTTAAGGACTAAGTCTGACAGTGATGTTTGATCAAGCAATCCATGTATTTTTTATTTTGGTATTCATATGACTAGTAAGAAGCATGTGGCACTTGATTTTGGACAGGTTTTGTTTATTTCTTCCACATGCAAACTGGTCATATTAATCATGTAAATCTCCATGGAAAATAATTATGATTTTATTTGAAACCTGTAGCAATTGCATTAAATAAGCACCATTAATTGGTTGGAATTTTCTCAGGAAGTTTGTCTGATCGTCTACTATCATTTTGGCAGAAGATTGCAGAAATGTCAGATCAGCAGCCTCAACTGGGCTTCTCCTGAAATTCTGGCAATTGATCGGTTAAACAAGTTCCCAGCAGCTAAACCAAAAGGTATTGCAATCTTATTGTTCTTGTTTGCCGTTTCTCAAATTAGCACTGAGAATTCTGATTAACAAGCACGTCCCCTAATGCAATGAAAGCTGCTCTGTTTGTACTTGATGATGTTGTTATGAAGAAATTTCCTGAACACATGACATGCATCAAAATAATTTAAGTACTGTCAAATGGCAGCAAATTGCTAGAGCAAACATATAAGGCTATCTTCGCAGTTCTTAGATATTTTAGATCTCTGCCTTTAAATCTGCTTATTGGGTAGATTATATTTGCATATAGTTATCATAATATGAATTTATTGGTTAATAATCATTGCCATTGTTGTGCAATCAGTTAAAAGACTATTACCAGCAGGGAATAATAACAGGGTGACTCCAGTATGTTATAATAAGTAACCATTCCAGAAGCAGCAGCATGGCCCTGATTTTATGGTTGCAATGATGCTGAAACGATGAGTATCCACTATCATTGCTTTGGAGCTGAGAAACCTCTGATGTTTGCACACATATTCGCTGTTAAATGTGGGAATGCAGAAGTTGTTATTGGTGTTCGCCATTTCTTCACAAGGTGCACTGTTGATGTCCCTGTAGGCAGAATCCTTCTGGAATCATTTGAATTCACATGAGCGTCCATTTTTATGGTATTAGTCAGGTTGCAAAGGTCCTTTAAAAAATTACAGCTTGTTCAATGAATTGTGGCTGGGTTTTGAACAGCATACCAATTTCATAAATACTTCTCAGCAACCTCTTTGGCCCTGAGAAGCTAATTTTGTATGTGAGATATGTCAGATTTCTCAATTATGATAAAATTCTACAGCTTTGTAAAATTTAAAATAATACTTTTTATCATCTTGTTTATGGAATTTCATTTAATCCAACTTGTTTTATCAATCTTTATTCTGCTGCTTGTAAAATGATTAAAAGGTGAAGGATAAACTACAGTTTATGCTTCCTGGTTTGCTGTCTGTGAGAATATTATTATGGGCCAGGGTTTAGAGAACACCAACGTATAACATGGGAGTTCACCTGACCCACAACTTTAAATAGATTTTGGTTATGGAGAGCACTTATTGCCACTTTACAGGTATGATGCAACAGAGAGCTAAAGTATGTTTAAAATAAAACAATGTTTATTCTATGAATCTAGTTAACATTTTATAAACACACAGTAAACAGTTTATCAACTACCAATCCTGACCCCCCCCCCCAAAAAAAAGATACAGCACTCTATAGATAAACCTTGATAACTTTCCACACACCCACAAGTTAAACGCCTTTTAAAATAAAGACAGCACGTTTAAATTCTCTACAGAAACATGTATTCCTTTGAAATCATCAAGTGATCAGAGAGAGATCATAACATCTGCTTGTTGTGAATGCAGCTCTTCACCTCTGAAAACGAAACCAAAAACACACTGCAGCTGCCAGGTCAAAAACGAAAGTGAAAGACAGACAGCCCAGGTCCACCCACACACTGACATCACTGCTGCTATTTGATACACACCCATTTCTTAAAGGTACATCCACCTGACAATATTTAAATGTAATTGGTTGCATACAATACTTGTTGACATCAGTATTGTTGGACGTCAGAAATCCCCGAGCTGCTGGTGGAGTGAAAATAATGTCTGCACAACAGAGATTACTACATGTTTATGGGTAGCTTTCTTCAAGGTTGGCATTGAGTTGAAATAAGTATCACTGATTAAATCAATGAAATATGTAACTGAATATTTATCAGTTTTCAATTAGTTGTGCATTCTATTTAGTGTTTTAAATAATTCCCTTAATCTTCTTCCTTTTTACCAATGATCTGTATTAGGTCTTACCATTCCAATTATTTAAACAGATCTATGCAATGCAGAAGGACAATGACCATGAATTAATCTCCTTTACGATAGTAATTGATCACAACATTGTAACATTAGATCTTTGCATCAGCTTTGCAAATTGATTCTACCATTTAATTCCTCGAAGCAAGAATTGTGCTGATGCATTCAATTCACTTGGGCTGTCATTATCTTGATTTCTTGATCAAAATTTACCAGCAAATTTTATCGTGGGCTTAGAGTTCCTATATGAATTCCAATGCCTCTGCCATCATTCTCAAAGGAGGTGCGTTCATGCCATGTTACTATGCTGGAGGACACTTTCAACTGGTATAAAATGAAATAGAAAAGGTTTCTGCATTATCTAACATTTAAATGTTATTAACAACATTTAGAAACAAAAACTTGCAATAATATAACACTTTTCCTAACCTTAAGATGTTCCAAAGCAGTTCACCGATAATGTAATACTCTTAAAATGTAACTTGCAATGTCGGGAAATGTGGTGGCAAATTTGTGCAGCAAGGTTCCTCAAAGGGCAGTTCACCTGCTTCAGTTGCTTTGATTGTGGGATAAGGGCCGGATTTTCCGGCCTTTGGGATTCTCTGTTCCTGCAGGTAGCGCACCCCTACCCTTGGGCTTCCCGGTGGCATGGGGTGGCTTCAATGGGAAATCCCATTGACAAGCAGTGTGAGTAGAGAATCCCACTGCCAACGAATGGCATGCTGCCGAGAAACACGTGGCTGGGGGACCAGAGAATCCAACCTAAGTTTTATGCAGGATACCAGTAAAACATCCCTTTACTTCTTTGAATTGTACCATAGATTCTTCCATACCTACCTGAGAGAGCAGATAGAACCTTGGTTTAATGTCTTGCCAAGAGACAGCACCTCTGACTTTGCAGAAGTGCCTCAGTACTGAATCCAAGTGTCGCCCTAGATTATGTGCACAAGTGATAGGCTTTGTGGCACAGTGGTAGCATCCCTACCTCTGGATCCGAAGCTCTGGGTCCACGTCCAATGCCAGGACCTTTTGGCCACAGAAAGGAGTGTTCATAACCTGGTTCAACAGCTTGATAATCAGCTCCGGAATCCTTTCACCACTGCCACTCTATTCCCCAAAGGGAAAAGAAAAGTGTGAAGATAGACGAAAGGAAAACGTGTGCAAGTTTCTTGAGTAGGACGTGAACTCATTATCAATTACCTCAGAGAAAAGAATGTTACCAAAGCTGAAATCTACTGCCGTCAGTATTAGTAAGGAGTCAACTATCCCCATTGCTCTTATGCTGCTTTTAAATAGTTCCCAGCAAAGATCAGTCCACAACTCACCACAAAGTTGGCAGAATGATGCTGCACTGCTCTAAAATATACCAGTTTCAATAAAATGTCTGCAGTGACAGCCATAAACAAATCTATATTATCAGTCTTGTGATTAAATATGCTTCCTGTTGTTACACTTACTCAATGTCCATGGCATGATTGAGTCATGCCTTGAGATGCTTTGTAATACCTAGAAATCAACACCTTTTAGCTTTACTTTGAACAAATACCATTTACTTTATAAAAGTAAGTTTCTATTCTCTGACACTTGGTGGTGCTGCCACCATTGTGTGTTTCCTATTTCTGTTCACTGCAAGTCATAAACATGAATCAAAATATAACATATACATGGGCAGCTCGGACCAGCCAGTCTGTGTTAGCGTCCGTCCTCCACACAAGCATGTCCTGAGGTTCCCCAACCTTTATTCGTTCTTGATGTAATAAAAGTTGACAATTATTAAAAATTATTTAATAATAGGTTTGCATGTATATATGCTATTTTTATGTTTATAAAATTGAAAAATTATATTCTTAGACTTCATCCTGTTAGCCGCAACAGAAATAAAATTAGCAATTTATTATTGACCACAGGAGTTGCAGCTGCTGACCCCTGATAAAAACAGACTTACAATAGATTAGAAATACTTTCTCCTTGCTCTGCTGCGAATTTATATTTTACTACTTGCTATTGCTTTATCAATTTTTATTTTCTCTGGTTCCAATAAATAGGGCTCCACAACTGGCTCCTCAGTACATGAATAATTAACTTGACTTTACATCATCAAAACAGAAATGTTCCGTTTTATTGCATCTCTGTCTTATGCTTATGATTGATGCAAGTGCAGTTGATTGCTGGTGTTGCCAGTACTGTGTTGACACAGTCAACATGAGCCCTTTCCTGTGGTAACAGAATCAGTGTTGATCAACTTGATTTGTATTGCTTCTTTTGGATTATTTTTTCATGTTAATGCAGCACAGTGACAAAGTGACAAATTCCACAATTATTATGTCTCTCTCATTTATTGATTCTTTTCATACATATTTGTACTTTTCATACATATTTCTTCATCCATTGATGTAACAACAACTTATATTTATACAGCACCATTAGAACCATAGAATCCCTACAGTGCAGAAGGAGGTCATTTGGCTCATCGGGTCTGCACAAACCCCCCGAAAGAGCACCCTACCTCGACCCACTCCCTGCAACCTGACCTTATGGGCAGCATGGTAGCACAGTGGTTAGCTCTGTTGCTTCACAGCTCCAGGGTCCCAGGTTCGAGTACTGGCTTGGGTCACTGCCTGTGTGGAGTCTGCACGTTCTTCCTTTGTCTGTGTGGGTTTCCTCCTGGTGCTCCAGTTTGCTCCCACAAGTCCCAGAAGACGTGCTGTTAGGTAATTTGGACATTCTGAATTCTCCCTCAGTGTACCCGAACAGGCGCCGGAATTTGGCGACAAGGGCTTTTCACAGTAACTTCATTGCAATGTTAATGTAAGCCTATTTGTGACAATAAAGATTATTATAATATAACCTTTGGACACTATGTCACAATTTTAGCATGGCCAATCCACCTAACCTGCACTTCTTTGGGCTGTGGGAGGAAACCGGAGCATCCAGAGGAAAGCCACGAAGACACGGGGAGAACGTGCAGACTCCGCACAGACAGTGATCCAGCCGGGAATCGAACTCCGGTCCCTGGTGCTGTGAGGCATCAGTGCTAACCACTGTGCTACCGTGCTGCCTACATCATAAAATATCACAAAGCTCATTACAATAATGTTATCAAAGAAAATTCCACACTGAGGCGCACAAGAATATATTAGGACAGGTGACCAAATGTTTTATCGAGGAGGTGGGTTTTACAGCATCTCTTAAAGGGACATAGAAAGGTAAAGAGGCGGAGAGGGTTAGGGATTTAGTGATATCTATGTGCATGTACATAAGGGGTTAATGTGTAATCAGTAGCACCAGATGATCACTAGAGGGCCAGACTATCAGGGGTATAAAAGCAACTGCATTGTGCCTCTCTTTTGAATGTACTGTGACCAGGACAGGAGTATCAGATTAGCTCAGATGGTTACTTTGTCAAGCATAGTTACTGTAGTTAGATCTTGTTAACCTTGTCACTAGTATCAATGTTAAAGTAAAGAACTCACGCAATTATTGTTATAGTTACTCAATAAACCTTTTGTTACGACTGGATGAGTTTGAGTCTTCTGCATCGAGATTCAGAAGACCTTATCAACAACCAAGGTTTGAGTAATACATATTACACTCCGTAGTATATCAAAACACACAAAGAAGTGTAATAAAAGATGATACAGGACTGTAATAAAAGATGGTACCAGACTTTAAAAGAACTAGTTAGAATAGGTTAGACCAGAAGAAAAAAAATAAAGTACCGACTGCTGAACTGTGGAAGACTTTGCAGCATTTGGATTCTCGACGACTAAACGATTCGATGGACCACGTTCAAAATACATGGCAGCTGAAAACTAACGGTAACTTAAGTAATAACTGTAAAATGTTTATACAAAAGTTCCAAGTATATATGGTAGGTAATGATTTAAACATGGGCTCTGAAAAAAGGAAAATAACACTGCTACTTGCAATAGCAGGACATGAAGCTATAGAGATCTATAACTCCTTTAATTTCTTGGAAGATGAGGACAAAACTAAATTTAACGTGACTATCGCAAAATTTGAAGAACACGATAAAAGTCAGTCTAATGAAATCCTGGAAAGATTTAACTTTCGTCATAGGTTCCAGAGAAACGGCGAGTCAATCACTGATTTTATTACCGACCTCAAGATAATAGCACAAGGTTTGAATTTTGCTGATTTCAGAGACTCGATGATAATGGATCAATTAATTTGTGGACTATCTGATGAAAGTTTCAGGGAAGAACTTTCATTAAAAAAATATCTAACTCTAGAAATCGTGATTAAACAATGCATAGTGCATGAACAGAAAAAAAATCAGTACTTTCAATTTATCCAAAGAAAAAATGGCACGAATACTCACCATGAGGCAGAGGCAATGTTGAAACTTAAGAAGATGGATGTTCTGAGTGACAGCCATCTTGCGTGTGTGCAGTCTGACCAGTCCGCACATGCGCACTTCCCTAAAAGACGCAAGCCGGTAAAACAGCGTTCTGCGCATGCGCGAGAAGCCGCAAATGCACAGTTGCAAAAAGAGCGCACAGTAAATGAAAATTGAACTGCGCATGCAGCTACGCTTTACGTCACAAGCGTCATGACATCAGAAGACTCAGACCACGCCCACATAAAGCAACACTGCCCAAAAATTAAAAATAAGAGTTTTAAAGTTACAAAACCCAACTTTTTTACCTTGAGAGGCACAACAATGCCTGAACTTCAACAAGCAGTTGGAAACCACTTTCGCAGCACCCTGGAACAAGCAGTTTGCACCACCCAAAGTGAAGAGCACAATGACAAATCCAAAACCAAACAAGATAATTTGTTTATTGAAGAATACTACACAGACTGAATTGTTTGGATATGATTATCATGGTATCAACAACACGATTGAAAAGTTCAATACGACTCTATTCATCCATGATGCAGTGGCAGATCGTTGATACATTGGATGACAGCAACCTGTCAATCAGTCAGGAAGAAAACAACGCTACACCGAGAGTTCTGACCGACTCCGTTGAGAGAGAGCACTGATCATCTCCACAGAGAGAACACTACACGACTCCACACAGCGAATGTTGAAAGACTCCAGAGAGAACGATGGAAGCCTCCTCCAAGAGATCATTGACAGACTCCAGAATGGAAGCAATTAAAGACTCCAGAGCTAACCATGCATGAAGAGGACTACGAAGGTCTATCCACCTTATTTGAGCCACTGGAAGAAGACTATGAAGGTCTACCCAGCTCATTTAATCAACAGCAAGAAGACAATGTATGTCCAACCACTGTATGTACGAATATGTGTAAGATGTGCAAGATCACAGTGAGACTGACAGATCTCAGCTCGTCTGTACAGAAGCACTCTACAATAAAAGTAAATCTACTCATGAGTCCAGTGAGACCACATCAATTAAAACCTCAGCTACTCTAAACTATCCACAAGAAAATGAAATCTTGAAGATTTTGACTCTAGAAGAGGAGCACCAATAAACCAAAAATGATTCAAATGAACCAGAAATTACACCAGAAGAGGAGCACCAAGGAAGCAAAGAGGAATCAAATCAACCAAAATTACTGATGTCACCAGGATCAACGCAACATCAGATCATTCTCACAAACCTCAATTCAAAAAGCTCAGTGAACCATCAGATACCACAAAGGACACTGATACCAATAACTTTGAGAAAGACTTAAATTATCTACAAGGAACAGTCATTGAGCACAACAAGAACAACAAAAACTACAACACGAAGCACAACAAAAACAACAACAGAAACAACAAGCCTGGCAAAAGCAGCAACAAGAACAACAACGAAAACAGCAAAGACAGAAACAACAAAAACAACAACAATGAAACAACCACCGGTACAAAATGGTACAACTCTGCACATGAAGGACAATGTAGTAGCATAGTCCAAAACAATAGCAAGAGTACAAATATAACATGGCATGACAACGAATCTCCCAAATTCATATCTAGCCCACAACAAACAAGCAAACCATCTTTCAAGGCAGATGATATACAGAATCAATGCCACAAGCATAGGAAAAGTCCAGGTCAGACAAGGAAGATGACATACAGAATCAATACCGCAAGCACAGGAAAAAGTCCAGGTCAAATAACAAAGATGTAACACAGAATCACTACCACAAGCATAGAAAAAAAAGTCAAAATCAGACAACGAAGTGATTCAACCATTTGAACACCTTATGATGACTTGTTGGGACTGAACCACAAGCAAACGGAAGAAAGAAAAAAACCTAAGAGACTAAATGTATGAACATTTGACTGATTAACTCATTGATTTTATATAATGCATTTGCAAACTGCATCCATTTTGTTTGTTCAATTTTCTTTACAACATACAGAAAATACATAACACAAGAAAAAAAAGGGGATGTAGTGATCTCTATGTGCATGTACATAAGGGGTTAATGTGTAATCAGTAGCACCAGATGATTACTAGAGGGCCAGACTATCAGGGGTATAAAAGCAACTGCATTGTGCCTGTCTCGCTCTCTTTTGGATGTACTGTGACCAGGACAGAAGTATCAGATTAGCTCAGATGGTTAGTGAAGTCAAGCATAGTTAATATAGTTAGATCTTGTTAACCTTAACTCTAGTATCAATGTTAAAGTAAAGAACTCACGCAATTATTGTTATAGTTATTCAATAAACCTTTTGTTACTACTGGACGAGTTCGAGTCTTCTTCATTGAGATTCTGAAGATCTCATCAGCAACCAAGGTTTGAGTAACACATATTACACTCCGTAGTATATCAAAACACACAAAGATGTGTAATAAAAGATGATACAGGAGTGTAATAAAAGGGAGTGAAGACTTACAAAGTGGATAAGGCTGCCAATGGTAGAGTCATGAAAGTCAGGGATTTAGAAGGGATTAAAAGTGAAACAATGCAGAGATCTTGGAGGGTTGTAGGTCTGAGGAAGTTACAGACGTAAGGACGGATGAGGAATTTGAAAACAAGGAAAAGAAAGTTAGCATTGAGGTGTTGCTCAACCTGGAATTAAAACGGGTCAACAAGCACATGGGGAATGGAACTTGGTGTGATGTAGGCTATTGGTAGCAGAGTTTTGGATACATTTAATTTCATGCAGGTTGGAAAATGGGGAGACTGCCCAGAAAAACATTAGAATAGTCAAATCCCGAGGTAACAATGTCATGGATGAAGAAACCAGCAACCCGTGAACTGAAGCAGAGGTGGGAAAAGGTTTGGCTATGGAGATGAGAGTTGGCAGTCTCAGTGATGGAGTAGATACAACGGGCATCAGGGTGGCAAACGTGCGGCACGGTGGCACAGTGGTTCGCACTGCTGCCTCACAGCACCTCGCACTGCTGCCTCACAGTGCCAGGGATCCAGGTTCAATTCCGGTCTTGGGTGATTGTGTGGAGTTTGCACTTTCTCACCGTGTCTGAGAAGGATTCCTCCGGGTGCTGCGGTTTCCTCCCACAGTCCAAAGATGTGCCGATTAGGTGGATTGACCATGCTAAATTGCCCCTTAGTATCCAAAAGGAGAGGTGGGGTTACGGGAGTAGGCTAGCGGTGTGGGGTGTTCTTTCCAAGGGCCAGTACAGACACAATAGGCCGAATGGCCTCCTTCTGGAATGTTGTTGCTCGTTTTAGCCTTGGTTTACTTATTCTTATTCTGTCACACTTTGCTCATGAGTCGGCAGGTATCTTTCTGATACCGCCACGTGGTTCAAGTCCAAGTAATGATTAATAATGCAACACACAGCTTAGTAAGAGTTAAATCAACGCTCATTTATTATATACAGCAATTAATACTTATACAATAATCCTACTTCTAGACTACTACCTACCATTAAAAGGCCAATATTTAACTTTTGGAAATGGCCCACCAGGTCAGGGAAACAAATGGTCTTTCGAATTGGTTCTGAGCCTGCGGGATTCAAAAGCTGGTACAAGTCATCATAGAGTTATCATAGAATTTACAGTGCAGAAGGAGGCCATTCGGCCCATCGAGTCTGCACCGGCTCTTGGAAAGAGCACCCTACCCAAGGTCAACACCTCCACCCTATCCCCATAACTCAGTAACCCCACCCAACACTAAGGGCAATTGTGGTCACTAAGGGCAATTTATCATGGCCAATCCACCTAACCTGCACATCTTTGGACTGTGGGAGGAAACCGGAGCACCCGGAGGAAACTCACGCACACACGGGGAGGATGTGCAGACTCCGCACAGACAGTGACCCAAGCCGGAATCGAACCTGGAACCCTGGAGCTGTGAAGCAATTGTGCTATCCACAATGCTACCGTGCTGCCTATGCTCGATAGTCAGGAGTGCCTATCTGGTAGCGATCACTGGAGTAAAACTTACGGTTTCTTGTAGAAGGGTCTCGAAGGTTGCGAGCAGGTAAAGACGGGTCGATTTGAACTTGGCCCCTATTCTTATAGTCCCCAGGGGCTTCCCGCCTCTCGGGGCGGACCTTGTACCTGGTTCCAAGTGATTGGACTTGGTCCCAATCACTTGGTTCGATATACTCCAATACTGGAGCGATTCCTTGATCGAGGGGTGGTTGTTTGCCTTTCTTTGCGTCAGCTCCTGCTGGCGCCGAAAGGTCTGGGCCGGCTTTGAGTTGCTAATTTGTAGCAATTGTTCCTGGGGATGGCTGCTTAATATGCAGATGGCTGGGTTGTTGTGAGCTGATGGCTGCAGGTATCGGTCTGTACTGACTTCCCCAGAGGTGAATACACTGTTTTACCTGCAGCTGTCCGTTTGAGTCCTGTTGGCTGATTTTCCCATCAGCCTCTTCCGTTCGCCATTTTAGATCGGGATTTGACCATTTTAATTGGGAGTCAGCCATTTTACATGGCTACAATGTAAATTCTATGATTCATTAATAAGGACACGGGAAATCCACACCGAGTAAAATAAAGAACTTTGATTTTACAATAATGGAACATACACTATTCGGTAAATCCTTATTGTGTCTCTACCTGGTCAGTGTCTTACTGGCCGACCTTTTATACAATGCTAAATGGACTTCCCCCACCCCTCAGCGGGAAAACCGTACTCCATGACAACCATGGAAAAGATAATCATTCCCATCCCGTAAGTCCCCTGCAGGATATTACAGGTTCAAAGTCGATTTGAGGGTCAAATAGGATACTGAGGTCACAAGCATTCTGGTTCAGTCTAGAAAGGGGCCAGGGGAGACATGGGGCCTAATTATATCAGTAATTTGAAGACTATGGGGAAGGCCAGAAAAATGGCACAGAGGACGTTGAAGTGTATACGCAACGTCTTCCCACTGCAACGCCATTTTAACAGTGGCGGCAAAGATGACAGATGAGTCACCTGCCCAAAGTCCAATTGAACCACTTAAGTGGCTAAGTAGGGGCCCTTTTCCACCTCTATCAGCTATTAGCCTGCAGCTGGGGATGGCTTGGGGCCTGCCACCGTGTGGGAACATTCTCCGGTGAAGCCTGCTGGCTTTTTAGCAGGCACCAGGTTGGGGTAGCTTATTTTTTCGCATTAATGGTCCACAAATGGACTCCCTGTGGCAATGACTTCCTCCTGGGCAACAGTGCCATCTGTCACTTAAGCTCCTCCCACTCCGCTGCTCACCGGGGACAGCTTGTCCAAGTTCATCCTCCTCACACTGCCCCTGGAATAGGAATGAATGTTTACGATTGAATGCTGATTAAGCAGACTACTTTTCCAGAGTGGCGATGAGCTTCTTGAGTGCTATTGGTGTTGCACATATCCAGCCAAATGGGGGGAAATTCATTGCACTCCATGTGCCTTATAGATGGTGGACAGAATTTGGGGAGTCTGGAGGTGAGTTACTAGGTGCAGAGCATCCAACCTCTGACCTACTCTTGTAGCCACACTAATCCAGTTATGTTTCCCTTAGGATGCTGAAGGTTGTGGATTTGAATTATAAAGTGCATCGAAAAGATATTTATGAAAATAAATGATTTGGATTTGTGAAGTGTTGGTCATGCCTGATGAAGTGGACAGTTGGGAATACTTATGGATTTGTCTGGGCTTCCAGAGGGCATTACATGAAGTTCCTCAGAAGCAACTCTCAGCTAAAGTAGAAGCTCACGGAATTAAAAACAAATTATTTATCTGGTTAGGAAATTGGCTGAATGGAAGGAAACAGATAGTCGGGATAATAGTGAGAATTGTTGTGTCCCACAAATGCCTGTGGTGGGGCCTCAATTAATCACTCTGGTCATTAATGGCTTAAATGATGGGATAAAAGCCACATATTCAAATCTGCTGATGACACAGAGGTATTCAAAGTAGTGAAGTCGGATGCATAAAATTACAAAGAGAGATTGGCAGATTAGGTAAATGGGCAAAGTATGGCAAATAGATTTTGATGTTGGCAAATGTGGTATCATCCACCTTGGTTTTAAAATGGATAGACCAGGGTACTTTATAAATGAAGAGAAGCTAGAATCAGTGATGGTCCAAAGAGACTTGGGGGTCATGATTCATCATTAAAATGTCATGAACAAATACAGAAAATAATCAAAAAGGCTAATGGAATGTCACATTCATATTTAGAGGTCGAGATTACAAGGGGGTAGAAGAGAATAGCTGGTTAGGCCAAACTAGCAAATCATGCCACAGTCTTATAGAACCTTGGAATATTGCATACAATTCTGGGCGCCACACTACCAGAAAGATGTGGAGACTTTGGAGAGGGTGCAGAGAAGGTTTACCAGGATGTTGCCTGGTCTGGAGAGTGTTAGCTATGCGGAAAGGCTGAATAGCGGACTGTTTTCATTAGGACGACAGAGATTGAGGGGCAATTTGATCGAAATCTACAAGATTATGAGAGGCATGGATCGAATGGCTGGGCAGGCACTCTTTCCCAGGATGGAGTGGTCAGTCACTAGAGGGTATAGGTTTAAGGTCCATGGGGCAAAGTTTAGAGGAGATGTGTGAGACAGGTTTTTTACACAGAGGGTGGTGAGTGCCTGGAACGCGCTGCCAGGGGAGGTTGTGGAAGCAGATACATTAACGGCGTTAAAAAGGCACCTCGACAAATACATGGATATAGGTATAGAGGGATACGGCACTATGAAAGTGCTGAGGGTTTTTGCCAATAGTGGTATCATGACCGGTACAAGCTTGGAGGGATGAAGGGCCTGTTCTTGTGCTGTATTGTTCTTTGTTCTGTGATCTGGAATATTGTGAATAGTTCCGGGCATCGCACCCTAGGATATATTGACATTGCTGCCGTGCAGTGTTGATTTACCAGAATTCATATTAGAACTCCAAAGGATAAACTAAAAGAAGAGATTAAGCAAACTGGGATTGTAATCCCAGGAATTTAGAAGTTTAAATGGTAATCTGATTGATGTTTTTACGAAATGAAGGGAATAGCTGGGACAGATTGGCAGCAACTATAACTGCTAGTCAGAAATCTAGAACTAGGAGACGTGGCCAAAATATTAGAGCCAGAACTGACCTTTCTGGAGAGAAATCAGGAAACATTTCTTCATGCAAAGGGTGACTGAAGTTTGGGACTCTCTTCTGCCAATGACAGCTGATGCAAAATCAATTTTAAAACTGAGATTGATTCACTTTTGTCAGCCAAAGTTATTTAAAAAAAAGATTTAGAGTAACCAATTCTTTTTCCCAATTAAAGGGCAATTCAACGTGGTCAATTCACTGAACTTGCACATCTTTGGGTTGGGGGGTGAGACCCACGCAGGGACAGGGAGAAAGTGCAAACTCTACATGGACAGTGACCCGGGTCCTCGGCGCCATGAGGCAGCAGGGCTAACCACTGCGCCACAGTGCTGCCCCTAGCCAAAGGTATTAAATGATATGGACAAAGTGCAAATGGAGTAAGGTCAGTAATCTCATTGAATGGTGGAACAGACTTGAGGGGTTAAATAGCCAAATCCTGCTCCTATGACTGCAATCACTAAACTAAAAAGGAAACCGCTTTTTCAAAGCAGATGTTGGAAACACTCAGTAGGTAAGTCAGCATCTGTGATGAGAACAGCCATGCTAATGTGGACCCTTTGTGAGAATTAGTATTTTGGTTGTGGGTCAGCAAAATTTAGAGAGTAAAGTTAAAATGTTTATGTATAGATTATATAAGGATCCTTTATCCTTAAATCCAAAAATCGAACAATCCAATAACTGCACTTTTTTTGAACCTCATCGACCTTTAGCACGGGAAGTCTCTGACTCAAGTCAACATGACCCGAGCCGACACAAACCTCGCCAACCGCATCTGACCTTTAGCGCGGGAAATCTGTCACCTGAAACGACACGCACCTTGCCAACTACACCCGAACTTTAGTGGGGGAAGTCTTGTTGTTTGCACTGTCAACCTTGCAAACCCTCTCTGGCAAGCAGAGTCGCAGATGGGAACTTTATTTATTATTCACTGATACATTTTTCTTTTCTAGTCATCAGCTATGTCTCGTCTTGGTTTAGGCTATTGTAATGTACGTTTATATGCAATAGCCGAAAACCGGAATGATCTGAAATCTGAAACACAATTGGCCCCAAGGATTTTGGCTAAAGGATACGTGATCTGTACCAACGTTTAATATGTTAGTAAAAATGACTCAACACAATGGAAATCAATAACATTCTGAATGTGTAGAATCAAAAAGACTGAGAAAGTAATTTTGAAATAAAAACAAAACAGAAATAATGAAAAAGCAACACTTTTGGTCAAGAAGCGATTGAGGAATTAAGGCTGCATATTTGCAGCAAAATCAAGACAGGTTACCTTCTCTTATTAAAGCAATCACTAAATATTCAAAGTTAGTTATCAGCTGTGACAGTTATAAAATCAATTTTTTAGCCTGAATTATCCACATGTTTGAGAAACCTATTATACTAACATTACATTTCAAGTGATCGATTTTGCAGAAGAAAGAAAACGTTTGTGAAATTAATGTCTGCAAGAATAAGGGAAAAAATTATGACTTGAAAAGATAATGACCTAATAGAACTTCTAATTTCATTTTTTAATGCGAAACAGTGTTAATTTCAGAAATATTCTGGGAGTAACAGCAAGATAGAACAAGAATACTGTGAAATGGAGACAGAGAGTTAGTTATAGGAAGAGAGACTTTTAAAAATTCTGTTGCAGATGCTACGATTAGAAAACAGACATGGCTGAATAGCCGCATCAGAGATTCAGTATTTGTGGAGTTAAGCATAGTCGTGACAAATCCCATGTGCCTCAAATGACCAAATGAAAGAAAATGTTATCAATACTAGTGAATCTCGCACAGTGTGGTACATTTTTACTGCTTGCAGTCAGTTCTCATTATGCTGATTTCAGAAGCTGACTGATGTTTGGATCAGGATTGCCCAGTAAGGTGTTGTATTACATCATCTCATATTGTTGATTTCTGATATTGTTCATGGTGCAAAGTGTAAGCAAAATTGTTTCTTTCTCGCAGTCTTTGTGAGGTGGGGAGGAGTGAAGGAGGCTGGACGTGAATGCCAATACATGCGGTGGCCTGGGCCAATCATTGCTCAAACTGCGTGAATGCTAACTCACTAGTTATGCAATGGTGGGGAAACCTATGTTGTGCATGCATACAGAGGCAGGAAAAATAAATCTAAGAAAATAAATCTGCACAAGCAAAGAATTGAAAAAATATCAGGCAGCGTGTGGGATTTTCTATCAACATTCTTTATTTGTTCTCAGTGGTATTCATTCTTAGGTGCAAAACAGACAGCCCACAGAGGAAGATCAGAGGTGGGAATTTTTTAAGTAAGTCCTTTGCCTTGAAAAAAAAGTAAGGACTTCCAAAAGCAATATTTCTTTTATTTTTGCCATGCTAACATTTTCATTCTGCCTCCACATTAATAGCATTGCTTGCTGAAAACATGTTTTCATCCGCCTCCAGGATTGGCTCCCCCATGCCCTGCCCATCACCACCTGCAGACCTGATCTGCTGGCTGCTTACCCCAGGATCTGGTGAATTCCCCACCCGACTGCACGCAGCCAGTGAGCTGCAGTGAAGCATTAATTTGGTTCCTGAATTCAAACGTGGTCCAACCTGAAATTGGTTCCAGCATCTAAACACTGGCTTCAGGTGGATGGTGTTTTGGGCATATGTTTAAAATACGTCACCAATTATTTTTATAGGTATATAATGTGAACGTTATGTTTGTGGGAATTATTTACAGTCTAAACAAAGGATAACCAAGTCACTACACGATAGGTGATTTAACCAGTTGTCAGAGTTTATTGCAGAGATGTTACTTTCTCAGTCTGCAATGGGAAGAGGGATATCTCTCAAGTGCCTCGGGTGATGTCACCACATGACACACTATGCAGCAGGCATTGCTCACAATACGTAATATCCAACCCCTTTACTCCTGTAGCGTGACAACAAATATTAACTTAAACTTTTACTCATGGTGAACAGTGATTTTTTAAAGTACTCTGGCTTGTACAATCAATTCAAGTTCCCTTGTTCGGTACGGCTTGAATTTTGGATTCCTCCTTTATTTATCCACTGATATACCTTTCGAGATCATGCCCATGACCTTCCCCATCACCTGATCTGACCTCCTGTGTCTTTGCACTTGAGATGCAGTAGTAGGTATACTATTCACCAGGAAAAGTACACATAGCTTACGTAGCTCGCCCATGATCCAGCTTTGTCCCGCATTGGTAAACATGGTAGAGCATCGGCATTCACATGTTGCTCCGATTTCCTGAATTTAATCAGGTAATTATGTTCTGATAAGATGAGGGAACCATCTCTGCAAATGACTCGCAACTATTCCTTTGTATGGACCAAAAATCGTTGTTAAAGGCCTTTGATCTGTTCACAAGGTAAAATGTCTTCCATACAAGTAGTGGTGAAATTATCATAGAATTTCATAGAATTTACAGTGCAGAAGGAGGTCATTCAGCCCATCGAGTATGCACCGGCTCTTGGAAAGAGCACCCTACCCAAGGTCAACACCTCCACCCTATCCCCATAACACAGTAACCACACCCAACACTAAGGGCAATTTTGGACACTAAGGGCAATTTATCACGGCCAATCCACCTAACCTCTTTGGACTGTGGGAGGAAACCGGAGAACCCGGAGGAAACCCACGCACACACGGGGAGGATGTGCAGACTCCACACAGGCAGTGACCCAAGCCGGAATCAAACCTGGGACCCTGGAGCTGTGAAGCAATTGTGCTATCCACAATGCTACCATGCTGCCCAAATTGTCTGACTACATAAATTATACTCAAGACTTCTTTTTCCAATTGGGCATAATTCTATTCAGCGCTTGTCAATATTCTTGACGCAATGTGTATTGGTCTTTCATCTCCATTTGGCGTTATATGAGAGACAACTGCAGCCGATGCGTCACTTGCAAGTTGTATTCTCAACTTACGGTCAAAATTAATTTCCAATTTCTTCAGCGCATTGTTGACTTTGATATATGCTACTTTGCAGTCTTTGTCCAAGTCCATTGTTGGTTCGCACATAATGCATGAAGAGGTTTTAATATGGTAGAGAGATTAGGAATACTTTTTCCATAGTAATTGACCAGTCCTAAAAACATCTGAGTTGTAATACATTCTGCGGTCTTGATGCATCTGACATTACAGTCATCTTCTTAGGTTCCTTGTGGAGTTCATCCTTATCAATTACATAGCCAAGATAGCGTATTGATGATTGGAAAAATTTGCATTTCTCTCTTTTGACGTGAAGATTGTTCGTGTGATCTAACTAAAGAAAATCAGAGTGCATTCTGGGTGAGATTAACAGGATCATTCCCGGTGCTTATAGTGGCGGCAATGACCCCGCTATCTAACGGCACCCTGTTGCTATTTCGGGCCCCAGCAGGGACCACCCCCCCCCCCCCACCCCACCCCCACCCCTCCACCACCGAGGCTGCACTCAGCATAATTTTCTGAACTAAGGAGCTCCAATAAACTTTTGTGAATGATGCCCCGATCTTTTGACCTCCCAATGTGACCCCCAGAACCTCCAATTCCCCAATTCACCTGTTGGGGGGTCCTTGAACACCCCTGCACTCACCACATAACAGCAGGGCCAGACCCCCGATGCAGGAAAAATGTCACCATGACACCTTGGCACTGCCAGCCTGGCACCCTGGCAGTGCATCTTGCTTGGCAGTGCCACCTTAGCACCCTATGGTGCCAAGGTGGCACCCATGTGGCATTTCAAGGTGCCCAGGTGGCACTGCCAGGGTGCCAGGTTGGCAGTGCCAAGGTAACCGGGTGGCAACAGCCATTCCAGGGTGCCAGCCTGTCCAGAGGCCAACCACTTGCGGGCCTCCAATCAACTGGGAGACACCTCCAGTACGCCTGGTCGACGGTTGTACTAGCACTGTCTTCTAAATTCTTTAAGAACTCCTGTTCAGTGCTGTTGGTAATTTAAATGTCCAAATAACATTGAACACTATTGAGGCCACTGAGGATTTGATCCCTTCACATTTGGAATAGGGCCTGTGCAGACGGTAGGCGCTCGTACCTGAACAGTCTTTTATGTGATACAATAGGTGGAAGATGTTGCAACTCAGCTACCTTCATCTGAAGGTATGCTTGGGGCAAATCTAACTTACTGAACTGTTGTCCACCCGGCATCCAGAAAGTAGGTCCTTTATTAATGGTAAGGGATACTGGTTGACACACAACACTGGGTTAATCATCACTTTAATGTCACCAGATTCTTGCTGAGCCATTTTGCTTGATAACTGAGACAATTGAGGTTGCCCAGTCATTCATCTTTGATCAATTTGTCAAGTTCCACTTCAACTTTTGGTTTTATAACATATGGCACAGTTCTTGGCTTTAAGCATTTAGGGGTGCTATCAGGCTTTATCTTAAGTCCTGCCTCAACCCCAGTCATTTCCCGTAAAGTATTTTCAAATATCTTCTTTTACTTTTCAACATGTTTCTGTAATGTGCTCTTTTCATCAGGAAATTGGTTCACAGCTTGCCAAGTTTGTTTTATTTTGTTGAACAGTGCTCGTCTGAAAAGTGCAGGAGTATTTCCTTTTGCCACATGTAAAGACAATTTTTCAGATTGACCATTCACTTCAACTTGCACCCTTTACTGGAATCACCTCTTCTGTGTAAGTTCTCAAGATTATATCAGATGGTTTTAATGGTGCATTCTTAAACTTTTGTGGAAATAACTTGTCAGAGATAAGAGTTACAGCGACTCCCATATTTACTTCCATTTTGATTTTGTTCCCATTTAGTTTTAGATAGACCCAAAAAACTCTGTGTATTGCCTTACATTGATAATACACAGAGTTTTAATTCTTTGATTTACGTAGACATTGTGTCTTCCTGGGAACTTTCATTGTCTTCGGTCATTCTGTGGATTCTTTTTGTGGATTTGGTTGTGTTCTTGTTTTTACACATCTTTGAGGTTTGAGGGTTTTGTCTAGCTCAGCACACCTTTGTTATATGACCCTTCTTACCACACTTATGACTTTTGCTATCTTGACACCAGGGGTGGGATTTACCGATCACTCCACAATGTGTTTTTCGGTGGGGGAGGCGGCCCAGTAGCCGGATCTACCAGTCCATCATTTCCTGTTGACAACACCCCTCGCCGCTGAGAAAACCATGCACCGGTGTTAGACCAGAATTTCCCGCCGGCGTGAACAACCGGTAATTTTTGCCCCAACATTCCTGTGGAGAATGTCCCACATGGACACACCTATCACTGTGTTGAGGGATCTTCTTCGCTCAGAATTCACTTTGCTTATATTCGCACTAACGTTTTGTCAGTAGTTGTCTCTGGATTGTCTCCTTTCTCAATTTGCATACAAGCCTATCTCACAGCGTGTCCTCAAGGGTTGATCCACACTCACAATTCTTGGCTAATTTTTGTGGCACTGCTACCAATTGTAGAATATTTTCACCTTCTACTTGACTACGTCGATGAAATCTTCACGTATTGCAAAGTCTTGTCCATCCTGCAAAACCTGGTACAAAATCTGCTATGATTAATGGTTTGGGCGAGAAGCGTTCTTCAAGGGTCTTAGTTAATTCCTCATGAGTTTTTGTACAAGGTTTTGCAGGATGGACAAGACTTTGTAATAGGTGAAGGTTTTCCACCCTGTTACACTGAACAAAGTTGCTACTTTAATTTAATCCGGTAGCCTGCCCTCACAGTTACTATGTCTGAAGTGATAACACTGTTTCAAAAACAGAAGATTTCAGCTGTAATTCTGCTTAATCTTGGTTACTATCACATTAGTTTTCCTTCTTGGGCAGTTAATTGTGAAAAGCAAATTTCTCTCTTTTTGCACTCATACAATAAAGGAGGGATAAAGGATAGAAATAGGTACAGAGCCAAACCACAATAAAATATAATAAATAAATAACAGTAGTGAACTCGCCAACATTGAGGGCATTTAAAAGTTTATTGGATAAACATATGGATGATAATGGCATAGTGTAGGTTAGATGGATTTTGTTTCGGTGCAACATCGTGGGCCGAAGGGCCTGTACTGCGCTGTATTGTTCTATGTTCTATGTTCTATGTTCTAAATACATAACATGAGTCCAGAATCCAGAATCAAAAGTTTATGGAGGGTTTCTTCCAAAGGTAGGTTGGTTTACTGTCCCAGGGTAATCCATCTTTCCAAAAGTGAGACATCCACGAGGGGAGAAGTCATGTGGAGTTGAATTCGTCTTGAAGGTACCACTTCCAATATTCCAATAGTTCCAATAGTGTAGATGAGGTCCAGGTATTTGTCCATGGATGTATCTGTTGGATGATAAGATGGTAGACTATGCAGGCTGCTGGCTAGAGTACTGTTCGGGGCTTAAATAGTAACTGCCTGGGTTTGGGTCCACAAGGCAATATTACAAGTTCTAGCAGCTTGAGGGAGGTCATGTGATATGCACCAACACTTCTCCTGGATGTTGGACAAAAGATCTATTTTCCCGAGGCTGGAATATTGAGGTGTTTAATTATAGTCAGGATTCCTTTCGTTCTTGGACATACAAAGTCTTTGGGGCCAGAATTTGTCTTTAGAAACGTAAGGACGTTTTGTGAAGTTCCAAGATGGGACATTAGCGCCTTTTTTAGAGATAGCAGCCACGATCCAGCAGAAATATTTCGATGTCCGGTTTCGGGCGCGTTTAGCGGAGTCTTTCTCGACGGCTATAATGCCGAGATTGACCCTGCCAATCAGCGGCATGTTGCCGTTTTTTGGGGTTTAGGGGAGTTTCTCCCCATCACGGCCACACTCGGAGAGATTTCCTGCACTGAGGAGATGAGCTCACCAGCAGGACCGGCTCCTTGCAGAGTGAGGCACCATTCTGTATGGCTTCCCCAATCTCTACACCACTTTTAGGACCAACCTCCTTCACCCCTCCCCCAACCTTTTCTTGTCCCCTCAAACCCCCTTACTCCTCTTTCATAACATTAACCCTTACAGTTCTGTATATTTCTCTTAATGTCACAGGCCCTTGGCAAACCAGTCACAGATGCCTCTTGTCAGGCAGAACCCATAGAAGATCACATGACTTTCTTCATTACACCCTTTCACTTTAAATTAAAGAAACAGGTCAAAACATAACCATCTCTCAAAACCTTGCATTCCTAAAACAGGAAAGGGCGTCATGGTAGCACAGTGGTTAGCACAGCTGCTTTGGAGCTCCAGAGTCCCAGGTTTAATTCCCGGCTTGGGTCACTGTCTGTGCAGAGTCTGCACATTCTCCCCGTGCCTGCGTAGGTTTCCTGCGGGTGCTCCAGTTTCCTCCCACAGTCCAAAGATGTGCAGTTTAGGTGGATTGGCCATGCTAAATTGCCCTTAGTGTCCAAAAACGTTAGGTGGGGTAACTGGGTTATGGGGATAGGGTGGAGATGTGTGCTTAGGTAGGCTGCTCTTTCCAAGGGCCGATGCAGACTCGATGGGCTGAATGGCCTCCTTCTGCACTGTAAGTTATATGATTCTATGAAAGTGACATATTCTAATTTAGCTTAGTTTCGCCATGATATTGTTATACACATTTCTTACATGAATTGTATCAATTTTTCTTTCTTTTTTTATCTATTTTGCCCAGGTATTATCCATTTTCATCTGCAAAACTGCATATTTGTCATATAATTAAAGATAAATCTTTGATTCTTGCATCTTTAATTTACACCTGGCACTCATTCATCTTTTTTAGGATGTAATTCAGCTTGCACATATTGCATTAGATGACCTGTTGATTATTGGCCTGGGGTTCCGAGGTTGTAATATTTATTGCTGAACCTCTGTCCAAATTTCCCAAGGCTCTGCTTGCACTTACTATAGTATACACTGTCAATCAACCAGTGGCTGTTTGGCAACTAAACCTGAGTGCTCGAAATCACTTGTATTGCAACATTTCCTGAGGTACTGAAGGGTCAGCTACAATATATGCTTAAGTCTCTGGAGTAGGTTTGGAACTCACAACCTTCTAACTTTGAGACGAGTGCAATACCGATGTGACAAAGTTGACATAAAACTGTGAGGCTTGGAGTTTCTCACCATCTGTACTGATAATGACTGTTGTTTTCCTCTGACTCCCTTGTTCAGTGATGGGCATGCAAAAGCTATTTACTTGTATCCTTTTCCTGCAGCAAACCTTTTTCATTGTGATTGAAAATTCCAGGTCCAAGATTAGATATATAACATTGTAAATTAATTTCAGCAGATCAACAGAGAAAGGAGCAAGGCCACACTGAACGATTTAACATACAGAATGACTTTGTGTTGCTGACGGCCTTTAGCTACTGTAATTATTTCTTTGGAACTTCGAGGTACTTTGTCACAACCAGTCTACACCCACAGAGAGAATACACATATTAGCAATAGAAAAGGAAGCTGCTGGCTAGGATAGCAGCTCTATTGGATAGCAGCGCCACTGAGGCGGTGGTGACTGCAGCCTGTATAACATCCATCCAAGGCCTTGGACTGAGAATCCCACGCACAGGAGTGTGATGGTGGAGGAGGGAGGGGAGGTTCACAGGGTGGAGATCACTAGGAGAGGTCTCAGGGGAGTTGGCAGCAAGGGAGGAGGATGGTTCTCAGCAGGCCCCTCAATGCCAGGTATGTTGACCAGGTACTGTGTGCCTTTGAATGAGGGATCCTCCCTTGAAGCCCATAGCTCACTCTACACAGGTTTGCTTGTCTTGCTTGCCACATGGCAACACCCGACCCATCACTGAGTTAGCAAAAACAGTAGTGGGTTGAGGTCCACTTCACTGTCCACATAAGGTTCTCAATTGGCAGCAGGGGGGAGGACTGTCCACAAAACGTCTCACCGCGGACTTAATCGAGGTGGAGGCGGTGGGGGCAGAGTCTGTACCTGCCACACTCCCACCCTGTTTAAATATCCCCATCACCAAATTTACCTTGAGAAAGTGCGCAAGATGACACCCTTTCAAATTAACACCTACCAGTAATTGTAATTTGAGCCTGAACCAACAGCGAATTCACAAGCTAAGGTAAATAGGATGGGGTTGATTTTCCGCTGGTTCCTCTGAGTAATATTAGTGAAATTCAGATAAAATTAGCTGCACCAGCACAAGAAATTGAGCAATTTTAAGTGAGAGTGAATAATGCCCCAAACTACTTAAGTTTGTGTTTTCCATGATTTTGTAATGCTGGTTTAAGATTTAATTTGCTTGGATCAGGCACCGCTGACAAAACGGAACACATAATCATATCAAAAATGCAAGATTCCAGCTGTTATTCTGCTGTGAAAAGGCTCTTCAGATTGTATTCATTTTGTTCTAAACACTGAGTCGGCATGTTTTAAAAGCATTTTTCAAGTTAAAGAATATTTAATTTACTAAGAAACTGTTCAGTGTACACCAATTAAAATGGTTCAGTCGAGATTTTTAAAAAAAAATCCCAATTAAAGGGCAATTTAGCGCGGCCACCGATCCTGCACATCTTTGGGTTGTGGGGGTGAGACTCACACAAATATGGGGAGAATGTGCAAACTCCACAGAGACAGTGACCCGGGGCCGAGATCGAACCCGGGTCCTCAGCACCATGAGGCAGCAGTGCTAACCATTGTGCCACTGTGCCGCTGCAGTAGAGATTTTTAAACATTAATTTTTAAATAAGATTACTCACAGATGAAGGGCTAAGCACTATCACTAAAAATGTACATTTAAAATTGGTGTTTTGTAGCATTAACAATACTTATATATTGTTCAAAATAAGAGACACTTCATTGAAGCTTTTCATCTTGCATTCACCACAACAATTTGAAAGAATTCAATGCAAAGGAAAACAACAAATTTATACTGTATGAGAAATGAGTACTGATTGGTTGACAAGTGGACTCTGATTGGTAGAGGCATTGCCATGGAGAAGGCACCAGTTGATAGTGACTGACAATTAAAGCCAGACGTTGATTGAAATTTTAACCAGGCATTTTGACTCTGATTTGTCAAGGCATTCCCTAAGGAATGAACCAACCAATGGCTGTCACTTATCTTGTTTAGCTGAAACAGGCACAATGTGTGTACACGTTCTTTATGTTTGCAAGACCTTTTTCTGTTTATTAATGCATGCAGCTTCTAGCACACACAAATGCACCTTACTGTGAGCCTGACTCTTAAATTGGTTGTCAGACTAATTCTTAACACACTGAGGATTATTTAGCAAATATTGTCCATTTACGGAATCACATCTAATGTTGGACACTGTTTTTGAATTTTGCAAGCATGGGCTAATTGTGTACAGTCTGTACCTTGCCCTCTTACCTATGACCAGCACTGTAGAACATGAACTGGACAAATGATTGGGCGAATTGTTACAGCCAGTTTTGAACAAGTTTTCCACATACACAGTTGAAAGGATTCCTGAACATTTGCGAAAACCATAGAGGGCTTGCATATTGATAGCAATGCTGCAACCATGTGCTCATTTGACATTGTCCTTATTCACCAAAGTTCTACTTAAGGAAGCAATAGACATTTGCGTTTGAGCACTTTATCATGATGATCTAGACCTGCTGCTACTGCATCAATCAGTATTCATTGAGCTTTTGGACACAACAACTTGGGCAGTTTAGTTCAGTTGTATCTACACAAAGAATGTTCAAGTAGATGGTGTTGCCATGGGATTTCCCAACGCTTGCTAACATCTTTTTTGGGTCAGATGACAAACGTACCTTCGATGCAATGACATGTAATCTCCTACCCCTCGCATATTTATGATATGTGGATGTTACATTCGCTTTATTCAAATCCACAGCTACATGAAATAATTTCCTTACATCTCTTAATGGGCTCCATCCTGTGCCAAATTCACCTTTGAAATGGAGCAGTTAACTGAACTCCCTCTCTTTGATGCACAAGTTGAGAAATCTGCCAGGAGGTTCTCTACCACGGGTTATCGCAAGTTTACCTTCAAGGGTCAACACACTCATTGGGATTCTCACAGTTCCAAGGATTATAAGGTTGGCCTTATCTATAACTTGTAAAGGGGGCCAGTGCTATTTTCTCACCATGCAAGCTTGACGATGAAATGGGCCGCATCAAAGACATCCTGAATGATAAAGGCAACCCAAATCTGACCATTTTGTACTGTATATTGCACAAACCCATGAATGGGTCTCAGGCAATCATTTTCGGTCCTGGGAGGGCAAAGTATCTCAAAAATGTAAGCAACAGATGAAGCTCACTGTTACATAATACTACTATTATGTGGCAACATGAGTGGTATTTGCCACTAACAGGATGCTGCTGTCAAGCCAAAAAGACGTTCTATCTATCATACAAATGAGTAATGTGGATATGTACACACATTGTGGCTGTCTCAAGTAAACAAAATAAGTGACAGCCATTCACTGGTTCGTTCCTCAGGGCAATGCCTTGACCAATCAGTGTCAAGCTGCCTGATTTAAATTTCGAACAATGCTTGCAGTTAACCGTCAAACACTATCAAATGATCCATTCTCCAAGACAAAACCTACCAATCAGAGTCCACTTTCCACCCAATCAGCATTATCTTCTCATACCGTATAAACTTGTTATTTTTCCTTAGATTGCATTCTTTCGAATTGTCCTGATGAGTGCGAGACAGGAAGCTTCGACAAAATGTCTGTTTTTCCAGTAATATTTAATGTCTATTTTTGATTTAATCAACTTTCGGCTGTACTAATAAAATTGCAGCACTTTACTTTCAAGACATAGAACATAGAACATAGAACATTACAGCGCAGTACAGGCCCTTCGGCCCTCGATGTTGCGCCGACCTGTGAAACCACTCTAAAGCCCATTTACAATATTCCCTTATCGTCCATATGTCTATCCAATGACCATTACAAGAAGCAGCAAATTTTTATCATGTTGCCTGATTGCAGTGGATCATTGAAAGACTTGCATTTGTGATTATGCAAATAAATGTCATTGGAAACTTGAACTTACTAACTGCTTTAATACCTACATTTTAACAGCATACTGTAAGGCAGAGATTATCTCAATTTTAAAAAATGATCATTCGAAAAACAATAGTCATTTTCTAAGTATGTAGAAGGCTCAGTTTGCTCAAACACTAACTATTTCAAAATGTCTCCATGTGCCATTTGTTGCTAACTTTCCATTGGTTCAATTGCTCTGTTTTATTACCTTTGCTCTCCAGTCGCCGGGTATCTTTATGATACCGCCACGAGGTTCAAGCCCAAGTAATGATCAATAACTCAATACACCGATTAGTAAGATTCAAATCAAAGCACATTTATTATACACAGTAATCGCTACTCATGCACAAATTCTACGTCTAAGTTACTTCTACAACTAACAGGCCTATACTTAACTTCGGACTGGCCCACCAGGTCAGGGGAACAAATGGCCTTTTGTTCGGGTTCTGAGTCTGTGGGATTCGAAGTTAGTACGGATTGGTAGCTAGGAGCGCCTATCTCGTAGCGAGCGTTGAATTAAGACTTACTTCTGTCGGTGGTCACTGCACCGGTCACGGTCAATGTTGGTTCGTGTTGCTGGGTGACCCGGGCAGGACGAAGAGAGAGCGATTTGAACTTGGGGCATAACTCTTATAGTCCCCAGGGGCTTCCCGCCTTTCGGGGCGGACCCTGTACCTGGTCCCAAGTGATTGGACTTTGTCCCAATTGCTTGGTTTGATTTCTCCAATACTGGAGCGGTTCCCTGATCGATGGGCGGTCTTGAGGTGTTCGTTCACCTCCTTTGTGTTGGCTCCTGCTGGGGAGTCTGGCTTTGCTTTGTGTGTCCCAAATGTTATCTATTGTTCCCGGGGATTGCTCATCAGTATGTAGATGGCTGCTACATTGTTATGCTGATGGTCGCTGGTATCGATGTTGTCTAGCCTTTTGCAGAGTTAAATACACAGCAAACCTGTACCTGCTGGTTTCTGTCTGTGTTGGCTGACTTTCCCATCAGCATTTGCCGTTCGCCATTTTAAATCGGGAGTTGGCCAATTTAGGTGGGTACACATTCCATCTTATTCAACAAATATCCCACATGGAACTTTTCCCGTCTCTTCATTGAATGAAGTGTTTTGCTACATTACTGTCCATCTATAGGAATATTCCCTCTTGGAATCCCTACAATCTGACATCCATTTTGTCCACAGTATCAAAAAGGTTTTTGTCACTGTCACAATTGGCACCCCGTGATTGCAATTGTGTTGTGTGTTTTTTTCTCCTTATCCTTTCAGCAATGTGCAAATTGCTCATTCCATTTCCTGTAAAGTCACTCATCCATGAACCCCTCAGATCATCCATACCTAGTATTCTTCTTACTCTTGTCATCCGAGGCAATAAATTTGTGCAAAGGTTTTCTTTCCCATCCCGCTACATCCCTAACCCCAACTTCTGCCTATACCCCTCAGATTCTTCCCCAACTTGACCAGTGCCACTCATCATATGTATAACAGGCTTCAAGCAGGATTTCTGGACGAAGAGTGAGGGCAGGGTGGGGTGAACAGTGCAAGTAAGGAGTCTTTCAGCAGTGTTATGGTATTAAAATTCCGACAAGAAATGGTCAGGGAGCCGAGGTGGGAACAGCGCTCTGAAAGAAAAGGCTGCCTCTGAAGGCCTTGGCCAAGTCGAAGGCCTTTAGCAAGTAAGTGCCGCACTTGAGATTTTGGTAAACTGTCACCACTGAACAAAATGCCATACAGCACATGCTGCCCTAAAGGTGATAAGGAGGGGAGGAAAATCTCCCAGGAAAACCCACTTGCATTTGTATGTGGTGTATGAGGCAGCACGGCCAACTGAAGTCCTAACAAGGCAGCAAGATATTTCAGTTGGGCAGTGCAGCCACATTAGGCTCCATCATTCAAATCTCTTCTTTTTTTTAAAATTTAGTGTACCCAATTTATTTTTTCCAATTACGGAGCAATTTACCATGGCCAATTCACCTACATTGCACATCTTTGGGTTGTGGGGGCGAAACCCAAGCAAACAAGGGGAGAATGTGCAAACTCCACACGGACAGTGACCCAGAGCCGGGATCGAACCTGGGATCTCAGTGCCGTGAGGCAACAGGGATAACCCACTGCGCCACCGTGCTGCCCTCATTCAAATCTCTTCTATTCTCTGGTCATAATATACACATCAGTATGTGATGGTGCAGAGACACACACTGACTGACACACTGCAAGGCCAATCAACACACACAGCACAGCAGCCAATCACCAGTTAGGGCACGGTCACTATAAAAACAGAGGGCACTAGTTTTCCCGCTCATTTGGAATGCAGCCTCTGAAAATGACAGAGCCCGCAGTCAGTAGCACAAACATCCACCATGTGCTAGCAGTATAGGCTGGTCAGGTTAGGCATAGGTCTTCAGTCAATGTAACATAGTGTCGACCCACAGTGCAAGTATGTTTAACAGCTCTTAGTTAAATACAATAGAGTTGTACTATTACAAGTGTTGGTAGCCTGTCTATGTTACTGCTAAGGTAAACGCAGTCTCCACAGATCCAGAGTACCCAACACATCATGGTACCAGTATGTGATGTTAGAGCTTAATAGACCTACCTTCAAGTGATCTGCCTTCGACCAGCAATCAGCCATCCGGTAGTATGGACAGCGTCCGCCCTCCCCTGCCACTCCGCATCACTGGCAATCTCGGTGTGAACTGAAAAATCTTTAAACAATGATTCCAGCGATACGTCGAAGCTACAGACCTGAAAGCTGCCTCAGACGCCAGGAAGATTGCTCCCTTCCTTTCCACGGCCGGGGACCACACCATCCATATCTTCAACTCTCTCACTTTCGCTGAAGGTGAAGACAAGTCCAAGTTCAAGACAGTCCTGCTCAAATTCGACAGTCACTGTTACATCGAGGTAAATTAAAGTTTTGAGCGCTATGTCTTTCAACAGCGTCTACAGGGTATGGATGAACCTTTTCAATCTTTCCTCACCCATCTTCGCATCCTCACGCAGTCCTGTAATTACGGTTCCACCTCCGATTCGATAATCCGTGACCAGATCGTTTTCGGTGTGCAATCGGACCCCCTACGCCAGCAGCTCCTCAAGGTTAAACAGCTCACCCTTGCGATAGCCATCGAGACCTGCGTTCTGCATGAACCACGCCACTAACCGATACTCGCACATTCAAGCGGCTGAAACGGCGCGGCAAGGTCCCCACGACGCAGAGCGGGTGCAAGCCATTAAACAACTCCAGGGCCTAAGCCTGGATGAGGGCGGCCATTTCGCATGCTTTTCGCGGGCTCCCGCGCAGGCTAACTGACTGAGGGGACGGCGAGGCCGAAGACCGCACTGCGCAGGCGCGCACTACGTACGACCGCACTGCGCATGTGCGGTGGCGTACCGAACGTTCTGACGTCACGACGTGCGGCAACTGTGGCTCCACCCACTTAAAGCGGCAATGTCCTGTAAAATCCCGACGCTGTCTCCAATGTGGCAAGCTTGGCCACTGTGCAGCCCTCTGCAGGTCTGCTCAACCTACTACCTCTCGTCGCTCCAACCAGCCACGCAAGGATGTCCGAACCATCCAGCCACCGGTCACCGATTCCTACTTCATTCTGGACCTTGACACCGAGGACCCTAAAGCACCAGTTCGGGTGGGCACCATCACCAAACACAAGATGCTCCAGAAGACACTCTCCCAATATTCAGCATTGATCCGGACGACGAGTGGTGTGCCACCCTCACGGTCAACCGATCCCACATCCGATTCCGCCTGGACACCAGCGCTTCAGCCAACCTCATCTGACCTCGAAAGCCTCCATGTCAAGCCTACCATCCTGCCACCCGCCTGCCAGCATCTGGACTATAATGGTAATGCCATTGCTGCCAGTGGCTCTTGCCAGCTTGAAGTGTCGCACCGGTCATTAAAAGCTAACCTGCCATTCAAAATAGTGGGATCCACTAAAGCCTCCCTGCTTGGTGCTCAGGCGTGCAAACTTCTAAACCTTGTCCAAAGGGTTCACTCCCTGTCACCCGCTGACGCTTCCGCATCTCAGGCCGCTGACTTTCGGACACAGCTGAACGCCATCATCACCTGATACCATGGTGTATTCGAGCACCTCGCAGGGTACCAGCACCCTTCAAGGACCGCCTCAAGCAGCAGCTGCAGGACCTCCGGACCAGGACGTAATTTCGAAAGTTACAGAACCGACTGACTGGGTCAGCTCTATGGTGTATGTGAAAAAACCATCCGGCGAATTACGTATATGTATTGATCCCAAGGACTTCAACCGCAATATTATGAGAGAACACTATCCCATTCCAAAGCGCGAAGAACTCACGTGCGAGATGGCTTGCGCCAAATTTTTCACCAAGCTAGACGCATCGAAGGCGTTCCGGCAGATCCAACTCGACGCATTCCGTCGGAAGCTCTGCACCTTTAACACCCCGTTTGGCCGGTATTGCTACAACCAGATGCCGTTTGGCATTATCTCTGCATCGGAAGTGTTCCACAGAATAATGAAGCAGATGATGGAAGGTATCGAAGGGGTTCGCGCATATGTGGACGACATCATCGTCTGGTCTACCATCCCGCAGGAGCACTTTGATCGCCTCCAACGCATCTTCCGACGAATCCATGAGCATGGCCTCCGCCTCAACAGGGCCAAATGCTCCTTTGGTCAAACAGAACTTAAATTCCTCGGAGATCACATTTCACTGTTTGTCGTGCAGCCGGATACTGACAAGGTATCTGCCATTAAGGCCATGAAGTCACCGGAGGACAAGAAGGCGGTCCTCCACTTCCTGGGCATGGTCAATTTCCTGGGGAAATTCATCCCTAACCTCGCCTCCCACCCCACGGCTCTCAGGAACCTGGTTAAGAAGACGACCGAGTTCCAATGGTTCCCCGCCCACGACCAAGAATGGCGGGAACTCAAGACGAAGCTGACCAAGGCCCCGGTGTTGGCATTTTTTGATCCGGCCACAGAAACAAAGATCTCCACAGGTGCCAGTCAGTCCGGCATTGGAGCAGTGCTCCTTCAATGTGACGACGCCTCCTCATGGGCTCCTGTCGCATACGCGTCACGTGCAATGACGCCCATCGAACAACGCTATGCGCAAATTGAAAAAGAGTGCCTGGGCCTTCTTACTGGAGTCGTCAAATTCCATGACTATGTCTATGGACTCCCAAAGTTCACAGTCGAGGCAGACCACAGGCCACTGGTCAATATCATTCAAAAAGACCTTTAATGATATGACGCCGCGCCTGCAGCGCATTCTCCTTAAACTCAGGCGGTACGACTTCAAACTCGTCTACACCCCGGGTAAGGAGCTCATCGTCGCCGATGCACTCTCCCGATCTGTCACCACACCCTGCGATCCAGTGGGCTTCATGTGCCAAATTGATATTCAGGTGGCATTCGCCGCATCCAATCTGCCCGCCACGGACAAACGACGCATCCATATTCGTCGTGAGACGGCCAACGATTCCCTGCTCCAACGTGTCATGCGCCACCTGACAGACGGGTGGCTCAAGGGCCAATGCCCTCAATTCTATAAAATTAAAGATGACCTGGTGGTGGTAGATGGAATTCTACTAAAGCTGGACAGGATCGTCATTCCGCACAGCATGCGGAACCTCGTCCTTGAGCAGCTCCATGAGGGCCACCTGGGAGTGGAGAAATGCCGCCGACGGGCCCGTGAGGCAGTGTACTGGCCTGGAATCAACGAGGACATTGCCAACACCGTTCTTAACTACCCAAATTGCCAGCATTTCCAGCCTGCTCAGCCAAGGGAGACCTTGCAACCCCATGAGTTGGTCACGTCCCCCTGGACCAAAGTGGGCATCGACCTGTTCCATGCACTTGGCCGGGACTACGTCCCTATAGTGGACTATTTCTCAAATTACCCGGAGGTAATTAGGCTACACAACCTCACCTCAACTGCGGTCATCCGTGCGTGCAAGGAAACCTTCGCTCGCCATGGCATCCCGCTCACGGTCATGTCCGACAATGGCCCTTGTTTTGCCAGTCAGGAGTGGTCCAATTTTGCCAAATGATACAACTTCACACATGTCACGTCCAGTCCCTATTACCCCCAATCCAATGGCAAAGCTGAAAAGGGGGTGCACATTGTCAAACGACTCCTGTGCAAGGCGGCCGATACAGGATCCGATTTTTACCTCGCCCTGTTTGCTTACAGGTCAGCTCCATTGTCCATCGGCCTGTCACCGGCTCAATTGTTGATGAATCGCACACTGCGGACGACGGTGCCGATCATTCATGTCCTGGACTTGGACAACCTTCCGGTCCTTCGTCGAATGCACTTGTATCGGGCCCAACACAAATCAGTGTACGACGCCCACGCCACGGATCTCCCTGCTCTGGCTACTGATGACGAGGTCCGTGTCCAACTTCCCGATGGTGGTTGGTCCGCCACTGCTGTGGTGCTCAGACAAGTGGCCCCCAGGTCATTTTTGGTTCGTCTACAAGGTGGCTCGCTTCTTCGCCGAAATAGGCGGGCACTACGACTCCTTCCTCGCTTGCCACCAGATCATCATGTCCTGCCCCACCGTCACGAAGAACCCGTCACGGACTTTGCAGATCTCCCTTTCGCTCTGCCACCCTCTGAGTCTGACACAGTCCGCCCATTCCAGAACAGGCGGCCCCTGACCCACCTTGAGGCGGTCAACCAGAATTTGTCACCCACCTCAGAGACTGAATTTATGAACTGCCTGAATTCATAGACTTTTGAACTCATGAACTGATTGTTTCATTACCCTGTTTGATTAACTCACTGGTTTGTACATACTGTTGTTCTAGTTATATTTGTGTTACATACTGTCCATCTGCACTAGACCCCTTCCAATGTAAATATCTTAGAGTTTCTGTACATGGTCCTGTAAATATGCTCGTATGTGCCACACATAGTTAGGAATATTCGCATACTACATTATTTATTGCCACGAACACACATTTTTTTGAGGGGAAAAGGGGGATGTCATAATACACACATCAGTATATGATGGTGCAGAGACACACACTGACTGACACATTGCAAGACCAATCAACACACACAACACAGCAGCCAATCACCAGTTAGGGCACGGTCACTATAAAGACAGGGGGCATCAGAGTTCCCGTTCATTCGGGATGCAGCCTCTTAGAAGGACAGAGCTTACAGCTTACAGCACAGATCTACACCATGTGCTGAGTGCATAGACTGGTTAGGACAGGCATAGGTCTTTAGTTTAATCTAACATCGTGTTAACCCACAGTGAAAGTATGTTCAACAGTTTCTAACTTAATAAAATCGTGTTGTATTATTTTAAGTGTTGGTGGCCTGTATGTGTTGCACGGATCCAGAGCACCTAACACATCATGATACCAGGAGTTGAGGGATATTAGAACTTCTTAGACCTACCTGCAAGTGATCTGCCTTCCACCAGTATACAGTCATCCTGCAAAATGGACAGCGTCCGCCCGCCGCCGCCGCTCCGCATCACCGGTAACCTAGGGGCCAACTGGAAGATATTCAAACAACGCTTCCAGCTCTACCTTGAAGCCACAGACCGGGAAGCTGCCTCAGACACCAGGAAGATCGCTCTCTTCCTATCCACGGCTGGGGAACATGCCATCCACATTTTCAATTCTCTCACCTTTGCTGATGGTGAAGATAAATCAAAATTCAAGACGGTCCTCCTCAAGTTTGACAGTCACTGCAACATCGAATGAAAGTTTCGAGCGCTATGTTTTCCAACAGCGTTTGCAGGGTAAGGATGAACCTTTCCAGTCCTTTCTCACCCACCTCCGCATCCTTGCGCAGTCCTGTAATTACGGACCCACCTCCGACTCCATGATACGCGACCAGATCGTTTTCGGTGTTCAGTCAGACCCCCTACGCCAGCAGCTCCTCAAGGTAAAGCAGCTCACCCTAGCGATTGCCATCGAGACCTGCGTGCTACACGACACGCCACTGGTCGGTATTCCCACATCCAAGCGGCTGAAATGGCGCGGCAAGGCCCCCACGAGGCATAACGGGTCCAAGCAATTGAGCAACTCCGGGGCCTCAGCCTGGATGAGGGAGACCATTTTGCGCGCTTTTTGCGGGCTCCCGCGCAGGCGAACTGACCGAGGGGACGGCAAGGCCCAAGGCCGCACTGCGCAGGCGCGCACTACGTACAACCGCACCGCGCATGTGCGGTGGCGTACCGAACGTTCTGACGTCACGACGTGCGGCAACTGTGGCTCCACCCACTTAAAGCGGCAATGTCCTGTAAAATCCCGACGCTGTCTCCAATGTGGCAAGCTTGGCCACTGTGCAGCCCTCTGCAGGTCTGCTCAACCTACTACCTCTCGTCGCTCCAACCAGCCACGCAGAGATGTCCGAACCATCCAGCCACCGGTCACCAATTCCGACTTGATTCCGGACCTTGACACCGAGGACCCTAAAGCACCAGTTCGGGTGGGCATCATCACCAAACACAAGATGCTCCAGAAGACAAAAGCCAAGTCTCTCCCAATATTCAGCATTGATCCGGACGACGAGTGGTGTGCCACCCTCACGGTCAACCGATCCCACATCCGATTCCGCCTGGACACCAGCGCTTCAGCCAACCTCATCTGACCTCGAAAGCCTCCATGTCAAGCCTACCATCCTGCCACCTGCCTGCCAGCTTCTGGACTATAACGGAAATGCCATTGCTGCCAGTGGCTCTTGCCAGCTTGAAGTGTCGCACCGGTCATTAAAAGCTAACCTGCCATTCAAAATAGTGGGATCCACTAAAGCCTCCCTGCTTGGTGCTCAGGCGTGCAAACTTCTAAACCTTGTCCAAAGGGTTCACTCCCTGTCACCCGCTGACGCTTCCGCATCTCAGGCCACTGACTTTCGGACACAGCTGAACGTCATCATCACCTGATACCACGGTGTATTCGAGGGCATGGGCATACTCCCATACACTTATAAAATCTTGTTAAAACCAAATGCCACGCCTGTGGTGCACGCACCTCGCAGGGTACCAGCACCCCTCAAGGACCGCCTCAAGCAGCAGCTGCAGGACCTCCAGGACCAGGGCGTAATTTCAAAAGTTACAGAACCGACTGACTGGGTCAGCTCTATGGTGTGTGTGAAAAAACCATCCGGCGAATTACGCATATGTATTGATCCCAAGGACCTCAACCGCAATATTATGAGAGAACACTATCCCACTCCAAAGCGCGAAGAACTCACCTGCGAGATGGCTCGCGCCAAGTTTTTCACCAAGCTAGACGCATCCAAGGGGTTCTGGCAGATCCCCACGAGGCAGAGCGGTTCCAAGCAATCGAGCAACTCCAGGGCCTCAGCCTCTATGAAGGTGGCCATTTTACGTGCTTTTCGCGGACTCCCACGCTTGTGCGCACCGAAAGAGGGGACGTCGACGTCGACGAACGTACTGTGCAGACGTGCACCATGTACGACCGCACCGCGCATGCGTGGTGGTGCAGCGAACATACTGACGCTACAACGTGCGGCAACTGTGGCTCCGCCCACTTAAAGCGGCAATGCCCTGCCAAATCCCGATGATGCCTGAGATGTGGCAAACTTGGCCACTATGCTGCTTTATGCAGAGCAGCTCAGCCTGCCAACTCTTCTCGCTCCAGCCAGCCTCGCAGGAGTGTCCGGGCCATTCAACCCACAGTCACTGAATCTGATTTGGACCTGCTACTTGATATTGACACCAAGGACCCGAAGGCGCCTTTTCGAGTCGGTATCGTCACAAAAAACAGGGTTTCCCCGAAGCAAAGAATCCAGCCTCTAACGGTATACAGCATCGATCCAGACGATGAGTGGTGTGCCACCCTTACGGTCAACCGGTCCCAAATATGATTCTGCCTGGACACTGGTGCCTCCGCCAATCTCATTGTGCGGTCTGACCTCCAAAGCCTTTGTGTCAAACCAGCCATCCTCCTATCAGCCTGCCAGCTATTAGATTATAATGGCAATGCCATTGCTGCCAGCGGCTCAAGACTCACAGGTCACGCAAAGCCATCCTTCCCTTTGAAATCGTGGGCTCCTCGAAAGCCTCCCTGCTTGGCGTGCAGGCATGCAAGCTGTTGAACCTAGTTCAGAGAGTTCACTCTCTCTCTCCTGCGGACGCGTCTGCCTTTCAGGACACCGACTTCAGGGCGCAGCTCGACGCCATCATCAACCAGTACCACGACGTCTTCGAGGGCATGGGCACGCTCCCGTACACCTACAAGATTCTATTAAAACCGAATGCCACGCCTGTGGTGCATGCACCTCGCAGGGTCCCAGCACCCCTTGAGTACCGCCTCAAGCAGCAGCTGCAGGACCTCCAGAACCAAGGAGTGATTTCCAAAGTCACAGAACCGACCGACTGGGTCAGTTCCATGGTATGTGTAAAAAAGCCTTCCGGCGAATTGAGAATTTGCATTGATCCCAAGGATTTAAATCGCAATATCATGATTCCCAAGCGCAAAGAGCTCACATGTGAGATGGCTCGCGCCAAGCTCTTCACCAAACTCGACGCCTCAAAAGGATTCTGGCAAATCCAGCTCGATAAATCCAGCAGGAAACTTTGCACATTTAACACCCCCTTTGGCAGATATTGTTACAACAGGATGCCGTTTGGGATCATATCTGCATCAGAGGTGTTCCATAGGATTATGGAACAAATGATGGAAGGTATTGAAGGTGTTCGCGTCTATGTCGACGACGTAATCATTTGGTCCACCGCCCCACAGGAGCATGTTAGTCGCCTCCAGCCCGTATTCAGACGTACACATGCGCATGGCCTCTGCCTCAACAGGGCCAAATGCTCTTTTGGCCAGACAGAACTCAAGTTCCTCAGAGACCACATCTCCCAATTGGGTGTGCAGCTGGATGCGGACAAGGTAGCTGCCATCACAGTGATGAAAACACCAGAGGACAAGAAGGCGGTCCTCCAATTTCTGGGCATGGTCAATTTTTTAAGGAAATTCATCCCTAACCTCGCCTCTCATACCACGGCTCTCAGGAACCTGGTCAGGAAGACGACAGACTTCCAATGGCTCCCTGCCCACGAGCGCGAATAGAGAGAACTCAAAACAAAACTGACCACGGCCCCGGTCTTAGCTTTCTTTGATCCAGCAAAGGAGACCAAAATTTCAACCGATGCCAGTCAATACGGCATTGGGGCAGTGCTCCTTCAACGTGATGAGGCCTCACCATGGGCCCCCATTGCATATGCGTCACGTGCGATGACCCCCACGGAGCAGCGCTATGCGCAGATAGAAAAGGAGTGCCTGGACCTTATGACCGGTGTGGTTAAGTTTCACGATTATGTCTACGCACTTCCTCAATTCACCATCGAGACCGACCATCGCCCGCTGGTCAATATAATACAGAAAGACTTGAACGACATGACACCTCGCCTCCAGCGTATTCTTCTCAAGCTCCGGCGATACGACTTCCAGCTGGCAAAGACCTCATCATTGCTGATGCTCTCTCCTGGGCAGTCAACATTCCATGTGACCCAGCGGGATTTGTCTTCCAGGTTGACGCCCATGTGGCATTCGTGGCCTCCAATCTACCTGCCTCGGATGAACGCCTCATCCAAATTCACCGCGGAATGGCGGCTGACCCCTTGCTACAGCGTGTCATGCGCCACGTAACGGGCGGGTGGTTCAAGGGCCAATGCCCTCAATTCTATAATGTCAGAGATGATCTGGCGGTTGTACATACATAGATTACATAGAATTAACAGTGCAGAAGGAGGCCATTCGGCCCATCGAGTCTGCACCGGCTCTTGGAAAGAGCACCCTACCCAAGTCCACACCTCCACCCTATCCCCATAACCCAGTAACCCCACCCAGAACTAAGGACAATTTTGGACACTAAGGGCAATTTAGCTTGGCCAATCCACCTAACCTGCACATCTTTGGACTGTGGGAGGAAACCGGAGCACCCGGAGGAAACCCACGCAGACACGGGGAGAACGTGTAGACTCCACACAGACAGTGACCCAGCGGGGAATCGAACCTGGGACCCTGGAGCTGTGAAGCAATTGTGCTAACCACCATGCTACCGTGCTGCCCACTATGACAGTGTGTCCCAGAGCCGGGATCGAAGCTGGGACCTCGGCACCGTGAGGCCGCAGTGCTAACCCACTGCGCCACCGTGCTGCCCAGACGGGGTTCTTCTAAAACTAGACGGCATTTTCATCACGCATAGCATGCGCCAGCTTATCCTGGAACAACTATACGAGGGCCACCTTGGCGTGGAAAAGTGCTGCCGATGGGCCCGAGAGGCAGTGTACTGGCCCAGCATTAATGAGGACATAGCCAACACAGTGCTCAACTGCCCCACTTGTCAGCGCTTCCAGCCGGCCCAACCACGTGAGACCCTGCAGCCCCATGAGTTGGTCACGTCACCATGGACCAAGGTGGGCATCGACCTGTTCCATGCGCTGGGTAGAGACTATGTCCTGATCATGGACTACTTTTCAAATTACCCGGAGGTGATATGGTTGCACGACCTCACCTCGTCTGCAGTCATTCACGCATGTAAAGAAACCTTTGTTCGACACGGCATCCCGCTCATGGTTATGTCGGACAATGGCCCCTGCTTCGCCAGCCAAGAATGGTCCAACTTTGCCAGGCGGTACAATTTTGTCCACGTGACGTCCAGTCCCCTGTACCCCCAATCCAACGGTAAAGCGGAGAAGGGAGTACATATAGTCAAACGTCTCCTAAGCAAGGCTGCCGATGCTGAGTCCGATTTCTACCTTGCCTTGCTAGCCCATCGCTCCGCTGCACTGTCCACTGGCCTGTCGCCAGCCCAGTTACTCATGGGTCGTACCCTGAGGACGAAGGGGCCGTCCATCCGTGTCCCAGATCTCGACCACGTTCCGGTCCTTCGCCGGATGCAGCTGTCTCGTGCACAGCACAAGGTGGCTCATGGTTGATGGCTGGTCTGCAACCGCTGTTGTCCTTCGGCAGGTGGCCCCCCCGCTTGTTCCTGGTTCGTCTACCGGATGGCTATATTCTGCGCCGCAATCGACATGCCCTTCGTCTCGTTCCACGCTCGCCACGTGATCCTCCAGTGTCGCCTCGCCCTCCTGCTGACCCTGCCACGGACTACGCAGAGCTCCCTGTCGCTCTGCCTCCTCCTGACTTTGATGCAGTCCAGCCCGCTCCTGAACCGGCGGCTCTCGACCCACCCTTGAGGCGGTCAACCAGAATTTGTCGCCCACCTCAGAGACTAAATTTATGAACTTTGCAAACTTATGGACTCTCTGAATTGTTTCGTTGCTTTGTTTGATCGTTTCCCTGGTTTGTATATAGTGTTGATCTCGTTACTCTTGTTGCATACTGCTTCTCTGCATCAGGCACCTTCCCATGTAAATAGCTTGGTTCTCATGTACGTAGTCCTGTAAATATGTCTTCGCACCCCACACGTAATTAGGAACATTCTCACCATACATTATTTATTGCTGCACACATACATTTTTTTATAAAAGGGGGGGATGTCATGATATACACCATGGTGCAGACACACACACACTGATGGACACACAGCAAGACCAATCAACAGACACAACACCGCAGCCAATCACCAGTTAGAGCACACTCACTATAAAGACAGGGGGCATCAGAGTTCCCGTTCATTCGAGATGCAGCCTCTTAGAAGGACAGAGCTTACAGCTTACAGCACAGGTCCTCACCATGTGCTGAGTGCATAGACTAGTTAGGACAGGCATAGGTCTTTAGTTTAATCTAACATTGTGTTAACCCACAGTGAAAGTATGTTCAACAGTTTCCAACTTAATAAAATAGTGTTGTACTATTTTATGTGTTGGTGGCCCGTATGTGTTCCACGGATCCAGAGCACCCAACACAACACCTTTCAGGCATAAAACCTACCATGCCTTCTGGTCCATGGGTGGCGTATGGTGCCACGCCTGCAAGAAGGTGGGGCATATTAGAAAGAATTTCCCCAACTCTAAGGCTGCCGCACCCACCAATACAGCCACAGCTGGTACGGCCATCCCCTCTCTTTCAACTGGTCTTGCAACTGAACCCAGGTGTGGAGGTGAGGGGGGCCCCGCATGGCCGTAAGGTGCAGAAGACAAACAGGGCGGTTCGACAGTTGTCAGGTTTGGATCCCTCTGACCCTGACTGACTCAGTGCCCCTGGCTACCAGCTCAGGTGCAACCGTTACGCCTCGCCCCACCATCACCCTGCAACACCCCCAGCCCGGTGACATTTTGTGATCAAGGCCCAGGGGCCCAGCAACATTTCTGCTTCGGGCCCCTGAGAGTGGCGGCAGTGAGGTTCTGATGAGGAGACATTCTGGGGGGGCCTCCAGAGATGGAGGTCTCCCCGATGTGTGACCCTCTCCCCCGCAAACAGCGTCACTCCAGGTTCGTTCCTATTGACGTCACACCCAGTCCCCGAAAGAAAACAGGCAAGAGAATAGTGAGGAAAACCCAAAAGCTGTCGCTGCCCTCCGAGCAGGGTGCTTCGGGGTCGGACGGGAACCTAGGGAGCCCGTTCAGCCCAGTGCACTCCGGACTTGTTTGATTTCTCAGGGGAGGGGGACGGCAATTAGCCCCTGCTTCTTGGGTTCTTAGCGGGTTATGGTTTAGAAGACCCTCTGTCCCAACCACTGTCTTCAGGCACCTCCGCCACCATCCCAGAGTTGTTTCTGGAGTTGTTTCCAGGGCCATTCTGGTGACTGGGCGGCAGGGACGGATCAGGGATCTGCTCCACCGCCTCCCTCTGATCCAGGATCCCAGGAGGAGCCCGAGGAGATCCCGCCTGCCGATGATCCTGGTGGTAGGAACGAGGCAGGTCCTGGGTAGTTGGTTGGCCCATGTCGTCCACAGCACTCCGTGTGGTGGAGGACCTAGGCCCGAGGGCGACTGCCCAAAGGCTGTCAACTGCCCGTTGTCGGAAGCAGAGGGTGCTTGTGAGGCTCTCTGCAGCGGGATGCGGGGCTCACTCGTGCCCGACACTATGTCGCCCCTCACCCCTTCTGGGAGACTCCTGGAATCTGTCACATTATAATTGAGGGTTCATTTTTTTTTCTGACTCCAGGCAGTGCCCTACCGCCCCCCCCCCCCCCCTCCACCAACATCCCCCCCTCACAAACCCTCTTTTCCATCTCTCCCCACCACTCCCTTCCCTCCTCCCCTTTCTCCCTCCTCTGTTGGTACAGAGGCGAGGGTATCTGGTCTCTCCAGCACAAACTTTAGTGCTTGTACCATTTTGGTTTTGTACAACTGTGTTGTTTACCATTTAAACAATCAGAATTCCGCCCCCCCCCCCCCCCCCCGCCCCCCCGCCGTACCTGGTACAGAGGCGAGGGTACCCAGTTTCTCCAACACAAAATTAGTGTTGGTACCGTTTGGCCTTGTACAATTGTACTGTTTTTAATAAAAATATTTCATGGGATAACCAATATTCCCCAGCCATTAGGATTCAGGCAGGTTATAACAGTTTTCTTTGCAGCTCTTTTTCTTAATAAAATACTTACCTGCTCATACACCTTCTCATACACCTTAACGAGTGCAGTTGTATTTATTCCCTATTCCTGCAGTATTTATCTGTCCAGTGATTTTCTAACGTAGTATTGAAACATTCTGCATCCAGTTAAAGAGAGAAGTCTGACAAACATCATGCCACTATCAGATCATAGCTATAATATAACATAGAGTATACATGTGTCAACAAACAGGTGCAAAATGACATGCTACAGTGGGTATGTAATGTATTTTTTCTCTTTGTTTCAACAGCAAAAGATATTACTCGTATTTGAATTTGTATTCTGCCTATGCAAAGGTCGTCAATATTTGTGTCTTTGTGACCTGTGACCTTTCACACTGTGCTACAAATCCCTTTCATTGCAGCTCTTATAAAATAAAGTCTTGTCATGGATTATCACAGCTATTATTTCCTCAGGAACTGTAATGGAGTGGAAAGGTCAATGGTTTGAACAATACTTAAGTATTCAGTGCACAAAAAATTATTCTTTAGTTCAATAAATATTAAAGTTAGCAATGGTCAACCAGTCTCTGCTGTCAATGCTCATTTGCCAGATAAGCCGAGTGTTTAAAGAAGATCCCACAGCAGGATTCTGTTTTGAATTACGTGGCTAATCTTTGCCATTCTAAAAAGTAGATGCAAATATGTGCATACCTGTGTGCGCACACATGCAAACATGAATGTGTTTGCTGAAATAAATTAGTTATGTAAGACTGAGTCAAACATTTGCTTGCACTGGTGAATTTTCTTACGTCTCTTAGCTCATATAGCCCCCCAAAATAGTATATATTATATGTGATATTTCAGTTCTGTTTCACAGCATTGAGTATTCAGAGAATCATAGAAAAGCTACAGCACAGTAGGAGGCCATTCGACCCATCTAGTCCATGCCAGCCCTAGGACACCTAGATACACTTTCTAATACCACCTTCCTGCATCCAGTCCATAGCCCTGTAGCTGAGAGCACATAAGGTGAAGATCCAGGTAAGAGTTTAGCGTCTCTGCCTCCACCATCAATTCAGGCAGCAAATTCCAGACTGTCACTAACTTCTGCGTATAAAAGGTTTTCCTCATGTCCCCTCGACACCTTCTACCAATTATCTTGAATCTATGTCCGCTGGTTCTAGAATTCTCCACCAAGGGAAACAATTTTATCCTGTTCACACAACTATGACACCAATGTTCATGATGGGGCAGCACGGTGGTTAGCACTGCTGCTTCACAGCACCAAGGTCCCGGGTTCAATTCCCGTCTTGTGTGACTGGCTGTGTGGAGTCTACACATTCTCCCCTTGTCTGCGTGGGTTTCCTCCGGGTGCTCCAGTTTCCTCCCACAGTCTAAAGATGTGGCAGATAGGTGGATTGGTCATGTTATGACACCCTGGGCTAGGTGCAGTCGATTCCAGCCCCCCTTGACTCAGAGTTGCAACACAATTGAATTAACCAATAGGTCTAAGAAAAATACCCAAAGTCTTTGAGAGACAGAGACAGAGAGAGACAGGTAGACACCTTATGTCTTTACGGGTAGCACGGTAGCACAGTGGTTAGCACAGATGCTTCACAGCTCCAGGGTCCCAGGTTTGATTCCCGGCTTGGGTCACTGTCTGTGCGGAGTCTGCACGTTCTCCCCGTATTTGCGTGGGTTTCCTCCGGGTGCCCCAGTTTCCTCCCACCATCCAAAGGTGTGCAGGTTAGGTGGATTGGCTATGCTAAATTGCCCTTAGTATCCAGAAATGGTTGGGTGGGGCTATGGAGATAGGGTGGGGGTGCAGGGATAGGGGGAAGGTGTCGGCTTAGGTAATGTGCTCTTTCCAAGGGCCAGTGCAGACTCGATGGGTCGAGTGGCCTCCTTCTGCACTGTGAATTCTATGATTATCCCCTTGTGTCCATGTCTCAACTCTGCGTTCCTTAGGTCTCTGGAAATAATCCCACCCAGGCAGGATCAAATCCCCACCTGTTACCAAGCAGAATACAGCCTTTTGGCCAATTCATTGGCCATCAGCCAAACAATCGAACTGAATCCCTCCATCTCTCGGGTGCCAAAAGGCCTGAGTTCTCCTGTTTGAAAAACCAGTACCATATAACCAGCACCATATACTATGTCGCAACTTTTTGAATTCCTCATTCTCTCTGTTGCTTCGCTTAAAGAGGCATGTCCATTAAGCATTCATGGACCAAAATGATAACATCAAAAATAAAGAAAGTGGAAATAAGGGAATCAACAGGGAGGACCGTTTCAACGTCCGTCTTGATACTCCCTGTACAGAATTATTAAGCTAGTATGAGTTGCAAAGACTGATACATGTGGCAAGGACACCAGTACCTGAGCCATTTGTTCCAGAGTTCAGTCACTTTTATACAGAGTTCCAAGTTCAGACTGAGGTCAGTGTGGCCAATACAGTACAGAGTAAGGAGAAGTGAGATTTAAAAAAAAATAATGAACCACAGAAAATGATCCTATACTGCCTGTACAAAAGGCAGGATTTTCGATTCTGGGGTTGGGAACCCAAGGCCTGGATCATTTCTGAGTCCCGACTCCATGCATCAGCATCAGTGATGTAAACGGTTTTCAAATATAAATTAGCTAATTGAACCAGAGGCAAGTGTAATGTTTAATCAGCTGTGCTGGGACTGGAATGAAGTTGGAAAGCTGCTCCAGACAGCAACATTGAAAGGTAGACAGCTCGCATCCATGACAGTTTTTGCCATTGCCTTGTTGAATAGTGAGAGCAGCAGATCAGAGGTTTAGCTAAACATTCAACAGATAGGTAGATGAAGCGCCACATTTCAATCACTCTGTTTTTCCTTCATTTGAGTTATTAACCAGATCAAACAATGCCCATCAGCATCGTTCCAAACTGCTAATCACCTATTTGCAGTTCCTACTCTTCACTTTGAAAAGTCCCTTCTCACCCTTCCCAGTCTACTAACAAGCTCCTTAATGAACTTATCAGGCCATGTACTGGAGGTGAGCGGGTTCCTAACTCCCACTTCCTGTCCTTACTCCCATGTTCCGAAAGCATTGGGGCGCAGAGACACCTTCTGGAAATGACATCTTCAATCCTCCAAAGCACTTTTAAAATCCAGCCCGATATAACTGCTACTAAGGATAAGGATAAAGAATATCAGAGGGGCAACAAAGTTGTAGATCATGGCAGCTTGGAGCAGGAGGCTGTTCAAAGGAGGAACAGATAGCATCCTTTTTAAATAGATTCCAATGTTGTGCATGCTTCATTGCCCACCTGGCACCAGAGAGAAATATACCTTGAACAAATTTGAAAAGATAATGGAGAGGGAGGGGGAGGGTACAGTCATTGTGGCCCATGTTAGTACCAACAACAAAGGAAACAATAGGCAAAAGGTCCTGATGGAAGAATACTCGGGACTAGGAGCTAAATTGAAGGACAGGATCTCAAGTGTTACAATCTTTAGATTGTATCCAAGCAAATAGACACAGGGGTACAAATTAGGAAGGTGAAAGAGTGGTGAAGGAGAAGATGTGTTTTATTCCTTGAGAGACTACTAGGAAGAAATTGTACCACTGGGATGGGATTTACCTGAATTGGGTTGGGACCAGGGTTCTCGTAAAAAAGATAAATAGAGCAGTTACAGGCATTTAAACTGGTAAAATCAGAGTGCAGGGGAGGAGTTTGGGGAAGAGTGCTGAGGTGGAAAAGGTAATATGAACAAGGTCAGGCATAGGATCAACCGTGAGGTCAGGGCTGATGCCTGTTCTTGTCAGCTTGGATTTTCTATGTCCCTTTTGTTGGGACCATGAATTGGATTCAATTTGAATTGGAATTGGATTTGGAGCAAAGAAGGAGATGGATTCAGGGCTTGTCCTATCCACTCAGCGCATTGTCTTTGTATCTCTGAGAAAGGAAGAAAAAAAACAGAAGGCAACACAGTACGGTCAAAAAATATGCTTTAAATGCTGCGGGTAAAGGGAAAACTAAATACGTCAACCAATTATTCCAGGACGGTGAAATAGGAGATGTGTGGATAAAACAGCAGAAAGACAAGTTTGGGTGTATGGCTCAGACAAGTGTTCTTTATATAAATTCACGTTGATGATGTTCATGTATCTCAACATTAGGTGGCACCACAGAGTAGTCATATAAATATACTGTAACTCCTCGTGTTCTGGGAAAGGTTGAGATCGGGTGTTAGTTGTATTAGAGAGATATTATAGCAGATATTTAATACTGTTATTTTCTCAGCTATTACTTAGTAAGGTGTGCAAATCATTCAAAGTAGTGTAAATAAACTAGCTTTGTTTGAAATACTTAGCTTGATGTTCTTTGTCAACACTCTGACTTTTAACCACTTTGAGTGACTCAACAGGGAACATCACAGGCACTGGACATGGTCGTTGAGCCCGGGATAGGGCAGTTGTTAAGGCAGAGGTCGGCATCGGGATTCCCCATGGCACATGTGTCACCCCCCCCCACCACCACTCCTCCACCCACCACTACCCCCACACCTCCCTCCACCCCCCCGCTCTACCACCACCGCCACACCCCCTCTCCAGGAGGTGGTGCCGACCATGCTTGCGACGCAGGCCAACACCACACGGGTGGTATCTGTGGTGGAGGCATTGGGGGCGAAGGTTTCAGTCATTGGTCAGGATGTCCGAGGCCTGGGCAATCGATACAGGCTACGGCCAAGGCCCAGGAGAGGACTGCCCAGTCACAGGAAGCCATGAACTAAAGCCATCTGGACATTGCAGCAGCGCTCCAGAGCATGGCACAGTCACAGCTGGTCATCACTGAGAGCATCAGTGGCATTGCATGGACACTGGCTGATGTGCCACAGTCGCAGAGGGAGGTAGTCCAGTCCCAGAGGGAGATGGAGCACCCACTGGCTGATGTGGCACAGACCCAGAAAGTAGTGGCACAGACCCAAAAAGTGGTAGCATAGTCATTGGGTGATGTGATGCAGTTCCATAGGGGGGTGGTCCACTCCCTGTGCTCCATGGCCATAACCATGGAGATCCTAGTCGAGACGAGTGTAAGCTCCCAGGTCTCGCAGCGCAAGGTAGCGGGCATTCCTCGGGCATTAGCACCACTTGCACCCCATCCCATGATGTAGCCCGGGGGCCATCACGCGTCCGAGAGAGGGGGAGGCAATGGGGCCAGTGCCCGTGACTCCTGCAGGGGAGTAGCGGAGATACACACATATATATATATATATGTTCACAACAAACACATGTTTAACTAAGTAACAAATTGGTTCTCTGTCAGAAGGGTCTGAAGGGTGGGCTGGGCTGGCTGCAGAGGGAGCGCTGGGGGTGGGGGTCAGGGGTGCTGGGCAGAGGATCGGGGGAGGGGGGCTTGGACCTCAGACCCCAGTAGAGCCAGTGCTCACCGCTGCTCTGCATCCCTCCCCCCACCGCCCCCATGACCGCCATCCCAAGATTTCAGCCGGCCCATATGATGGAATCGCCTGCTTGCATGCAGAGCACACCCAGGTGAACGATGGAAAGTGCTAGCGTTGGTAAGAGTCAGACATTGGCAAACAGAGCGCAGCATGAGAACTCATCACAAATCAGGGCTTCATCAACCTCCATCCCATGGACCAGACACGCTGTTACTGCCAACCCAGGGACTGCACCCCTCAAGTGAGGCAGGTAGGAGTCACGGAAGGGGTTGAAAGGGGGAGGTGTGGCGTAAGGGAGTTCATGGGAGTGGGTGGTTGGCCGGGAGGATGTAGGGCTGGGCTGGGATGTCCTTGCCGCACGCCAGGCCCTCCAGTGAACCTGGAGGCAATTAGAACGTCCCTTGCACACATCGTGTGGTCTCCCGTGCTAGTCCAAACCCCACGCCCTGCCCATCCTCGCTCTCCCCCGCTCCTCCTCGTTGGATGAGGGCTGCATTCATTCTCCTCCTCTAGCATATCACCCCTCTCTGAATGATGCTGTGCAGGATGCGGCAGGCCACCACGATGTGGGAGACCCTCATATCACTATACTGGAGGGCTTCTCCATGAGCTGCATCTCCAGAACGCTGAAGTACCGCTTGCTCATGTCCCTGGTCACGACATGGCTGTCGTTGTAGGAGGTCTCTGCATCGGTCTGTGGCCTCCAGATAGGCATCAACAGCCAGGACCGCAGCGGATAACCCCTGTCACCCAAAAGCCAAACCCCCCCAGTTTGGGTGTTGCCTTGAAGTGACCAGGGACCATTGAATGTGCCAGGATGAAGGCGTTGTGCACACTACTGGGGTATCGAGTGCAGACGTGCATGATGTGCATCTCATGACCACACACCAGCTGCACATTCAATGGGCAGCATGGTAGCACAAGTGGCTAGCACTGTGGCTTCACAGCGCCAGGGTCCCAGGTTTGATTCCCCGCTGGGTCACTGTCTGTGCGGAGTGTGCACGTTCTCCCCGTGTCTGCGTGGATTTCCTCTGGGTGCTCCAGTTTCCTCCCACAGTCCAAAGATGTGCAGATTAGGTGGATTGGCCATGCTAAATTGCCCTTACTGTCCAAAAAGGTTCGATGGGGTTATTGGGTTATGGGAATAGGGTGGAAGTGAGGGCTTAAGTAGGTCGGTGAAGAATCGATGGACCGAATGGCCTCCTTCTGCATTGTATGTTCTATCAGTGGGACCCCTTTCGATTTGTGAAGACCAGCCTGTCATCTGTCGGAGCTCGTAGGGCAACCGACATCGCATCGATCACCCCCTGGACCCAGGGCATCTCGGTGATGGCAGCGAACCCTGCTGCCTGGACATCCTGGTGGGCTCGGTCCACATTGAATGGATGTATTTTGCCAACTAGGCATATAGGGCCTCCATGACTGTGCGGATGCACCTGTGCACCGAGCTCTGTGAGATTCTGGACAGGTCCCCACTCGGCTCCTGCAAGGACCCCCGTGCGTAAAAGTTCAGGGTGACCGTCACCGGGAGTGGGTGTCCTCCCTCATTCCCCCATGGTGTGAGGTGTGCCATGATCTGGCAGATTATGTCCCCTTGCTCAGCTGGAGCCTGCGACGGCATGCCCGGCCCAGCAGGTCCTTGGATGACAGGCTGCTGGTATACACAAGGCCCCCTGCGGTGACTCCTTTGCACCTCCTTTTCCTCGTCGGCCTGTTGATGGCCTTCTCTCCATCCTCACCAGCTGGCTCATGTTCCTCTGGGGCAGGCTCTGCTGCTCCATGGTCCTCCTCCTTGAGCAGGTCCAGCTCCTACAGCTTCGGAGTGCATCCCCCAGGGCTGCAGTGACGAGGATGAAATGAAATGAAAATCGCTTATTGTCACAAGTAGGCTTCAATGAAGTTACTGTGAAAAGCCCCTAGTCGCCACATTCCGGCGCCTGTTCGGGGAGGCTGTTACGGGAATTGAACCGTGCTGCTGGCCTGCCTTGGTCTGCTTTAAAAGCCAGCGATTTAGCCCAGTGAGCTAAACCAGCCCCAGTGAAGGCCACCATTGCTGGTTTAAATTCAATATCCATTGGCTGCAGGGGTGAAAGTCAGCCATTTTTATAGAATTTACAGTGCAGAAGGAGGCCATTCGGCCCATCGAGTCTGCACCGGCTCTTGGAAAGAGCACCCCACCCAAGGTCAACACCTCCATCCTATCCCCATAACCCAGTAACCCCACCCAACACTAAGGGCAATTTTGAACACTAAGGGCAATTTATCATGGCCAATCCACCTAACCTGCACACCTTTGGACTGTGGGAGGAAACCGGAGCACCCGGAGGAAACCCACGCACACACGGGGAGGATGTGCAGACTCCGCACAGACAGTGACCCAAGCTGGAATCGAACCTGGGACCCTGGAGCTGTGAAGCAATTGTGCTATCCACAAGGCTACCGTGCTGCCATGTTAGCATGGTGCGCACCCCCATGCCCAACCAGGTCCAATGGGCTACATGGTGGCACAGGTTGGCACTGTGGATCCTGCCCCTGCATGTACCCCCCCTCCTCCCCGATCGCCACACCTCTTGCCCAGTTGGTGCCAGGTATGTGGGGGCCTCTGGCCCTAGCGCCATCCCTGCTGCCAGAAGTACCATCGGCTGGCACTGCCCTTGCCAGTGGTACCCTCCGTGTCCCCTTCCTGTCTGGGCTACAGTGGGCGTCACCCTTGGGTGGGCCATGTAATGATATGTCAATGGAGTTTACTGTACGTGTGGAGTAGAACGCATTGACACCGCTGTCAAGGCACCGGAGAATCACAATTTGGCGTGAACCCGGTGCTGGCCACAATTGCGGCAGCAAGACCGGTTGTCCGCCCAATCACCTTTCCCGATTTCGGCATTGGCTGATGGAGAATCCCGCCCAGTGAATTTCCTGAGTGTGTCTGTGTTTTCTGTAACTGTAGTGGAAATTTCAAAATGTCGTCCCTGGGACTATTAGCTGTTTGGGTACCGATTGGAAGACCCAGTGGAGTTTGTCATGGCTATTTAGCTGAGAAACAACATTGGAATTCTAATTCCAGGTTCCCTGACCAGTCAGAGAAGGTGGCACGGATGACATGCCAGAATGAAAAAAGTGGATTTCTAATTTAGATGATTCCGACATGGTTTAACAATGGTTCACCCATATCCAAATTTTTGAGGCTTTGGCAAACACAGAAATGGAGATCCCTGCGTCTCTCAATCGGAACTGGAGGTCATGCCTGGGGATCTGAGCAACTGCTTTCCCAAAGCTTGGAGCAAGAGTACAGCCTCTTCAACCAAGTAGGTGTGCATGCAGCAGTGTAGTCCCTACAGTGCACCAAACTGGGTCCAAGAAATCAGGAGTGTGAGAAAGGAGAGTCACATAAGACATTCAGGAGCCAAGCCCCACACTCTGACTTCACCAGCATTGTTCTGCACAAGACTTCTTACCAGGCATCTCACAACATCCTCATCTGACTACTCTCATCTTATTGCTCTCCAGCGCATAAACCTTCCATTACCTTCTACAAACCATCTTTTCCTCCTATCCACACATGTTGGATTTGGATTTGGATTTGTTTATTGTCATGTGTACCTCCAATACATCCTGGAATTAACATGTGGCCAGGTTATACCAGATATAGTCAAGATTAGTCAGCCAGATTTTATTGATAATGTGAACATTTATCTAATAGCTGAGGTACAGTGAAAAGTATTTTTCTGCGAGCATCTCAAACAGATCATTTAGTACATGAAAAGAAAATTTAAAAAAAAGAAAATACATAATAGGGCAACATCAGGTCCACAATGTAAATACATAGACTACGGCCTCAAGTGAAGCATACAGGAGTGTAGTATTAATCAGGCCAGTCCATAAGAAGGTCGTTTAGGAGTCTGGTAACAGCGGGAAGAAGCTGTTTTTGAATCTGTTCGCACGTGTTCTCAGACTTTTGTATCTCCTGCCCAATGGAAGAAGTTGGAAGAGCGAGTAAGCTGGGTGGGAGGGGTCTTTGATTATGCTGCCTGCTTTCCCCAGGCAGCGGGAGGTGCAGATTGAGTCAATGGAAGGGAGGCAGGTTTGTGTGATGGACTGGGCGTGTTCACGACTCTGAGTTTCTTGCGGTGTTGGGTCGAGCAGTTGCCATACCAGGTTGTGATGCAGCCAGATAGGATGCTTTCTATGGTGCATAAAGTATACGCGCTTTTGTGCTAGCTCTCATAACTCTCTGCTTTCTTTCCTTGCTGGAGAAGGAGAACATACAACTTTTGGAAGAGACTGAGACCCTGGTTATAGTTATGAACAATGGGAGTTTGTTTCCCTCCAGTGATAGGTACTTGGTGGCAGTGTCAATCCTACTCCACTGGAAAGGTGGTCTTGTTCCAGGAGGATGCAGATGTGAGCTGCTGTGAAGGCCTGAGCCTCCTAATGCGCTGGTACTCATACATGTTGAAAGAACTAATTGTCTACCTGTAGATCCTGTTTTGAGGTTCACACCTCCTTCAAGCTTGGCCTTGGGTCAACCCACCTGCCCTGTGGAGCAGTGTGTTGTTAGGAGAAGGCAGCTGGTACTGATGTTGATCTTGTTGCTGCTGTCAGAGGTGGCAATTTTGCTTTTGTTTTTTGTCCCACGTCAGAGGTACAAGGTAAAGGTGCATAAATTGCTCCCATGCAGTACTGAAGACCGAGAGCCGTGACGTGCAGCTGGAGTTGAAAAAAGTGCCAGATATATGACCTGACTTCCAAGAAGTTCGCAGCCACCCGTCTAACACTGAAAGCAGTTGCTGAGAAGAGAGGAAATGCTGTGAGCGGCAGTCTTTCATCTGGCCTTGGCTGCAGCTCTTCATTTTCACCTGAACTGAAGTCTTTTAATCTGTCAATTTTGCTGCAGAATCTTTCTCGAATGTACAGTCACCTTGGCAACACTAGTGAATTGCTAACAGCTTGGGAAATAATTCTGCTGGTTGTTAAAGCCAGAATCCTTGGTTAAAACTTCCTACAATGTCTATTACAATATTTAAATCCCTTACCCTGTAGCTGCAAGGATTCCCTGATTACCTTCAAACCCTCCAGTGGAAAGTGAGAGTTGGGCAGGATGATTTCAGGATTCTAACATGAGTCACTACTTGGGGACTAATCAACCTGCACACATCCAAAACTGCTTCCCCTTGTTTGTAAAACCTCCCTCCAATACATCCTGGAATTAACATGTGGCCAGGTTATACCAGATATAGTCAAGATTAGTCAGCCAGATTTTATTGATAATGTGAACATTTATCTAATAGCTGATCATAATATGGTGGAGTTCAGCATTGCGAAGGGGGTGAGACGGAGGGCAGAATTCTCCGTCTCGTCACGCCGGTGGGATTCTCCGGTGGCGCTGCAGTGACTGGGAGATTTGGCTGTGCGCCAAATTCTCCGTTCTCACTGGCATCGGTGGCTTGTCACACTTGGATCGGAGAATCCCAACCTCACTTTCCATAGTAACGAATGTTATGGGCGAGGCGTTTTCAGAACCCCAAAATGTATCATGGAGTGCAACCAACCTCTCCCTTTAATGGATTTGTTGCTTTTCCGAGCACATGGCTTTTTCCCTAGGTGTGGTATTACAATTATGGACACGTGGGTTTTTAAACACAAAACACAGTTTATTCCATGAACTCAACTTAACATCTTAAATAAACATTGGATCTCTTAACACCCCTTACTTCAAAGATAACTCAGAAAGTATTGCAACAGTAAATAACTCCTTAAAATGTTCCTTCAAACTTCCAAGAGACTGAACACCTTTAAACAGTATCACATCAGGTTAAAGGATATATATATTTTCTGTAGAATGGCAGCGATATATTAGCTTGGTTGCCTTCAGCTCCAGCAAAACAGCCAGGCACTTTTCAAACTGAAACTAAAAACCTGCAAAATGGCTGAACTGAGCTGAGCTCCACCCACTCTATGATATCACTGTTTTCTTAAAGGTACATTGCTTAAACATCCAGTTCTTAAAGGCACTCTCGCATGACACGAGGAAAATCTGTTTATGGGCAAAATGACAGAAGGTCAGTGGGAAGTGTTTCCAAAAGATTAAATTATTACAGAGCCAGGTTTTATCCTTAAAGGGCAGAGTTCCCTTTGTCAAAAATGATGGACATGGGCGATGTGAGAGATAAGAGGCAGTTGAACTAAAACATAAAAGCATATATAAACATAAAAAATTAGCACAGATCCTGGTGAGTAGAACAATGCAAAGACCAGCAAGGGTACATTATTAACCTGGTTAGGAAATATACTGAGCAGAAGGAGTCAGAGAGTAGGGATTGTGGGCAGAGACTTTAATTGGCAGGATATGATTCGTGGTGTCCCGCAAGTAATCTGTGCAGGGAGCCTCAATGATTTGCTTTATTAATTAACTACTTAGATGCTGGGATAGAAGGCTACTGATTAAAATTTGCCAATGATGCAAAGATGGTGCTAGGGGAAATAAAATACATTTATTAAGAGGAGGCTAGAGCTAACATTCCTGATGTAAAGTGCAGATGATAGTCAAATGCTTACAAAGCCAGTATCATCAAGCAAATTCTAATAGTCAAGATTCAGATGAACCTTGGGCACGTCCAATCCTGTTAATGTTGTCACCCATGATCAGTTTGTGCGAGTCCAGGTCCAGAATGCTAGTCACCATCCGCTTAACATCATCTCAATTTGGTGTGTAACTGCTTACCAGCACCACTGGAAACCTCTAAGATCCCACTCACATCAGCTTTTGGAGGAGTCCCGGCCTCGAACCGCCCTCCCAAATAGTTTCTTCCCCTCTCTCGACCCACAGGAGAGAGACACCTAAGACTCCGATCCATCCCCCCTCAACAGCCATGATCATGACGAATGGCGGAGCAGGCTCAAGGGGCTGAATGACCTCCTCCTGCTCCTATCTTCTTCTTCTATGTAACTATGTTAACATAGCAACAATAAAGCAGACATATGTTAAAAATACAAAACATTGGTAACCATAGTGCAGACATTTAAAAAATAGAACCCTAAAAGTGGTCAACGTGTAGAAATAGAACAAGAAATAGGTTTATACAAATATTCCAAAAAGATTAAGGGCAGCACGGTAGCATAGCGGGTAGCGCAATTGCTTCACAGCTCCAGGGTCCCAGGTTCGATTCCCGGCTGGGTCACTGTCTGTGCGGAGTCTGCACGTTCTCCCCGTGTGTGCGTGGGTTTCCTCCGGGTGCTCCGGTTTCCTCCCACAGTCCAAAGATGTGCAGGTTAGGTGGATTGGCCATGCTAAATTGCCCTTAGTGTCCAAAATTGCCCTTAGTGTTGGTTGAGTGGGGTTACTGGGTTATGGGGATAGGGTGGTGTGTGCTTGGGTAGGGTGCTCTTTCCAAGAGCCGGTGCAGACTCGATGGGCCGAATGGCCTCCTTCTGCACTGTAAATTCTATGAAATCCCAAAATTCCCCAAACAGCGTTCACCAGTCAACCCTCCTATACCTCTACCCCATGCTCCTTAATGAAATTGTGTACCTCTTCAGACAAAGTGAAACAAGTCAGGAATGACAAAGGAGCTGGGGGTGTTTATGGATCAGATGGGGGGGTGGGTCCTTGGAGGTTTCGGAAACTGGGAGGGAGAGAGTTTTCGTACTTCTTCCATGTACATCGGGTGTACTCCCGCATAGATTTTTTTCTGGTGGATAATACGATTCTGCCTGAGACAGTTGGGATGGAATATGGGGTGATTGTGGTCTTAGAACAAGCGGCACATTAGATGGATATTAGGTTGAGAGTAGGTCAGTCTTCGGGACTCTCATGGAGGATGGACTTAGCGCTACTTGCAGATGAAAAACTTTGCGGAACGGTGACTTTGGTCATCAAGGAGTACATAAAGTTCAATCAGAATGAGGAGTTCTCATCCTCCACATTCTGGAAGGGTTGAAGGCGGCGGTATGAGGGAAAAAGATTGCATTTAAAGTACATAGGGACAAGGTGGCGAGGTTTGAGAGGCAGCAATTATTGGTGAAATTCTGGAGATAGATCAGCGGTACTCTGTGGACTCTACCAGGGAACTCTTGGCAGAGCAGAAGATGCTGCAAGAGTATTTCGATTTGCTGACAACAGGAAAGGCAGTGGGCCAGCTTCGTAGAGCAAGGGGTGATTTGTATGAGTACGTGGAGAAAGCTAGCCACCTCCTAGCATACCAACTGCAGCAACAAGTTGTCGCAAGGGAGATAGTGCAAATGAGTGAAGAGGGAGGGGAACTGGTGACGATGCCAGAGCATGTTAAATCATTCTATAAGAGGTTATACAGGTCTGAACCCCACATGGGAGGGGGAAGAAATGGGGCATTTTTTTGAGGAATTGGTGTTCTTGGAGGTTGAGGGGGAGAAGTGGCAAGAATTGGAGGCTCCACTTGGATTACAGGATATGATGGATGCACTGGCGCAATGCAATAAGGGAAGGTGCTGGGTCCGGATGGCATCCCGATTGATTTTTATAAACTGTTTGTGACGCAGTGGCCCAACATCTCCTGGAGATGTTCTCTGACTCTTTGACACGGGCGGAATGACCAGCCATGCTTGCTCAGACATCTATTTCCCCAAGAAAGAAAAATGATGAGCCTCTAGGTAGGTCAACCGACTGCGGTCAGTAAGATAAAGGTTTGGCACTCATCCCCAACAATTGAATTAGACCGAAAAAAAATACTGTACCTGTTTGATGTATTGGATCCAGTCATCGGCACCAGCATCGAACTGTTCAAGTTTCCCGATGTGCGGCATTTTACCGTTCGGAATGGAGGCCTCTCTGGCCTGGACGAAGTGGGTTGGCGGTTTAATGCACGATGACTGCGGCAGCTCCACTTCACCCTCGTTGCCAGTGTAGAATGCAATGGAAGAGACGCAGGAAAGCATGGTAAGACAGGAATGAACAAAGCTTTATTATGGTATACACAATAATTACAAAAGCTACAACTCCTCTCCCCAGAGGGCTACCTTCCCCGACCTGAGTGCAGGTCAGGAATTTTATACTGAGAGGTTCCCCCTTGTTAAAGGGGAAACCCCGCCCCAATCATCGGGGAAGTTCATACTTTGCGGTGAAAGGGGGGAATCGTAGAAAGCATAGTCCTTGGCCCCTGAGGGGGTCATATCAGCCTACAATTTGATTGTGTTTTGGTTATAAATTATACTACATTTTGGATTGGTAATATTTGGTTGGGATTTTGTCCTTGTGGGGGAGGATAATATAACTGTGAATATTGGTTGTAACTTTGCTTATATTCCTTCAACAGATGCAGTAATTTGAAATGGCAAAATATGATGATATTACTAAATGCATTGATACATAACTTGTAATGTGAAGACATGCTCTGCAGTGCCTCGGAAAGGTCCACTTGCATCAGGGACAAGTTGAGGCGCTCAGCCATGGCCGTCACAGACTGAGCTATGCCTTGGACACCTCCACTCATACTCTGCTGACATCGTGCTCCAGGCTCTCCACTGCAGTCAGCCCCTAGCAGTGTTGGCCTCGATGCCACACATTGCTGGTGCAATCTCCTGTGCTGGTAGCCTTTGGGACTCCTGCAGTCGGCTATGGATCTGCTGGAGTGTCACTGACATAACCCTCTGAACCTGACGGCCACACCTTATCGTCTGCATCAGCTCTGCGTTTGCCTGGTCCAGAGGCTTAGCATCTGACTGAGATTCAGCTGGGTCCTGAGCTCCAGCAGACATCCAATTGCTGTCTCCCCTGGATGTTCCTGCCTCCACCTGATGTGCATCTGCAACTATGTGTTGCTCACCAAAATGTACCACAGAAGCCTGTCCACTGTTTTCGCCCAATGGGCTGGTGGAGGGTGGAGAAGGCAGCTGTGATGCATCAATGGTGGCATCCTCGGAGCTATCCTCTGAGGTGTTCTCATGAGGTGCAGCCCTGTGGCAGCATCAGCACAGCCGGCTCATAGAGGAGGCGGGGGCTGCAGCAGAGGAGCGGGCTGCAGAGGGGCAGGTGCCAGCCGCTCAGGCTGGAGGGCCGGCCGCCCGACAGGGCGAGGAGGAGGAGGTGGTGGTGCCAAAGAGACGTCAGATGAAGGCGCACGTATACCCAACCGCATGTCCTTTGAAGAACTCCCGGATTTCACAGGCATCGGCGCACAGGTGCATCCATGCCCTTACGGGGGCCCTGTGTGCCTTTGCAGACCAGTACATGCAGTACCTTGTGGACAGCACCCACCAGGATGCCCTGGCAGCGGGGTTCACCGCCATCACCGGGATGCTCGGGTCCAGGGAGTAATCAATGAGGTGCATGTTGCGCTGCGGCCACCGGCGTATAACAGGTCACTACTCACCAACCGAAAGGGCTACAATTCCATGAACGTTCATGTGGTCTGGGACCACCAGATGAGAATCCTGCACGTCTACGCCCCATTCCAGGGCAGTGTGCATCACTCGTTCGTGTTGGCACAATCTGTGATCCCCGACATGTTCGAAGGACTGCCCCCCACCCCCCGGCTGCGGGGCTGGTTGCTGGGTGCCCGCTCTGGTATCGACAAGGTTCTGAAAGTTTGTGGCCATGCAACACAGAGACTGGACCACTTGCCTCTGTGTCTGTACGACGCTGGCCAGCACCTGGGCAATGCCGCCGATGCTCTCAGACATGGCCTGGTGTGACTCGGCCACACTGAGGGGCTCCGGAAATCTCCAGGTGGCTCTGGTACATGGTTGCCTGTGAGTGGGCAGCCCTGTCCTGGGCCATGGCCCCCGCCTGCACAGAATGCCCCATGCCTTGCATAATCTGATCAATGTCCGTCGCCGTCGCCCCCATTGCCTCCACCGCGGATGCCACCTGTGCAGTTCCGGCCTGGGTGGCGCACATGACCGGAACCACTCCCTGTTCCTGCAGACGGATGGACTCCTCCACCTGCATCTGCAGGTGCTGGAAGCCGGCCGTCATCTCCTCCTCTAGTCCCTTGGTCTCTATCTACACCTGTACTATGGGTGGGAATGGATGTTCCAGGAGCCAGGACCCGACTGGGCAGCAGCTGGTTGCTGGGGCCTGCCTGCCCTCTGATTGTCCGGCCCCTCGGCTGCTTCTATCTCCATGATTGTGTGGTGCGCACCAGTGAGTGTCCCTGAAGCTTCTTCACTAATTTTCCGATCCGAGGTGATAGTCTCTGAGGTGGCAGAGGGTGTTGGAGATAACTGTGACGGAAAGTCAGTGTGCTCCTCCGATCCAAACTCCGGGGTGTCCTGTGCCGTGGTCTCCTGGGTCGTGATCTCCTGAGGGGTGAAGGGCTTTGGGGTGTGGGGTAAGGTGGGTTGGGGTGTGGGGTAAGGGGGTTGGGGTGTGGGGTGAGGGGGATTGGGGTGTGGGGGTAGGATAGGAGTAGGCAGCAGAATTTTGGATGGGCTGAAGTTCATAAACCAGGGAAGCTGGCAGGCCTGCAAGGAGACAATTAGAGCAGTTGAGTCTGTAGATGACAAGTGACATGTGTGGTATCATCATAAATATCAGCATTACAAGGGTTAATGTAGGACCATGAAGAGCCACTAGAGGGAGCTGCATACACTACTATATAAAGCAGTGGTGCTAGGCTTGGATTGGATTTGTTTATTGTCACGCGTACCGAGGTACAGTAAAAGTATTTTTCTGCGAACAGCTCAAACACATCATTTCGTACATGACAATAAAATAAAAGAAAAAGAAAATACATAATAGGGCAACCCAAGGTACACAATGTAAATACATGGACACTGGCATCGGGTGAAGCGTACAGGAGTGTAGCATTAATCAGGTCAGTCCATAAGAGGGTCATTTAGGAGTCTGGTAACAGCGGGGAAGAAGCTGTTTTTGAATCTGTTTGTGCGTGTTCTTTTGTATCTCCTGCCCAATGGAAGAAGTTGGATGAGAGAGTAAAACGGGTGGGAGGGGTCTTTGAGTCCGCTGCCCGCTTTCACCAGGCAGCGGGAGATGTAGATAGATTCAATGGATGGGAGGCAGGTTTGTGTGATGGACTGGGCTGTGTTCACGACTCCGGAGGTTTCTTGTGGTGTTGGGCCGAGCAGTTGCCATACCAGGCTGTGATGCAGCCAGGTAGGATGCTTTCTATGGTGTATCTGTAAAAACATAGAGCATAGAACATACAGTGCAGAAGGAGGCCATTCGGCCCATTGAGTCTGCACCGACCCACTTAAGCCCTCACTTCCACCCTATCCCCGTAACCTAATAACCCCACGTAACCTTTTTGGTCACTAAGGGCAATTTATCATGGCCAATCCACCTAACCTGCATGTCTTTGGACTGTGGGAGGAAACCGGAGCACCCGGAGGAAACCCACGCAGACTCGGGGAGGATGTGCAGATTACGCATAGTGTCCCAGCGGTGAATCGAACCTGGGACCCTGGCACTGTGAAGCCACAGTGCTAGCCACTTGTGCTACCGTGCTGCCCACGTTGGTAAGAGTCAGTGAGGACGTGCCAAATTTCCTTAGTTTCCTGAGGATGTAAAGGCGCTGTTGCGCTTTCTTGGTGGTAGTGTCGACATGGGTGGACCAGGAAAGATTTTTGGTAATGTGCACCCCGAGGATCTTGAAGCTGTCAACCATCTCCACCTCGGCCCCGTTGATGCAGACAGGGGTGTATACAGTGCTTCCTGAAGTCAATGACCAGCTCTTTAGTTTTGCTGGCATTGAGGGAGAGATTGTTGTTGTTACACCACCACACTAGGTTCTCTACCTCCCTCCTGTATTCTGACATGGCGTTGTTCGAGATCCCACCTGAGGGAAGGAGTAAGTAGGAGACAGCTAGAGTGAGATCATCAGAGCAGTTAGTGTGAGAAGGTTGGAATGAAGTTATACCAGTGAGTGAGATTAGCAGTAGGTGAGAAAAGTTAGATGTTATTGATCAATTCAGGATTCTAAAAGGACCAAGTGCCAAAACTCAGTTTAGTAGTGTAAATAAAATCATAGCTTTGTTTAAGTGAAAGCGATACTGTTGTCTTTGTGGAACACTACGCAATTCATCCTGAATATGCAACACAAAGAACACCATATTTGCCAGGAGTGGTTTCCTTGAAAGAAACAGTAATTAAATTAGTTTAAAATAGCATTGAGGATTGAAGAAGGCAATTCAGAAACTACATCTTGAGAAAGTTCTACAGTAAAGACTTCAAGCCACACGGTAAACTATGCCAGAACTGGGCTTTCTTTAAGCAACAGTTCAAAGTCTTTATATCAGCTTTATTTGCGCTAGAAAATGCATCAGACAGCGTAAGATAGCGCTCCTACTAAATTTGGCTGGACCAAAAACATTGGAGTTACTCGCTTCATTTGAATTTAGTGCAGATGAGGACAAAAATAAATACAGCATGGTGCTCCAGAAGTTTGACAATCACTGTAAGAAACAGGTGAACGAAACTTATAAGCGCTAAAGTTTTGGAAAAGGCTGCAGCTTAGGGGAGAGTCAGTGGATTCCTTTATCACAGCCCTCAAGCTCCAAGCCCAGTCCTGTCATTTTGCATCCACCTCAGAGTCGATGCTGCGGGACCAAGTTGCGTTCGTTTTTTAAAAAATTTAGAGTACCCAATTCATTTTTTCCAATGAAGGGGCAATTTAGTGGCCAATCCACCGACCGTGCACACCTTTGGGTTGTGGGGGCGAAACCCACACAAACATGGGGAGAATGTGCAAACTCCACACAGATAGTGACCCAGAGCCGGGATCGAACCTGCGACCTCGGCGTCGTGAGGCTGCAATGTTAACCACTGGGCCACCATGCTGCCCTTTGTGTTCGGTATTAACGATGAATGGCTGCGTGAGAAAATGTTGAGAAAATCGATTGACGATGCTATAAATATGTATAAAGCCAGTGAGCAGGCATCTGGCAAATATGCCAAATTCGTGACGAAGGAAAAGAGCGCAAAATTGATAAACGTGGCTGATGCCATCGATGTTGTGTCGCAGCAGAGCAACTGCGTACAATTGGCAGGTGACCATTTTGATTGTGACATCATGAGCATGATGACATGCACACGCTGTGGACATGCCCACAATAAAAAAAAATTGTCCGCGAGAGGGAAACATCGTTCCAAGTGTGGCAGGCTGAATCACTTCGGAGCACAGTGCCGTTTTGAACCAACCGTTCCAGTAACCAAATTTAAACAGCAATATAGGGATGGCAGAAGGTTCCAAAGTGTGCAAAGTGTTGAGAAAAAAAATTGAAAATCACAGAAGATACAGAGGATTGCTCACCTTATGCATTGTCAGATACCTTCATGATTGAAACCATTACCAAGATTAATTTATTGGATCGGAAAGATAGACCAATAAACTTACCCTCAAAGATAATAAAGGAGTGGATTGTCTCACCTGTAAGAAATGATGGAATGATCCCATTCAAGATTGACACAGGAGCACACGCAAATATTGTCATGTTCTGATCTTTACAGTAAGCAATCAGAAAGCCTCAGATAAAGCAGTCCACCTGTGAGCTCAGTGATTACAATGGTAACAGGATAGCTACAAAGGGATCATGCTGTCTCGTCCTGAAGAATGGGCAAATAGAGATACCCATCAACTTCGAGTTCATAGAGGGTCAGAAATCATCATTGATTGGTATTGTGAAATATTGCAACCAGTGGAAAGGATTCACTCAAATGGTACTCCAGACGAAGAGTCCAGGGAAGACCTAGGGGAGGTGAACAACCTCTCCGAAGTTCAGAATGATGATAGCACATCAGGAAACAAAGCTTCGACTGATGATGAAACATCAAAAGGCATAGCTACTGCTGATGCTGAAACATCAGAACCTGAGTTAGTCCGAACAGAGGAATCGCAAGCTCATTTAATTTCTGAGATGCGATCAATTCCTACCTGTAATTGATTGCAAGATACAGACCATGAAAGAGAAGTGTTGTAGGCGAGCCAGACAATCGGAGTATTGGCCAGGGATAAACAGAGAGATCAATCAGTAGGTGCAAGTATGTCCAACTTGTCAGATGCATCAACCTTCACAGAGTAAGGAAACCATGCAACAAATGGAAATTGTGACCAGTTCAGGTCTCTCACCAGCACCAATGATGCTGGGGAGAAGACTACGAACCACATTACCAAGTGATTACCAGCAGGGGAAATTTTTAAATAACAAGGTATCACAGATAATCAGTCCAGAAACTGATAACAAGAAGATAAGTCAAAGAATCACGAAGACAAAGAAGAAGCAACAAGAGGTATACAACAGACATACCAAGCTTTTACCTAAGCTTCACAAAGGGGACTTTGTGAGGATTCAAGAACCAGAAAGTGGTTGGCCAAATCTTGCCACAGTTCTAAAACAGGTAGCACCCGGATCCTACCCAGTGCGAACAGAACAAGGAGCATTGTTCAGAAGGAACAGAAGAGCATTACTTTGTATCAAGCACAAGGTTCAAGCTCAATGGGAAAAAGATGTTCCACGAGACAACATATTTAAAGGCATTGCCTCACCGGGCCCAAGTTTAGCACGAACACAGAAGATGGACTAGAGCCATCTAATGCCTTGAATGTTCTGTTAGACGTTTAGCTGCTGTTGTATAAAGTATCAAAGGTTCTTCTCCTTTTCACAAACACCTTTATTTCACTTTAACAGACCCTGCACAAAACTCTATCTTCACATCACCTGACACAAAGGCCACCTGAAGCCTCTTTACATATCAGTGTCAATTATTGGATACTTAACATAAATGAGACAACTAATTGGAATGTCTCTTAACCCATTACTTAACAGTCTCCCCTTCCTTGGAGAAAAAAAAATTATTAGGTGAAAACAAAATTGCAAGAAACTCAAAAACACACACGCAATTTCCCCCTTCTCTTTTTCTTTTCCATTTTTTTTGGAAGAAAAACAAGTCACAGAAACAGGCACCCTTCATTAACAATATCAAAACGTTTCTGTGAGCTAGCCCCTCTTTTTGTAAAACAGTCTGACAATTGATAGCTACTGTCAACCCACTTAATTTTTTGCTATTTCCCCTCTGTCCAACATTCTTTTTTCATTGACACTTTTTGTAGAATGCACATTTTCCCACAGGGATTTATTGTCAATGTGACATTCAATAGGTATATTACCCAAATCCCCTAATCCCAAAATTGCTGTCAATATCTGAGATATATAAAAGGCCATATCCATCACCTCTACAAGGATTAACGTCTCAGCAGCCAAAGTGCTTGTGACCACTCTCCTTATTTCCCACACAAGAGGACAACATTTAGCATTGTTCCCCAAAAGAAAAATTATAAAACCTCCTGTGCTTGAAACCCCATCACATAAATTTGCATAGGACGCATCGCTATAAACTATGAGTTTCAAGTGCTTAAGGTCACCTAAAACCGAGAACCTCAAAACAGACTCCTGCATTTTTAGTTTGACCAACACTTTATTTGCTCTTATTATGTCTTCCACTTTGGGATCATTCATTTTTGTACTCAACTCTAAGTCATCAAAACTCACGTCCGGTCTAGTCTGTCTACCTAACCAATTCAGTTGCCCAATTTAACTTCGCAGTTGCTCTTTTTCCATCTTTGAAACCATTGCGTTTTTTTGTGAAAGCCAGCCACAACTAATTGCTATTGGGCTATTGCTTTCCAAATAAGATTGCTGACATAAAGTTGCCCCTAACTTAGTCTGTCCAATTTCCAGTCCAATATATTTAAATGCACCGAAAGCCTGACTTCTAACCCTGAATTCTTTCCTCAAACCAGAGATTGCAATAGCTTCGAAATCACTAGTCCCATCCCATAAAAATCGACATGCATCATAAAGATGCCAGAAAGATTTCCTTTATAGTGCCAGTAAAACATTGCCGGATCTGCTTTCAACTGGCAACAATTTAACTTTAACAAAACTGACCTTACCGAAAAGTACCAGACTCTAGATGCATCATTCAATCCATATACACATTTGTTCAACTTCCAGAGTACCCCTTCTGTGTTAGCTGCCTCTTTGGGATGACGGAGTAAAATGTCTCTCTGGAGCGGATGCCCCTGCAATACGGCAACTTTTATATCTATAGATTTGCATTCTCGTGCCTTCGTGGCTAATAGAGCCAAGAAGATCTTTAAAATAACCTTTCCTGCCGTAGGTGAATCTACCCTTAAATCCTGATCTTCTAAGTTTTCTTCAAATCCCCTTGCCACAAGCCTGGCCTTTGACTTATAAGTTCCATCCGGAAGGACCTTTTCTGTGCAAATCCATCTGTGGGATAGAGCTCTTTGTCCCCTATCTGGTACTTCCGTGTATACTCCAAATTCACTCCAACTATGCAGTTCTTGCTGTTTGGCATCTTTGATAACTTTTTCCTCTGATTTATTGGAAACCACCAAAATCTCACATGCATGTGGGCTTCTACACGCCTATTAGTATTTGTAGTCTTACTCATGTTCCGAGATCTTGATAAACTACGTCCCCTCTCCCGCCTGGTATCTCGTTCCGTACTGTACTGCTCTGTACTGTTACTGCTTGATCTTTCCCTTCTGCTGTTGGATGTCCTTTCAATAGTTCTCAACCTTTCCTGTGGACCTGTTCACTATCCGATGTACTATCTGAACTGGCACTGCGTTTCTGTGCCCTCCATTTTTGAACTTCGTGTTCCCAATCCATTGTCTTGACTCCCTCCCCTGAATGCCGTACATTCAACCAATGTTTATACTTTCCAGTGGCCTTCCCTGCTCTACTAATAACAGTTGCATCCTTCCATTGACTAGACCCTTCAGGCAAGTATGTCACTTTTGTACCAGTTTTTGGCAGTTGTACTTTCGGAAAGATTGCCTGTTCTAATTCATCAGAAGTGTTATGTTCCTCTTCAGAAACCCTGTCTCTATCAGTTAACTGGTCTTCATAGTTCTGTAACACATGCGTACCAGATGACTCTGGTTCCTCGTCATGTCTGTCTGCTCTGTCTAAATTTGAAAATTTGTAATCTGTACCCATGATCCTTGATGACTGTATCCTAACAGTTTAATTGCCATGTTGCAAAATAATTGTTTTGCCATCTATGCCTATGATCTTCCCTGGGCCTTTCCATTCATTAAAATTGTCTCTCTTATAGTATACTATATCTCCTTGCTCAAAAGCGGTATTTGATGGCCATACATTATGTCTTAAAGTTCTGCGAATTCTTTCAGAGACTTCTGCTTCCAAAAAATTACTGCTATGTAATGCATTTAAATGCTCAGCAAAGACAGAGCTAATTGTAGTCCTTTCCCAAGCTGGAGGCTGGTCATCTAAAATGGACGGAATTTTAGGATTTCTACCAAACACTAATTGATAGAGACTATAGCCCCCACCCATCTGCAATGAATTATTTGCATGTACTGCCCATGCTAAAGCTGAATTTAGCTTGCAGTTTAGTCTATCTGCCAAAAATTTCCGGAGCATGTCATTATTCCCGCATGGTTTCTTTCACACACACCATTACTAATGGGCTTTCCGCAGCCATATTCATAACTGTGATATTCACGTTTTCACACATATCCCTAAACTCATCATTAGCAAACTCTCCCCCATTGTCCGTAAGGAATTTTGACGGTGGGCCAATTCTTGTCCCCATCCATTTTTCCACGATTTGATCCAGAATTACTCTCTTTCCTTTAATTCGTATAATCGTTGATTTACTAAATCTGGTTGCTAAATTTACAAAATGCAAAATAAATATATGATTGGCTTTATCCCAGATCTTAAAATCCATGGCCACAATGTCGTTAAAATCCCTGGCCAAAGGGATTTTATCGGTCGTCATGGTGTTCTTCTGTACTTCCTACAAACTTCACAGCGATCACTAACCTGGGGCGAAATTCTCCGTTATCGGCGGAAAGTCCGCCGATCGGCGCAAAAAACGGCGCAAATCCCACTTGCGTCATGTCATAAAAATGGGCCGATAGTCTCCGGCCCGAAATGGGCTAGCAGCGACGTGACGGGATCCGCGCTTGCGCAATGGTTCACGCCGTGCAGCGTCATACGCGCTGCAAGGCGTGACGGCTCATAAGGCCGCGCAGCTCCCCCCCACCCGACTGGAACACCCGACCGCAACACCCGACTGGATGGCTAGTAGTCGCTCAGCCCCGAGGTTCGAGTCACGCGATGTGGAGGCGCTCCTGGACGCGGTGGAGCAGAGGAGGGACGCCCTGTATCCCGGGCACGGCCGTTGCCCCACGCCACAGCCGGCGTCTGTGGAGGGAAGTGGCAGGGGCCGTCACCGCTGTGGCCCTAACACCACGGACAGGCACCCAGTGCCACAAGAAGGTGAACAACCTCGTCAGAGCAGGCAGGGTGAGCCTCCCCATATCCCCCCTCCCCATATCCCCCCTCCCCCATATCCCCCCCTCCCCATATCTCCCCCTCCCCCATATCCCCCCTCCCCCATATCCCCCCTCCCCCATATCACCCCTCCCCCATATCCCCCCTCCCCCATATCCCCCATATCCCCCCTCCCCCATATCCCCCCTCCCCCATATCCCCCCTCCCCCATATCCCCCCTCCCCCATATCCCCCTCTCCCATATCCCCCCTCCCCATATCCCCCCTCCCCATATCCCCCCTCCCCATATCCCCCCTCCCCATATCCCCCCTCCCCATACCCCCCCTCCCCCATATCCCCCCTCCCCATATCCCCCCCTCCCCCATATCCCCCATATCCCCCCTCCCCCATATCCCCCCTCCCCCATATCCCCCTCCCACATATCCCCCCTCCCCCATATCCCCCCTCCCCCATATCCCCCATACACCCTTCCCCCATATCCCCCCTCCCCCATATCCCCCCTCCCCCATATCCCCCATACCCCCCCTCCCCCATATCCCCCATACCCCCCTCCCCCATATCCCCCCTCCCCCATATCCCCCCTCCCCCATATCCCCCCTCCCCCATATCCCCCCTCCCCCATATCCCCCATATCCCCCCTCCCCCATATTCCCCCTCCCCCATATCCCCCCTCCCCCATATCCCCCCTCCCCATATCCCCCCTCCCCCATATCCCCCATACCCCCCTCCCCCATATCCCCCCTCCCCCATATCCCCCCTCCCCCATATCCCCCCTCCCCCATATCCCCCCTCCCCCATATCCCCAAGTGAATCCAGCCCTAACCTTAACCTCTGCAATGCACGCGCAACCGATGGCGTGCATTCATATACCTGCCTAACACTGTTGCCTTTTACCCCTGCCACCAGCCCCCCCCCACCCCCCCACAGGAGAAGCGCGCACACAACAATAGGGAGCATGTGAGGACTGGAGGAGGGCCCGCTGATGAGAGGCCACTGACCGTACACAAGGAAAGGGCCCTGGAACTGGCTGGCGGACCTGAGGACCGGGAGGTTGCTGATGCAGAGGTCGGGGCCCCACGAGCAAGTGAGCCACCAACAGCCCGTCCCCATATCCCCCCTCCCCTATATCCCCCTCCCCCGTATCACCTGATCACTGCCTGATGTCTAACCATGCATGCTTCATTGTGTATCGCAGGACCAAACGTCCAGGCACCCATCCCCGGAGATGCACACCGCCCGCAGGATGCCCTCGCACACCACGGGAGGCGGAGAGACCCGGACCCTCCAGCATGCGACGCCCGCAGGATGCCTCTCGCACACCACGGGAGACGGAGAGACCCGGACCCTCCAGCATGCGACGCCCGCAGGTTGCCCCTCGCACACCACGGGAGACGGAGAGACCTGGAGCAACAGGGAGACGACACCCCCGTCACGTGCGGGAGCGACCACCCAGCGATGAGGGGGGCAGCACCAGGCCCCCGTCACATCCGAGCCAGGACACCACTACCTAGGACACCACTATCCAGGACACCCCCTACCCGGGACACCACTACCCAGGACACCCCTACCCGGGACACCACTACCCAGGACACCCCTACCCGGGACAGCACTACCCGGGACAGCACTACCCGGGACAGCACTACCCGGGACAGCACTACCCGGGACAGCACTACCCAGGACACCCCTACCCGGGAAGACGAAATATCTGACAGTGACTCAGAGTGGATGGGTGGAGACGAACCCCCTCCCCAAAGTGCCATGGACTCAGAGTGGGACGAAGAGCACGACACAACGCCACTGCTGTCACCAACACCCTCCACCATCGCAGAAACACTCACCACGGTTGGGCACTTTAGTGATGAGGCGTCTGGTACACTCACTGGTGCGCACAACACAGCCGTCCCGGTACAGCAGGTGGAGGTAGGAGCAGCAGAGGGACCGGGCGGTCAGAGGGCAGCCCAGGCCAAGCGAACATCCGCCGCCCAGATGGATCCCGGGTTCCTGCAGTTACCACACCCACACATAGATCCGATGCAACCACCGACACGGAGACGAGCGAATAGGGTGACGGGTGGCTTGCGGCGGCTGCGGTCGCAGGTGGAGGAGTCCACCCGCGTCCAGGAGCTGGGAGTGGTCCCGGTCATGCGTGCCACCCAGGCTGACACCGCACGGGTGGCGTCCGCGGTGGAGGCAATGGGTGCGACGGTGTCAGACATGGGGAACGGTTTGCGAGGCCTGGGGCCTTCCGTGCAGGCGGCGTCTGTGGCCCAGGAAATGGCTGCCCTCTCACAGGAGGCCATGAGCCAGTGCCAGCGCCAGATGGCAGAGGCGCTCAACGCCATAGCCCAGTCTCAGCAAGCCATGGCCCAGTCTCAGCAGGCCACAGCCCAGTCTCTGCAGGCCATGGCCCAGTCTCTGCAGGCCAAGGCCCAGTCTCAGCAGGCAATCGCTGAGGGCATCGGCGCCAGTGGCCATGTGCGAGCCGGCGTCGCAGACAGGGTTCGACAACTCCCTGGGCTCCATGGCTGCAAACCTGCAGACCCCTGTCAATACCAGCACGGGCCTCCAGGACTGGCAGCGCCAGATGTCGGGGGGGCGTCGGATGGCCAGTCCGTTCGCATCCCCCACCCATGTAGAGGCCTGGGGGCCATCGGGCACCCCGAGGGAGGAGGAGGTGGTGTGGTCCGTCCCGGCTCCCTCTGTAGGGGAGGTCCCGGTACACCGCGACACCTCGGACTCCCCCCCTTCCGTCCCAGGTGCATCGGGTGGGCAATGGGCAGGACAGGCTGGCAGCTCGCCATCCCAGTCGCCCGGGCCGCAGCCTGGCCCATCTAGGCCAGGACGCCCCAGGAAACGGCCGCCAAAGGGATCCAGTGTCAGAGGGCAGGAATCACAGGAGTCCACCTCCAGTTCTGCTGTACCATCTGGGGAACCACGTAGACGTAGTCAAAGGGCCCGTAAGGCCAAACAATTAGACACTGAGTAAGTTGGCACGTGTGCAGGGCACAGATGAGTTTTAGGGGCTAGGGCACGTGCATGAACTCCTTTGGTTATTAAAGTCAATGTTACACCTACCGAAGCTGCCTTTGTGCTCTGTCCAAAGTGTGCGGGCGTGTCATGTACGTTGAGCGCAAGTGTGTGTGTGAGGGGTGGTCTTACCTCAGCCCCAGGTGAGTCTGCCCCCTTCCCCCTGGGCCTCCATCAACATCCCCCGGGCAGAGGACGGGACCGTGCGCTGCAGTGTCACAGCCGCATGCAGGGATGGTCCGGGTGGATGGTGGAACTGTGGCCATGGGTCAGACATAGTCCAACGATGTAGAGCCAGGAGCTCATCGGAGGCGGGTTGTCATCATCCTCCATGGCCTGCGATAGACACGCATCCACCCGCAACTGGGTGAGCCCGGCCCGTTGTGCCGCCGGTGGATCGGCAATTGGGGAGGGGGGGGTGGTGTGCATGCGGGTGGGGTGTGTGGGGTTGGGGAGGGGGGTGAGGGTGCTGGGTGGGTGGATGGGTGGGGGGTGTGGGTGGTCGGCTGTTGTCATGGTGTGCGGTCTGTGGCCATACTACCCGATTCCCACGCCCATCTAGTCAGTGAAGCGGGCGTCTATCAGTCTGTCCCGTGCCCGCTGGGCCAGCCGGTAACGGTGGACAGCCACCCGCCGGTGTCTACCCCGTCTGCCCTGACCATTGCCCCCATCCCCTCATCTGAGGAGGAATGGGCCTCTTCCTGCTGCTCCTCCACTCCGCCCTCCTCTGCCTGCGGCACATCGCCCCTCTGCTGGGCTATGTTGTGCAGGACACAGCACACCACAATGATGCGGCCGACCCTATCTGACCGATACTGGAGGGCGCCCCCAGAGAGGTCCAGGCACCTGAAACGCATCTTCAGCACGCCAAAGCACCTCTCGATCACTCCCCTTGTCGCTACATGGGCATCATTGTAGCGGTTCTCCGCCTCATTGCGTGGCCTCCGTATAGGCGTCATCAGCCACGATCGCAATGGGTAGCCCCTGTCGCCCAGCAACCAGCCCCTCAGCCGGGGATGGCGTCCCTCGTACATGCCGGGGCTGGATGACCGCGACAACACGAATGAGTCGTGTACACTGCCTGGGTGACGGGCGCAGACGTGCAGGATCATCATGCGGTGGTCGCAGACCACCTGTACGTTCATGGAATAGGTCCCCTTCCTATTAGTGAACACGGCCCTGTTCTCTGCAGGTGGCCGCACGGCGACGTGCATCCCATCGATCGCGCCCTGGACCATGGGGAACCCGGCAACGGCAGAGAAGCCCACGGCCCGGGCATCTTGGCTGGCCCGGTCCACGGGGAAGCGGATGTAGCGGTGCACCACGGCATAAAGGGCATCTGTCACTGCCCGGATGCACCGATGCACCGATGTCTGCGATATGCCGGACAGGTCCCCACTCGGTGCCTGGAATGACCCCGTTGCATAAAGGTTCAGGGCCACCGTAACCTTGACGGACACGGGGAGAGGGTGTCCCCCGCCAGTGCCACGCGGTGACAGGTGTGCCAGCAGGTGGCAGATGTGTGCCACGGTTTCCCGGCTCATCCGGAGTCTCCTCCTGCATTCCCGGTCCGTGAGGTCCTGGTATGACTGCCGGGGCCGGTACTCACGGGGCGCCCTCGGGTGCCTCCGTTGCCGTGGGGCCGCGACGTCCTCCTCCCCCTCCTCGTCCTGTCGGTCAGGTGTCCCTCCAGCCTGGGCGGCTGCCGCCTGCCCCTCTGCGGCAGCCTGCGCCGCCTCTCTGGCACGCTCCTCCTCCTCCTCCTCCTCCTCATCCAGGGCAACATAGACATGAGCGGCTGCCACCACGGCGGCTAACATCGCTGGATGGTCTGAAAACATGACGGCCTGGGGGGGGGGAGGGGAACGACGACATGTCATCATTGCCCATATCCCCTCCTCCCCCCAGCCAGGTGGCATGGACCGCATGGGTCCAACTGTTGGAGGCTGGCACCTGGCCAGATGGACGGGGTCAACTCATTTGCCCTCCCATCACCCACCCCATCACGGACCCCCCCCCCCAACCTCCACCCCGGCACGGACCCCCCCCAACCCCCAACCTCCACCCCAGCACGGACCCCCCCCCCAACCTCCACCCCATCACGGACCCCCCCCAACCCCCAACCTCCACCCCAGCACGGACCCCCCCCCCAACCTCCACCCCGGCACGGACCCCCCCCAACCCCCAACCTCCACCCCAGCACGGACCCCCCCCCCAACCTCCACCCCGGCACGGACCCCCCCCCAACCCCCAACCTCCACCCCAGCACGGACCCCCCCCCCAACCTCCACCCCAGCACGGACCCCCCCAACCTCCACCCCAGCACGGACCCCCCCCCCCAACCTCCACCCCGGCACGGACCCCCTCCCCAACCTCCACCCCAGCACGGACCCCCCCCCCAACCTCCACCCCGGCACGGACCCCCTCCCGGCACTCCCCCGGAGCCCAGCCTATTCTAACCACCCCCCCCCCCGCCGCACACACACACAAGCCGAGACACACCTCTCCTCACGCAATCAGTCTGCGGCCACGCCATTTCCTGCCCAGAGCCAACCCCCCAGGCCGTCACTCACCTCCTCGCTGGTCGGCAAAGGAGGTTTGATTCACGTCGACATGAACGGTCATCACGTCGACGGGACTTCGGCCCATCCGGAAGGGAGAATATCGGCAGGCCGAAAATCGGCTGCCTTGCGCAGACCCGTGACATTCTCCGCGGCAGCGGCGCCATTAACGCCCCGCCGACTTTTCTCCCTTCGGAGACTTCGGCGGGGGCGGGGGCGGGATTCACGGCGGCCAACGGCCATTCTCCGACCCGGCGGGGGGTCGGAGAATGACGCCCCTGTTCTATCAGTTTAGTATAGTCTTCAACCCTAACCCCTGCATCCTTTAATAAATGTTTCAGCCTTCGAGGAGACGGATGTACAAATTGCCTATGCAGTTTAAATACAACAAGCTTTTTATCAGCTAATGTCCCATTTTCAACTGGCATTAACACACCGTTAACAACTGTACTTGAAATATTATTTGTCAGTAATGGAATACAATAGTGTCCCGACTGTGTAAATTGTAAGTCCACCGTCTTTCCAAAAACTGTTGCCTTATCCTGTTCCATATCCAGTTTCATGTGCGCTATCTTCATCGACGGTCTGCTCAGAAGCAAAGGTATGTCACTTGATACAACATCCGTGCTAATGAAATGATTCACTCCGGCAATATTGCAAGGGATCACCACTCTTTTCAGTGACTTCAGAGAATTATCATCCCCAAACCTGAAACTTGTGGAACTTTCAAATTCCTTAACCTTATTATGATTTTCTGTATTCAAGGAGTCCAGATGACATTTAAACCAGTCAATTCCACACACAGTAGATGTGCAGCCACTGTCCAATACAGCACAATTGAAGGATTCTGCAACCAACACCCTCATTACCGGCGTAAAACTGCTTGTTAATAGGACAATACCTTCTTTCTGGTCACTATCTTTTTCCTCTTCTGACTCTTCCATGTCATGTGTCGCTTCAAACACTACATCGAAAACATTGATTTATCATACCCCGTGCATTTCTGGGGTTTATCTTCCTACTTTAGGTTCTAACTGGGTTTCTGTCTTCATAATTTCCGTGTCCCGATCTCCTTCTATAGTCTTGGAACCCGTTCGGAGCCGTACGATTTCACCATCCTGTTAGTAGTGTGCCTTCCATATTCTGCTTTATTGCAGACTGAACTATTTGGGTCATCGAATGTTTCCCCAGAAACTTTTTTAAGGCATCTGTCATCTTATCCGCAAACTGAACTCCTGTCAGAACCAGGAGCCTATCCATGTTGCTCACTCTAGCACAGTCAAGTAATTTAAAGGCCAACACAGACTGCGGAAATTCCAGGTTGTGTTTCTGCAGCCTTTTATATAGTCTGTCAAATTCCATTATATAGTCTTCCATGGAGTATTCCCCTATTTTCTGGAACCTATCAAAATCTGACCATGCTTCATATGCACAAAACAAGTCATCCTTTTTATAAATCTTATCCATATAACGGAATAGAGTGACCAGACCTTCTTCTGAGTCTAACTCTTTCAATTCCAGCTCAGGAAACACTTTGCTTCGGATTTTACTGTCAGAAGGTAGAGGAAGAGCCAATGCCATACCTTGTTTTCTCTTTCCCAAAGCAGTTACCTTAGTCCACATAACTACTGTACTTCTCCATTGATCGTACAATCTCCTTTCAGAAAATAAGGGGGGGGATAGTCATATCTAGCCATCCTTATCCTTTGGGCAGCACGGTCGCATGGTGGTTAGCATAGTTGCTTCACAGCTCCAGGGTCCCAGGTTCGATTCCCGGCTTGGGTCACTGTCTGTGCGGAGTCTGCACGTTCTCCCCGTGTGTGCGTGGGTTTCCTCCGGGTGCTCCGGTTTCCTCCCACAGTCCAAAGATGTGCAGGTTAGGTGCATTGGCCATGCTAAATTGCCCTTAGTTTCCAAAATTGCCCTTAGTGTTGGGTGGGGTTACTGGGTTAATGGGATAGGGTGGAGGTGTGGGCTTGGGTAGGGTACTCTGTCAAAGAGCTGGTGCAGACTTGATGGGCCGAATGGCCTCCTTCTGCACTGTAAATTCTATGAGTCTATGACTAAGTTCAGCCATATATCCTTTTTTTTTCTTCTCACTCACCCCTTGGTTTGGTCTGGAAAAGTTGTATCTTTCAAACCTTCATATTTGCACAGCAACCGTCCTCTGCTACCATCTGTTGTATGAAGAGGCAAATGTTCTTCCCCTTTTCACAAACACCTTTATTTCACTTTAACAGACTCTGCACAAAACCTTATCTTCACATCACCTGACACAAAGGCCCCCGAAGCCTCTTTACATATCAGTGTCAATTATTGGATACTTAACATAAATGAGACAACTAATTGGAATGTCTCTTCACCCATTACTTAATATGTTCCACTGAGATGTTCTACCAGAAGAAGACGACCTCCCAGAGAGACTGAACTTGTGATTGTAATTTATCCATTTTCATCTAAGTGATGTGAATGTAATAATGCAAATAAATAATGTATTGTATGATGATAAGATAGTGATAGTTACTAGTCATTTAGATAGCAATACTGTTAGGTTAGTTATAAAAGCAAATATCACGCTGTAATAATATATTCTTTCACAAAGGATGGGGATGTGATATTATCATAACTATCAGCATGACAAGGGTTAATGTAGGACCATGAATAACCACTAGAGGGAGCTGCAGATACTACTTTATAAAGCATTGATGCTCGACCTTAGTGGAGGAGTAAGCAGGAGATAGCTATATTAGGGTCATCAGAGCATTAGTGTGAGAAGGTTAGATTAAGGTTTTACCAGTAGTCAGATTAGCAGTAGGTGAATGTAGTTAGATGTTATTGATCAATTCTGTATTCTAAAACAACTAAGTGTCGAAACCCAGTTTAGTGGTGTAAATAAAATCATAGCTTTGTTTAAGTGAAAGCTATACTGTGGTCTTTGTGGAACACTTTGCAATCCATCCTAAATAAGCAACACAAAGAACACCACAATACGAATGAGGTTTCAACAGCAGATGGGCTGAACTAGAACATAAAACATACAGTGCAGAAGGAGGCCATTCGGCCCATCGAGTCTGCACCAACCCACTTAAGCCCTCACTTCCACCCTATCCCTGTAACCCAATAACCCCTCCTAACATTTAACCTGCACATCTTTGGACTGTGGGAGGAAACCGGAGCACCGGAGGAAACCCACACAGACACGCGGAGAACATACTGATTCCGCACAGACGGTGACCCAGCGGGAAAAGAACCTGGGACCCTGGTGCTGTGAAGCCACAGTGCTATCCACTTGTGCTACCGTGCTGCCCAACTAGGGGCAAACAATGTTACTGAGGTCAAACTAAGCTGACTTTGTGCAGGAAAGGATATGGGGTTGGAAGCTCAGCTTGAGATCAAATAGGACATCAATGAAACAAATTGCAATTCAATTTAGTAACTGTCTCATCATGACCTATATTATTCAGCAAATCTTTTGCTTAGTTTTTGTCAATGTTCCTTGATTCTAACTTAGTCTACTTCTTACATCCATCGTTATTTTGTGATTGCGATGAATATAGTATGTAATCTCCTAGATCCCGACTTGAATCTTGAGGTATAACAGGGTTAGAAATAGTGCAATAAAGATTTATGGTTTGGTTTCAAGTCTGTGTTTTTAAAAAAGGATTAAAAATGACCAGATTGACCAAAAACTGACAGTTTTGTTTCAAAGGTATTTCAGAAAGTGAGCACAATTTCTAGGTGTTTCGAACAAATCAATTTCTCTTTTTAAAAAAAGGCCTTGGGAATATTTTTATTTTTAGCAATTGACATGCCTTGCTCAATATATTACTACTAAACCAAAGCTTAAAAATGGGTCATGTGTCACTCCAGTACAAAGATTCAATTTTATTAGTTTACTTCTATTGTGATTCTTATTGTGCCTGATATCCATTGTGTAAATCCCAATGGTTTGAAGCAGTTGGTGGGATCTTTCCGATCCATAGGAAATCATTACTAACCTCGTGGTTGCGCTGTGGGAAGGCAGCTAACATTGATTGCCATTGAGCAGATACAGTAGAACATAAAATCACACAGTCCCTTTTTTGGGCATGGTAGGAACATCTCCCCCACCTCACTTAGCCAAAGTCTGGTTCATTGAATAGTTTAATTTAGACAAATTCGGCATAGACATGAGTCATTTTCTGGCTTTCTCACACAGCTCATTATTTGTCAAACCCGATAAACTCACAGCAATAAGACAAATGATGTAATCTACTCTAAAGTGCGAAATTGATCTGGTCTGAGTAAATCATGCTCCTGATTGTAGATAAAGAGAGACAATGCCAACAGAAAAGGGCAGACTAAAGGATAGAGAATTTGATAATTATTATTGGTATGGAGAATTAAAATGGCTTAATAAATTTAAATCCCAAAGGGGACATCTGACTGATTTTATTAGAAACTCAGTTATTCATTTAGCAGTCCTCAAGCACAGTTTGTGATACATTTTGTGACTTCACATTGTCACTGCTCACTGAGGAGGCTAAATTGGTTAGCCCCTGAAATCAGATGCAAAGATCACAATGTTTGATTATTCTATTCCCATTGAAAGTGATGCAAGCAGTAAGAAAACTTGCTTGTGCTATTGAGTGACTGCATACCTCGACAGGGGCTGGAGTTCTTGCGAGGCTAACACCACTTAAAGCTAACCTGCAAAACTTAAAGACTTCACCTCTTGAAGGGGAGGTGCATTCTGGCTGTGGTTGGGAATGAAACAGGTTGCAATAGAATGGAAGACCCCAAAAGAAAGCTCCCAAAATATCGCAACAAGCCAGCGAGTAATCCCTAGGTTCTTGAACATCACACTGGAGGCCTTGGTGCGGGGGAGGGGGCGAGAGCAGACCTTTGGGGTGACCTCTGACAGACCCAGGGGACCATAATAGAGATGCTTCGCATTTCATACCCAGTAGACTGGGGAGTGGATCTTGGCGGACTTTAAGATGGACTCCCTCTTCAACCTGCCTCATGAAAAATTGCAGTAGGGCTTGAAGAGTCCTTAAGTGGTCATTAATTGACCACATAAGGGGCTCAATTTTCCTGAGGGCGGGTAGTCTGCCCTACTATGCCACTGCTGCATTTAAAATTGGGGTGGCATCAGGGCAGGCATATATGTACTGGGAAAGTGCCATGGCATCATCCCAAAATTAAACCTCCTGCCTGCATTCCACCCTGCCCCTGGGGGATTGTAAAATCCTGCGCCATGTGACAAGGTACAGTTCGGGAATTTTTTGAAAAATTGATGTTTCTGGAGGATGGGAGAAATAGGAAAATATCAGCAGCAGCCCATAGCTTTGAAAGTTACGCGATGAAAATTAGATAATTGCAAAAATTTTGGTTCTCAGTGGCTATGGGATAGAGGAGCAATGTGAGAAAGCTAAACCTTAACTCTCTTGTTGAAGGATAATGCAAGATTTGAAATTCAGCAGTGTAATTTACTTTTTAAATTTAGAGTACCCAATAGTTTATTTTTCGAATTAAGGTACAATTTAGAGTGGCTAATCCACCTACCAGGCACATCTTTTGAGTTCCAAAGAGAAAATGCTGGAAAATCTCAGCAGGTCTGGCAGCATCTGTAGGGAGAGAAAAGAGCTAACGTTTTGAGTCCAGATGACCCTTTGTCAAAGCTAAAAGACGAAGAAAGTGGGAAATATTTATACTGTGAAGTGAGAATGAAAGATGAGTCATAGCCACAGAAACCCAGGGAAATGGGGTGCTAATAGACACAGAAAGAAAGGGAAACAGTGCTGATGGCAGTGTAGCCACTTAAAATGGCCAACTCCCGATTCAAAATGGCGTACGGCAAAGGCTGATGGGAACGTCAGCCAATAAGACACAAATGAGCGGCTGCAGGTTGGCTGTGTATTTACCTCTGGAAAGACCAGACACTATCGATACCAGCAACCATCAGCATAACAAAACAACAGCCATCTGCATACTAATGAGCAATCCCCGGGAACAATAAGCAACATTTAGACACACAAAGCAAAACCAGACTCTTCGGCGCCAGCAGAAGCCTACACAAAAGGAGGTGAACGACCACCTCAAGACCGCCCATCGATCAGGGAACCACTCCAGCATTGGAGAAAATCGAACCAAGTGATTGGGACAAAGTCCAATCACTTGGGACCAGGTACAGGGTCCGCCCCGAAAAGCGGGAAGCCCCTGGGGACTATAAGAATTGAGCCCCAAGTTCAAGTCGCGCTCTTCTTCTTTGGGTCGCTTCCAGCTCTTCCAGCTCTCGTCACTCTTCAGCAGCCGATCAAACCTGTAAGCCTTACTTCAACGCTCGCTATGAGATAGGCGCTCCGAGCTATCAATCTGTGCCAACTTCGAATTCCGCAGGCTCAGAACCCGAACGAAAAGCCATTTGTTTCCCTGACCTGGTGGGCCAGTTCCAAGTTAAGTATAGGCCTGTTAGTTGTAGAAGTAGCTTAGACGTAGAATTTATGCATGAGTAGTGATTACTGTGTATAATAAATGTGCTTTGATTTAAACCTTACTAAGCGGTGTATTGGATTATTGATCATTACTCGGACATGAACCACGTGGCGGTATCATAAAGGTACCTGGCGACTCAAGAGCAAAGGTGATAAAACAGAGCAATTAAACGAAGGCAAAGTTAGCAACAGCAGTCCCCAGAGAGAACAAAAGGTGTGAAAGGCCAAACTGTAGAGAAACTAACATCAGAGGGTAAACTGTGACAGATGTAGATTTCTACCCCACCTCGACCCATTTGTTTTCATCCCATTTCATTTTAACTGTCTTTTACCCTTTCTTTTTCTTTTCTGTCTTTCTTTATATATATTCACCCCCCGCCCCATTTTATCCACCTTTCCTTACCCTTTCTCCCCTTTGTTTCCCCCTTCCCCTCCCCCACATCTACATCTGTCACAGTTTACCCTCTGATGTTAGTTTCTCTGCAGTTTGGCCATTCACACCTTTTGTTCTCTCTGGGGACTGCCATTAGCACTCTTTCCCCGTGGTTTCTGTGGCTATTAGCACCCCGTTTCCCTGGGTTTCTGTGGCTATGACTCATCTTTCATTCTCACTCCACAGTATAAATATTTCCCACTTTCTCGTTATTTTAGCTTTGACAAAGCAACTCGAAATTTTAGCTCTTTTCTCTCCCTACATATGCTGCCAGACCTGCTGAGATTTTCCAGCATTTTCTCTTTGATTTCAGATTCCAGCATCCACCGTAATTTGCTTTTCTCAACATCTTTTGGGTTTTGGGGTGAGACCCATGCAGACACAGGAAGAATGTGCAAACTCCACATGGACAGTGACCCAGGGCCGTGATTGAACCCGGGTCCTCAGCGCCATGAGGCAGTAGTGCTAACCATTGCACCACCGTGCCGCCCTCAGCAGTGTAATTTTGAGGTGAATTTATTCCTTCAACTATATTGCAGTGTGCTAGTTAAGACTCTCTTCATCCACAGTTTGTGGACCGTTTGCCCAATCAATTTACCCATCACATTCATCTCCAGAAGGAAGAGTCGAAATATTGAAATTCTTTTAAGTGTAGTAATAATGTCTCATTGACTCCCAGAGGTAAGCAAACAAAATATCAGCATATTAATCAAACTTTCCAGCCCACACTATTAAACTCTAACCAATTATTGATGTACTTGCGTAGAATTACTCAGTTAAATGAAAAATGTAGATGTGGTAGAAATTAAGCACAAGTGTCTGATAAACTGAGTCACAAAAGTGATTGCAGTTTTCCTCTCTGAAATGCAAGCATGTTTTGATTAAGATATAATAGTTAACTTCTATCTGAGAACAAAATTAATTACTACATATATTTCACTGTATAATTAAAAATATAGAATCATAGAACATTTCTGAAAACCAGAGCAGAAAGAACTGTACCATTAACAAAGTATAATGTGAAGTTGCCTCCACTGCAAACAGTTTAATTTAGTTATGCTCTGGGCACAAGGCTTCTCTTCATTGAGAGTACATACATAGCTAATGGAGCGACAGTGCTTTTACAATTTGAAGTAGGCTAGCTCATTGCTCCACTTCTGTCAGTGCCTTGATTGACTCACTGAAGTTTGATTTCCATGCCTTTCTACAGGACAGTCAAGGTTAGAGATTAGGGGCAGGGATTTTATGGGGCCTCAAGGAGCATTCTGGGAGTTGGGGATGTTGAACGAGGGGGTGGGGAGGAGGGGTCTGTAATTGAGTTAGACAGCAGGGATGGCATGCAGGTTACCTTTGCACCGCTGTTGGCATTATACCAATGACGGGGAGGATGGTGAATGACTCTCCCACCCAAACACCAACTCTGGCTCTTAAGTGGACAAAAAAGGGCCAGTTAAGGATCTCTTCCTCCTACTGCTGGCACTTTGGCAGTTGCAGATGGCCCTGCTGCCACATGGGGAGACTACCAGGAATGCCATGGCATCCAAAGTAAATAGAAGCAATGCTGGAGGCATTAGTGGTGCAGGCGTGTAGGAGGAATGGCAGCACGGTAGCATGGTGGTTAGCATAATTGCTTCACAGCTCCAGGGTCCCAGGTTCGATTCCCGGCTTGGATCACTGCCTGTGCGGAGTCTGCACGTTCTCCCCATGTGTGCGTGGGTTTCCTCCGAGTGCTCTGGTTTCCTCCCACAGTCCAAAGATGTGCAGGTTAGGTAGATTGGCCATGCTAAATTGCCCTTAGTGTTGGGTGGGGTTACTGGGTTATGGGGATAGGGTGGCGGTGTGGGCTTGGATAGGGTGCTCTTTCAAAGAGCCAGTGCAAACTCAATGGGACGAATGGCCTCCTTCTGCACTGTAAATTCTATGATTCTATGATCATAGCCCCACAGACCTCAAGGTCCACCTTCAGAAAGAAAAGGGTCCAGATGGCCAGGATGATGAACTCCCTGAGTTTGAAACGGAGGACCTGGCAGCAGTGCCAAAAGAGATTTAATGACTTTGTGCCGGTACTCAACCCACCAAACCACCAACCCTCAATGCTGCTCAATGCTCCACATACCCCCCACTCGGCTTGCAGGCTCCCTGGGGCTCTTGGACTCACTCTTAACATCGGGATGCTTCACCTCACCTTCACATAGCTTCCAGCGCCAATCAATGTCAAAGAACATGGAGGAATCTGGCTCTGGCCTGGCAGAGGAGATGGTGCAGAGTTTGCCTTCTCTGCAGTTTCTGTTCTGTACCCGTCTTGTTCTGCAGACAGAGAGGCAGACTTGTTCTGCAGACGGCAGGAGAGTAAATCAGGAAGTGCTTCCCAATCCTTGGGCTGCTTTAGCACACTGGGCTAAATCGCTGGCTTTTAAAGCAGGCCAGCAGCACGGTTCAATTCCTGTACCAGCCTCCCCGAACAGGCGCCGGAATGAGGCGACTAGGGGCTTTTCACAGTAACTTCATTGAAGCCTACTTGTGACAATAAGCGATTTTCATTTCATTTTCATTCATTATCAACCACACAATCTCTACGTGCCTTCAGCTATTCAACTATGTCAGGCACATAAATAAAGTAAGTCCTACACAATAACTAACATTCTCTGTAGGACAAGATAGCACACATTAGAAGGGAGTAGGACAGAACCAGTGAGGAAAAGGACATTAGCATTTCCTGAGTCCTACAGAGGAGATGATCTCTTAACCATGTAGCTTGATTCAAACAGGGCCCAGACTATCCAATGAAACTAAAAATATTCAGGACGGTGGCATATTCCTGCCTTTTCCCCATTCTCAACTCCTCGGACAGAGTCCTCTTGATATTAGTTTGCACATTCTTCTGTGTCTGTGTGAATTTCCTCCGGATGCTCCAGTTTCCTCCCATAGAACAAAGATGTGCATGTAGATAATGAAATGAATGAATGAAATGAAAAATGAAAATGAAAAAGAAAAATGAAAATCGCTTATTGTCACAAGTGGGCTTCAAATGAAATTCCTGTGAAAACCCCTAGTCGCCACATTCCGGCGCTTGTTCGGGGAGGCTGTTACGGGAATCGAACCGGGCTGCTGGCCTGCCTCGGTATGCTTTCAAAGCCAGCGATTTAGCCCTGTGTTAAACAGCGCTGCTGGTCTTGTTCTGCATTACAAACCAGCTGTTTAGCCCACTATGCTAAACCAGCCCCTGATGTGCTAAATTGTTCCTTAGTGTCCAAAGATGTGCAGGTTAGATGGGGTTACAGAGTAACAGTGATAGCGGGAGGGGGGAGTGGGCCTAGATAGGGTGCTCTTTCTGAGGGCTTGGGTAGGATGCTCTTTCTGAGGGCCGGTGCAGGCTCAATGGGCCAAATGGTCTCCTTCGGCACTGTACGAATTCTTTGGTTCTCTATCTGGCACGATGAACAGGGTGGAGGTTGTGTGATCATGGACTTCTTGCTTCCCACAATAGCACTCTTGTCTCACACTAACCCACTACTTATGAGTTCTTACTTTCAGATACCCAAGAGCGGTCAACTACTCAGCCACGTTTGCCCCTGAAGGAGGAAAGAGAACACTAGCGCACCACTGATGCCTTGCACTTAATCTGTCACTTGCAGCCACCAACTATGGATACTGGTAATGCCTTCGAGGATAATACTGAGTTACGATTTACACATGATAAGTCACCAAGCATTAATGGTGTGAAACCAGGCCAAGGTAAAGGGTGGTTCATCTGTCAGCTCCACAGAGAGCAAGATGACAGTTGAGTCTGCTGCACTGGAGTCAGGTGAGACGCTGAAAGGTGCAGCGTACAGGAGAGTCTTGAATGAGCCAGCACACCAAGATGCTGGATGCATCATATAGCAACAAAACCGCCAATCAATGTCAAAGAACATGGAGGAATCTGGCTCTGGCCTGGCAGAGGAGATGTGCAGAGTTTGCCTTATCTGCAGTTTCTGTTCAGTACTCGTCTTGTTCTGCAGATAGAGAGGCAGACTTGTTCTGCAGATGGCAGGAGAGTAAATCAGGAAGCGCTTCCCAATCCTTGGCCAAATGTATTCATGGTAAGGATTAAGAGGCATTCCCGAGGCCACCATCCCCCTCCCTATCAGCATCAGCCCCCCACTTTGTATTGTCGAGGTGGGGGGCGGCCCTCAGATGGACTTTGGGGGCAAATTCCTGAAGGAATTAGCATCTTGGCCCACTGCAAGGTCCACCACGTCAGGCCACGCTTGTCCATACCTGTAGTAATTTTCACCAACATGATTATCGGCCCAGTGAACCGGAAAATACACGTGTCCGGAGAATATGATGCTCGGCCTGCTAAGTGGAATCAAATGGATCTTAACGACCCATTTGCATTCTCCCGCTGGCACGTGGGTACGAATCTCAATCCCGACACCAGCTTGGGGCCAGGGCAGCGGAAATGGATCAGCGCCCATTTGCTTCCTGACGCTGGATTCTCCACTTCACCGGAAACTCTGCTCCCGGAGGAGCTAGGCAAAGAATTTTGCCCAATATATATTAATGACTTGGGCAAGGGAAATGAACGTACTATTGCCAAGTTTGCAGATGACACAAAAATATGTGGGAAGGCAAGTGTTGTGGATGATACAAAGAGTCTACTGAGGGATACAGACAGGTTAGGTGAGTGGTCAAAAACCTGGCAGGTGGGATATAATGTCGGACAATGTGAAGTTATGCAGTTTGGAGAGAAGAATAAAGACATTCAATATTATTTCAATGGAGCAATACAGCAGAAAGCTGCAGCACAGAGGGATTTGGGGTTCCTTGTGCTTAAATCACAAAATGTAGGCCTGTAAGTTCAGCAGGTAATAAGGGAGGCAGATGGAATGCTGGCCTATATTTCAATGGAAATGTAGTATAATAATAGGGAAGTCTTGTTGAGAGTATTGTCATGAGAATGTCACTTTAAGAAATGGTAGTCTGCTAAAGTTACTGCAGTGATGTCAGAGTGTGGGTGGAGCTGAGCTCTGGCTCTGCTTTTTAGTTTCACTTTGAGAAAAGCTTGGGTGTGTCTGTGTTTTTTTTTTGGTTTTGTTTCAGTGTTGGAACTACAGTCAACCAGAGAAGGTGTAATGTTGTTCTCTCTGTCATATAAAGACTATCTCTTGATCATTTGGTGAATTCAGAGTAATAACTGTTCTCAGTAGTGAATTTAAACCTGATGTGCTTCTCGGGGCTGGTTTAGCTCACTGGGCTAAATTGCTGGCTTTTAAAGCTGACCAAGGCAGGCCAGCAGCACGGTTCAATTCCCGTACCAGCCTCCCCGAACAGGCGCCGGAATGTGGCAACTAGGGGCTTTTCACAGTAACTTCATTGAAGCCTACTCGTGACAATAAGCAATTTTCATTTTCATTTAAAAGGTTCTTTTTTTATGTCTTATGGATGTTAAAAAGGAAAGTTTAAGGATTACGTAGTGTTGTATTCTTTGGGGGTTGTATTTGAATTGATGGTTGCTAAGATGTTCACTGTATGTTTTAAAAAGGTTAACTTGAGCTCACAGAATAAACATTGTTTTGCTTTTAAAAATACTTTTCGATTTCTGCTGTACCACACCTGTAGAGTGGGCCATGTCTCCCCATACCACAATCTAGTAAAAGTCGTGGGTCAGGTGAACTCCATGATACACTTTGGGGTTCTCTAAACCCTGGCCCATAACAGTATAAAAAGCACCAGTTAGACCACACCTGGAATAGTGTGAACATTTTTGGTCCCCTTTTCTAAGGAAAGATATACTGGCATTGGAGGCAGTCAAGAGAAGGCTCACTGGATTGATCCTGAAGAGATTTTCTTATGAGAGGTTGAGTAGGTTGGTCTTGTACTCACTGCAGTTTGGAAGAATGAGAGGCCACCTTATTGAGACATATAGGATTCTCAGGGGGCTTGACAGGGTAGATGCTGAGAGGTTGTTCCCCTGTGAGAGAGTCTAGGACCAGAGGGCATAATCAAAGAGTAATGGATCACCCATTTAAGACAGAGGTGAGGAGGAATTTCTTTCTCTCAGAAGCCAATGAATCTGTAGAATTCTTTCTCACAGAGGCTGGGTTGTTAAGTACGTTCAAGGCTAAGACAGGCAGATTTTTAATCAGTAAGGTTAAGACAGGAAAGTGGAATTGAGGATTGTCACATCAAATCAGTCATGATCTTATTGTATGGTGGAGCAGACTTGATACCTCCCTTGTCCAGTTCTGTCACTATTAATCCGGGGGAGTATGTTCTGATTCGTAATTGGGTTAGGAAAGGATTAGAACCCCGATGGGAAGGACCACACCAGGTCCTACTCACTACTCCCACTGCTGTAAAAGTGGAAGGCAGAAATGCCTGGGTCCACATCCACCATTGTAAGGTTGTGAAAATGGAATAGAAAATAACCCTCTGTTTCGAGCCCTAGGTAATAACTCCAGCATCACTTAAAGGATGAAGGCCACACTTATTATCGTAACCCTGCTGGGAATTTTGGAAACGGGAGGAGAGGCCAAGCGAAGAACCTGTGGCCCCAAGGGAAGACGGACTCATCACCTCTGTCGAGGAGACACCTTACAATGCACCAGTCAAGGCCCAGGATAAGGACCTTGGAACGCGACCTCTGCGGACGGATGTTCGGCCTACGTACAACGATGCAATCAGACCATACGCATCAGTGGAGTGACTAAGGGCAACCTACCCTGTCATCAGCTCAACTGTAAATGGGACTACAGCTGCAGAAACAAAAAAAGACTTTACCCTTGGGATGCGTTGACCAAGGGAGGGTAAGGCTGTGGAAAAAAAGGGAATTACATGTAAACACGTATCTGTATATGTCATATGTGTACGCAAAGGACACAAATGTTTCTGGTTGCTGGGTATGTACACATATCCCGTCCCATGCTAAGGGAGGGATCCCCTCAGACCTGTTCCGCTTAACCTTTCAGAAACAGTAGAATGGTATATTTACCAGGATGGTACTCGTCAATCCCCCAGGACTATAAGAATTGCATCTATGGTGAGACACCTAGACGGCGGGGCAGCTTCTAGTTTATCGTTTCTCCCCATATCCCCAATACCTTGGAAAGAGGGGGGCTATCCAATGAACACCTTTGAGATGTGGTACCAACCAAGCTATAACAGATCCCACCAGCCTCCGTTTCTTACCCTCACTAATACCCCCAACATGGGAAGACCACTGGGAATAATATGTTTAGTAAGGAATGTGGTTAAAGGGATATTTGTAGGTGCTAGCCAATGCGAGCACAGATTTGTGGTGGCCAACATATCCGAGGTCTATCCCGTACATACGTCTCCTCAGTTTTATGGGTGTACACTGGACGTCCCATACGCAAATGGGACAGGTACCTTCAAGTACTCCTTAATTGCTGAAGGGTTTGATGTGGACAAACTCACTTCGTACAATGGGACGTACTTTATTTGTGGCCACAAAGCACATCCCTGGCTGCCAGAGAATTGTACAGGATCCTGTTATCTGGGGTATGTAGTCCCCTTTATACACCACCTTGCTAATTTAGGCGACCATTACCAAATGATGAAGCGACAAAAGAGAGCAATAACCGAAACGCAACGATACTTTGGGATCCTGATTCCCCCTATCGGGGTAGCTCTTGCAATGAAGGAAATAAGAAAGATAGCAAAAATCCTGGAGGATGTAGCAAACGACACCACTGAAGCATTGACTGAGATAAATAATGAAATGGTGGCAATAAGAACCGTAGCCCTACAAAACCGAATGGCCCTCGATTACCTCCTTGCAAACAAAGGTGGGACTTGTGCCGTGATCGGTTCGGAATGTTGCATCTACATCCCCGATAGTTCGGAGAACATCACCCACCTCGTGGATCATACCTGCACAGAGGTTAAGAAACTGCATGAAACATCAAGGGATGGGTGGTTAGATTGGTTATTTGCCGGATCATGGGGGTCTTACCTGGTGCATGGATTAATAATACTTGTAATAATTATCATAGATAGATTATCATAGAATTTACAGTGCAGAAGGAGACCATTCAGCCCATCGAGTCTGCACCGGCTCTTGGAAAGAGCACCCTACCCAAGATCAACACCTCCACCCTATCCCCATAACCCAGCAACCCCACCCAATACTAAGGACAATTTTGGACACTAAGGTCAATTTATCAAGGCCAATCCACCTAACCTGCACATCTTTGGACTGTGGGAGGAAACCGGAGCACCCGGAGGAAACCCACGCACACACGGGGAGGATGTGCAGACTCTGCACAGACAATGACCCAAGCCGGAATCGAACCTGGGACCCCGGAGCTGTGAAGCAATTGTGCTATCCACAATGCTACCGTGCTGCCCAGAATTATGCTTAGCTTCCTCATGAAATGCTTGTGTAAAAGTGTCAGTGCAACAGTAATTTCTCAACAGTTAATGCAGCAACATGAAGTGTGCCTTGAAGAGTTAATGGTTGTGAAAGAAAGTGCAGAGGAACGTAAGAAAATGATAGAAGTACAGATAGAATGGGAGAGACTGAGATGATTGGCTATGGATTCAAAGTTATCATGAAATGATAAAAGGGGGAATGAGAATATGGCTTAAACTAGAATAGAGCTTGATGGGAAAATGAAATGTCAAACAGAGCTTTTAGCTTGATGGGAAAATGAAATGTCAAACAGAGCTTTTAGTCTAATGGAATGTCAAGGTTTTTTGTAATCGCTTATGCTTTTGCACTAGACAGTTTGCAGTAACAAGACACGGCCTTGGGAATTGTTTCTAATTCTACAGATAACTATATTTTAGCTGAGAGTAACAGAATGCTGTAATTCTCAGGCCTCCTCTAAGGGGGCTGTCCTTAGGAAAGAAACATTGTCATTTAATTATATATAAGTAATTGTCTGCTGTATTAATTTTGGCTTGCTACTGTAGACTCTCTGATGTACAGTGCTCAAGTCCCGGCCGTGAATAAACGTACGTTTGTTGAAGTAACTTGGTGTTCGATTGATCATTTCATCCGGACTGAAGGGAAACGAAAATTCACAGGTCGATTGACCTACTTCTGCTCTTACATCTTATGGTCTAACACTTTGAGTGAAGAAATTTCTCTTCATCTCAGTCCAAAATCATAACCCTCTTCTCCCGTGACTGTGCTCCCATGTTCTAGATTTCCCAATCAATGGAAGCAACCTCTCTGGCTGGAACTTTACGATTGTTCTTGCCAGCAGTATCCTCCGGTCCCGCCGATGGTGCACTCCCGCCGTGAATTTCCTGGTGGCGAGCGGTGCATTCAGTGGGAAACTCTGTTGAAAATGGCGGGACCAGAAGATCCCGCCGACAGCCAATAGCAGGCTGCCTCAGCTGCCGCAAGCAGGTTACGCAGAAAATCCCACCCTCTATGTCTACTCTATAAACCTCCTACAGAATCTCCTTTGTTTCAGTGGGATTACCTTTCATTCTTCTAACGTCCAGAGAGTACAGGCCCGATTTATTCAAGCCTTTATCATAGGACAGCCTTCTCATCCCATAGGCCAATCCAGTGAGCCTTTGTTATACCGCATCTAAGACACATGTGTTGTGATATTGTATCCATGCCAATGCAGCCAGTGACATGAACCTTTAAGAAGCTGCATAATCACATTTCTATGATATCATTGTGTGTAAAGCTGGAGAATGAAAGGTACAGCCTCCAAGTTAGATGTTCATTATTGCCTGTGATCCCTACTGCAGATGTTCACGACTGTCTGTGACTCTATCAGTAAGATTTTATGTACACCTTATGAGTCAGGTTCTAGTCAAGTATTGAACCTGTGTAACTGTTAGGACCCAGACTAGACTAAGTCCTGTGCAGAGCTATGTATATCGTTGTTGCTAGTAATAAACTTCATGTAATTGTGTTCAACCATCATTTTTCAGCTTCTTGCTTAGTATAGATAGTATTGAGACAGATCCCTTGGGGTCTGCATTGAGACCTTCATATATGCTGGCAGCATACCGTAAGAGGCCATGACAATGTGTAAACTGCACACTACTCTAAATGAGTACTCAGCAAAACCTTGCTAGAATTGTGGAAGACTTCCTTATTCATGCACTCTAATCGCTTTACAACAAGGGCCAATCTGTCACGTTTTTTCCTAATTTCTTGCAAGTTAACTTCCTGTATTCCTTTAACGGGAACACCCAAGTCCCACCGAGCATTGAAATTGAAGTGGCTACGTTCTCTGGAAAATTCAGGAACTCACCACAACCTCTCCAAAAAACTCCAGAACTGTCAGACATTTCAATAGAAAAAGTCCTGAAAAATATAACTTTCACTTAGGTGCCTAACTCTTTAACTAATGTTACCACAGGGCCTATGTTGCAGCTTCATGCTTGTTTATTATCAGTAGACAATATGACCGATGTCCACACACTCATTGTCCAAATTTGGGATCCTGGCAATGCATCATCTGGTTGGGGTGTGGCATCACGATATTGGCTAAACAAGGTGTTACCATGCATGTGGGAGACAATTCTTTGTGCACCCATATCCTTCCATCAAAGGAGCAATGCGGGAAGCAGCTGGCAGCTTGCCCCAAGGAAACAAAGTAGGCTTCTGTGGCACCACTAGAAACCATGCACCTAAAGTCTGTACCTCAAAGTCTTATTTAATTATTCTAAAAAAATGTATTCATGTCTCAACTTGAAATCATGCCATTTTATACTTTCTACATTAGTCATTGATATTTTCAGGTTACTGTCTTCTTTGTTCTCAAAGGGGAAGCTGCTAGAATCCATTATCAAGGATTCCATAGCACAGCATTTGGAAAGCAGCAGTATAATAAGACAAAGTCAGCACGGATTTACAAAATCTTGCTTGACAAATCTATTGGAATTCTTAGAGGATGTAACTGGTAGAGTTGACCAGGAAGAACCAGTGGATGTGGTTTATTTAGACCTTCAGAAGGCCTTCAACAAGGTATCATATAGCAGATTACTATGTAAAGTTAAAGCGCATGGGATTGTGGGTAGTGTCTTGAGATGGATATAAAGCTGGTTAGCAGACAGGAAGCAAAGAAATGGAATTGGCCTTTTTCCGAATGGCAGGCAGTGACAAATAGGCTATACTGGGATCAGTGATAGGACTCCAGCTGTTCACATTATATATTAATGATTTGGATGAGGGAATCAAGTGTATTATCTCCAAATTTGCAGATGATACAAAGCTGGGTGAGCTGTGAGGAGGATACAGAGATGCTTCAGCAGGATTTGGAAAGGCTGAATGAGTGGGTTATGCATGGTGGATGCAGTATAATGTGGATAAATATGTGGTTATCCGGCAGCAAAAATTGGACAACAGGTTATTACTTGAATTGGTGTAAATTGAGAAAGGTGGATACTCAGCGAGACTTTAGTGTCCTCATGCATCAGTCGCAGAAAGTAAACGCACAGGTACAGCAGGCAGTAAAGAAGGCAAACGCTATGTTGGCCTTAATAGTGAGAGGATTTGAGTGTAGGAATACGGCAATTCTTAGAATTTTGGATCATCATAGAATTTACAGTAGAAGGAGGTCATTCGGCCCATCGAGTCTGCACCGACCCTTACAAAGAGAACTCGACTGAAGCCCACATATCTACACTATCCCCTTAACCCAGTAACCCCCACTTAACATTTTTTGGACACTAAGGGCAATATTAGCATGGCTAATCCACCTAACCTGCACATCTCTGACTGTGGGAGGAAACCGGAGCACCCAGAGGAAACCCACACAGACACGGGGAGAACGTGCAGACCATGCACAGACAGTAACTCAGCCAGGAATCGAACCTGGGACCCTGCAGCTGTGAAGCAACTGTGCTAACCACTATGCTACCGTGCTGCTCAATTGTATTGGACATAGATAGACCACACCTGGAATATTGTGTGCAATCTTGGTGTCCTTATCTGAGGAAGGATGTTCTTGCTATAGATGCAGTGCACCGAAGGTTTACCAGGCTGATTCCTGGGATGGAAGGACTATCATACGAGGAGACATTAAGTCGGTTAGGATTATATTAATTGGAGTTCAGAAGAGCAAGAGGGATCTCATTGAAATTTATAAAGCTCTAACACGATTAGGGAGGGGCAGCGGCGCAGTGGTATTGTCGCTCGGCTAGTAATCCAGAGACCCAGAGTCATTCTCTGGGAACTAGGGTTCGAATCTTGCCATGATAGATAGTGAAATTTGAATTGAATAAAAATATCTGGAATTAAAAATCTAATGATGACCATGAAGCCATTGTCGATTGTCGTAAAAACACATCCAGTTCACGAAGATCCTTTAGGGATGGAAATCTGTCGCCTTACCTGGTCTGGCCTACGTGCGACTACAAATCCACAGCAATGTGGATTAAATGCTCTCAGGAATGGACAATAAATGCTGGCCCTACCAGTGATGCCCACATCCCATGAACAAATAAAAATAAAAAGACAGGGAAGATTCAGAACTAGGGCTCATAGTCTGAGAACAATGGGAGAACGTTTTAGGACTGAGGTGAGGAGCGATTTCTTCACCCAGAGAGAGGTGAATCTGTGCAATTCACTGCCACAGAAGGTTGTTGAGGCCAAAACCTTGTGTAATTTCAAGAAGAATTTAGATATAGCTCTTGGGACTAAAGATATCAAGGGATATTGGGGGAAGGCGGGATCAGGTTATTGGATTTGATGATCATCCATGATCATAATGAACGCGGAACAGGCTCGAAGGGCTGTATGGCCTATCCTGCTTAAATTTTCTATGTACGTTTCTGTGTAAAAGTCTTGGGCGGAATTTTCCAGTCCACTGGCCGTGTTTTCCTGTGCAATGCTCCCTGGCCGGCAGCAGGAGCCTCCATTCTGGTAGCTGGCCAATGGGAATTTCCAGTCGGGAAACGTGAAGGTGTGAGTGCGCTGCCTGTGGAGAGGATGATCCCGCCAACACAGAATACTTCTGCTTACCTTTGCTCCATTACTGTAGCTGTAAACATCCCGATCATGAATTGTTTGTTCCCTTACATACATGGTGGTGAAGGTCAGGCAGTTGTGGGTCAGTGTATAAACTCTGCTAAAATCTTAGTAGTATTTTTTTCATTGAATGGCGTCTTGGATTACTCCAAGGGTTCCTTGTGATTCGGACACAATGTAATTAAGAGGACAACAACAGAAGTTTTACTACTCTACGTTATTAGCAAAGAATAATATAAATAAGAATTTAATATAAGATTAATATAAGATAAGAATACAACACAAGAATCTCTCTCCCATCTGCTCGTCGGGGATCTTGGTGTCGATGGCGGCTTCGAGATTCAACTTCTGGCACCTGTCGCGACTCAGGTCCGAGGTGAAGTCCAGCGAACAAGCAGAAGGCCTCTCAGTTATACAGTGGGATAAACAAGTCGAGGAGAGATAAGCGGCTGGGAAAGTCAGCAAGATGTTGGATAACAAGCATAGCTTGGCATGGAAACGCCTGAGTTTGACCTCCTGGCACTTCATGTCCCAGTCAACATCCAGGCCCTGGAAGGCTGCCAAGTATCCATGCAGTGGACAGAATTAACCTATCCCGTACAAATGTGAGGGAGCAAGCCTGCAACAGAAGAAGGGCAGACAATTTCAAGTCCTCAATTCTGGCACAGAAGAAGGTGACTTGCCATCGCACCTGTACTTGCACTTTCAGTAAGTTATCGACTCCAATCCCATTATCTCACCCTTTCCAGCTCGTACAATCATAGGGATGGTGAAGATAGAGGTCTGGATTCTCCGTTTCAGCAGCTAAGTGCCAGCTGAAACAGAGAATTTGCAGGCGTTTTAAGATACCAAAATCGGTGCCAAACCCTCACCGATTCTGGGACCGGTGAGGGGCTAGCAGCGGCACCGGGTGAAACTCCTGGCTCCCGTGCCAAAAGCGGATGGAGAATGGCCAGCTCCCTGGCTGCACATGCACACGCCAACGACCTTCAGTGGTCGTGCCGTACAACATGGCGGCAGTCGTGCGTGGACCCGACCTGCCAAATGCGACTCACAGGCCACCCCCTGGTCACCCCCTACCAGTCCCCTCAGCCCTCGCAGAAGGCCCCCAGGCAGTGGGACGGATACCAGCCCAGTGTCACAGTCCGCAGTCACCACGCTGGGCTACCGACTGTTCAGACCACACGTCAACCTCATGGTTGGGAACTCGCCCCATCGGGGTGGAGCATCGCTGGAGGGCCTTCCGATGACGCACCAACGTGGTTTCAACAATGTGTATGTGTTGTGCGACACGATGATGCCATTTCAGAGGGGGCGGAGACTCGAAAACCGCTGTCAAACCTGGGCTGTCCCCGATTTGGGCATCGGAAGGGATTCTCCGCCCGATCGCCGAGTAAGATATCAGCTTCGGACAGTGGAGAATCGCACCCAGAGTCTTTTCTTCAGCTTGTATTCTCCTCCTCTCTTGGGAACTCTCACGACGCTGCCCAAGTTCCTCCTGCTTTGCAAGTCACTGACAGACGTTTGCAGCACTCACTCCACCTGTTGTAAGCACTGGTACAGGTACCTCAATCTCGGCTCCTGTGCAGAGAGTGCAGGAAGTATCCAGATTATTTGTCAGTTGGAGGGGGGGGGGGGGTGCCAGGTGAATCACAGAGCACAAGTGAGCATGAGCATTTGGCAATGTAAGTGTTTTGGCAGAAAACTGCTCAAGTTCTTCATTCATTTCAAAGCCCAGAGATTGAGGTGTCATGAAGCGTGTACATAAATAATGCTGCTGTCTGAGCAAAAACCTTTAATGCAGTCAGTTGGATGTATGGATAATATTGGTATGCATGGTATTATGCATACACCCGTGTTGTATAAAAATGGGCAGCACGGTAGCGCAGTGGTTAGCACTGTTGCTTCACAGCGCCAGGGTCCCAGGTTCGATTGCCGCTTGGGTCACTGTTTGAGCGGAGTCTGCACGTTCTCCCTGTATCTGCGTGGGTTTCCTCCAGGTGCTCAGGTTTCCTCCCACAATTCCTGAAATGAAATGAATGAAATGAAAATCGCTTGTCACAAGTAGGCTTCAAATGAAGTTACTGTGAAAAGCCCGTAGTCGCCACATTCCGGCGCCTGTTCGGGGAGGCTGGTACGGGAATTGAACTATGCTGCTGGCCTGCCTTGGTCTGCTTTCAAAGCCAGCGATTTAGCCGTTAGGTAATTTGGACATTCTGAATCCTCCCTCCATGTACCCGAACAGGCACCGGAATGTGACGACAAGCAAATTTTCACTGTCACTTCATTGCAGTGTTAATGTAAGCCTACTTGCAACAATAATAAAGATTATTATTATTACCTGGCAATGTTTGGTGCTCAACTGTGTCATTGTAGTAATGTATATCTTTCCACTTGTGGGGGAGTCAAAGCCAGCAGCCATGAAAAGAAGATTGTCACAAATACATCCAGTCAGTATTTCATTAAAAACCTCCTCACTCAGACATCAGTGAGAATGTGAAACTCATTACCATATGGAGTCACTGAAGTGATTAGAATTGATAAATTTAATGGAAAGGTGGCAAGTATGTGAGGGAGAAAAGAATAGAAAGATTTGTTGACAAGGTGGGATGAAGTAAGGTAGGAGAAGGCTCACAGGGGGCATCAACACCAGGGTAGACATTTTAGATTGAATTACTTGTTTATGTGCTATTAAATTCTATGTGTGGGATTATCTACACCTTCTCGTCGGTGGGATCTTCTGGTCCCGCCAAAGGCGACATCCATGGCGGGTTCCCTGGTGGCCAATGGGATGCAGTTCTATGCAGCCCTATAAGAACGTAAAGTAACTTCAGAAGCATTTGAAGCACAGCATCCAATCACAGGCCACTCAGGTTAAAAGTCAATTATAAAAGAAGAGTATAGCATGAAGAATTGCACTCTTATTTTAAAAAATGACTTGAATGAGCATCAGGTTCACTTGTTTGTGTTTAACACTGTCAGGTGGATGTACCTTTAAGAAATGGGTGTTTATCAAATATCTACAGTGATGTCAGTGAGTGGGTGGAGCTGGGCTGTCTGTCTTTCACTTTTGCTTTTGAGCTGACAGCTGCAGTATGCTTTTGGTTTCGTTTACAGAATTGAAGAGCTGCATTCAAAGTAAGCAGCTGTATAATGATCTCTCACCCTACAAGCTAAGGAATGTCTAAAGATCACTTGATGATTTCAAAGTAATACTTGTTTCTGTAGAGACTTTAAACCTGCTGTCTTTATTTTAAAAGGGTTTAACTTGTGGATGCTGTTTGGAAAGTTAGCAAGGGTTATCTATAGAGTACTGTATCTTTTGGGGGGTGGTCAGGATTGGTAGTCGATAAGCTGTTTACTGTGTGTTTATAAAATGTTAACTGGATTCATAGAAAAAACATTGTTTTGTTTTAAACATATTTTAGCTCTCTGTTGCACCACACCTGTAAAGTGGGTCCTTGTGCTCCCCATCACCAAAATCTATTTAATGTTTGTAGTATATATAAATGATTTGGAGGAAAATGTAACTGGTCTGATTAGTAAGTTTGCAGACGACACAAAGGTTGGTGGAATTGCGGATAGCGATGAGGACTGTCGGAGGGTACAGCAGGATTTAGATTGTTTGGAGACTTGGGCGGAGAGATGGCAGATGGAGTTTAATCCGGACAAATGTGAGGTAATGCATTTTGGAAGGTCTAATGCAGGTAGGGAATATACAGTGAATGGTAGAACCCTCAAGAGTATTGAAAGTCAAAGAGATCTAGGAGAACAGGTCCACAGGTCACTGAAAGGGGCAACACAGGTGGAGAAGGTAGTCAAGAAGGCATTCGGCATGCTTGCCTTCATTGGCCGGGGCATTGAGTAGAAGAATTGGCAAGTCATGTTGCAGCTGTATAGAACCTTAGTTAAGCCACACTTGGAGTATAGTGTTCAATTCTGGTCGCCACACTACCAGAAGGATGTGGAGGCTTTGGAGAGGGTGCAGAAGAAATTTACCAGAATGTTGCCTGGTATGGAGGGCATTAGCTATGAGGAGCGGTTGAATAAACTCGGTTTGTTCTCACTGGAACGAAGGAGGTTGAGGGGCATAGACAGAGTGGATAGTCAGAGGCTTTTCCCCAGGGTAGAGGGGTCAATTACTAGGGGGCATAGGTTTAAGGTGAGAGGGGCAAGGTTTAGAGTAGATGTACGAGGCAAGTTTTTTACACAGAGGGTAGTGGGTGCCTGGAACTCGCTACCGAAGGAGGTGGTGGAAGCAGGGACGATAGTGACATTTAAGGGGCATCTTGACAAATACATGAATAGGATGGGAATAGAGGGATACGGACCCAGGAAGTGTAGAAGATTGTAGTTTAGTCGGGCAGCATGGTCGGCACGGGCTTGGAGGGCCGAAGGGCCTGTTCCTGTGCTGTACATTTCTTTGTTCTTTGTTCTTGTGGGTCAGGTGAACTCCATGATATACTTTGGGGTTCTCTAAACTCTGGCCTATAATAACATTCAATATTCCAGAATTGATTGAAAACTATACACAAGGTTTTACATATCATTGCTAACAAACCTGCTCTCTGGTTGGCTTGAGAATGTGCTATTGTAAGAAACTATCCTGAAAACATTCAATAAACTCCTCATCTGGTCTACCTTTGCTCAACTTTGTTTTTTCAGCCTATGTATAGATTAAAATCCCCCATGATTAACACTGTAACATTCTGACAAGCTCCCATTATTTCTTCCTTTATACTCCCTCATTCTGCAATGTTACTGTTCGGCGGCCTGTACATCACTCCCGTAAGTGCGGCACGGTGGCACAGTGGTTAGCACTGCTGCCTCACAGCTCCAGTGTCCCGGGTTCAATTCCAGCCTCGGGTGACTGTCTGTGTGGATTTTGCACTTTCTCCCATGTCTGCGTGATTTTCCTCTGGGTGCTCCGGTTTCCTCCCACAGTCCAAAGATGTGCAGGTTAGGTGGATTGGCCAAGCTAAATTGCCCCTTAGTATCCAAAAGGGTAGGTGGGGTTGCTGGGTTATGGGAATAGGGTGGGCTTGAGTGGGTGCTCTTTCTGGGGGCCGGTGCAGACTTGCTGGGCCAAATAGCCTCCTTCTGCATTGTAAATTATATGATTCGATAAGTGACTTCTTGCTTTTACCATTTCTCATCTCACCCAAACTGTCTCTGTATCCTGATTTCCTGAACTTAGCTCATTCCTCTCTATTGTAGTAGTAATAATAATAATGATAATAATCACTTATTGTCACAAGTAGGCTTCAATGAAGTTACTGTGAAAAGCCCCTAGTCGCCACATTCCGGCACCTGGATAGACATATGGACGATAAGGGAATAGTGTAGATGGGCTTTAGAGTGGTTTCACAGGTCGGCGCAACATCGAGGGCCTAAGGGCCTGTACTGCGCTGTAATGTTCTATGTTCGGCGAGGCCGGTACGGGAATTGAACCCATGCTGCTGACGTTGTTCTGCATTACAAGCCAGCTATTTAGCCCACTGTGCTAAACCAATCCCTGGTAATATCAGCATTAATTAAGCACTCCTCCGCCTTTTCCTAGCTTCCTGTCCTCCCTCAATGTCATGTACTCTTCAATATTCAGGTCCCAATCTCTGGCCATGTCTTTGGAATGGCTATCAAATAATAATTCCTTGTTTCTATTTGTGCTTTTGGTTCATCTGTTTTGTTTTGATGCAACGTGCATTTAGATATAGATTCTTTAATTTTCTCCTATCATTGTTTTTAAAATTTTCACCTATACCATAAGACCATAAGACATAGGAGCAGAATGAGGCCACTCGGCCCATCGAGTCTGCTCTGCCATTCAATCATGGCTGATATTTTCTCATCCCCATTCTCCTGCCTTCTCCCCATAACACCTGATCCCCTTATTAATCAAGAACCTATCTATCTCGGTCTTAAAGACACTCAGTGATTTGGCCTCCACAGCCTTCTGCTGCAAAGAGTTCCACAGATTCACCACCCTCTGGCTGAAGAAATTCCTCCTCATCTCAGTTTTAAAGGATCGTCCCTTTAGTCTGAGATGGTGTCCTCTGGTTCTAGTTTTTCCTACAAGTGGAAACATCCTCTCCACGTCCACTCTATCCAGGACTTGCAGTATCCTGTAAGTTTCAACAAGATCTTCCCTCATCCTTCTAAACTCCAACGAGTACAGACCCAGATTCCTCAACCATTTCTCATATGACACCTTTCACCAAAGCAGACACTCACCTCAGTGGAACCAAGATCTAGTGCAGGCTGGTGAACAGCACATAAATGTGTCCATAGAAGGTGGAAGCAGTGATAGCCAAGGTCTCCGATGCTTAGAGGACTGCTGGTGACAGAGGCCTTGCTGAGTCCAAGTTCAATGATGGACCTCTGGAATCGGCACACAGGGAAATGTAAGAGTTGCAAAGACCGGCAGTGGAACAACAGGTAGGGTTGCCAGAAGTCATCAACAGCTTGGAATGAAAGATGGTGGAATGCATTCAAGATCTGTCTGATGTCATTGCTCTGAAGTGTACTGAGATCACCACTGGAAGGGTTGTGTCTGTCTTAGAGATCCAGATCCAGAGATTTCTTCCAGATGTGTTCTACAGTCTGCACACCATCACTGTAGCCAACACTGGGGTATCTAATGCTGAGGTCAGAGGGGCTTGGGACACCTTGACTTCACTCCAGGTGATACCTCATGGTATCAGGAAGGGGCACTCAGGCAGCCAAAGTGAGTTAGAATGATAGCCAGGCACCCCAAGGGCCTCCACACAGGACACTCCGAGAGTGTCCAGCTGCTCATAATCCCCTCTCCATGTAACCCCATCAACTTCAACAAGTCAGGTCAAGGAGTGTGCACCTGAATGAGAGTAGGAGACCCTTATCAATCAAGGGCCCTCAATGCCTGGGCCTCCAGAGTAAATCTGTCAAAGTAATCTCAGACAACAAGATGTAGCAGTCAGCAGGCTTCTGCCATCTCTGCTGTGGATGTCAGGGATCCACCTAAGTGTAGTGTTGGGGTAAGAAAAATTAAAAGTACAAAGAGCAAAATTGTGACATGGCATTCAATGACTCTATACTTTGCACATGTGGAAATATATTTTGCTTTCCAGCCTCAGGGTTTGAGGTAGGGAATGACTCTTCCATGTAATGCAATGTTCCACGAGCATCAGAGTGTAACAGATGCACTCCACGCCACTCCTTTAGTATCTCCCACTGACTCCTTCAGGTAATATGTCCCACTCAATCTCAGCACAGTTAATCACCTCAACATCTTGGGTCAACACGGTGGCGCAGTGGTTAGCACTGCTGTCTCACGGTGCCAAGGTCCCAGGTTCGATCCCGGCTCTGGGTCATTGTCCGTGTGGAGATTGCACATTCTTCCTGTGTTTGCGTGGGTTTCGCCCCCACAACACAAAGATGTGCAGGGTAGGTGGATTGGCCATGCTAAATTGCCCCTTAATTGGAAAAAATGAATTGGGTACTCTAAATTTTTTTTTTTTTAAATCACCTCGACATCTACATAAATGACATGAATTAAGGCAATTCCTATATGTACATGGTGGATAGCCAATGCAAATGTAAGCCTTTTGTCAGGGGACCATTTAATGTCGCCTCATGGGTATAGATCTTAGAAGGATTTTAATATCATGGTCAGCTGCACTGAAGATGATCTCTGTGAATGTTGTAGGTATTTATCGTGACCCGCCTTGGAGTCATTCTGAACAATGCACTTCTCAATGGACTCCATGTAATTACTGTCTGGTTTAGGTGACAGTTTAATAATCTTCGCGGGCCTGAGCATTTCCTGCTGGCCTGCAGTGTCAACTAGTAACCTTGTCTCTGGCTAATCATTACCTTTATATTAGTTCCCACTCTCGACTTACATGATGCAGAGCAATGGAAGTAGTTTGCTCTTGGTGACTCTTGAAATATCTGCTAGATGGCAATAAGTATGCAATTTTATCGGTGTATTCCTAGCCTCATGATGCCAGCCTATCACATGTGAGGATGCTAGGTTGCATGTGAAGGTCTGGCTTGCATCCTTTGACATAATCCCTGTGCTAGCTCTTAGAAGGACAATTGACATGGTTCTCTGATTGTGACAGTGCTATCTCTGTCATAGGCTTCCTTGTACATATTGCCATCTGATAGAATGGGAATGTGTAGGACTGTAATGGGATGAGAGTGGAGCTCCTGTACGCGCACTGTGAGGCCTTCAGTATTGACAATGGTACTACGCTACCTTTAAAAACTGTGTTGAGACTGACTGGGCCACATCTCACCCGGATGTGAATTTCGGAAGCTCCTGATGAAGGCAGTGCCATGAGTACTTATCAATATTCAGATGATCGTCGCCTGAAGCTCTCTGTGCAGAAAAATGTATCCTGACTCACAGGCCCGCTTCCTTGCTGTAGAGCGACATGGGAGACATAAAAGCGAAACATCGGAATATAGGAACAGGAGAAGACCATTCAGTCCATCGAGCCCGCACTGCTATTTAATACGATCATTGCTGATTGGATACTTAAACACCTTTTACCCACACTATCTCCATAATTCTTAATGTTCTTGTTAATCAGAAATCTATCAATCTCTGAATCATAGAATCATAGCATTTACAGTGCAGAATGAGGTCATTCGGCCCATCGGGTCTGTACGCCCTTGGAAAGAGCACCCCACCAAAGCCCATGCCTCCACCCCATCCTCGTAACAGAGCCCCACCTAACCTTTTGAACACCAAGGGGCAATTTGGCATGGCCAATTCACCCAACCTGCGCATCTTTGGGCTGTGGGAAAAAACCAGAGCACCCGGAGGAAACCCCCGCAGACATGGGGAGAAAGTGCAAACTCCACACAGTCACCCGAGGCCAGAATTAAACCCTGGAGCTATGAGGCCGCAGTGCTAACCACTGTGCCACATGCTTTTAACACACTCAATGACTGAGCTTTCACAACCCTCTGGGATAGGGAATTCCAAAGATTCACCAACCCTCTGTGTGAAGAGATTTCTCCTCATCTCGGTCCTTGGTGGCATCCCTCTTATTTTGAAATTGTGTCCCCTGGTTCTAGAGTCCTCAAACAAGGGAAATATCTTACCTGCATCTACCCTGTCTATTCCTTTAAGTATTTTGTAGGTTTGAATGTAATCACCTCTCATTCCTCAAAACTTTAGAGAACACAGATCATAGCATTCTGAAGAGTGATGTCATCCTGGGGACACAGTGTCAGGATGAGGCCTGAACATTAATTGTGAATGAGAGGTGGCTGCTGTCTGGAGATAGATCTGTCCTCAGACGGTCAAACAATAACTGGTGATTGATGAATGTCCTTCTTGAGGGGTGATGCAATGTTCCAGGCATGCTGCCAGTGTATCGATGTTTACAGTGGCATTCCTGCCTCTTGAAAGCTACAGTAGGCAGTGAAATGTTGAAGCAATTCTTGAAAAGACTGCACTGTGTCTACGTGCTTCATATTGGAGGACTTATTTTATCACAGAATGGCCACATTCTCCATGGCTACTTCATCTTCCAAGGATGTGGCCTTTCTGACACACAATTGTGACAATGCCTTATGAGATTGATGTCCTTCAATGAGATGTTGAGGGTCACAGAGAAGGTCTTAACGTCTAACCTGCATCAAATAGCAGGTTAAATTGGTTCACATTAACTTTCATTTCCCTGGAACCTTATCATTATAAGGCACTCACGGGCACATGTGCCCATGCAATGCCTCTTCCTATAGAGTGTCATCCTCCTCACCCTCTTTGATGTCATCTTTTTCGACATCTTCCACATCCGAGATGTGCAGCTCCTTCATCTCTTCATGTGGGATCTCATCCCCCCCGTGCATTGTCAGGTTGTTTAGGGCGCAGCAGACCACGATGATGCTGCACACCTTTTGTGGGGAGTACAGGAATCAGTAATTAGTCCAGCCATCTTAAATGTATCTTCAATATAATAACCCAACTTTTTATGTATTGAGAGCCTTGAAGAGCTGGGGCATCTGCGAGTGAATCAAGATGTAAATGTCGTGTGAGTCTCAGAAGCCTTTTCTATTGCCAAATCCTACGAATCATACAATCACTACAGTGCAGAAGGACGTCATTCAGCCCATCGAGTCTGCATCGGTTGCCGACAGGGAGCACTTAAGGCTCATCCCTGGCTTCAGCCAGGGAAAACAAGACATAACTGTGTGCCTTACTGATAGGGTGTCGGTGACCTCCTTTACATATTTATGAGTGAAGGATTGTGATATTCCACAGAGTTCCCCAGTGGAGCCCTTAAACAATGCATTGGCAATAAATGTTAGACCAGTAGTTCCATTCAGTTTGAACGACATTGGATGGCCTCCAAATCCATGTAGAGGAGGATCGGGAAGATGTGCGGCAGAATTCGCCGTTCCTGAGACTATGTGTTGACAACGAAGCAGGATTCACGCCGTTCCACGAGAGCAAAATTGGCGTCACACCTGGACCAAATCAATGACTGTTAAGGGGCTAGCACAATCGATTCCAATCAGAAACAGCGGTGGGATTTGCCGGATTCGCGATTGACAGTCAGAAGGCCGACAAGCTGCAGCCGAATATACACACTTCACTCGCCACATACACATTCCCAGCCAACAAGATGGCAGTGAGGAGAGCGGCATCCCAATTTACGGACGCCGAGCTTGAGACCCTGCTACAAGCCAAGGAGGAGAGGCTGGCGACCTTGTACCCAGGCCCAGGTCGGAGGCTGTCAGCTGCCGCCGATCATCGTGCCTGGACACAGGTCGCAGAGGCTGTAAACGCCATGAACTAGACCATCCAGACCGGCCAGCAGTATCATAAGAAACTGCACAACCTCCTCAGGGCAACCAGGGTGAGTAGGCAGCACTGTGCCCTGGCACCAACCCCGCCCCACTCACCCATTACATTACTCCCCCCACCCAGAGGGTGTCCGAACCTCCACCCTGCACCACATGCTGGTACCCATACCGGCCACCGTGGTGATATGCATCACTGTAAATACACAAGGGGTTAATGTAAATACACTACAACTAAATAAACACTAGAGGGAGCACCGGAGATGTCATGACATGCAGACATACAGCTAATGAACACATAGAATAGGACATGACCAATGGGCAGTCAAGACACCCAGAGGTGACACTACCACAAGGGGGCAACCCATATATAAGGACACGGCACACGTGCTCTTTCTCTTTCCACAGGCAACACTCAGAGAGAAGGACAGGGGCAGATCAGAAGCATCACACCCACCGCATGGCTTAGAGCTGACTGGTTAGTTAGACTGAGTTACGAAAGCAAGATTAGCAGGAGAGTCGAACTCATGAGAGAACTGTGCTAATGGTTCAATAAATCACATTGAACTTACTTCAAAGTCTGGTCAAAGCTGCATCGAGTTGCAGCCTGTGTTATCCCAGAGTACATAACTCATCAGCCACCATGGCCACCAGCTACCCACCCACTGGGCTGCTTGCGTGGACCGTCGAACACCGTTGTTTTCTGTCCACCCCTCCCCACCCGGAGAAGACCAGCCATAATTGCTGTGAGGGGGAAAAGACTGGAGGGGGACCGCCGGACCGGTGACCCCTCACTGCAGCAAAGCAACGTGCCCTGGACTTGGTCGGCATGCCCGAGGACAGTGCAGTCACTGGGGTGGAGGTCGGGCGAGGAAGCTGCGTTGCGATTCACTGTGACACTTGTGTCAACGCCCCCCAGCACCCCCCATCCACACCACCCTCATACTACCCTCAACCCCACACTACCCTTACCCTCACCCTCACCCCACACCACCCTCATCCCCACACCACGAGACTACGACTCAGAAGATGATTTAATCATTGGACGTGGCGACCTCAGTACCAAAACCGAACTGCAACGAGATGTGTTGTACATTGAAGCATCCGACACAGTCATGGACGAGTTCTTCGGATATGAGGATCCTCAGCCCAGCATAGATGACATCCCAACCCATGAGTACAGGATCCTGCTGCGGCCTGATGCCAAGAAACAGAGAGCGGTACAAGCCCACAGTGGGGGGAGAGAATGGGTGGACGTTGGGATGGGCTTGGCTCGGGGACTATGGTTCAGCCAATGCTCACCGCTCCGATGTCCCACCCCCATCCCTCCACCCACACTCCTCCCCCCACCAACCTCCAGGGAATCGGTGGGACCATGTGATGGAATGGCCAGCGCACATGCAGGCATCACCCAGGTAGACAGTGGAAAGTGCTACCGTGGGCAGGCGTCAGGCGTTGTCAAATGATGCGGAACACCAGAGCTCATCGCAGAGCGGGTTGTCATCATCCTCCATCCTATTGACCAGACCCGCTGATACTGCCAATCCAGGGCCCGCACCCCCTAGTGTGGCAGGTATGTATCACAGAGGGGGTTGCAGGCTATGTTATTCTCTAAGTCTGAATAAAGATTGTAGACTTCCAGTTAATGCAAATACTTTATCAGGTAGGTTTGTTGTGTCTCCAGAGCTCAACCAGACATTATACAGTCAAGAGGCAAAACAAGAGAAGCTAAGGTAAGCTGCCTGTGCTGAGCTGACTCTGTCTGCTGCTGCTCACTAGTCCTGTGCTTCTAAAAGAGGCAGATCCTCCCTTGGGTCGGACCCTTTATACCCATCTCTGATGCTGCCCTCTAGTGATGCTGTGGCTGTTACATCTGTGCTGTAGTCCCTGGTGTATATGCAGATGTACAGATCACTACATCCCTCCCTTTTTATTTGACATGTTTTCTGTGCTGGTCTCAAGAAAACTGTACATAACAAGTGGTTGAGTGTGAATATGCATATCTGTACACTTTGAAAATGATAATGGTTATACAGAGCCAATTAACTGTGTTATGAGTCCATTGTGAGAAATGTCCGTTGTTGTCTTTTTTTTGTTTTGCATTTTCTTTATAAATCTAGTCGGTTGAGTGCCTTGCGGCTTCTGTTGGAGCGTCTTAATGGTTGGAGTGGTGATGATGGTTTGATGTCGTTGAAAGTGTTGTCTGGCGTTGTGTGGTGAGGGACGTCCTGTTGACGAATGGACTCGTTTAGGTCCAGTGTAGGAAATGCCGGTGTTTGGGGTTGAATCTTTAATAGATCCCGGCGGTTGCACCAAAAGAGTATTTCCGTTGCCGATTTGGCAATGTAGGACCATGGTGCCACCTGTCTGATCACCGTGGCTGGATCAGACCATCCTCCTTCTGGGTCCCTGATTCTTATGGTGTCACCTATTGTCAGTGGCTTGAGTGGGATCGCGTGTTGTAGTATCGTTTTTGTTTGGAGCATAGTTCCCGCATTTTGTTGAGAACCGATGCGTTGCCGGGGTCTCGGAATTGCATTGCCGGTAGGGTTGTCCGGATGTCTCTGCCGAAGAGCATTTGCATTGGCGACAGTCCTGAGCTCAATGGGGTTGCTCGGTATGATAACAGAGCTAGGTTGATGTTGGAGCGTGAATTGGTTGCCTTTCTGATGAGTCTTTTAATGATGTGGACACCTTTTTCTACTTTCCCATTTGATTGTGGGTAGCATGACTGCATGTCACATGCCGAAAGTTGTAGCTGTCTGAGAACTCTTTCCATTCCCAGCTCGCGAAGCAGGGACCATTATCCGACAACACCGCGTGCGGATTCCATGTCGCTAGAATGTCTCCTTGCACGCCTTGATTACAGGTGGGGACGTGAGATCAGGGAGTTTCATTACCTCCGGATAGTTTGAGTAATAATCCATGATTAGGACGTAATCACGACCGGTGGTATAAAATAGGTCGATGCCTACTTTTGTCCATGGCAATGTTGTGAGTTTGTGTTGCTGCAGTGGTTCTTTGCACTGCGTGGATTAATGTCTTTGACAGGTGTCACATGCAATGACCATGTCAGTGATGTCTTGGTTCATGCCGGGCCAGTACACAGCCTGTTGTGCTCGCCTTTTGCATTTTTCGATTCCGAGATGGCCTTCATGAATCTTGCGTAGCATCTCAGCGCGTAGAGTGGACGGAATGACAATCTGCGCATTGCATAGCAGGAGGCCATCAACCTCAGTCAGCTCTGACTTGACATTTTGATATTGTGGACATTGCCCCCTCGTCCAACCATGCTGGAGTAGGTGCAGCACTCTCCGTCAGGTTGCGTCTTTCTGCGTCTCCTGTCGAATTAGTCGGAGCTTCTCATCAGTAGCAGGAAGATTTTCCGTGCATAGCTGTGTTTGGGCCTCAATTTCTCTGGTGAATGCTGGTGGTGGGCTATCTGTGGCGATTGATCTGGACAGTGCGTCGGCAATGGCAAGATCTTTTCCCGGGGTGTATACTAGGATGAAGTCATATCTTCGCAGCTTCATCATGATGCGTTGCAGACGAGGTGTCATGTCGTTCAGATCCTTGTCTATGATGTGGAATAACGGTCTGTGGTCTGGTTCCCCTATGAATGTGGGAAGGCCGTATACGTAGTCGTGGAACATCAGAATCTCCGCAAGGAGTCCGAGACATTCTTCCTCGATTTGTGCATATCTGCACTCTGTGGCAGTCATGGCCCTGGATGCGTATGCCACCGGGACCCAGTCAGATTGGTCGTTCTGTTGGAGAAGAACGGCACCAATCCCATCCTGGTTGGCGTCAATGGAAATCTTGGTGTGTCTGGTTGGGTCGAACAAGGCGAGGGTTGGTGCCTTCGTCAGTTGCTGTTTGAGATTCACCCATTTAAACTAATGTGGCAGGGGGATGGGAACCAGATTAGGAAGTTAGAGGTCAGTAAATATGCAGCAACTAAAGCCAGTAATGTACTAGATAATAAACTCAATTTGACTAAGGGGAAGAGTAGACAGGGAAGAGATGATGAACACAAAGGGACAGGTGGTCTGACGTGCATTTGTTTCAATGCGAGAAGTGTAGCAGGTAAGGCAGATGAACTTAGGGCTTGGATTAGTACCTGGGAATATGATGTTATTGGTATTACTGAGACTTGGTTGAGGGAAGGGCAAGACTGGCAACTAAATATCCCAGGGTATAGATGCTTCAGGAGGGATAGAGAGGGAGGTAAACGGGGCGGAGGAGTTGCATTACTGGTCAGAAATGATATCACAGCTGTGATAAAGGAGGGCATGATGGAGGATTCGAGCACTGAGGCAATATGGGTAGAGCTAAGAAATAGGAAGGGTGCAGTAACATTGTTGGGACTTTACTACAGGCCTCCCAAAAGCGAGCGTGAAGTTGAGGTACAAATATGTAGACAGATTATAGAAAAATGTAGGAGCAATAGGGTGGTCGTGATGGGAGATTTTAACATCCCCAACATTGAATGGGACTCATGTAGTGTTGGAGGCGTAGATGGAACAGAATTTGTAAGGAGCATCCAGGAGAGTTTTTTAGAGCAGTATGTAAATAGTCCAACTCGGGAAGGGGCCATACTGTACCTGGTATTGGGGAATGATCCCGGCCAGGTGGTTGAAGTTTCAGTCGGTGATTACTTTGGGAATAGCGATCACAATTCCCTAAGTTTTAGAATACTCATGGACAAAGACGAGAGTGGTCCTAAAGGAAGAGTGATAAATTGGGGAAATGCCAAGTATAACAAAATTTGGCAGGAGCTAGGGAATGTGGATTGGGAGCAACTGTTTAAGGGTAAATCCACATTTGAAATGTAGGAGTCTTTTAAGGAAAGATTGATTAGAGTGCAGGACAGACATGTTCCTGTGAAAATGAGGGATAGAAATGGCAAGATTAGGGAACCATGGATGACGGATGGAATTGTGAGACTAGCTAAGATGAAAAAGGAAGCATACATAAGATCTAGGCGACTTAAAACTGATGAAGCTTTGGGGGAATATCGGGAAAGTAGGACAAATCTCAAACGCACAATAAAGAGGGCTAAAAGGAGTAATGAAATATCTTTGGCTAACAGGGTTAAGGAAAATCCCAAAGCCTTTTATTCGTATATAAGGAGCAAGCGGGTAACTAGAGAAAGGATTGGCCCACTCAAAGACAAAAGAGTGAATTTATGCGTGGAGTCATAGGAAATGGGTGAGATTCTTAATGAGTACTTTGCATCGGTATTTACCAAGGAGAGGGACATGATGGATGTTGAGGCAAGGGATGGATGTTTAAATATTCTTGGTTAAGTCAGCATAAGGAAGGGGGAAGTTTTGGGTATTATAAAAGGTATTAAGATGGACAAGTCCCCAGGTCCGGATGGGATCTATCCCAGGGTACTGAGGGAAGCAAGGGACAAAATAGCTGGGGCCTTAATAGATATCTTAGCAGCATCCTTGACGACGGGTGAGGTCCCGGGGGACAGGAGAATTGCTAATGTTGTCCCTTTGTTTAAGAAGGGTAACAGGGATAATCCAGGGAATTATAGACCTGTGAGCTTGACGTCAGTGGTAGGCAAACTGTTGGAGAAGATACAGAGGGATAGGATCGATTCACATTTGGAAGAAAACAGATTTATCAGTGATAGGCAGCATGGTTTTGTGCAGGGGAGGTCATGTCTTACAAACCTAATAGAATTCTTTGAGGAAGTGACAAAGTTAATTGATGAAGGAAGGGCTGTAGATGTCATATACATGGACTTCATTAAGGCGTTTGATAAAGTTTCCCGTGGCAGGTTGATGGAAAAAGTGAAGTTGTATGGGGTTCAGGGTGTACTAGCTAGATGGATAAAGTACTGGCTGGGCCACAGGAGACAGAGAGTAGTGGTGGAAGGGAGTGTCTCAAAATAGAGAATGGTGACTAGTGGTGTTCCACAGGGATCCGTGCTTGGACCACTGTTGTTTGTGATATACATAAATGATCTGGACGAAAGTATAGGTGGTCTGATTAGCAAGTTTGCAGATGATACTAAGATTGGTGGAGTTGCAGATAGCGAGGAGGACTGTCAGAGAATACAGCAAAATATAGATAGATTGGAGAGTTGGGCAGAGAAATGGCAGATGGAGTTCAATCCAGGCAAATGCGAGGTGATGCATTTTGGAAGATCTAATTTAAGAGCGGACTATACGGTCAATGGAAGAGTCCTGGGGAAAATTGATGTACAGAGAGATCTGGGAGTTCACGTCCATTGTACCCTGAAGGTGGCAATGCAGGTCGACAGAGTGGTCAAGAAGGCATACAGCATGCTTGCCTTCGTCGGACGGGGTATTGAGTACAAGCGGCGGCAGGTCATATTACAGTTGTATAGGACTTTGGTTAGGCCACATTTGGAATACTGCGTGCAGTTCTGGTCGCCACATTACCAGAAGGATGTGGATGCTTTAGAGAGGGTGCAGAGGAGGTTCACCAGGATGTTGTCTGGTATGGAGGGTGCTAGCTATGAAGAAAGGTTGAGTAGATTAGGATTGTTTTCATTGGAAAGACTGAGGTTGAGGGGGGACCTGACTGAGGTCTACAAAATTATGAGAGGTATGGACAGGCTGGATAGCAACAAGCTTTTTCCAAGAGTGGGGGTGTCAATTACAAGGGGTCACGATTTCAAGGTGAGAGGGGGAAAGTTTAAGGGAGATGTGCGTGGAAAGTTTTTTACGCAGAGGGTGGTGGGTGCCTGGAACGCTTTGCCAGCAGAGGTGGTAGAGGCGGGCACGATAGCATCATTTAAGATGCATCTAGACAGATATATGAATGGGCGGGGAACAGAGGGAAGTAGATCCTTGGAAAATAGAAGACAGGTTTAGATAAAGGATCTGGATCGGCGCAGGCTGGGAGGGCCGAAGGGCCTGTTTCTGTGCTGCAAATTTCTTTGTTCTCTGTTCATTCAGTCTGGTGACGTTGCGTCCACTCATAATCAGTGGTCTTTCGTAAGAGGTTGCATAAGGCTGCTGTTCTTGTGGACAGATTTGGGATGAACTTGCCCAGGAAATTGACAAAGCCCAGAAATTGTAGCACTGCCTTCTTGTTGTGTGGCTTCTTCATGGTCTGTATCGCAGCGATCTTCGCCTCATCTGGGCTGACACCCTGAGATGATAGCGGTGGGGGTAGTGCTCCCTGCGAATGTTCTGGTTTAGGTCCTTTGGGTCTATGCATATGCGAAGATCTCCAGAAGGTTTCTTGACACAGACAATAAAACTGACCCAGTCCATTGGCTGCGTAACTTGCGATATGATGCCTTGTGACAGCAGTCTTTCGAGTTCTGATTTCATCTTTTCTCGTAGCGGCGCTGGAACCCTCCTGGGCGGCTGAATGGCGGGTTTGGCGTCTGTTTTCAGCAGAATCTTGTATTGGCAGGGTAGGGTGCTCATGCCTTTACGTCGGGGTATTCTTGCAGCATGCGGTGGATTTCATCTTCCAGGCTTGATGGATCCTGAGTGTGCATGTAGCTGCGTTGTACCAGCCAGAAATCTTTGCAGGCCTGAGCGCCTAGCAGTGAGGCTTTGTCGTTGTCCACGATCTCAAATCGTAGCTGCTTGAGTATCCTCTGGTTGTCCACTTGGAGATGGCATGATCCCTTTGAGGCGATCTGACTGCCATTGTAGTCCTTCAGCCTACATGCAGCGGGTATCATTTCATGGTCTCCTGGAATTGAGTGGAGATCCTTGCTAGTGAGGAGGTTGGTTAAGGCCCCAGTGTCCAGCTTGAACACTAACAGAAAGTAGTTGACTTGCACAGTTGCAGTCCACTCACTGCTGGAGTGAATGCTGTTGACCGATTGAGGCGTGGTGATCATTGCGCAAGGTTCCTCAATTTTTTCAATCGTGTCCACAACAAGCGTGTTGTCGCAGGCAAGGTTGTCCTCGTCTGATGAATACATTTTTTTTGCGCCCCATTGATTCTATGTTTCTTATGTTGAAGCCCGCGCCCCTGGTCACGGCATGCGCATCGTTGTAGCGGGTTTCCGTGTCGGTCTGTGGCCTCCGGATAGGCATTATCAGCCACGTGTCTAGTGAATAACCCCTGTCGCCCAGGAGCCAACTCCCCAGTCGGGGTTGCACCTTGAAGAGGCTGGGAATCATTGAGTGTGCCAGGATGAAGGCATTGTGCACACTGTATCGGGCATAATGCACATCTGATAGTCACACAGCAGCTGCACATTCATCGAGTGGAATTTCTTTCGGTTTTTGAAGATGCAGTCGGCCTGTCATCTGCAGTTGCTCGTGGGGTGACATGCATCCTGTCGATCGATCACCCCCTGGACCCGGGACATCTTGCTAATGGTGGCTAACTCCTCTGCTCAGACATCCTTGTGGGCTCAGTCCACATTGAAATGGATGCGTTGCCCCGACTGGGTATATAGGGCCTCCGTGATGGCCCGGATGCACTTGTGCACCGAGCTCTGTGAGATCCCAGACATGTCCCCACTCAGCGCCTGGAAGGACCCCGTTCAGGACGATCTTCACCTCGATGCCTACCGGGAGCAGGTGGCCTCCCCCATTCCTCCGTGGTGCCATATGCACCATTATCTAGCAGAATTGTTGCATTGTCCCCGTACTCAGATGGAGTCTTTGAAGGCATGCCCGGTCCGGAAGATCCTCGAATGACAGGCATTGCAGGTACACCCGAGACCTCAAATGGCACCTCCGTTGCACCTCCTCCTCCTCGGGCAGTTGGGCGGCTGGCTCTCCATCCTCACCGGCTGCCTCCTGTTGCACTGGGGCATGCTCCACTGCTGCAGCTTCCTCCGCCATGAGCAGCTTCAGGTCTTACAGCTTCAGGTCGTACAGCCTCAGTGCATCCCCCAGGACTGCGGTGACTAGTAGGAAGGCCACCATTGCTGGCTGAATTCCAATACCCATTGTCTGCTGGGGGTGTAGGGCCAACATGTTAACATGGTGCGTCTCCCCATGCCCAACCAGCTACACAATGGCACCGGTTGTTCCCACATGCCCCCCCCCTCCCCCAACCCTGCACCCCTGGCCCTGTCAGTGCCTCTGGCCATGGTGCCTGTTCCTGCTGCCAGGGGTTCTGGTTATGCCCTCGCCAGCTGTATGCTCCGCGGTCCCTGTCCAGCGCCTCCCTTTAGGTGATACTGTGGCCGTTTCCCTTGGGTGGGCCATATGATGTCCCACCAACGGGTGGCAGCCGATTGGGTGGGGGTGTTGTTTGCCGAAGGGTGGGTTACTGGGTGGTGAGTTGGGGACACCCATACATCCAGTGTCACCCTGCAGAAACAACGCCAAGGTAGTTGGTCATTGGGGTGCGCATGTCCCATGCCTGGGCACCACCCCAGTCCCATTAAGTGGTCACCCCGGCCCCACGCCCATCCCTCCCCCACCCCCGCTCCTGGCTCTCGCAGCCCCCCCCCCACTCCCTCTCCGCCAAGCCAGCCCGATGAGTGTCCAGTCCGGCAGCCCAAGGTCGCGCCTCTCCGTGTCCTACCTCCTTTGGCTGTGCGGAGTCTGCACGTTCATCCTGTGACTGTGTGGGTTTTCTCCAGGTGCTCGGGTTTCCTCCCACAGTCCAAAGATGTGCAGGTTAGGTGGATCGGCCATTCTAAATTGCCCTGATGTCCAAAGCGGGCAGTATAAGCAAAGATCCCTCCCACCCGGCTTACTCACTCTTCCAACTCCTTCCATCGGGCAGGAGATACAGGAGTCTGAGAACACGCACGAACAGACTCAAAAACAAGCTTCTTCCCCACTGTCACCAGACTCCTAAATGACCCTCTTATGGACTGATTTCATTAACACTACGCCCTGTAGGCTTCATCCGATGCCAGTGCTTATGCAGTTACATTGTATATGTTGTGTTGCCCTATTATGTATTTTCTTTTATTCCCTTTTCTTCTCATGTACTTAATGATCTGTTGTGCTGCTCGCAGAAAAATACTTTTCACTGTACCTCAGTACACGTGACAATAAACAAATCCAATCCAATCCAAGAAGTTTAGGTGGGGTTACGGGGATAGGGTGGAGGTGTGGGGATAGGGTGAAGGTGTGGGCTTAGGTCGAGTGCTCTTTCCAAGAGCCGGTGCAGACTCGATGGGCCGAATGGCCTCCTTCTGCACTGTAAATTCTATGATTCTCTCTCTCCCTCATCAGCCACGATGCCTGTTTCTCGCTTTTTAAAAGCAGTGGAGGCAGAGAATCGCGAAAGCCCCGGAGAATACCGAGTCAGGCCTGCTAATGATATGCCAGCGGCATTTACTGTATGTACGGAGTAGAACACAGTAACGCTGCTGTCGAGGCGACGCAGAATTGCAATTTGGCATGAAACCGGCGCCCGCCACGATTTTGGTGTCGGGACCTATTCTCCGCCCAAACACGTTTCCTGATTCTGGCTTCAGCCAATGGAGAATCCCGCTCATGATCCGTCACATCCTTTGATAATCATAGCCATCCACAGCACTTACCCTCACTCATCTCCATGTATAAAAGACGTCTTCTATAGACCCTTGGTCATGCTAAACACCTCCATGATGTCATCTCTCCTTGGCAGCACCAGCATCTTCCTCAGCCCCCACTGGCACCTGATCATCAGGACAGCTGACCCGTCTCCTCATACACATCAGAGCTATCAAGAAGGCAGCATTGCCTGCAGCCAGCATTCCACACTCCTTGTATCCCTTGACAAATAGAATGGAGACAATATTGTACTTTACCCTGTAATGTCCTCACTTAGTTGGCATGCTATGAGGCTAGTGTAGAGCCATTGGCCTGCCCCCACACCAGACATGTAATCCCCAGTTTACCTCATGTAGCTGAAGATTATGCTGAAGGTTCACATGCTGAACAACCCCAACCCCGACGTGATTGTGCATTCTCTCCAGGGATTTGTACAGGTTGAATACAGTCATGTGATCTTAACCTCAGTCAGGCCAATGTCAGCCGATATTCTTTAGTTCCTTCATCAGCCCAAAATTGAAGTCACTGACTGCTCCAACGCACCTCAGACTCTCCCCCGGTCAAATTTTTAAAACTTCATTTTTCAGCTGTACCATTAGATATCCGAGTCAAGATGCAGCTCCTATAAGAGTCCAATTTTCAGCTTCCCCTTCTTATCCTCTAAGACCCTCCCAGCTTCCTCTATCCTCAACAGATCTACATTCCCTTTCCTCCCATCACTCTCCTGCCTTCCTGTCACAAATCTTAATTTATATTGATATTCACATTCTCCCCCGAACTCTTTTCTGCTATGTCCATGTCTTATGTCGACCTGACTCCCCTCCCCTTCTTGAGGTCACATATACCATGGCTTTCTGAGCCCTCACCTCAGGAAATTTTCCAATACCCAATCATGACCTGCCAGCTCCCACTTTATTAGATGTAGATGCCTCTCCTGACCATGACTGTGGCAATTGCTATCCAATGCTGACCCTCCAACCCCCAGGACCAGCCTCTGTAGCACACTGACCATGCCCTGCTCAGCAAACTATGCCTGACTGTCACTGGTCAGAGAGGCTTTCCCCTCCCAGGACAGGGACCAAGGCACATGTGCCATGCAGAGCCCTCTAGCATGGCCTGCTTAGCCCCAGGTCTTCTTAATCTGCCCTCCACAGTGTGGCCTCGGCCCTAGGACTGCCTCACAATACTACCCTCGATAGTCCTGCAGAATAGCCCTGGCGCAGATTCATAGAAGCACCAAGATCCCACAGCAGTGCTATTCAAGGTCGACAAAAGAAATGTCTACGGACCTCAAACTCGGCGGTGAAGTAAAGGTCGCCAGTTGCACACCATTTATAAACAGTCATGAAACAGATTGTTCCAATTATCCACTGGCATTTATATTTGGAGTGAGAATGTGATTCCTTTGTGTTGCATTTTTAATGAGCATTCATAGGTGCAAAGAGGTGCAAATGAGGGGCGTCATTCTCCGACCCCCCGCCGGGTCGGAGAATAGCCGGGGGCTGCCGTGAATCCCGCCCCCGCCGGTTGCCGAAGTCTCCGGCACCGGAGATTCGGCGGGGGCGGGAATCGGGCCGCACCGGTTGGCGGGCCCCCCCGCTCGATTCTCCGGCCCAGATGGGCCGAAGTCCCGCCGATAAATTGCCTGTCCCGCCGGCGTAAATTAAAGCACCTATTTACCGGCGGGACAAGGTGGCGCGGGCGGGCTCCGGGGTCCTGGGGGGGGACGCGGGGCGATCTGACCCGGGGGGTGCCCCCACGGTGGCCTGGCCCGCGATCGGGGCCCACCGATCCACGGGCAGGCCTGTGCCGTGGGGGCACTCTTTCCCTTCCGCCTCCGCCATGGTCTCCACCATGGCGGAGGCGGAAGAGACTCCCTCCACTGCGTATGCGCGGGAAACTGTCAGCGGCCGCTGACGTTCCCGCGCATGCGCCGCCCCGACATGTCATTTCCGCGCCAGCTGGCGGGGCAACAAAGGCCATTTCCGCCAGCTGGCGGGGCGGAAATTCCTCCGGCGTTGCCCTAGCCCCTCAATGTTGGGGCTCGGCCCCCAAAGATGCGGAGTATTCCGCACCTTTGGGGCGGCGTGATGCCTGTCTGACTGGCGCCGTTTTGGGCGCCAGTCGGCGGACACCACGCCGTTTCGGGAGAATTTCGCCCATAGTTCCCGACATGGATCAGTGGGAAACTCAAACCAGTATGAAAGTTGGGAGAACAAAATTCCAAACTAATTTCTCGTCAGCGGAAAACTGACTTTTGCCATCATTCTAAACTTTATTCCGCTCATCCACCATGAATCGCGCCATCGACAGCAGTGGAAGATTCTATCCAGCGATGCATAAGCTAGTTCCACTTTCTAGGCATATCCATACTGCTAGCAACACCATTGAAGGGTAAACCACAACATTATAAATACATGCAATGCAGGTGGCATTTTTCCTATGCTGGGGATTGGGCCTGGAGATGCCCTGCCCTATGAGGTGGGGTGCAGCGGGCTGGTGGACACCACAACAGGTGTGTTGGGGCATTGGGGGGGGGGGGGGGGGAGGAATGGCCACGCCGGGAATCTAGAGATCAGGCTTCTATTAAAAAATGGAGCCTCAATCTCTTGCTGCACTGAGGAGCTCTGTTCATCAGAGCACCTCAGTGCAGGAAATGTGGCTGAGTACAGACTCAGCGGGGCATCCCTGGAAAAAAAATAGAGTGCCGTTCAACAGCATGGTCGTTCCCGGTGCAACAGGTGCCGGGAACGACCCATCTGACCCTGGCCAGAAAGGACTATGTTTATTTTTGGTTAGATCGCGCCCATATAACTCTGCTCATCTGATGGAATTGGTCATTTAATTTCCTCTTTGATGTTCACCTTCACATCCAAGGAAATCTTTTAGAAATCATTAACCATGATTATTATTGTCTTTCTTTTATCTTGGTCTGCCTACATTAATTGACTTTGGTGAGGATAGAGATGAGATATACTCAAATGGGTATCAGGGGTACAGGATTTCATTTATTGGAGAGAATTAAGCAGTTGGAATGATTCTCCAAAAAGCAGAGAAGGATGGAAGGGCTCTTCCTGTTGATTCCCTTAGTTCCCTTTTTTTTATTTTGTCTTTAACATGTTTGGTCCATGGATTGTTAATCAAGCCATATCTTTCAGTTGAACAGAGGAAGTAAGGAACTCAAAGTATCAAAATAGTGCACAGTGTTATAAAGTTTTGTATTTTGGGCAGAGGAACCCAGACTTTATGAAACCCAAGAGATTGGAGGGATTTGCTTTTATTGGTTGGCTGGTGGCTAATGGTTTGGCCAGGGACAGTATTCTGCCTAGCAACCACCAGCGATTGATTCCTGTCATGTGGGTTTTTCGGCGAGAACCCAGGAGAAGCCACTGGATCCTCAAGGTGGTAGCAGCTCTCTATCTCTGCTCTGCTGCCTACTGTCTGGAGGCATCAGCTGAAAGAAGTAGTTCTCTCTCTCAAGTACTGGCTGCCTGCTATTTCTGTGAGTCTACAGTGAAAGCCATTACAAGCTGAAAGAAAAGATAACATCCATTTGAAAGCCATCTGAAACAAAGACATTTATCCTTCTACTTGCATCATTATTTTACACCCCTCTTTCCCCTCTGTGTTTGTTTATCTGTGTGTGTGTGTATAGAGGGTGGTGTGAATTAAAAGGGGAGGGGGGATTAGTGATTAGATAGTAGGTAACCAGTTGTTTTTGTTGCTTATTTAATTATAGTTATTGTTAATAATAAAAAGTTAATTGTCTTTAAATTTACAAACCTGGTGACTATAGTTATTGGGCAGTTGAAGACCTTGGGCATTTTAAAATAAAAGTTACTTTCAGCCCTGTTGTGACTCTAAGTCAAATGAGGCTGGAATTGACCACACACTGGCCCAGGGTGTCATCAGGTAAAGTAAAGTATTATTGCAGATGTTCAAAATTATGAGGGGTTTTATTAGAATGGACAGAAAGAAACTCTATCCACTAGACTGAAAAGTAATTAACTAGAGGACAGGGACTTGCAATGATTGGCAAAAATTCAGAAGTTTTTTGACTGCATGAGTTGTAATGGTTTGGAATGCAGGGCCAAACTGGATGGAAGTTAATATGATAGAATCTTTGGAGAGGGAATAGAATCTCTACTTAAAAATAAACATTTACAGGACTACAGATCAATTATGTGGTTTTATTTGGTACAAGTAAGAATTATTATATTGCAGTATTTAAGTCGTAGTTAACAAAGCACAACTAACGTATAATTACATTACCTGTGCTTGTCCTTTTGGTCACGGCATAAGCCATTCCTCGTATTACCTACTCACAGACTGTGGTACACCTACATGATCTCCTAAGAGGCTCTTCTGTGCTGAGAAAGATCCAAACCCCATAGGGTATACCCTAAAGCTGGAACTGCAAACAAAAACATCCAATCATGGGGACAGGACCTTTACAATATTTGCAAAGCACAATTCAGGGTTGAAATTAACTAGAGTATTCCTTTAAACCATTCTATTACCAGAAGCAAATTGTGTAATTTATACTGTATTTTTCAGTACCATGTACAAAATTAGATTGAAACTGAAATAAAAATAATAGTTCTGCCTGGGGAGGCTTGTGACTCTGTGACCTAAGTTTGAATCTATTGGTAACAGATGGAATGACTTGAAGTGAAATTAATTAAGTTGTCTCTACTCATTTCATACATTGCACAAAAGTATCTATATTTCAACACTGACTGCCAGCATCTTTTCTTACCAAGATGCAGAAAAATGAACGGTGTGAGAGCAGAAAAATTTCGATATAATACCAAGTGTTTTCTTTGGTAAATATCAAACAGAACAATCGAGAGTGGAGCATTACTTCACACCTGATCATTACAAGCTTGAGGAGACCTTGTGATTCAGTAGCTAATGGTCCTGCCTTGAGGCGGAAACTCCAGGTTCACGTTCTCTCCTGGCCTTGTTGGCAATGAAAGGGAGTGCTCATGATGCAGTTTAATAGATTTGCTAATCAGTCTGTTAATCCTTCCGAGATTTCCCCGTGATTCCTCAAAGAGGAATTACTCAGGACTGCTGCCATTGGAGAGGGTCTCAAAATACACCTCTTGGGTATGCACGGAGCATCAACAGGTTATTTAACTGTGGAAGAGAACTCGATGCCAACATGTGCACTACTAGCAGGGAACCATTGGAGAGAAGCAGGCACTGCATTATAAATAGATTATACATAGTGATTTGAAGAAGTAGTCTTAATTCATTGAACAATCTTTTCCCTTTCCATGGTCTCTTGAGAATTTTGCAACTGTTTTGCGTACACTTTTAGTTGAATTGTGATGCCTTGAATGATCCTTACAAACAAGGCAAGGGAACATGATGAATGCCAGAACCCGAGGAAACACTTGGGGATTAGAGGGACATTGGTGTGCATGTACACTGGTCCCTTAAAGTAGCACGGAGGTGTATACAGTGGTTAAGAAGGCATATGGTATCCTTGCCTTAATTAGCCAAAGGTATAAAGTTGAAGAGCAGGGATGCTGGAACTGTATAACATTTTGTTTACTTCACAGCTGGGGTAATGTGTACAGTTCTGGAATCCACATTATAGGAGGGATATGATAGCACTGGAAAGGGTGCAGAGGAGATTTATCAGGATGTTGCCTGGGCTGGAGAGTTTTAGCTGTGAAGAGAGATTAGGTAAACTGGGTTGTTTTTGAATATAATGAATTACTACTGGGCAGCTAACTTCGCTATGGCTAGGGAATGGGTAGTTGGGGAGGGGTCAGTATGCGGGCGGACGGAGGCGGCTTCTTTCAAGGGAACAGGTTTAGGGGTATTGTTGACAGCACCTCTACCATTCTCGCCGGCCAAGTACTCTGCAAGCCCAGTGCAGGTGTCAGCCTTAAGGATATGGAGGCAACGGAGGCAGCATTTGAGACTGGAGAGTGCCTCGGTGTGGGCACCGATTTGTGATAACCATAGGTTTGCACTGGGGGGGTGCTGGATATGAGGTTTCGGGGGTGGTGGCAAGCAGGGATTGAGAGGTTTGTGGATCTGTTCATAGGAGGCAACTTTGCCATCTGAGAGGACGTGGAGGAGGAATATAAGCTGCCTAGTGGGAATGATTTTAGATCCGGGATTTTGTGAGGAGGAGGCTCTGCGGTAGTAAAGTTGTGTGCAAGGCTTAATCTTATTCAGTTTAAAGTAGTTCGCAGGGGGCATATTGGTGGAAAGGATGAGTAGGTTCTTTGAGGGAGTAGAGGATAGGTATGGACGGTGCATGGGGAGGCCCTTGAACCATGTTTTGGGCATGTTGAAAACTAAGGCAGTTCTGGCAGGAGTTGACGGATGTAATGTCCGAGGTGTTGGGGGTAAAGTTGGCCCCGTGCCCTGAGGTAGCGATATTTGGAGTGCCGGAAGTCCTGGGAGTCCATTAGGCGAGAGAGGCTGATGTCATGGCCTTTGCCTCCCTGATAGCCCAGAGAAGAATTTAGCTTGGGTGGAGAGATTCGGAGCCGCCAAAAGCGGGGGTCTGGGTGAGCGACCTGGCAGAATTCTTGAGCTTGGAAAATATCAAGCTCGTCTTGAGAGGATTGGTCGATGGGTATTCCCGGAGGTAGAAGTCATTCATTGACTTCTTTAAGGAGGATTGAGGTGTCAGCAAAGGGGAAAGGAGGGGGTGTTGGTAAGGAAGTTGATATGGGGAAGGCAGGATGGGAGGAGGGGAAGGGCAGGGGTGGGGGTGTGAGTGCTGGTTATTTATTATGTTGTACAATTTTGCTTCTGCTATTATTTATTGTGTTTGTTGTTTATATAAATGCCTTAATAAAATATTTTTTTTAAATGTTGATTAAAAAAACATTAATAGGAATCCCCCCAAAATGACTGACATTGAGTCATGTTTCTGGGAGAAGGCACTTACTTTATCGCCTTAACCTTGTCTACCACGGGGTGTAATCCTTGGGTAACCACATGGTGCCCCAGGTAGGCCATCTCAGTGGCTTGAAAGTTGCACTTCTCTTTCTTGAAGACACCTGCTCCTGAAATCTCTTCAACACCTCCTCTGAGTTTGCTAGATGCTCGGCCTCTGTCGACCCAGTTATAAGGACACCATTAAGGTATATACAACCCAGATTAGCCCCTGCAGCAGACCCTCCATCGTCCTTTGAAGTATTGCACGTGGTGAAGTCACACCAAAAGGCAGGTGCATATACTTGAATAGTTCTTTGTGTGTGTTTATCGTGACAAACCCCTGGGAAGTGACATCTAATTCGCGTTGTTGGTATACGTGACTCATATCCAGCTGTGTATAAGATTGACCTACTGCCAGCTTTGCATACAGGCCTTTAATTCTTGGAATTAGATACTTATCTAACTTGGTGGCCTGGTTAACTGTTAGCTTATAATCACCACAAATGCAGATGGTCTTAGCTGGTTTCAATATGGAGACAATGGGCGCTGCCCATTCCGAGAACTGGGAATGATGCTGAAGTTTTCCATAAGACGATAAGACATAGGAGCGGAAGTAAGGCCATTCGGCCCATCGAGTCCACTCGAAATGGCTGATTTCAACTCCATTTACCCGCTCTCTCTCCATAGCCCTTAATTCCTCGAGAAATCAAGAATTTATCAACTTCTGTCTTAAAGACACTCAACGTCCCGGCCTCCACCGCCCTGTGGCAATGAATTCCACAGACCCACCACTCTCTGGCTGAAGAAATTTCTCCTCATCTCTGTTCTAAAGTGACTCCCTTTTATTCTAAGGCTGTGCCCCCGGGTCCTAGTCTCCCCTGCTAATGGAAACAACTTCCCTACATTCACCCTATCTAAGCCATTCATTATCTTGTAAGTTTCTATTAGATCTCCCCTCAACCTCCTAAACTCCAATGAATATAATCCCAGGATCCTCAGACATTCACCGTATGTTAGACCTACCATTCCTGGGATCATCCGTGTGAATCTCCGCTGGACCCGCTCCAGTGCCAGTATGTCCTTCCTGAGGTGTGGGGCCCAAAATTGCTCACAGTATTCTAAATGGGGCCTAACTAATGCTTTATAAAGCTTCAGAAGTACATCCCTGCTTTTATATTCCAAGCCTCTTGAGATGAATGACAACATTGCATTTGCTTTCTTAATTACAGACTCAACCTGCAAGTTTACCTTTCGAGAATCCTGGACTAGGACTCCCAAGTCCCTTTTGCACTTCAGCATTATGAATTTTGTCACCGTTTAGAAAAAAGTCCACGCCTCTATTCTTTTTTCCAAAGTGCAAGACCTCGCACTTGCCCACGTTGAATTTCATCAGCCATTTCTTGGACCACTCTCCTAAACTGTCTAAATCTTTCTGCAGCCTCCCCACCTCCTCCATACTACCTGCCCCTCCACCTATCTTTGTATCATCGGCAAACTTAGCCAGAATGCCCCCAGTCCCGTCATCAAGATCGTTAATATATAAAGAGAACAGCTGTGGCCCCAACACTGAACTCTGCGGGACACCACTCGTCACCGGTTGCCATCCCGAAAAAGAACCTTTTATCCCAATTCTCTGCCTTCTGCCTGACAGCCAATCGTCACTCCATGTTAGTACCTTGCCTCGAATACCATGGGCCCTTATTTTACTCAGCAGTCTCCCATGAGGCACCTTATCAAAGGCCTTTTGGAAGTCAAGATAGATAACATCCATTGGCTCTCCTTGGTCTAACCTATTTGTTATCTCTTCAAAGAACTCTAACAGGTTTGTCAGGCACGACCTCCCCTTACTAAATCCATGCTGACTTGTCCTAATCTGACCCTGCACTTCCAAGAATTTAGAAATCTCATCCTTAACAATGGATTCTAGAATCTTGCCAACAACCGAGGTTAGGCTAATTGGCCTATAATTTTCCATCTTTTTCCTTGTTCCCTTCTTGAACAGGGGGGTTACAACAGCGATTTTCCAATCCTCTGGGACTTTCCCGGACTCCAGTGACTTTTGAAAGATCATAACTAACGCCTCCACTATTTCTTCAGATATCTCCTTTAGAACTCTAGGATGTAGTCCATCTGGGCCCGAAGATTTATCAATTTTTAGACCTCTTAGTTTCTCCAGCACTTTCTCCTTTGTGATGGCTACCATATTCACCTCTGCCCCCTGACTCTCCGGAATTGGTGGGATATTACTCATGTCTTCTACTGTGAAGACTGACGCAAAATACTTATTTAGTTCCTCAGCTATTTCCTTGTCTCCCATCACTAGATTACCAGCGTCATTTTGGAGCGGCCCAGTGTCAACTTTTGCCTCACGTTTGTTTTTAATGTATTTAAAGAAACTTTTACTATCATTCCTAATGTTACTGGCTAGCCTACCTTCATATTTGATCCTCTCTTTCCTTATTTCTCTCTTTGTTATCCTTTGTTTGTTTTTGTAGCCTTCCCAATCTTCTGACTTCCCACTACTCTTTGCCACATTATAGGCTTTCTCTTTTGCTTTGATGCATTCCCTAACTTCCTTTGTCAGCCATGGCTGCCTAATCCCCCCTCTGATAACCTTTCTTTTCTTTGGGATGAACCTCTGCACTGTGTCCTCAATTACTCCCAGAAACTCCTGCCATTGCTGTTCTACTGTCTTTCCCACTAGGCTCTGCACCCAGTCGATTTTCGTCAGTTCCTCCCTCATGCCCCTGTAGTTACCTTTATTTAACTGTAACACCTTTACATCTGATTCTACCTTCTTTCTTTCAAATTGGAGATTGAATTCTACCATATCATGATCACTTCCAATCTATTTAACTCAGTATCCACTTTTTCTCATCAGACATATAGTACTGATCTCATCTGAAAGAGTCGGGGAGTTGCCTCTGGATCAACATAAATCTTAGTTTGCAAGCATTTCATTTTTCCTAATTTATCACGGAAGATATTGTCATATTTTCTTAACAATTCCAGCAGTCTCCCTGATTGCACTTGAAAGATCTCAGCCCAATTCAACTTGATATCTTCAAGCCAATAATGGCCCAGAAGGCTTGGTCCTTCGCTCATCACTAATATTACCGGGGCTGGGTAGACAGTCCACACGTTACATAGCTCACAGGTTATGATTGTGGTGTTCTTTATTTTCATTACTTCTCCTGTGTATATCTTCAACTTGGCAAAATTTCTCTCCAAGTTCAATGGTTGGGTACTGAAATGTGTGCTCACCCATCACAGTGGCTAATGCCCCTGTGTACACTTCCAAACTCAGTCTTCCCACTTAGATGGGTCTGGTTTGATTGCTTTAAGATGAAAAAGCAAATGAATATCTCAATCAGCGCTGTCCGGCTCTTTCACATTGTCTACTGGTAACATCTTGATTGATCAGTTACTCGGCAGTCTTGACTTAGCTCTGCACTGTTTTACCAAATGTCCTCTTTTGTGACAATAACAGCCTCAGTTTCCTTCATGATTCAGGAGCATGATTATCTCTACAGCAGTAACATTTCACCTTAAGAATCATTGTCTGATTGCGTCCACTGTCTCTTTTTATTCCATGGGTAACTGGAAATGAAATGAAAATCGCTTATTGTCACAAGTAGGCTTCAAATGAAGTTACTGTGAAAAGCCCCTAGTCGCCACATTCCGGCGCCTGTTCAGGGAGGCTGTTTCCTGCCTTGCGGCTGCTTTGGTGTTTTTGGTGTTATGGCTGGCTGTAGGTCCATTGTATATGACTGGGAAAAAACCCTCCACCCCAGAACGATTCCCCACGTGGGATTGATTGATCAAACTACGTCACCCTTACTTTGTAAGTTTGCTCTTAAAGGCACAATCAATACATCCCTCACCTTTTAACTCCTTTTCACAATCTTCATCTTACAATTTACTCCATCCTAAATTATAATTATACACCACAGACATAAGTCTGACAATTATAAATCGAGTCTTTGAGGGGGTTTTCTTGTAGAGTGGCACCATATATATTGATTTATACATTTCGGATGAATCAACTTAAACGGCAGAAAACTCTACCAAAGTATATTTTTCCTTTTTACTGTAGGTTTAAACTTAATGTCATTTGGATGTTTGAGCAGAATAATTTTTTTTAAATGCAAGCATTTTAAAATATCACATTCTACAGCTGAATAAATATTGAGACTTTGTTTTTAATGTCAGCTCAGATTGAAAATTTGTGGCTTCTGGCAGCAGAGTTGAGTTTGCGATGATTATGTAAAGTATGGATTAGCAATACTTGACATCGTCTTACGAGTTGCTTGCTATTTTGAGGTAAGATTCATCTAACTGAATCATGTATTCTCAGCACCATTGATTAAATTGTCTTTATGCCAAATGCAATTCTTCAATTTTCTGTGCAGAATCAATTCTCTGTTTCAAATTAATGCTAGTTGACAAAAACTTAATAGGGGAGGAATTTTGTGCACTGGCATGCATCCCTTGGGTGCTTTGAATGCCCTTAGTGCTCCAAAATAGTGTCAGCAGCACAAATGCACAATTATGAGACAAACTGCACATAAGGGCATATTGGTGAGCAACAGGCAAAGCAGGCAGGTATTGGGTTGATTCAGACAGGTAAAAGCTCTGGCATTAATGGCTTTCCCATTGAGTTTTACAAGAACAATAGATCCCTCTAATTGTAGGTATGTTGTTCAACGACTTCTTGTCCCAGGATTCATTGCCCGTTGCATTTGGCAGGCCACTATTTCCCTGATCCTTAAGGACAAGGACCCGATGGAATGTGGGTCATATTGACCTATTTCGCTTTTGAAAGCGGACGCTAAGTTACTCGCAAAAGTGCTGGCACTGCAGTTGGAGTCCTCCTCCACGACGTGATCTCAGAAGACCGGACAGTCTTCATCAAGGGTCGACAATTGCTGGCCAATATATGTCGGCTATTAAATGTTGTTCTCTTGCTTTCTTCAGTACCTGAACCGGAGGTAACTGTTTCCCTAGACACGGAAAAGGCATTTGATAGGGTGGTTTGAGATTCTTGGGAGTTCTGGATTTGGGAAAAAGTTTATATCCTGGATTTGTTTATTGTATCTGGCTCCCACTGTTAGTGTTCATACAAATACTTTGAACTTGGGCTACTTTCCACTGAATAGGGATGTCCATTGTCTCCGCTCCTATTTGCTTTAGTGATACAACTGCTTGCCAAAACGAATTTGGGACCCATCATTCAGAACAGCATGCATTTTGGTGATTATAACCATACTTGTTAATGATGACTATTTCAGTTCCTTTGTGATATCTCTGGGTTTGCCTTGAGGTCTCATTACATTTGTGCTGGATGTGAAAATTGGCCAATGTGTTTGGTATCCCACAATATGCTAAATCAGCTGGACATGCTTCTAAAGACGCAGCAACTTCAGTGGATACTGGTTTGTGACAGAACAGCTGTGAGTAAAGCAGTTGAAACTCAGTCAATACCTTTTCCGCTTTGATGTGTGAGGAGGGCAGCCTATATTTGAAGCCATGCACGAATATAAACTCCTTGCTTTCAGAGAGTACGTGTTCTGAGAGATGTACTACGTGTTTGTCAGTGTCATTAATTGTGCAGCCAAACCTCTTGCACTTAAGTGAGGTTAGCTAGTAGGCACCTTTCAAGTAGTATTATTTATGGTGTAGTCATATACTGAGGCAATATAGTGGCACAAAATATCACATTTAAAAATGACAGAAAGTCGTGCACGAACAGACTCAAAAACAGCTTCTTCCCCGCTGTTACCAGACTCCTAAACCACCCACTTATGGACTGACCTCATTACACCCCTGTATGCTTCACCCGATGCCGGTGTTTATGTGGTTACAATGTGTACCTTGTGTTGCCCTATTATGTATTTTCTTTTATTTCCTTTTCTTTTCATGTACTTAATGATCTGTTGAGCTGCTCGGAGAAAAATACTTTTCACTGTATCTTGATACTCGTGACAATAAACAAAATCCAAATCCAATCCAATTTGTTTGTCTCACCTTGCATAACACACACTTGATTGTGGGACCGTATCTCACTTTAGCACTATTTTTGTCATCACTTTAGTTCTTTAGCATTGACTTTCTGGCCTTGCTATTGACCATGTCCTTCACTATCCCATGGTCTCCATCCGCCTTGAAAAACCTGTTCACATCACTTCTGGATATTAGTGACATGCATGAAGGAGGATAATTAACTTGCAATCCAGCATTATTGGCTTTCATCAGGTAAGCTTAAGCTTGAGAGAATTTTAAAAAGCTACTGGGAGCACCATTTTGTCAGTAAAATAATACCATTCAGGATGTTTCATTTTTCCACCTTCACAAATTACTGCAATTTGCTAAAAGCTGCCAACGAGGATAGTGTAATGACCTTGCCTGAAATTTGAAAATAGACATTTGTAGGCGTATGGATACTCATGTATTCACAGTGTTAATGTGCTATTTTGGTTAAAGATAGTTGGTCTGCTAAATTCACGATGAGAAGTATTCTGTGACCTCTGAATTCAGCACTCCCTTTAAGCCTGGAGCTATTAGATGATCAGTGTTGTGTTATGCTGCTTCGGATAACACAGGCTGCTGCTTGATGCAGTCTTAACTAAAGGATGCTCCAGACTCTGAAATGAGTTCAACGTGTTTATTGAACTATTAACACAGTTCTCAAATGAGTTCGACTCTCTGCTAATCTAACTGTAGTAACTCAGTCTAATTGTACCAGCTTGCTCTAAGCCATGTGCTGGGGTGTGATGCTGCTGATCAACCCTGTCTAACTCTCTAGATGTCTATCTGTGGAAAGAGGCAGGGTGTGAGTGCCTCAGACCTTTTGTAGTGTTTATGTCATGCCCCCTTGTGGTGATGCCACCTCTGAGTGTCCTGACTGCCCATTGGTTGTGTCCTATTCTGAGTGTTTATTGGTTGCATGTTTGCATATCATGACATCGCCACCTTTTTTTTAGATGTATATAGATGTGAATGTGTCTGTCTAATGTGACTGACTGAGGAATACAGAACAGAACAAACAAAACAAATGCTCCTAAGTCCAGTCTCTGAGGCTTGCGTCTGATCCTCATCGACCACCGGAGAGGTAGTGGAGGGGCTGACGGTGTAGGAGGCACGACTGGTGGCCTCGTGGTTTGAGGTGTCTGGAGGTGGCAATTCGACATGTGGAAATGGAGGGGAAAGTGGGTGTGGGCAAGCAACTTTTCGCAGTGCCCTTCGATTCCTTCGCACAATGGAGCCATCAGCCAAAAGTATGACATAGGATCTGGGCGCGGCCTGTCAAACAACGACAACCGGAGCAGACCACCCACCATGCGGTATCTTGATCCTGACTGTGTCTGCCGGGGATAGCATGTCCAGATCGGTGGCATGTGCATCATAGCCCTGCTTCTGGCTGTCGCGAAGCTGCTGCATCTTCTGCAGCACCGGGAGGTGATCAAGGTTGGGCAGGTGTATGGCTGTAATCATCGTCCGCAGGTCCCTGTTCATCAGCAGTTGAGCTGGCGACATGCCAGTGGACAAGGGAGTCGCCCGGTACGCAAGTAGTGCAAGGTGTATGTCGGAAGCGGAGTCCGAGGCCTTGCGGATGAACTGCTTAACGGTGTGCACCCCTTTTTCAACTTTGCCATTGGACTGCGGATAGTGCGGACTAGAGGTGACATGCCTGAAATTGTAGCTCTTGGCAAACGTGGACCATTCTCGACTGTGGAAGCATTGTCGCTCATGACGGTGTTCGGTATGCCATGCCGTGAGAATGTCTCTTTACATGCTTTGATGACGGTCCGTGAGGTGAGGTTTGGCAGCTTCAGCACCTCAGGATAGTTCGAAAAGTAATCGATGATTAAGATATAGTTGCGACCATTCACGTGGAATAGGTCAATGCCAACCTTGGACCACGGAGAGGTCTCCAGATCATGTGGTTGGAGCGTCTCCTTGCTCTCCGCTGGTTGGAACCTCTGACAGGTTTCTCAGTTCAGGACCATGTCCGTGATGTCCTGGTTAATGTCGGGCCCTGCGTCTGCACTTTTCTACGCCCAGGTGTCCCTCATGAATCTGCCGCAGCACCATGCTCTGGAGACGTAGCGGGATGACTATCCTGTCCAGCTTGAGCAGGATGCCATCGATCAGCGTCAGGTCATCCTTGACATTGTAGAATTGAAGGCATTGCCCTTTCTGCCAGCCATTGCTGAGGTTGTGGATGACTCGCTGCAACAGGGGATCTTTGGCCGACTCTTCTTGGATGAGAACGATCTTCTCATCTGTTGCTGGGAGAGTGCTTGCACACAGTTGTACCTGCAATTCAATGTGCTGGATGATCTCCAGTGGTTCACTGGGTGAGTTGACGGAGCGGGACAATGCAGTGGCGATGATCAGCTCCTTGCCAGGTGTGTACACCAAATTGAATTCATTCCTCCGGAGTTTGAGCAGAATTCTCTGCAAACGAGGAGTCATGTCGTTCAGGTCCTTTTGGATGATGTGGACCAGAGGCCTATGATCCGTCTCAACAGTAAATGTTAGCAAGCCGTAGACATAATCATGAAATTTGAGGATGCCGGTGGGAAGACCTCAATACTCCTTCTCAATCTGCGCATATCTGGTCTCAGTGGATGTCATTGCCCATGATGCGTATGCTACCGGTATCCAGGATGACTTGTCACCTCTTTGAAGCAACACCGCCCCAATGCCATCCTGACTCGCATCTGTGGATATCTTGGTCTCTCGGTCTGTGTCAAAGAATGCAAGGATGGGTGCAGTGGTGAGCTTGGCTTTCAGCTCCAGCCACTCTGTTCGGTGCTCCGCCTTCCACTCAAAGGTGGTTGATTTTTTTACCAGGTTGCGTAGGGCGGTGGTGTGTGTGGCCAAATTCGGGATGAACTTGCCAAGGAAATTGACCATTCCCAGAAAGCACAGTACTGCCTTCTTGTCCTCGGGGACTTTCATTGCCTCGATGGCTTTGATTTTGTCTGTGTCCGGGCGCACACCGTGTTGGGAAATCTGATCACCCAGGAACTTCAGCGTGGATGTCCCAAAACAGCACTTGGACCTGTTTAGCTTGAGGCCATGTTCATGCATGTGTCGGAATACTTTCTTGAGTCGCGACACATGTTCCTCTGGGGTTGTGGACTAGATTATGATATAGTCAACGTAGACACAAACCCCTTCTATTCCCTCCATCATCTGTTCCATGATGCGATAGAAAATCTCTGATGCCGAGATGATGCCAAATGGCATTTCGTTGTAACAGAAGCTGCCCAAAGGCGTGTTGAAGGTGCAGAGCCTTCTGCTGGATTCTTCAAGTTGGATTTGCCAAAATCCGTGGGATGCGTCCAATTTTGTGAAGAAATGCGCGTGTGCCATCTCACTCGTGATTTCTTCCCTCTTCGGGATGGGGTAATGTTCCCGCATAATGTTTTTGTTTAGATCCTTGGGGTCAATGCAGATGCGTAGGTCCCCCGAAGGCTTCTTTACGCACACCATCGAGCTGACCCAGTCGGTTGGTTCAGTGACCTTTGAGATGATGCCTTTTTGTTGTAGACTCGTGACTCTGCCTTCAGGCGCTCTCACAGTGGAGCAGGGACTCGGCGTGGTGCGTGGACCACTGGCTTGGCATCAGACCGCAGTAGAATCTTGTACTTGTATGGCATCATGCCCATCCCGCTAAATACATCTAGGTACTGGGTTAGGATGTCGTCAATGCTGGCCTGAAGATCCGAATGGGACGGCATCGTGGTGTAGACCCGTTGAATGAGGTTCAGTTGCTTGCAATCCTGCGCACCTAGCAGGGACGCCCTTCTGGTTTAACAATCTCAAAGCGTAAGCTTGCTTGTGTGTGTCGGCTGGACACCTGCAGATGGCAGGACCCCAGTGCCTTGATTGCGTTTCTGTTGTAGTCCAGGAGTTTGCAGGCAGCTGGAAGGATTGTGGGGGCTTCTTGATTCTCTTGAAGTCTACCTGCGAAATCAGGTTGGCGGAGGCACCTATGTCCAGTTTGAACTGGATGTGGCAGTGGTTGACCGTCATCACTGCATGCCATTCATCCTCGGAATCCACGGCCAGGATTGATTGGACTCGCGGTGTGTCCGGTGTGGCGTATTCGCACTACATAATAATGCCCACTCGGTAAGTGTTGTCCAGGTATTCATCATCTGGATCCGTCGCACTGCCTGGATCAGAGTCATGCATTCGGTGTTGCACACTTCTGATGTGCCGCTGTCGGAATTGGGAGCTCTGGCTCCTGACTGGTGGTGCAGATCTGCACAGGGCTGCATAGTGGTTTAGTTTCCCACAGTTTAAACAGCGTTTGCCTCTTGCAGGGCAGTTTTTTAAAAAATGGGTGGTGCCGCAGTTCGCACACTTCATGACGCTCAGTGTGTCGTTACACATGCGCGGTGCGGTTCTCGGATGTCTGCACCTGCGCAGTGCGGTTTTCGGCCGCTTCGTGTTCCTGATCGCATTGCGCATGGGTTGGGCCCCGGGAAGAGCGCACAAAATGGCCGCTTTCATCAATGCGGAGGCGCTGCATCCGGGAGATAGCCTGAACACACTCCACCTCGTGGGAGGCTAGTTTTTCACTTTCTGCCGTTTTGTACTGTAAGTAGCGATTTTTGGCGTGCTCATGCACAGTACACATTTCAATCGCGACTGGCAGGGTCATGTGCTTGATTTTCAACAATTGCTCTCGCAGAGGATCAGAGTGGACTCCAAAAACGATTTGGTCTCTGATCATGGAGTCAGTGATATCACCGAAGTTGCAGGAATGCGCTAGCAGTCTAAGGTTAGTTAGATTGGAGTTGAAGGATTTGTCTTTTCCTTGTAACCTCTGCTTGAAGATGTAGCGCTCAAAGATTTTGTTGGTGTCCATCTCGCAGTGGCTGTCGAATTTATCCAGGATGATTTGGTACTTCGTTTTGTCCTGCCCTTCGGAAAAGTGAAATGAGACGAAGATCTCTATCGCATGGTCACCCGCAGTGGTGAATAGAAGAGCTATCTTCCGAGCATCGGTCGTGCCATTGAGGTCGGATGCTTCCACGTATAGTTGAAATTTCTGCTTGAATGATCGCCAGTTGGCATTAAGATTGCTGGTGATCCTGAGCTGATGAGGAGCCTGAATCTTTTTTTTTTAATATGTTTTATTGAAATTTTTTTCCCAAACAACAATTTTTCCCCTCTTACAAAGCAAACGCAACAATAACAATACAGAAATTTTTAACAATACACAAGTAACAAAACCCCTTTATCTTTGACCTAAACTAAACTAACCCCCCCCCCCCCTCCCCCCTCCCCCCCCCTTCCCCCTGGGTTGCTGCTGCTGGTCATCTGTCTTCCCTCTAACGTTCCCCTAGGTAGTCGAGAAATGGCTGCCACCGCCTGGTGAACCCTTGAGCCGATCCTCTCAGGGCACACTTTATCTGCTCCAGTTTAATGAACCCCGCCATATCATTTACCCAGGCCTCCAGTCCGGGGGGTTTCGCCTCCTTCCACATGAGTAGGATCCTGCGCCGGGCTACTAGGGACGCAAAGGCCACAACGTCGGCCTCTTTCGCCTCCTGGAGGAGCCTGAATCTTGTCCATTGTGCCTGTATTCAGTAGCTGGTTGTCACGGATCTTGCTGAGTTGAACTAAATAGATTGAACAGTCACTCCTGGTATCATGTTGTGTTATGCTGCTTCGGATAACACAGGCTGCTACTTGATGCAGTCTTAACTAAAGGATGCTCCAGCCTCTGAAATGAGTTCAAATTGTTTATTGAACTATTAACACAGTTCTCAAATGAGTTTGACTCTCTGCTAATTTAACTGTAGTAACTCAGTCTAACTGTACCAGCTTGCTCTAAGCCACGTGCTGGGGTGTGATGCTGCTGATCAACCCTGACTAACTCTCTAGATGTCTGTCTGTGGAAAGTGGCAGGGTGTGAGTGCCTCGTGCCTTTTATAGTGTTTATGTCATGCCCTCTTGTGGTGATGCCCTGTCTGCCCATTGGTTGTGTCCTATTCTGACTGTCCATTGGTTGCATGTTTGCATATCATGACAATCAGTTTTTCCACAGCAGAAATTTGCAGTGAATAGAAAAGCAACAGTAACAAAGTCACTGCTGGCTAAATTGTAAACATTTCTGAGGAAGTGGAATCTTCAGGGGATTATTCTTTAAAAAATGTAAAACACTCCTTGCAAAGAAATGACAGCGAGTAAACAAGGGTTTCTTCAAGCTTGCAATATAACTGCTTCTTATGTAGGTAATTAATGACACTTGCTAAAACCCAAGAATTAAATATGAGTTGCCCTTGACAGAAAACCTAAAATTACATTATCATATGAATAAGTCCTCTCATTTGTCTTTGCTCGTAACAAAATAATTGATACACCAGCTCTTTATATGCTGAAAGTAAAATTACAAGAAACTAGGGATAGAGACCAGAATACAAAAACTGTGCTACAGCACTTCAGCTGCCAACACAATGGACAAATTCTCCACATCTGCTCCAAACAGCCATAAAATCATAACATGCTGCTGACTGGTAGTGGATAGCATTGAACACCGTTGGCATATCATTAATCGGCCCACCCTGGTATTCTCCGCCACCAATGATGCTCTGCCTCTGCCAGGAGTAATTACAGATGGCCAGAGTCACTTATGGTATATAAAATCGGGAAGCAGATGCCGTGGTTACTGAGGGAGAGGATGGAGAAAGGACATGTTCCCAAAGGCGCAACCGTGGGCTGCCAACTCTGCTGTTGGCTGCCGCTGGCTGCCACTGGCTGGGGGGCTGTTTGCCAGCACCGAGGGGTGACCAGGGGATGGGCCATGGGGTCGGGGTGACCCCCCCGGGACCAGAGTATCCAGGCAGGGGCCACCATTGCCGTAGCCTGCAAAGCAGCCATCGGGCTGCACACCCCATTGACTGCCCACTGTGACCCGTGGTTGTGCAGAGCAACACTGGCCTTATCTGTACCCCACACCCATCCCCACCCAAGGAGGATGCCCACAGTAGATCCCACAGGAGGGCACTGCCCAGGGACCGCAGAGTGTACAACTGGAATGTGTAGGGCCAGCCACCAGTACTCCTGCCGGCAGGAACAGGTGGCCAAGGCTGTGATGCGGAGGACAGAGTGCCAGGGGGAAAAGTTGGGGGTCGTGCGGGGGCTGGGGCAGAAACAAGCCACTGTGTAGCCCATTGGGCGTGATCGGACAAGGGGGTGCCCACCATGCTAACATGTCTGCCTTTCACCAGTGCAGACAATCCACTCCAGAATTGAACCACGAATGGTTGCCATCATCCTATCCGCCGCAGTCCTGATAGACGCACTGAGGCTGTATGAGCAGGAGCTGCCGCGCAGCGGGCTTTTCGCCATTGCCGGGATGCGCCAGGTTCAGAGATGATCGACAGGATGCATGTCCCCCTACAACAACCGGTGCATGAGGGGCTGGTTTTCATGAATAAAATAGGGTGCCACTCCATGAACGTGCAGTTAGTGTGTGTCCACAAGATGGACATCATGCACATTTGTGCCCGATATCCAGGCAGTCTTCATCCTGGCACACGCAACAGTTCCCAACACCTTTTAGGTGCAGCCCGGCGTGAGGAGTTGGCTCCTGAGTGACAGGGGTTATCTGCTGCGGTCGTGGCTTATGATGCCTATCCGGACATCACAGACTGATGAGGAACATTGGCAGGGCATCAGCTTGCTCAAGATGCGGTTCACGTGCCTGGACCGCTCTGGTGGGCCCTCCAACATTGCACTAAGAGAGTCTCCCACATCGTGATGGCCCACTGCATCCTCCACAATATCATGCAGCAGAGGGGCGTCATGCTGGAGGAAAAGGACGATGCCAAGCCTCATCCTATGAGGAGGATGCAGAGGACGGCCAAGATAGGCAGAACATGGGGCCTGGGAAGCCACAGGAGGCTGAACAATAAATGTGCCAGGACCACCGCGTGCATGGCAATCTAATGGCCTCCAGGTTCACCGACTAGAGGGCCTGGTCACCAGCAGCACTACCGCTCCCCTCCCCCACCCCCACATTTCCCCCCCACCCTCCAAACACCCATTCCACTGTCAAACCTCCCTTCATGGCTTACCATCACCACCTCAATTGCCAGCATCCCTGCACCCACAACCACCAACCCCCCCCTCCCCACCCCCCTGCCTCCCCTCCCCACCACCACCTCCGTCCTTCATACCTGTGTCATGGTGTTGGCCCTGGGTTGGTTGTATCAGTGGGTCTGGTCCAGTTGATGGAGGATGATGATAACCCATTCCGTGATACATAGATAACACAGAAGATAGGTGCAGGAGGAGACAATTTGGCCCTTTGAGCCTGTTCTGCCATTTAACACGATCATGGCTGGCCATCCAACTCAATAGCCTAATCCTGCTTTCTCCCCATAACTTTTAATGCCATTCACCCCAAGTGCTATATCCAGCCGCCTCTTGAATATATTCAATGTTTCAGCATCAACTACTTCCGGTGGTAATGAATTCTTCAGGCTCACCACACTTTGGGTGAAGAAATGTCTCCTCATCTCTGTCCGGAATGGTTTACCCCGAATCCTCAGGCTGTGACTCCTGGTTCTGGACACACCCATCATTGGGAACATCTTCCCTGCATCTACCCTGTCTAGTCTTGTTAGAATTTTATAAGTCTCTATGAGATCCCCTGTCATTCTTCTGAACTCCAGTGAGAACAATCCCAACCTAGTCAATCTCTCCTCATATGGCAGTCCCGCCATCGCAGGAATCAGTCTGCTAAACCTTTGCTACACTCCCTGGAGAGCAAGAACATCCTTCCTCAGAAAAGGAGCCAAACCTGCACACATTATTCAAGGTGTGGCCTCACCAACACCCTGTATAATTGCAGCAACACATCCCTGCTCCTGTACTAGAAACCTCTTGCAATGAAGGCCAACATACCATTAGCCTTCTTTATCGCCTGCTGCACCTGCATGCTTTCTTTCAGCGACTGGTGCACAAGGACACCCAGGTCCCGCTGCACACTCCCCTCTCCCAATTTACAACCATTCAGGTAGTAATCTGCCTTCCTGTTTTTGCTTCCAAAGTGAATAACCTCACACTTATCCAAATTATACTGCATCTGCCATTGATTTCCCAACCTGTTCAGATCATGCTGCAGGATCTCTGCATCCTCATCACAGTTCACCCTCCCACCCAACTTGGTATTATCTGCAAACTTTGAGATGTTCCATTTTGTTCCCTCATCCAAATCTATATTGTGAATAACTGGGGTCTTAGCACCAATCCCTGTGGCACCCTACTAGTTACTGCCTGCCAATTTGAAACGGTCCCATTAATTCCTACGCTTTATTTCTTCTCGGCCAACCAGTTTTCTATCACCTCAATACACTTCCCCCAATCCCATGCACTTTAATCTTGTGCAATAAACTCTTATGCGGAACTTTGTCAAACATAAGAACATAAGAACTAGGAACAGGAGTAGGCCATCTGGCCACTCGAGCCTGCTCCGCCATTTAATGAGATCATGACTGATCTTTGTGGACTCAGCTCCACTCTCCGGCACGTACACCATATCCCCAAATTCCTTTATTCTTTAGAAAGGTATCTATCTTTTTCTTAAAAACGTTTAAAGAAGGAGCCTCAACTGCTTCACTGGGCAAGGAATTCCAGAGACTCCCAACCCTTTGGGTGAAGAAGTTCCTCCTAAACTCGGTCCTAAATCTACTTCGCCTTATTTTGAGGCTATGCCCCCTAGTTCTGCTTTTCCCGACCAGTGGCAACAACCTGCCCGTATCTATCCTATCTATTCCATTCATAATTTTATATGTTTCAATAAGATCCCCGCGCATCCTTCTAAACTCCAATGAGTACAGTCCCAGTCTACTCAACCTCTCATCATAATCTAATCCCCTCAACTCTGGGATCAACCTAGTGAATCTCCTCTGCACTCCCTCCAGTGCCAATATGTCCTTTCTCAGGTAAGGAGACCAAAACTGAACACAATACTCCAGATGTGGCCTCACCAACACCTTATACAATTGCAGCATAACATCCCTAGTCTTGAACTCCATCCCTCTAGCAATGAAAGACAAAACTCGATTAGTCTTCTTAATCACCAGTTGCACCTGCACACCAACTTTTTGCGACTCGTGCACCAGCACACCCAGGTCCCTCTGCACAGCAGCATGTTTTAACATCTTACCGTTTAAATAATAATCCATTCTGCTGTTATTCCTCCCAAAATGGATAGCCTCACACTTGGCAACATTGAATTCCATCTGCAAGACCCTAGCCCATTCACCTAACCTATCCAAATCCTTCTGCAGACTTCCTGTATCCTCTGTACTTTTTGCTTTACCACTCATCTTAGTGTCGTCTGCAAACTTTGACACATTGCACTTGGTCCCCAACTCCAAATCATCTATGTAAATTGTGGACAACTGCAGGCCCAACACTGATCCTTGAGGGACCTCACTAGTTACAGGGTGCCAACCAGAGAAACACCCATTTATCTCCACTCTCTGCTTTCTGTTAGTTAACCAATCCTCTACCCATGCTACCATTTTACCCTCAATGCCATGCATCTTTAGATTATGCAGCAACCTTTTGTGTGGCACCTTGTCAAAAGCTTTCTGGAAATCCAGATATACCACATCCATTGGCTCCCCGTTATCTACTGCACTGGTAACGTCCTCAAAAAATTCTACCAAATTAGTCAGACATGACCTACCCTTTATGAACCCATGCTGCGTCTGCCCAATTTCCCTCCAGGTGCCCCGCTATTTCCTCCTTAATAATAGATTCCAGCATTTTCCCTACAACCGAAGTTAAGCTTACCGGCCTATAATTACCCGCTTTCTGCCGACCTCCTTTTTTAAACAGTGGTGTCATGTTTGCTACTTTCCAATCCTCTGGGACCACCCCAGAGTCTAGTGAATTTTGATAAATTATCACTAGTGCATTTACAATTTCCCTAGCCATCTCTTTTAACACTGTGGGATGCATCCCATCAGGGCCAGGAGACTTGTCTACCTTTAGCCCCATGAGCTTGCCCAATACTGCCTCCTTAGTGATTACAATCATCTCAAGGTCCTCACCTATCATATCTTTATTTCCATCAGTCACTGGCATGTTATTTGTGTCTTCCACTGTGAAGACTGACCCAAAAAACCTGTTCAGCTCCTCAGCCATTTCCCCGTCTCCTATTATTAAATCTCCCTTCTCATCTTCCAAAGGACCAATATTTACCTTAGCCACTCTTTTTTGTCTTATATATTTGTAGAAGATTTTACTATCTGCTTTTATGTTCTGAGCCAGTTTACTTTCATAGTCGACCTTACTCTTCTTTATAGCTTTTTCAGTAGCTTTCTGTTGTCCCCTAAAGACTTCCCAGTCCTCTAGTCTCCCACTAATTTTTGCCACTTTGTATGTTTTTTCCTTCAATTTGATCCTCTCCCTCACCTCCTTAGATATCCACGGTCAATTTTTCCCCTTTCTACCGTCTTTCTTTTTTGTCGGTATAGAACATAGAAATACAGCGCAGTACAGGCCCTTCGGCCCACGATGTTGCACCGAAACAAAAGCCATCTAACCTACACTATGCCATTATCATCCATATGTTTATCCAATAAACTTTTAAATGCCCTCAATGTTGGCGAGTTCACTACTGTAGCAGGTAGGGCATTCCACGGCCTCACTACTCTTTGCGTAAAGAACCTACCTCTGACCTCTGTCCTATATCTATTACCCCTCAGTTTAAAGTTATGTCCCCTCGTGCCAGCCATATCCATCCGCGGGAGAAGGCTCTCACTGTCCACCCTATCCAACCCCCTGATCATTTTGTATGCCTCTATTAAGTCTCCTCTTAACCTTCTTCTCTCCAACGAAAACAACCTCAAGTCCATCAGCCTTTCCTCATAAGATTTTCCCTCCATACCAGGCAACATCCTGGTAAATCTCCTCTGCACCCGCTCCAAAGCCTCCACGTCCTTCCTATAATGCGGTGACCAGAACTACGCAATACTCCAAATGCGGCCGTACCAGAGTTCTGTACAGCTGCAACATGACCTCCCGACTCCGGAACTCAATCCCTCTACCAATAAAGGCCAACACTCCATAGGCCTTCTTCACAACCCTATCAACCTGGGTGGCAACTTTCAGGGATCTATGTACATGGACACCTAGATCCCTCTGCTCATCCACACTTTCAAGAACTTTACCATTAGCCAAATATTCTGCATTCCTGTTATTCCTTCCAAAGTGAATCACCTCACACTTCTCTACATTAAACTCCATTTGCCACCTCTCAGCCCAGCTCTGCAGCTTATCTATATCCCTCTGTAACCTGCTACATCCTTCCACACTATCGACAACACCACCGACTTTAGTATCGTCTGCAAATTTACTCACCCACCCTTCTGCGCCTTCCTCTAAGTCATTGATAAAAATGACAAACAGCAACGGCCCCAGAACAGATCCTTGTGGTACTCCACTTGTGACTGTACTCCATTCTGAACATTTCCCATCAACCACCACCCTCTGTCTTCTTTCAGCTAGCCAATTTCTGATCCACATCTCTAAATCACCCTCAATCCCCAGCCTCCGTATTTTTTGCAGTAGCCTACCATGGGGAACCTTATCAAACGCTTTGCTGAAATCCATATACACCACATCAACTGCTCTACCCTCGTCTACCTGTTCAGTCACCTTCTCAAAGAACTCAATAAGGTTTGTGAGGCATGACCTACCCTTCACAAAGCCATGCTGACTAGCCCTGATCATATTATTCCTATCTAGATGATTATAAATCTTGTCTCTTATAATCTCCTCCAAGACTTTACCTACTACAGACGTGAGGCTCACCGGTCTATAGTTGCCGGGGTTGTCTCTGCTCCCCTTTTTGAACAAAGGGACCACATTTGCTGTCCTCCAGTCCTCTGGCACTATTCCTGTAGCCAATGATGACATAAAAATCAAACCCTTTCTCCCAATTTTCCTTGTCTTTGAACCCATGTCTCCACATAATAACCTGTCACGTAACCTGCTGCCTTGCTCTCCATTAACCATTGCTCTCCATTAACCATCGCTTTACCCTTCCCTTCCCCCCAACTTGCTAGTTTAAAGTCCTTGTGATCAACCTATTTATCCTATTCGCAACAACTGGTATGAACCTTTTCTGAACACTGAAAGATCACTCGGAATGTTCTCCATTGTTCCTCAACTGCTTCACCATGAAGTCTTTGCTCCCAGTCTACCTTAGCTAGTTCTTCTCTCATCCCATTGTAATCGCCTTTGTTTAAGCACAAAACACTAGTGTTTGATTTTACCTTGTCATCCTCCAACTGTATTTTAAATTCCACCATATTGTGGTCGCTCCTTCCAAGAGGATCCCGAACTATGAGATCATTAATCAATCCTGCCTCATTACACAGGACCAGATCTAGGACCGCTTGTTCCCTTGTAGGTTCCATGACATACTGTTCCAGGAAATTATCCCGGACACATTCTATAAACTCCTCCTCAAGGCTGCCTTTACCAACCTGGTTAAACCAATCGACTTGCAGATTAAAATCTCCCATGATAACCGCTGTACCATTTCTACATGCATCCGTTATTTCTTTGCTTATTGCCTGCCCTACCATCCTGTTACTATTTGGTGGCCTACAGACTACTCCTATCAGTGACCTTTTCGCCTTACTATTCCTGATTTCCACCCAAATTCATTCAACCTTGTCCTCCATAGCACCAATATCATCCCTTACTATTGCCCGGATGCCATCCTTAAACAACAAAGCTACACCACCACCCTTACCATCCATTCTATCCTTTCGTATAGTCTGATACCCTTGGATATTTAACTCCCAGTCTTGACCATCTTTTAACCATGTTTCAGTAATGGCCACTAAATCATAGTCATTCACGATGATTTGCGCCATCAACTCATTCACCTTATTCCGAAAACTATGAGCATTCAGGTAAAGTACACTTCTGCTGTTTTTTATATCTTTGTTATGTATCCTAACACCTTGATCAGTAACTTTTCGCAAATTATATTTCCTCTTACCCTTTCTCCTAATTTTCCTTGTCTTTGAACCCATGTCTCCACATAATAACCTGTCACGTAACCTGCTGCCTTGCTCTCCATTAACCATTATACTGTCCATCGCTTTACCCTTCCCTTCCCCCCAACTTGCTAGTTTAAAGTCCTTGTGATCAACCTATTTATCCTATTCGCAAGAACACTGGTCCCAGAATGGTTCAGGTGAAGACCGTCCCAACGGTGCAGGTCCCTCCTGCCCCAGTCCTGATGCCAATGCCCATGAAATGGAATCCCTCTTTCCCGCACCACTCCTTTAGCCAAGTGTTAACTTCCCTAATTTTCTCAACCCTATGCCAATTGGCACGTGGCTCGGGTAGTAATCCAGAGATTATAACCCTGGAGGACCTGTTCTTTAATTTAGTCCCTAGTGTTTGATAATCCCCAAACAGGTCCTCTTTCCTAGTCTTACCTATGTTGTTAGTCCCAACGTGGACCACAACAACTGGATCCTCCCCCTCCCTCTCCAAAATCCTTTCAAGCCGATCAGAGATGTCCCTCACCCTGGCACCGGGCAGGCAACATACCATGCGGGACTCACAATCTGGCTTACAAAGGATGCCATCAATCCCCCTAATTATAGAATCCCCTACAACTACCACTTGTCTTTTTGCTCCCCCCTCTTGAATGGCTTCCTGTACCACGGTGCAGTGGTCAGTCAATGCATCCTCCCTACAGCCCTCTTCCTCATCCACACAGGGAGCAAGTACCTCATACCTGTTGGACAAGGTCAAGGGCTGAGGCTCCTCAACTCCTAAACTCAGGATCCCCCTACCTGCCTCCCTTGTAGTCACACCACTCTGTCCCTGACCACTGTCTGAATTAACAGTACTTATTCTACCGGGTGTGACTGCCTCCTGAAACAAAGCGTCCAGGTAATTTTCCCCCTCCCTGATGTGCCGCTGTGTGTGCAGCTCGGTCTCCAGCTCATCAATTCTGAGCCGAAGTTCCTCAAGCAGCCAACACTTGCTGCAGATGTGGTCACTGACGGTCTCAATGGGATCCACCAGTTCCATCATCATACAGCAACAGCACATCGCCTGTCCAGCCATATTCAACTAGTTAATTAATTTAAATCATTTTTATTTTTTATTTTTTTATTTTTTCTAGAACCTCAAGGATAAACCCGAACACCAACAAAAACACAGCCCTCTCTCGCCACTCACCCAAACTCAGTCACTCACCTAAACTCAGATGCACTCTGTTCCAATCAGCACTCAGTCACTCACCTAAACTCAGATGCACTCTGTTCCAATCAGCACTCAGTCACTCACCTAAACTCAGATGCACTCTGTTCCAATCAGCACTCAGTCACTCACCTAAACTCAGATGCACTCTGTTCCAATCAGCACTCCGTGTCTAAAGGCACTCCTGCCACACCTTTTGTACCCTGACTGATTTCCAATGAGCCAATAGGCCCGCTCCAGGAAGTGAAGTCTCCAACTGCCACTCGATCTGTAAACTAAGCACTTTTAAATATGCACTCACCTCTCCCAGCAACCCTGCAGTCTGTGGCCCGCTCCAGGAAGTGAAGTCTCCATCTGCCACTCAACCTGTAAACTAAGCACTTTTAAATATGCACTCACCTCTCCCAGCAACCCTGCAGTCTGTTGCCCGCTCCAGGAACTGAAGTCTCCAACTGCCACTCGACCTGTAAACTAAGCACTTTTAAAAATGCACTCACCTCTCCCAGCAACCCTGCAGTATGTGGCCCGCTCCAGGAACTGAAGTCTCCAACTGCCACTCGACCTTCTAAACTGCAACGAGTACAGACCCAGAGTCCTCAACCGTTCCTCATACGACAAGCTCTTCATTCCAGGGATCATTCTTGTGAACCTCCTCTGGACCCTTTCCAAGGCCAGCACATCCTCCCTTCCTAACTGCCAACTGTACCTTCTCGTTAACCTTAAGAGAATTCTGTAGGGATTGTTCCAGAATCCATTGAATCCCAGAAGATGACCACCAATGCATCCACTATTTCCAGAGCCACCTCCATAAGCACTCTGGGATGCAGATTATTAAGCCCTGGGGATTTATCCGCGTTCAATCCCATCAATTTTCCCAGCACCATTTCCCTACTAATATTGATCTCCCTCAGTTCTTCTCTCTCACTAAACCTTTAATTTTCCAACATTTCTGGTAACTGATTTGTGTCCTCTTTTGTGAAGACAGAACCAAAGTACGTATTCAATTGTTCAGCCATTTCTTTGTCCTTTATTATACATTCCCCTGTTTCTGTCTGTCGGGTGCCTGCATTTGTCTTTACCAATCTCTTTCTCTTCACATATCTGCAGAAACTCTTAGTGTCAGTCTTTATGTTCCCTGCAAGCTTCCTTTCGTACTGTACTTTCCCCTTCTTAATCAATCCCTTTGTCCTTCTTTGCTGCATTTTAAATTGCTCCCAATTCTCAGACCTATTATTTTTCTTTGCCAATCTGTATGCTTCTTCCTTGTATCGGATACTATTTTTAATTTCCTTTGTAAGCCACGGATTGGCCCTCTTACCCATTTTGCTTTTGTGCCAGACATGAATGAACAGTTGTTGCAGTTCCCCCATGTGTTCCTTGAATGTTTGCCATTGCCAATCCACTTTCAACCCTTTAAGTAACTCTCCCCAATCCATCAAGGCCAACTCACACCTCATGTCTTCATAGTTTCCTTTATTAAGATTCAGCACCCTAGTCTCCGAATCAACTACTTCCACTCTCCAGCTTGATAAAAATTCTATCATATTATGGTCGCTCATACCCAAGGGGTTTCGCACAACCAGATTGGCAATGATTCCCTTCCCATTGCACAGTACCAAGCCTAAGATGACCTGCTCTCTAGTTGCTTCCTCCACATATTGGTCAAGAAAACTATCCCATATACACTCCAGGAATTCCTCCTCTCCGGCTGTGTGGCTAATTTGATTTACCCAATCTCTGTGCAGATTGACCACCGATATTCTCTTGTTATATGCATCTCTAATTTTGTGTTTAATGTCATTCCCAACGTCACCACTGCAGATTGGGGGTCTATATATGACACCCATTAATGTTTTTTGCCCCTTGGCATTTCTCAACTTTGTCCATACAGACTCCACATTGTCAAAGCTAATATCCTTTCTCATTACTGTGTTACCTTCCAAGAGCAGAGAGGAGCGGACCTGAGCGGGGCAGTGCTGCAGGGGAGAGGATAAAGGCAGCACCAGGCTCGAGGCCTTTACTTACCTTCCGAGAGCAGAGAGGAGCGGACCTGCGCAGGACACTGCTGCAGGGGGCAGGATAAAGGTAGCGCCAGGCTTGAGGCCTGCACTTACCTTCCGAGAGCTGAGAGGAGCGGACCTGCGCAGGACACTGCTGCAGGGGGCAGGATAAAGGTAGCGCCAGGCTTGAGGCCTGCACTTACCTTCTGAGAGCTGAGAGGAGCGGACCTGCGTGGGACACTGCTGCAGGGGGCAGGATAAAGGTCGCGCCAGGCTTGAGGCCTGCACTTACCTTCCGAGAGCTGAGAGGAGCGGACCTGCGCAGGACACTGCTGCAGGTAGGACAGCTGCTTGTCTGTTTATTTATTTCAAAATTGAAAAAACCCGGTAAAGTGACGTCACAGGAGACTGTGACCTGATTGGCTGAAAGGCAGACTGGGCTAAATTTGAATATTTGTGGAGTTACTAGTTTTAATTTGATTTAAATTACTTTTTTTATGTTGATTTGAATTACTATTTTTAAAATTTGACTTAGATTACTATTTTTAAGTTGATTTGAATTACTATTTTTTAATTTTTTAATCTCACTTAAATAACTATTTTGAGTTGATTTAAATTACTATTTTTAAGTTGGTAGGAAGTCTTTCTTCCTACCAGCGCCCGTTCCTGTGAAGTGTGTCCTGACTTCCTGTTTGTGTGTTTTTATACCTCCTGTGCTCCCTCTAGTGCTTGCTCAGTTCTGTTGCACCTACACAGATGTACAATCACCACGTTCCCCCCTTTTTTCTTTACATATTTTTTGTACAGTGTCAAAGAAAATTGTACAAAACAGTTAGATTACTTATGATATGTGTATCTGTACAAGTGATGATGATATTGGATATTTTACAAAGCCAATTAATATTTATGAGTCCAATCTTAATTAAAACATTTATGAATCCAAACTTGATGAATTTGTTCGTTGAGTTTTTTCTTTTTCCATTGTTGATGTGGTGATATTGATAGTGCAACTCTATTGTGAATGTTGTCGGTGTTCTTGTTTTTAAGTAACCAACAAGTCATCCCGAGGTGTTTGAGTGGTCGAATCACTGATGTTGACTGACATGGACTTTTTTCTGTGCTTGTGGTATTGATTTAGTGTGTCATCTGCCTTGAAAGCTGGTGTGCTTGCTTGTTCTGGAGCAGATGTGAATTTGTGCGATTCGTTGTCATGCCATGGCATGTTTGGAGTCTTGTCACATTGTCACTGTTTTCACAGCCAGTTGGTAGCATTACTTTGTCTTCTTGTTGATTATGTGAGCTTGGTAGACTTTCATAGTCTGCTTGTGGTTGCTCAGATACGGTGGGTTGACCTTCATGGTCTTGCTCATGCATGGCATTGGCAATGGAGTATTTGTTTGCTTCCATTTTTGAGTCTGTCAAAGAGGTGTCCGTGGTGGCTTGCGTCGCTCTCTCTGTGGTCGTGCAGTGTTCTCTCAGTGGAGTCAATCTGTGCTCTCTCAACTGAGTCGTTCTGTGCTCTTTGTGTGGCGTTGTCTTCTTCTTGGGTATTGCTGTCATCCAATGTCTCGACGATCTGCCATGGCATCATGGTATTGAATTCATCTACCATGAGTAGAGTCGTGTTGAGCTTTGCAAACGTGTTGCTGATGCTGTGATCAGCATATCCGAATAACTCAGCCATGTTTGGGTGGTATTGTTCGAAAAACAAATCATCTTTTTTTGTTTCGGATTTGGTATCGTTCTCTTCATCTTTTTTTGTTTCGGATTTGTTATTGTTCTCTTCACTTTGGGTGGTGCAGACTGCTTGTTCCAGGGTGTTGTGAAAGTTATCTTCCACTGCTGGTATAAGTTCAGGCATTGTTCTCTCTTTTGAGGTAGGAAAATTAGGTTTTACAGCTTTAAATTCCTTTTTGGTCATTTCCGTGCATTTCCCTTTTAATTGGGCGAAGTCCGGGTCCTCTGACATCATGACGTTCATGACGGCATGCTTAGGAATCGATTGCGCATGCGCAAATCGATCTTCCTTTACTCTGCGGTTTTTTGTACACTACGCGTGCGCGCCTTGCGCATACGCAGAACCATCTTCGAATGGTGCAATATTTTCTTTGAACTGGGCATGCGCACATTGATCTTCCTTTACAGTGCGCTTTTTTGTCCACTGCGCATGTGCGGCTTCGGTTTCCCGGGCATGCGCATATGCAGATTTCAGTCTTTTGTTCCACGGAGACTGTGAAATGTGCTGAGACTCCATTTTACAGTGGAATTCAGCGTTTTTTTCTTCGTGAGACATTCAAGTTACTTTTTCCTTTTGATCTGGACTTTTCAATCGCGATTTTCAGAGTTAACCCTTTCTGTTCAGGTTTTGATTGTTTGGGTTTTGCATCACTCATTCCCTGTGCAATTGGTCTCTGGGCATTGAATGTTTTAAAGCAGCATTGTTACTGATGTTACAGTAATCTTCAATTTTTTCAGTATTACTTTTAATTTGGTGCTGTCTTCACATTTCAAGTATTTGAAGCAATTATTGATTTTTCTAGCTTTCTGTCCCGCTGTTGCGAGTAGCAGCGTTATTTTTGTTGCGTCAGAGACTGCTTTCATATCATTTGCTATGATACATATCTCGAACATTTGTTTAAAACTTTTCCAATTATTACTTAAATTACCGGTTGTTTCCAGATGCGGTGGAGGTCCAAATTGCAGAATCAGCGAAGTCTTCCAAAGTCTTTCTTGCCATTTTGGTCTTTCTGTGTCTGCAGCTTGTGTAATCTTATAGTAAGCGTTCTGAAGCCACTCTTGGTACCATGTGTTGTTCCTTGTGTCTGGGTTCATAAAGGGTAGGTCGTGTCTGACTAATTTGGTAGAATTTTTTGAGGACGTTACCAGTGCAGTAGATAACGGGGAGCCAATGGATGTGGTATATCTGGATTTCCAGAAAGCTTATGACAAGGTGCCACACAAAAGGTTGCTGCATAAACTAAAGATGCATGGCATTGAGGGTAAAGTGGTAGCATGGGTAGAGGATTAGTTAACTAACAGAAAGCAGAGAGTGGGGATAAATGGGTGTTTCTCTGGTTGGCAACCTGTAACTAGTGGGGTCCCTCAAGGATCAGTGTTGGGCCCGCAGTTGTTCACAATTTATATAGATGATTTGGGGTTGGGGACCAAGTGCAGTGTGTCAAAGTTTGCAGACGACACTAAGATGAGTGGTAAAGCAAAAAGTGCAGAGGATACAGGAAGTCTGCAGAAGGATTTGGATAGGTTAGGTGAATGGGCTACGGTCTGGCAGATGGAATTCAATGTTGCCGAGTGTGAGGCTATCCATTTTGGGAGGAATAACAGCAGATGGATTATTATTTAAACGGTAAGATGTTAAAACATGCTGCTGTGCAGAGGGACCTGGGTGTGCTGGTGCACGAGTCGCAAAAGGTTGGTGTGCAGTTGCAACAGGTGATTAAGAAGGCTAATCGAGTTTTGTCTTTCATTGCTAGAGTGATGGAGTTCAAGACTAGGGATGTTATGCTGCAATTGTATAAGGTGTTGGTGAGGCCACATCTGGAGTATTGCGTTCAGTTTTGGTCTCCTTACCTGAGAAAGGACATATTGGCACTGGAGGGAGTGCAGAGGAGATTCACTAGGTTGATCCCAGAGTTGAGGGGATTAGATTATGACGAGAGGTTGAGTAGACTGTACTCATTGGAGTTTAGAAGGATGTGGGGGGATCTTATTGAAACAGATAAAGTTATGAAGGGAATAGATAGGATAGATGCGGGCAGGTTGTTTCCACTGGCCGGGGAAAGCAGAACTAGGGGGCATAGCCTCAAAATAAGGGGAAGTAGATTAAGGACCGAGTTTAGGAGGAACTTCTTCACCTAAAGGGATTGGATTGGATTGGATTTGTTTATTGTCATGTGTACCGAGATACAGTGAAAAGTATTTTTCTGCGAGCAGCTCAACAGATCATTAAGTACATGAGACGAAAAGGGAAAAAAGAAAATACATAATAGGGCAACACAACATATACAATATAACTACAAAAGCACTGGCATCGGATGAAGCATACAGGGTGTAGTGTTAATGAAATCAGTCCATAAGAGGGTCATTTAGGAGTCTGGTGACAGTGGGGAAGAAGCTGTTTTTGAGATTGTTCGTGCGTGTTCAGGGACTTCTGTATCTCCTGCCCGATGGAAGAAGTTGGAAGAGTGAGTAAGCCGTGTGGGAGGGATCTTTGATTATACTGCCCGCTTTCCCTAGGCAGCGGGAGGTGTAGATGGAGTCAATGGAGGCAGGTTCGTGTGATGGACTGGGCGGTGTTCACGACTCTCTGAAGTTTCTTGCGGTCCTGGGCCGAGCAGTTGCCATACCAGGCTGTGATGCAGCCTGATAGGATGCTTTCTATGGTGCATCTGTAAAAGTTGGTAAGAGTTAATGTGGTCATGCCGAATTTCCTTAGTTGTGAATTTCCTTAGGGTTGTGAATCTCTGGAATTCCTTCCCCAGTGAAGCAGTTGAGGCTCCTTCTTTAAACGTTTTTAACAAAAAGATAGATACCTTTCTAAAGAATAAAGGGATTCGGGGATATGGTGTACAGGCCGGAGAGTGGAGCTGAGTCCACAAAGATCAGCCATGATCTCATTGAATGGCGGAGCAGGCTCGAGGCGCCAGATGGCCTACTCCTGCTCCTAGTTCTTATGTTCTTATGTCTTAATAAAGCTCGTAGTCTTAAAGTTGATGTAGATGCTTTATTGTGAGTTTGTTTCTCTTCAGTGCTTAAACCAATGTTACATCTGTGCTGCCAGTCTGTCTTGCTACCAGCTCCCGTTCCTGTGAAGTGTGTCCTGACTTCCTATTTGTGTGTTTTTATACCTCCCGTGCTCCCTCTAGTGCTTCCTCAGTTGTATTGCATCTACACAGATATACAATCACCACAGCCATTCCCCTGCAGAACAGATATACCGCTTTGGATACTGTTGAGAGGAATGGCCTCTCAGGGGAAAACAGCAACAGCCAAACTCATGGCACCATGGGTGCCACTGCTGCAGAGGGGAGGGATGATAAGTGTGACAGTGCAATAGTTATAGGGTATTCAATTGTAAGGGAAATAGACAGGCGTTTCTGTGGCCGCAAATGAGACTCCAGGATGGTAAGTTGCCTCCCTGGTGCTAGGGTCAAGGATGTCTCGGAGCTGGTACAGGACATTCTGGAGGGGGAGGGTGAATAGCCAGTGGTCGTGGTACACAACTGTACAAACAACATAGGTAAAATAAAGGGATGAGGTCCTAAAAGCAGAATACAGGGAGCTAGCAAGGAAGTTAAGGAAGTAGACCTCGAAGGTAGTGATCTCAGGATTACTACCGGTGCCACGTGCTAGTCAGAGTAGAAATGACAGGATATATAGGATGAATACGTGGCTGAAGGGATGGTGTCAGGGGGAGGGTTTCAGATTCCAGGGGCATTGGGACCGATTCTGGAGGAGTTGGAACCTGTACAAACTAGACGGGTTACACCAGGGCAGGACTGGACCTGATATCCTCGGGGGCTATTTGCTGGAGCGGTTGGGGAGCGTTTAAACTAATGTGGCAGGGGGATGGGAACCGATGCAAGAAGTCGGAAGGTCGTAAAACTGGGACAGAAACAAAAGGCAGTAAGGGAGAAAGTGTAAGGCAGAGAAGCCATAGTCAAAAATCAAAAAGGGCGACAGCACAAGGTACAGTGACTGAGCGGAGCTCAGTGAATAGGCCCAGTAATACGAAAAGGAATAAAACAGGAAATGAAAACATAAATGTAAAGCGACGAGGCAGTTGTTACATGAAGATATGGGTTCAGCGGCAAGGAACATTAGGAGAAAAGTTAAGAGGAAAAATAACTTTGGAGAGGTTACTGATCAAGGTGTTAAGATTCAAAGCAGAGGTATAAAAGCCAACATAAGTGCACTTTACCTGAATGCGCGTAGTATTTGGAATAAGGTAAATGAGTTGATGGGGCAAATCATCGTGAATGACTATGATTTAGTGGCCATTACTGAAACATAGTTAAAGGATGGTCACGACTGGGAGTTAAATATCCAAGGCTATCAAACTATTCGGAAAGACAGAGTGGATGGTAAGGGAGGTGGTGTAGCTCTGTTATTTCAGGATGACATCCGGGCAATAGTAAGGGATGACATTGGTGCTCTGGAGGATAAGGCTGAATCCATTTGGGTGGAAATCAGGAATAGTAAGGCGAGAAAGTCACTGATAGGTGTAGTCTATAGGCCACCAAATAGTAACATTATGGTGCGGCAGGCAATAAACAAAGAAATAACTGATGCATGTAGAAATGGTACAGCAGTTATCATGGGGGATTTTAATCTACACGTCGATTGGTTTAACCAGGTTGGTCAAGGCAGCCTTGAGGAGGGGTTTATAGAATGTATCTGCAATCGTTTCCTAGAACAGTATGTAATGGAACCTACGAGGGAACAAGCGGTCCTAGATCTGGTCCTGTGTAATGAGACAGGATTGATTAATGATCTCATAGTTTGGGAACCTCTCGGAAGGAGCGATCACAATATGGTGGAATTTAAAATACAGATGGAGGGTGAGAAGGTAAAATTAAACACGAGTGTTTTGTGCTTAATGAAAAATGAAATGAAATGAAAATCGCTTATTGTCACAAGTAGGCTTCAAATGAAAAGCCCCTAGTCGCCACATTCCGGCGCCTGTTCGGGGAGGCTGGTACGGGAATTGAACCGTGCTGCTGGCCTGCATTGGTCTGCTTTAAAAGCCAGCTCTTTAGCCCTGTGCTAAACCAGCCCCTGTGTTGAAACAAAGGAGATTACAATGGGATGAGAGAAGACCTAGCTAAGGTAGACTGGGAGCAAAGACTTTATGGTGAAACAGTTGAGGAACAGTGGAGAACCTTCCAAGCGATTTTTCACAGTGCTCAGCAAAGGTTTATACCAACCAAAAGGAAGGACGGTAGAAAGAGGAAAAATCAACCGTGGATATCTCAGGAAATAAGGGAGAGTATCAAATTGAAGGAAAAAGCATCCAAAGTGGCAAAGATTAGTGGGAGACTAGAGGACTGCGAAATCTTTAGGGGACAACAGAAAGCTACTAAAAAAGCTATAAAGAAGAGTAAGATAGATTATGAGAGTAAACTTGCTCAGAATATAAAAACAGATAGTAAACGTTTCTACAAATATATAAAACAAAAAAGGGTGGCTAAGGTAAATATTGGTCCTTTAGAGGATGAGAAGGAAGATTTAATGATGGGAAATGAGGAAATCGCTGAGGAACTGAACAGATTTTTTGGGTCGGTCTTCACAGTGGAAGACACAAATAACATGCCAGTGACTGATGGAAATGAGGCTACGACAGGTGAGGATCTTGAGATGATTGTTATCACTAAGATGATTGTTGTCACTATCCCAGTAAATTGCTGGCTTTGAAAGCAGACCAAGGCAGGCCAGCAGCACGGTTCAATTCCCGTACCAGCCCCCCGGAACAGGTGCCGGAATGTGGCGACTAGGGGCTTTTCACAGTAACTTCATTTGAAGCCTACTTGTGGCAATAAGCGATTTTCATTTTTCATTCATAAGGAGGTAATGATGGGCAAGCTAATGGGGCTAAAGGTAGACAAGTCTCCTGGCCCTGATGAAATGCATTCCAGAGTGCTAAAAGAGATGGCTAGGGAAATTGCAAATGCATTAGTGACAGTTGACCAAAATTCACTAGACTCTGGGGTGGTCCCGGCGGATTGGAAATTAGCAAACGTGACACCATTGATTAAAAAAGGAGTTAGACAGAAAGCGGGTAATTATAGGCCAGTTAGCTTAACTTCGGTAGTAGGGAAGATGCTGGAATCTATCATCAAGGAAGAAATAGCAAGGCATCCGGATGGAAATTGTCCCATTGGGCAGACGCAGCATTGGTTCATAAAGGGAAGGTCGTGCCTAACTAATTTAGTAGAATTTTTTGAGGACATTATCAGTGCCGTAGATAATGGGGAGCCACTGGATGTGGTATATCTGGAATTCCATAAAGCTTTGGACAAGGTGCCACACAAAAGGTTGCTGCATAAGATAAAGATGCATGGCATTAAGGGGAAAGTAGTAGCATGGATAGAGGATTGGTTAATTAATATAAAGCAAAGAGTGAGGATTAATGGGTGTTTCTCTGGTTGGCAATCAGTAGCTAGTGGTGTCCCTCGGGGATCAGTGTTGGGCCCACAATTGTTCACAATTTACATAGATAATTTGGAGTTGGGGACCAAGGGCAATGTGTCCAAGTTTGCCAACAACACTAAGATGTGTGGTAAAGCAAAAAGTGCAGAGGATACCGGAAGTCTGCAGAGGGATTTGGATAGGTTAAGTGAATGGGCTAGGGTCTGGCAGATGGAATACAATGTTGACAAATGTGAGGTTATCCATTTTGGTAGGAATAACAGCAAAAGGGACTATTATTTAAATGATAAAATATTAAAACATGCTGCTGTTCAGAGAGACCTGGGTGTGCTAGTGCATGAGTCGCAAAAAGTTGGTTTACAGGTGCAACAGGTGATTAAGAAGGCAAATGGAGTTTTGTCCTTCATTGCTAGAGGGATGGACTAGGGAGGTTATGCTGCAATTGTATAAGATGTTAGTGAGGCCACACCTGGAGTATTGTGTTCTGTTTTGGTCTCCTTACCTGAGGAAGGACGTACTGGTGCTTGAGGGTGTGCAGAGGAGATTCACTAGGTTGATCCCAGAGCTGAAGGGGTTGGATTACGAGGAGAGGTTGAGTAGACTGGGACTGTACTCATTGGAATTTAGAAGGATGTGCGGGGATCTTAGAGAAACATATAAAATTATGAAGAGATAGGATAGATGCGGGCAGGTTGTTTCCACTGGCGGGTAAAAGCAGAACTCGGGGGCATAGCCTCATGATAAGGGGAAGTAGATTTAGGACTGAGCTTAGGAGGAACCTCTTCACCCATAGGGTTATGAATCTATGGAATTCCTTGCACAGTGAAGCAGTTGAGGCTCCTTCATTAAGATGTTTTTAAGATAAAGATAGATAGTTTTTTGAAGAATAAAGGGATTAAGGGTTATGGTGTTCAGGCCGGAAAGTGGAGCTGAGTCCACAAAAGATCAGCCATGATCTCATTGAATGGTGGAGCAGGCTCGAGGGGCCAGATGGCCTACTCCTGCTCCTAGTTCTTATGTTCTTATGTTACTTTCCTCTTTAACCAGCAGTGTCACGCCACCATCTTTTCTTTTATGCCTGTCCTTCCTAAACACTAAATATCCTGGAACTTTCAGTTTCCATCCCTGATCACCCTGCAGCCATGTCTCCGTAATCCCAATTATGTCATACCTATTTATATCTATCTGTGCCAATTAGTTCATCCACTTTATTGCAAATGCTCCGTGCATGAAGGCACAGATCCTTTAAGTTTGTCTTTTTCACATTGGTTGTCTCTGGTGCTCCTCATCATCAGACGGAGTCTGACTCCTGCCCTTGGTAACATTTTCTACCGTCCACCCTGGTGACCCCTGCATGGCCCCATCGAACCCTTGGAGTGGCGGAGGTGGGGAGTGTCTCATAGGCGCAGCGGGGGGAGGGGGACAGTGGGAGGGGGTGGGGCGGGGGCTGGGCACCAGGGCGGTGTGTGGTGACTGCCCTTGGGGCCCTGGCTCGTGCCCACCTCCGACCCCCCATCCTACCCACCAGCAGCCTCCCCTTCCCCGCACCCCATGCCACACCCTCTACTCCCAGTCTATCTCTCACATCATGCAGCCAGAGCACTGAGGCATAAGACCATAAGACATAGAAGCGGAAGTAAGGCCATTCGGCCCATCGAGTCCACTCCGCCATTCAATCATGGCTGATTTCAACTCCATTTACCCGCTCTCTCTCCATAGCCCTTAATTCCTCGAGAAATCAAGAATTTATCAACTTCTGTCTTAAAGACACTCAACGTCCCGGCCTCCACCGCCCTCTGTGGCAATGAATTCCACAGACCCACCATTCTCTGGCTGAAGAAATTTCTCATCATCTTTGTTCTAAAGTGACTCCCTTTTATTCTAAGGCTGTGCCCCCGGGTCCTAGTCTCCCCTGCTAATGGAAACAACTTCCCTACATCCACCCTATCTAAGCCATTCATTATCTTGTAAGTTTCTATTAGACCTCCCCTCAACCTCCTAAACTCCAATGAATATAATCCCACGATCCTCAGACGTTCATCATATGTTAGGCCTACCATTCCTGGGATCATCCGTGTGAATCTCCGCTGGACCCGCTCCAGTGCCAGTATGTCCTTCCTGAGGTGTGGGGCCCAAAATTGCTCACAGTATTCTAAATGGGGCCTAACTAATGCTTTATAAAGCTTCAGAAGTACATCCCTGCTTTTATATTCCAAGCCTCTTGAGATGAATGACAACATTGCATTTGCTTTCTTAATTACGGACTCAACCTGCACGTTTACCTTTAGAGAATCCTGGACTAGGACTCCCAAGTCCCTTTGCACTTCAGCATTATGAATTTTGTCACCGTTTAGAAAATAGTCCACGCCTCTATTCTTTTTTCCAAAGTGCAAGACCTCGCACTTGCCCACGTTGAATTTCATCAGCCATTTCTTGGACCACTCTCCTAAACTGTCTAAATCTTTCTGCAGCCTCCGCACCTCCTCCATACTACCTACCCCTCCACCTATCTGCGTATCATCGTCAAACTTAACCAGAATGCCCCCAGTCCCGTCATCTAGATCGTTAATATATAAAGAGAACAGCTGTGGCCCCAACACTGAACCCTGCGGGACACCACTCGTCACCGGTTTCCATTCCGAAAAAGAACCTTTTATCCCAACTCTCTGCCTTCTGCCTGACAGCCAATCGTCAATCCATGTTAGTACCTTGCCTCGAATACCATGGGCCCTTATTTTACTCAGCAGTCTCCCGTGAGGCACCTTATCAAAGGCCTTTTGGAAGTCAAGATAGATAACATCCATTGGCTCTCCTTGGTCTAACCTATTTGTTATCTCTTCAAAGAACTCTAACAGGTTTGTCAGGCACGACCTCCCCTTACTAAATCCATGCTGACTTGTCCTAATCCGACCCTGCACTTCCAAGAATTTAGAAATCTCATCCTTAACAATGGATTCTAGAATCTTGCCAACAACCGAGGTCAGGCTAATTGGCCTATAATTTCCCATCTTTTTCCTTGTTCCCTTCTTGAACAGGGGGGTTACAACAGCGATTTTCTAATCCTCTGGGACTTTCCCTGACTCCAGTGACTTTTGAAAGATCATAACTAACGCCTCCACTATTTCTTCAGCTCTCTCCTTTAGAACTCTAGGATGTAGCCCATCTGGGCCTGGAGATTTATCAATTTTTAGACCTCTTAGTTTCTCTAGCACTTTCTCCTTTGTGATGGCTACCATATTCAACTCTGCTCCCTGACTCTCCGGAATTGTTGGGATATTACTCATGTCTTCTACTGTGAGGACTGACGCAAAGTACTTATTCAGTTCCTCAGCTATTTCCTTGTCTCCCATCACAAAATTACCAGCGTCATTTTGGAGCGGCCCAATGTCAACTTTTGCCTCCCGTTTGTTGTTAATGTATTTAAAGAAACTTTTACTATCATTCCTAAAGTTACTGGCTAGCTTACCTTCAAATTTGATCCTCTCTTTCCTTATCTCTCTCTTTGTTATCCTCTGTTTGTTTTTGTAGCCTTCCCAATCTTCTGACTTCCCACTACTCTTTGCCACATTATAGGCTTTCTCTTTTGCTTTGATGCATTCCCTAACTTCCTTTGTCAGCCATGGCTGCCTAATCCCCCCTCTGATAACCTTTCTTTTCTTTGGGATGAACCTCTGTACTGTGTCCTCAATTACTCCCAGAAACTCCTGCCATTGCTGTTCTACTGTCTTTCCCACTAGGCTCTGCTCCCAGTCGATTTTTGTCAGTTCCTCCCTCATGCCCCTGTAGTTACCTTTATTTAACTGTAGCACCTTTACATCTGATTCTACCTTCTTTCTTTCAAATTGGAGATTGAATTCTACCATATTATGATCACTGCCTCCTAAGTGTTCCCTTACTTTAAGATCTTTAATAAAGTCTGGCTCATTACATAACACTAAGTCCAGAATGGCCTGTTCCCTCGTGGGCTCCATCACAAGCTGTTCCAAAAAGCCCTCATGTAAACATTCAATGAATTCCCTTTCCTTGGGTCCACTGGCAGCATTATTTACTCAGTCCACCTGCATATTGAAGTCCCCCATGATCACTGTGACTTGCCTTTCTGACATGCACTTTCTATTCCGTGGTGCATTTTGTGCCCCTGGTCCTGACCACTGTTAGGAGGCCTGTACATAACCCCCATTATGGTTTTTTTGCCTTTGTGGTTCCTCAACTCTACCCAAACAGGCTCCACATCATCTGACCCTATGTCGTTTAGTGCTGTTGATTTAATTTCATTCCTAATTAACAAGGCAACCCCGCCCCCTCTGCCCACCTCTCTGTCTTTTCGATAGGTTGTGAATCCCTGGATGTTTAAATGCCAGTCCTGAACCCCCTGCAACCATGTCTCTGTGATGCCTACCACATCATACCTGCCAGTCACAATCTGGGCCACAAGCTCATCTACCTTGGTCCGTACACTGCGCGCATTTAAATATAGCACCTTTAATTCTCTATTGACCGTCCCTTTTTGTTTTCTTAGTGTGGTGGACCTTGGTTTACTGAGCCTTTCCATACACTGTGTCATATTTTGTGGGATGGGGACAATCGTAACCACTCTTGAGTTTTGTCTGTTCGTGTTTTTTTGTATTCCTAAGCAGCTACGCTCCCCGCTGATTACTTCACCTCTTGGTTCCCTGACTTTCCCTTCCCCCCCCAATCTTTAGTTTAAAGTCCTATTGACCACCCTATTTACTCTTATCGCCAGAACACTGGTCCCAGCTCGGTTCAGGTGGAGACCATCCCAACGGTATAGGTCCCCCCTGTCCCAAAACTGATGCCAGTGTCCCATGAAAAGGAACCCCTCATTCCCACACCACTCTTTCAGCCACGTGTTAACTTCCCTTATTCTTGCCTCCCTATGCCAATTTGCACGTGGCTCGGGCAGTAATCCGGAGATTATGACCCTTGAGGACCTGTTAATTAATTTGAATCCTAGCTCTTTATAATCTCTAAACAGGTCCTCTTTCCTAGACTTGCCTATGTTGTTGGTACCAACATGGACCACAACAACTGGATCGTCCCCCTCCCTCTCCAGTATCCTTTCAAGCCGGTCATAGATGTCCCGCACCCTAGCACCGGGCAGGCAACATACCATGCGGGACTCTTTATCCTGCTCACAAAGGATACTATCTATCCCCCTGATAATAGAATCCCCTACAACTACAACTTGCCTATTTACTCCCTCCCCTTGAATGGCCTGCTGAACCATGGTGCCTTGGTCAGCTGACTCATCCCCCCTGATAATAGAATCCCCTACAACTACAACTTGCCTATTTACTCCCTCCCCTTGAATGGCCTGCTGAACCATGGTGCCTTGATCAGCTGACTCATCCCCCCTGATAATAGAATCCCCTACAACTACAACTTGCCTATTCACTCCCTCCCCTTGAATGGCCTGCTGAACCATGGTGCCTTGGTCAGCTGACTCATCCTTCCTGCAACCCTGTTCGCCATCCACACAGGGAGCAAGTGCCTCATACCTGTTGGACAGAATCAAGGGCTGAGGCTCCTGAGTTCCTGACTGCTGGTTCCCTTTACCTGCCTGACTTGCGGTCACATCCTGCTGTCACTGGCCACTGGCAGGATTTAAACTACTTACTCTGACAGTGTGACTGCCTCCTGAAACATAGTGTCCAGGTAAGTCTCCCCCTCCCGGATGTGCCTCAGTGTTTGAAGCTCAGACTCCAGCTCATCAACTCTGAGCCGGAGCTCTTCGAGCAGCCAACACTTACTGCAGATGTGGTCGCTGCAGCTCGCAATGGGATCTGCCAGCTCCCACATCAAGCAGCTCAAGCACATCACCTGACCAGCCATCACTAATTAATTAATTTAATTTCAGTTTATGGTGGGGGCAGCTTCAGCCAATCAGACACTACCCTGCACTTTTACCTGAAAAACAGCACAATTAGATTGACCACTTAACTTTCCTGGTTACCTTCGTGCACCAAACTACCAAATTCTCACTGTCTGTATCTCTCTCACTCCGGCTGTGTCTCCTTGACCTGCGCAATGCTAATAATATAATATAACAATACTAATAATAATATAATATGGCACTTACCTTACCTGGATCTTATTATTAGGTTAGAGGAGGAGGGTGGGTGGCAGACACTACACGTGTAGTGTCTCGAGTTTCCTCTCCACCAGAATTAATTGGTTGGGGGGGGGATATATACGTGTGCCTTTTCCCAGCCCATCCCCCACATCCTGCGGACAGAGCACCGAAGCAGGTCGGAAAGTTAGTGTACAGAGGTGTATACATGTTTCATAGAATTTACAGTGCAGAAGGAGGCCATTCGGCCCATCGAGTCTGCACCGGCTCTTGGAAAGAGCACCCTACCCAAAGTCAACACCTCCACCCTATCCCCATAACCCAGTAACCCCACCAACACTAAGGGCAATTTTGGACACTAAGGGCAATTTATCATGGTCAATCCACCTAATCTGCACATCTTTGGACTGTGGGAGGAAACCATTGCCCTAGCCCCAAGCCCCTAAAACTATCCAATCCCCTGCACCTGTGTCAACTTAAATGGTGTCTAGCTTTCTGGCCTTATGGCTCTAATGCTCTATCTTGGTGGTTCCCCAGGCGGTACATCAGGAGTGGAGGCAGCCTTCTGCGAACCCCGCCCTGTGACCTGGATTCCCTTTGGCGGCCGGTCTCTATCACAACCGGGCAGTCGTTCGGGTGCCCAAGATGCCTTGATGTCACTCTGTTCAGCCCGCTGTCCATCAAACGTGTCAGAGACGGAGGGGGAGGGGGGATTCAGAGGTGCTGCGGTGTTCAAGCACCTCCCCTTTGAGAGTCATTGACATGGGCCCCAACAGAGGTTCCCCGATGGCCCCTGGACTACTTCTGGGGACAGGGGTGCGGTCAGAGTGTGTGATGGGATTCTCCAACCCCGCCCCCCCCCCCCCACCCAACTGGGCACTACCAGTCCTGGAGGCCTGCTCGTGTCTCGACCAGGATTTCAATGCTCGAGGCCATGGAGCACAGGAACTGTACCATGTCCCTCTGGTACTGGGCTGCATCCCTCTTAGACTTTGCCATGTCACTCAATGATTGTGCCAGGTTGCTCTGTGACTGCCTCAGGTCAACTATTGCTAGACCAGCAGCCATGGTCCATGATGACTGGGCAAAATTCTGGAATGCCACAGCAATGTCCAGGTGGCCCTGTACTTGGCTGCCTATGACAGGGCTGCCCTTTTCTGTGCCTCGGCCATCTATTGGACAGAAGCCCAGGCCTTGGACATCCTGACCCATGGCCGATACCTTCGCACCCAAAGCTTCCACCGCAGACGCCACCCGTGCGGTGTTGGCCTGGGTGGCACCCATTGTCGGCAACACCTCTTCCCCTTGCACGCGGTTCGCCTCCTCCAACTGCACCCGCAGGCGCTAGATGATTCCGGACAACCCCTCATGTAGTCCCTAGCTTTGCTCCTGCATCTCCAGCATTGATGAGACCGCCGTTTCCAGAAGCCCGAGACCAGTCTGGATGGCAGCTGGCCTTGGGGTCGGGCAACACTCCGATCGTCCATTCCCTCACCTCCACCTGATGTACCACTGCACGTGTGTTGTGCGCACCAGATAGTGCCTCAGGATCCTCTTTGCTAATATGCCCAACCAAGGTGAGTGCCTCTGGGATGGTGAGGGTGTTGGTGACAGAAGTACCACGGAGCGGGTGTTGGCCCCAGACGTATTCTCTGGGGTGTCACTGGGCTGTAGCTGAGGGCTCGCAATGGCAGCAGGTCACGCCTTGTCACTGGATGAGACTTGAAGTTGGGGCCAGAGGTAGTGGATGGGCCCGCCTCACCACCAGGTGATCTTGCAAGACATACGTCAAGGTGCATGGTTAGATCGGAGGTGGGGCTGGTGGTGTTGCTGGAGCATTGATGGGAGGGGTCGGGGTGGGGGGATGCCACCCGTGCCATAGGGACATCACAATCCATCAGAGGTTCACTTGTTTCCCCTGTGTTGACCGGCGTGCAGCCCACCAACCAGGTTCAATGCCCGCCACTCAATGGCAATGTGGGGCCGCAGGTCCAGCGGGCTGCCTCTTGTCGGATCTCTCTCTCTCTCTCTGCGATTGTGGGTCGTCTTCTCCTGGGAGACAGATAATGCACAGTGTGAGACACCCGAAAGTAGGCAGCACAGGGAGTCGCGATTGGTGGCCTGTTTGTGCAGGGCTCCCGACAAAGGAGGGCAGTGTGGTTGTTGGCATGTGTTGCAGGGTTGGTAGCCTGCCGGTACGTGGGGTTCGATCGCCCTCTGCGTGGGGGTGGGGGTGGGGATGAGGGTTGGGGGGTAACTACGGGAATGAGGGCTGGGGTTGGTGCCAGGGGCACGGTGGTGGTGGTGGTCCACTCTGTCCAGCCTGAGGGGGTTGCCCACCTGCGCCCAGCCCTCCGTCTACCTGGTGGGGGCCGCATGGAACGGAGGGAGCTATGGATGTGTGGGGGGCGGTGTGATATTGGTGGTGACAGGGGCACAGGGCTGGTTACTCACCCTGGCCATCCTGAGTCCTGAGGAAGTTGTGTGTCTTCTTGCGACACTGCTGGACGGGTCTGGCAGTGCGGCGACGGTGTTCGCTGCCTCTGCCACCTGCGCCCAGACCCGGTTGACGTCCACAGTTGGCAGCCGCCTTCCCAATCTGGGGAACAAGATGCTCCGCCTCTTCTCCACGGCATCTGGCAGGGTCTCAAGCCCCGCATCGGCAAAAGGGGTGCCGTTCCTTGGGGTGCCATCTTGTTGGCTGAATGAGTGTGTGTGCCCATATGCGTCTGCAGCTTGTCAGTCTCTCAACTGCCAGTCCCAACCCCAATGAATCAGATGCCATCATACATGGGAATTGCACCAGCTCCATGTGGCGCCTGTGCTAGCCCATTAACGGGTCCTGAATTACTCCGGGATCAGTACCGCTTTTGTCAACGTAGAACACTTGTGATTTAGTCCTAGTGTCAGCACTTCGGGCTAGATTCTCTGATTGCTGACGCCGAAATCACATTCAGCGATTGGCCAGAGAATCCGTTTTTACGCTGAAATCGGGGGCGGTGCCGTTTTTCGGATGCTCTGCTCCCTCAAAAACAGCATAATCGCTGAGTACGTCGCACACCGTTGGGACGGCCTCAGGACGTCACCAGTTTTCGGAGACCTCGCGTGGCGGCTGTGGACTGTATCCAGCAGTCGGGGGGGGGGGCGTTCCACTGGCAGTGGGGGCTTCGGCGGGGACTGGGGGGAGTGGGCCGGGGGTGGCGAGGGGGCGTTACAGGGGGCACTATCTGGCAGGCCAGGTCCACGCACGGCCGGCACCATGTTGTACGGCACGGCCGCCGCAGGTCGCCGACGTACGCATGTGCGGACATGGACCCGGCCATTCTCCATCCGTATCTGCAGGTAAAGCCGGGGGCTTTACGTGACGTGGCTGCTAGCCCCCCCCATCGAGTGGAGCATTGGTGCCGGGGCGGCGCCGACATTTTGGTCGTAAGACCAGGCGCTCCTCCAGACATAGCCGCAAAATCAGAGAATCCAGCCCTTAATCTCTCAAATGGTGAATTTCGCTGAAAGAGATTTATTGGTGGGCTTCATCTCCAGTTCCAAGTATGGTCATCCATGGTGTTTCGCCCACCCTGCATGCTCGCTGCTTACAGAGTGTCCTTCTAGACTGTTCTCTGACCATACATCACACTGTGTGAAGTGCAACTCTCCAGTACCACATTAACACTTGCCCTGCTGAGCACCTTTACATTATAATACATGCAGGCCGATATAATACATATCAGCACACCTAGTGCAGAATGTGTGGGTGAATGAGCAGATACATACCAGTGAAAATAAGCAAAATATTGATTAGTTTTCCCAGAGCTTTCTGCTGCTTGCAATGAATCAATAATTTTTTGTACGTTTCACTGATTAGTTTAACTTGGACACAGAAAAAAAATAGTTTACAAATCAATACATATCGCGCTGTCAAAAAGTTGTTAACTTAGGGAAATCCCTTCACAGAAAGTGGCCTCCCTGCAGCATGTTTCTCAGCAGTGGGAGGCGGCCCACTTCTGGCTGGTGGCAGGATCGCTTGGCCCCACTGCTGTCAATGGGATTTCCCATTGAATCCACCCCTCACTGCTGGGAAACCTGTGGTGGGAGTGCGCCATCGGCAGGACAGGAAGATCTCGCCGTCTGAACAGCCGGTAGATCTCGCACACTGTTTCGGACTGAGCATCTGGTAGCTCTAGAATGGGAATACATGGCATATTCTTCCTGATGGGAATATTTGTAAATTCACATGACCTCAGATATAAATATGATTTTGAAAGCAGGGTATCTTGCATGCTCTCATATATTACTAATCAACAGCGTGAGTAATATAACAAAATAAACATTCGGAAGCCGAGAGATTAAAGCCATGCATCAATAGACTGTGGATGGAATTATTGGTTAATATGATAGGATTTGCCATTTTAACAGCAGCACTGATGCGTAGATTCTCCTGAATTCTCTTTAAAGCAAGATGCTCCAAAGGTACCAAGAAAAATGCAAGAGTAGTTGATCACAATTCTCAAAAGCAGCATAAAGCCAGTTTCAGACTGGGTAGAAATTACAGCTTATTGCATGTATTTTACAACAGGGTCCAATAACAGGAACAAATATCCTGCCTCACATGACTGTTCGAAAATAGTCCCACAGCAAATAAGCTTAAAGCAGACGTTAGGCTCCTTACATATTTAAATTTCACCGGGCGGTGGGCAGGGAGCTTCCTTTCCAGTGCTTCTCTGTCAGTCAGCCCTCTGAACTGTGGAAATATTGTCGCCGATCCTCTGGGGCCCGCCGGTGATGGTTAGGGCCTCGGAAAATGTGCCCCCAGAGGCGGGAGCCAATAATCTTAGTCCGGGGAGGCTCCCTTGGGTGCCCCAGGTTGAGGACTGCCATCCCTTTGCTCTGCACTTTCCCTTGACAAAGCTATTTTGGCTGCCTTTTGCAAATCTTGGTGAATATCGGCCATCATCCTTCTCTGGGCTGCTTCATGCCAGATGCCGCAAACCAATCTGTCATTTCGTGTCTTGGATTGTGCCGTTCCAAAGTCGCAAAATTCGACGGGTTTTTTCAGGTAGGCCATAAAATCAGTCACCGATTCCGCTTGGCGTTGGACAGCAGTGTGACATTGAAAACTCCTTACTATAGTGGGTAGTTTTGGATTAAAATGTTCACCCACCAATGTGACCAGATGCACGAACGACTCCGTATCATGTACGTCTGGGAGGTTAAGCTCTTATGATGCTGTACGTGGTGGGACAGAATCACAGGACCGTTAATTAATTTTAACAACAAGGAAAAAACATTTATTCAACATGAAAAAATGGATTATGATGCAATATGCCTTTATTCTCCCTTAATTTAACAATTACACAGATTTTAAAATTAACATGAGATTACAAAGTATATCCTAATCTACAATTGTCCTTTTTCAGATGACTGTGGTGTTAAATAGACTTTCCACTCTGCACCCCAAGTGAATGTTTGTGGATTACTCCTCAGAATCCCTCAGATGATTGTCACATGACAGTTTCCAAACTCCACTTCCAAAACATGCTTAAAATCTTCTCTCGTAATTATGCTTTCCCTTAATGGTTTGTATTCCTAAATCCTGACCAGGTTTTCAAATGACATTTTTGAACAAAGCTTCCCCTCTACTTGTAACAGCGAACATAGTCCAGGATTTCACACCAACCCCTTTAGGATTTCTTTGTCCTGATTGCTTTGCAAACTGCTCACATTTGCTTTAACTCTCAATTCCCAGACTGTATTAAAATGATTTCAAATATTTCATCCACCTCTGAAGTCTGCTATCCCACATTAAATATAGTTGCTGCAATTGTCTCTTTAACTCAGAACATTTTGTTTACTCTTCCTTGAATTATTCCGAACAATACCTTGTGTATCATCTGCATGATTCTCTGCTGCAATATGCCGTGACTCCTTTAACAGCAGTTTCCAAACCCTCAACCTCAAATGCTAGAAGAACAAGGGCTGCAAATACATGGGATCACCACCACCCACCAAGCCACTCACCATCCTGATTTGGAACTATTTCACTGTCGCTAGGACAAAATGCTGAAATTCCCACCCTAACAGCACTGTGGGTGTACCTATACCACATGGACTGCCGCCACTCATGAAGGCAGCTCACCACTACCTTCTCGAGGGTAATTAGGGATGGGCAATAAAAGCTGGCCTAGCCAGAGATGCCTACATTCCATGAAAGAATAAAAAGAACAAGTTGTTGTCCATGGAATCCTTAACATCCATGCCATCATATTTACAGGATCCTGATTCACCACCGTATTGGCAATGCAACATTTCAACAAGACTGAACTAAAATGTCAGATTACGTGTTCAAGTGCAAGATATTGAGTTTGAAGGCATCAACTTCTGGCTCAGAGGTGAGACTGTTACCCAGGTAAGTGTTTTCCCGAAACTACATTGTTTTTTAAGTTTGCAGGTCCAATGAATTAACTGTTAGTGTAAACTAGGGGGCTGGTTTAGCTCAGTGGACTAGACAGCTGGTTTGTGATGCAGAACAAGGCCAGCAGCGCGGGTTCAATTCCCGTACCAGCTGAGAATTCTGAATTCTCCCTCTGTGTACCCGAACAGGTGCTGGAATGTGGCGACTAGGGGTTTTTCACAGTAACTTCATTGCAGTGCTAATGTAAGCCTATTTGTGCCAATAAAGATTATTTATTTTCACTTGCTATAAATAGACCTTTTGGTAATCCATGGACCAGCAGAGTAACTTGTGGAGAAAATTGCCTGAATGCAATAAAGAAAATAGCTGGATTTTGTTTTCTGAATTAATCATTAAGAAATGATTGCTCTTGTGTAAAATTATATCTAAAATAAGTTTTATTATAATTAACGATTGAAAGCTTACCGTTATAGTGACAGCTGTGCTACTTAATAACAGAATAGAAAATAATTGCTCCGACTAAAAGGTATTTTAGTGTAAGGGGAGGCTATGGCAAAGAAAACTCCACTGTGATTGTTTAAATGCTATGAATAAAAATAATTTTCTGACAAACCCACTTCTATTATAAATTATATAAAATTGCGAAGCTGAAATTACTGCTGAACCTTGATGGCATCACGGACACATACAATCCTCCTAAACTAACGCAAATAAAATTTACTTCAGGGTTGAATTCTATTTTTTCGCATCCGAACACATATGCCTTTATGCATATATGCATATTTATTGCGAGGGAAATTGAAAACAAAAGTAGAGAGGTCATGCATCAGTAATCACAGAATAATAGAGCACAGAAGAGGCGCTTCTGCCCATCGAGTCTGCACCAACGCATGAAAAACACCTGAAGCGAATACCTAATCCCATTTGCCAGCACTTGACCCATAGCCTTGAATGTTATGACGTGACAAGTACAGATCCAGGTTTGTTTTAAAGGATGTGAGGCAACCCGCCTCTATCAACCTCCCAGTTGGTGCATTCCAGACCGTCACCAGCTTCTGGGAAAAAAGGTTTCCCCTCAAATCCCAGTGTCATTCCATTCATTGAATATTTCCTTGTCACCTTGGACTTCCAAATTGTATCACCACATACTTTTCAAGGTTAAATTCCATCAGCCACTTTTCTGCCCATTTGACCACCCTGTCTGTATTGTCCTGTAACCCAAGGTACTCAACCTCATTGTCAACCACCTGGCCAATCTTTGTGTCATCCACAAACTTACAGATCTTACCCCCCACATTTTCATCCAAGTCATTTATAATAAATACCAAACCCAGCACAGATCTCTTTGTACACCACTGGACACTGGCTTCCAGTCACTGCAGCAGCCATCTGTCAAAATCCTCTGTCTTCTACAGTTAAGCTATTTTGAATCCATCATATCAAGTTACCCTGTATCCCATGTGCATTATAAGTCTCACATGTGGGACCTTGTCAAAGGCTTTGCTGAAATCCATGTAAAAATTAAATCAAATTTGTTAGGCATGACCTCCCCCTGACAAAGCCATGCTGACTGTTCCTGATCAAACCTTACCTCTCCAAGTGGAGACAGATCCAGATGATCTGTAGTTCCCTGGTTTATCTCTACAATTTTTCTTAAATAGTGGGACCACATTAGCTTTTATCCAGTTCTCTGGCACCTCCCCCGAGGCCAAAGAGGAATTAAAACATGGGTCAGAGCCGCTGCAACCTCCTCCCTCACTTCCCAAGGCATCCTGAAACAGGAAAAGGGTGAACTAATTAATGTACTTTTGTTGATATAAGAGAAGTCATAATGCATGAATGGGTGGTGGGGTGTCCAATCTGCTCAACATTAGCAACATTGTGATGGATGTCCTAGAACCTGAGTGTGATCGTGGAGCAAGATCGTCAGGTTGTGGAGAAGGAGGCCTCTCGGACGAAGGTAAGATTCCAGTGGAAAGATGCGAGATTGGCTGAGAGTGCAAAGAATTTAGTGTCCTTTCTTCTCATGTGAGAAGTTCTAAGCAAGAGTCCCCAGTGATCCAGCAATTGTGATGCCATTATCCAGAGAGTCACCAGGGCGCCTAGCATGAGCATTCAATCTTATGATTGATATCACTGAATTATTATCTTGTTCTCTCAGATACGCTATCCTCCAGAGGCACCTGGGATCCCAAGAACCTCCTTTGACACTGGACGATGAGCCTCATACTGTCTCTTGCTGCCAGGCACCAAAGCAGACACAAGCATGTCCGTGGACTTGTTGTCTCAGATAGTTGTGCTCTGTGGGGAGGGCTTTGCACACTCGCGTGAGGCAGAGTGGAGGCAGAGAGTTCCCAGGGTGGTAGCTGTTGAAGGACTGGTGGAGACATGGATGAAGTGGGGTCCAGAGCAGATTATGATCTTCTGGAGTCATCCATCAGGCAGCAGCTGCTGGATTTTCAGCGGGATTCCTGGGAAGATCTGACAGGGCCTCCAGAGGATTTGTGTGCCATGGTCTCTGTCATGGAGGAGTCCATCCGGAGCTTGGGCACTGCGTTGAACCTGAGCACTGAGCGCAGAGCCATCTCCATTGAGAAAGTGGTGATTCTCATGGAGAAGCAGCTCCAGGAACAGAATCAAGGCTGTGGTTGGACTTACATGCCCACATACTGGCAGTGACTGCAGGAGGCAATTGACAGTATGAGAAATAAATGAGCCACTAAATCTCTGTGTGAGGTGCTTGTCCAGCCATGATGAGTAGGGAGATGAAAATTTACCTCATCCTGGTGGATGAGCTGCCTGACATCTCTGTAAGCTCTTCATAGGGTGCTGTGGACAAGGGCAGCAGCTCTTCTGCCCCTCTGCCAGTGACCACCATACCTGAGGAGACCATGTTGACTGGGAGTGCCCAACCAAGGGGAGCCCTCTAGGCTCCATCAGACAGAGGACTATGATCTACGCAACAGCATAGTCAGCAGTCTTCCCACAATTCTGCTGCGAGTAAGGGGTGGGGGAGGGGGGTGTCAAGACACAACACTCACAAGCAGAAGTTGAAGGTGCTGTGACCAAAAAGGGGATTTTCACGTGAGACATTGTTTCCTTTCATCCTTGTAATGTTTGATTTCTGTGTGACATTTAACACATTGTCATGTTATGTTCCTTTTCTGCTGCTGTGCACAATACATAAGTATTGATCTTGTTTCAGTGGCCTCTGTATCCTTCATGTTTTCCATCCACTGCATGGCATGGCAGTGGCTTACGAGTGATGGCAGAGGCTGAAACCTTTATCACGGAGGTTGTGATTTGGCATTAGGGGTGATAGGATTGCCTCCTTGGAAGTGTCTGTGAAGGCATAAGATTGAAACAAATAGAAGTCTTACCTTTTTGTCTTTGGAAGTACCCTGAACCTTTTTGACTTACCAAGAGGTTTACCTTCAAGAAAATTGAACTTGGAATCTCGGAATATCCTTCCATAAGCATTGCAGATTCTCAATGGAAAGCTGCTGAAATCAAACAGGTATGGAAACCCAGCAAAATATGTCTGTGGCCTTTTATAACTGCACTGGCATGTGAAGAAATAAATGCTTCTCAGGTGAAAGGTAAGTCAACAGCTAGATAACAAGAGAACATTGTTCCTTATATTCTGTTCCCTTTCAGTCAATGGCATTTGGCAGAAAATGAAAATGCAAAGGGATTTACCCTCCTAAAACCATATTGATTGTCATTCATTTGATGATTTTCATGCTGGTGCTCTTCCATTTTATTTTAATTCTTTTTTTTTCATTGTTGAATCAGACAATTGGATTTCTAGTTAATAGGTACAACTGTAGTCCCTTTTTGCAATTTTAATTAAAAGATAGTTGAAGAAAACTTTCCTTCAGGATGTAGTAACATGACTTGTGTTAGGAACAGTGGGCGTCATTCTCCGACCCCCCGCCGGGTCGGAGAATGGCCGTTGGCCGCCGTGAATCCCGCCCCCGCCGAAGTCTCCGGTACCGGAGATTGGGCGGGGGCGGGAATCGGGCCGTGCCGGTTGGCAGGACCCCCCGCTTAATTCTCCGGCGTGGATGGGCCGAAGTCCCGCCCAGATATTGCCTGTCCCGCCGGCGTAAATCAAAGCTGGTATTTACCGACGGGACAAGGCGGCGTGGGCGGGCTCCGGGGTCCTGCGGGGGGGCGCGGGGCGATCTGACCCCGGGGGGTGCCCCCACGGTGGCCTGGCCTGCGATTGGGGCCCACCGATCCGCGGGCGGGCCTGTGCCGTGGGGGCACTCTTTCCCTTCCGCCTCCGCCACGGCCTCCACCATGGCGGAGGCGGAAGAGACTCTCCCCACTGCGCATGCGCGGGAAACTGTCGGCTGCCGCTCCCGCGCATGTGCCGCATTTCCGCGCCAGCTGGCGGGGCACCAAAGGCCATTTCCGCCAACTGGTGGGGCAACATACGCCATTTCCGCCAGCTGGCGGGGCGGAAATCCCTCCGGCGTCGGCCTAGCCCCTCAATGTTGGGGCTCGGCCCCCAAAGATGCGGAGCATTCCGCACCTTTGGGCCGGCGCGATGCCCGTCTGATTGGCGCCGTTTTTGCCGCCAGTCGGCGGACATCGCGCCGTTGGGGGAGAATTTCGCCCAGTGTTAGGAATAGCGGGCAAATCAACAGTTGGAGAACAAGAGAACATTGTTCCTTGTATTCTTCTCCCTTTAAGTCAATGATATTTGGCAGAAAATGAAAATGCAAAGGGATTCAGAGTCAGCAAGTATTCAACAATCAAAGTGCGAGAAACTTTGTCATCAACTTTGGTATGCTCAGTAGTTTAAGTTCTTTGTTGAAAACATGTTTCAAAGGAAGAAAGAAGTCGACATTTATGTAGCACTGAAGGAATCTTTATGCAAATGATTCATTTTCTTTTTAAATTGCAACACACTTTATACATCACTTGACTTAATTTTTAAAGAAACGGTTTTCTCTGCCAATTTTCTCTCTAGTCTTAAAAATGTTGATTCTTTGTTGGGGTATAATTCAACAATACCAGACACCCTTCAATACCCCATTCATTGGACCATTATACACGAGAGCCTTACAATTAATAGGCCGGTTTCTCTGACACCGGGCCGGGTCAGAGAATTGCCGGACCCTCTGCGATCCACGCGATGCTGCCCCGACGCCGGTCTGCCAGAAAAATCGCCCTCCTCATCTCCACGGCAGGGCAACACGCCATCCATGTCTACAACTCCCTGGTGTTCGCGGAAGGTGAGGACAAGACCAAGTACAAGACGGTCCTTCTCAAACTCGAGCAACACTTCAGCGTCGAGGTCAACGAGCGTGTCGAGAGGTATCTCTTCCAGAAGCGCCTGCAGGGTAAGGATGAGCCCTTTCAATCTTTCCTTACACACCTCCGTATCCTCGCGCAGTCCTGCGGTTACGACACCACCTCCGATTCAATGATTTGGGACCAGATTGTTTTTGGAGTCACATCGGGTGCCCTACTCCAGCAGCTCCTCAAAATTAAAGGCCTCACCCTAGCCTCCGCAATCGAAACCTGTGTCCTTCATGAAAACGCAACCAGCCGCTACTCCCAATTTCAAGTGGCCGAATCGGCGCGGCAGGGGTCCTACACGCCCGAATCGACAAGGCAGGCATCCTACGAGGCCGAATGGGTCCAGGCGATCGAGTTCCTCCTGGCTCACGGCCCGGACGAGAGCGGCCATTTCGCGCGCTTTCCACGGCCTCCTGCGTTTGTGCGCACCAAAAAAGACGTTGACGCAGAGGGACGTGATGCGCAGGCGTGCTCGACGCAAGACCGAACTGCGCATGCGTGGTGGCGTAACGAACGCCATGACGTCACGACGTGTGGCAACTGCGGAGCCGCAAATTTAAAGCGGCAATGTCCGGCAAAAAAACGACAATGCCTTCGCTGTGGCAAGATGGGCCACGACGCTGCCTGCTGTCGAGCAGCTCAACCTGCCAATGCTCCCCAATTCCGACAACCTCGCAGGGGCGAGCGGACCATTCAGCCTCCGTACTACGAGTCGTGCCCAGACGACATCCAAACCAGTGACACAGACGACCGGGACGCCTTCCGTGTTGTGGTCATTGATAGGAACCGGATGTCTCCAGGCAGGACCCACCAGCCGATGGTAGTGAACAGCGTCAATCCAGGTGATGAATGGTGTGCCACCCTAACAGTCAACCGATCACCGATAACATTCCGTCTGGACACTGATGCCTCCGTCAACCTAATACCATGGTCAGCCTTCTACGCCTTGAAGGTCAGACCACCAATTCGGCAATCCCGTTGCAAGATGGTTGACTACAATGGAAACGTTATCCCTGCCATGGGATCCTGCCAGCTCCAGGTGACACACAACACATACACGGCCACACTGTCCTTTGAAATAGTCGGATCATCAAAGGACTCCCTGCTAGGCTCACAGGCATGCAAGGTTCTCCACCTCGTGCAGCAGGTCCACACTCTGTCTCCAGAAGGCACATCAGACTTCCCGGATGCAGAATTTAGGGCACAGCTTCAATCACCCCTTGCCCACAACCAGGAGGCATTCGAGGGCATGGGCACACAGCCCTATACCTACAGAATACGACTCAAACCAGACGCCACCCCGGTCATTCACGCACCTCGCAGGGTCCCAGCACCACTCAAAGACCGCCTCAAACAGCAGTTGCAGGATCTCCAGGACCAAGGGATGCTATCCTGGGTCACGGAGCCCACGCCATGGGTCAGCTCCATGGTGTGTGTCAAGAAGCCCTCTGGCGAACTCCAGATCTGCATTGACCCGAAAGAACTGAACAACATCATAATGAGGGAACACTACCCCATACCCAAACGGGAAGACATCACGAGCGAAATGGCCTGGGCTAAAATCTTTACAAAGCTGGATGCTTCGAAGGGTTTTTGGCAGATCCAACTGGACCAGTCCAGCAGGAAGCTGTGCACCTTCAACACTCCTTTCGGCAGGTTCTGCTATAACAGAATGCCGTTTGGCATCATCTCGACATCCGAGGTCTTTCACAGTATCATGGAGCAAATGATGGAGGGCATCGAAGGGGTGCGTGTCTACATTGACGACGTCATCATCTGGTCCACCACACCACAGGAGCACATCAATCGTCTCCAGCGCGTCTTTGCGTGGTTACGGGAAAACGGCCTGCGCCTCAACCGAGCCAAGTGTTATTTCGGCCAAACCAAGCTGAAGTTTCTGGGGGACCACATATCCCGGTCAGGGGTCCGTCCGGATGCAGACAAGGTGAGTGCCAATACAGCCATGCCGCAGCCGACAGACAAGAAAGCAGTGCTACGCTTCCTAGGCATGGACAACTTCCTGGGGAAGTTCATTCCCAACCTTGCCTCCCACACGACGGCTCTTCGCCACCTAGTCAAGAAGTCCACAGAGTTCCAGTGGCTGCCCACACACCAGAAGGAATGGGAGGAGCTCAAAATTAAGCTCACCACAGCCCCGGTATTGGCGTTTTTCGACACAACTCGTGACACTAAAATTTCGACTGATGCCAGCCAGTCCGACATTGGGGCGGTACTCCTATAGTGGGATGACACTGCGTCATGAGCCCCGGTCGCCTATGCCTCGCGGGCCATGACCCCCACAGAACAGCGCTACGTGCAGATCGAAAAGGAGTGCCTGGGTTTGCTAACCGGAATAGACAAGTTCCATGACTAAGTGGATGGTCTCCCCCAGTTTACCGTTGAGACTGACCATCGCACCCTGGTCAGCATCATACATAAGGACCTGAACGAGATGACCCCTCGCCTCCAGCGCATGTAGAGGGTGCCATCTCCGCTACTCCACTACTGGGCCGATATCTGGGGTTTGAATGTCTGTGTGTGTCTCTCTCCAGCTGGCACTGAAACTTCAGAGGCCAGGGGATGTCGCACTGGGACACTTCCACTGAAGAGAGCACTGATTCAAGCCTGCCGTTTATTCCTAACCGACAGCCTGAGACTTATATCACACAGATCTCCAGACCCCTACCAATACCCAGGTGATTCTCTCTCTTGCCGGTGGTGCAACACCCACCCGGTTCCTACTCCACTAGAGTAGCTTTCCCAAGAGAGAGAATAGGACACTGCTGTTTATTTCCTAACCAGCAGTCTGTCCTGAGTGAATCGCTCAAGATGACCCTTGATTCTTGAACCCGGAATTAAGGTGAGGAGTATTTTAACAATGACTTGGTCAGAGATCGCTGGTGAAAGATTGAAGAATTTAAACGACTCCAATTATCATCAAATCAAGGTTTATTGCAAAACCCAGGTCAAAATCACCAACAGAAGAAACACAATAAAATCTTATGCTCTAATACAAACTAAGTCTATTCAAAAGTAATATAGCGGACACAACGAAAATTCTTATGATTACACAGGTTTTAGCAATATCACAAGGCACAAAACAAGTTCCCTTCCCCAAAGCCTCAACCACTATTAAAGTCAAGGGAGTTTCGCAAGCTGCTGCAGGGTACTTACGGTCACAGGCTGCAGAGGTCAAGTCAGGGGTGCAGAGGTCGAGCCAAGAACGAAGAGACCCCCAATCGAAAACACAGCCCCTTTTATATTGTTTTACCTGGCTTTGTCCTGTGATCGGCCAGCCCCTTTTGCATTGAAAAAGGTAAGATTTAAAGTTCCCGCTGGTCCCGCCCCCTTTGAGCCGGTCAGACCTGTCGAGATGGGAGTACCTCCCCTAGGTCCGCCTCCAGTCTGTTTTTTGAGATAACGAGGTTGAGCTCCCTTGAAGATTTTCAAAGACTTCCATCTGCTCCGGAGATAGCTGCTATGTTGATGGGGTGTTGATTGGATTCTGCTCTGGTGGAGGCCAGGTCATTTACATTTGCATGGGGCTATGACCATCCCATTGTCCTGCTTGCATGCAAGCCTCCTGTGTATTCCCGTGCCCCTTTGTCTGTGTTTTGATGTTATCTTGTTGTCTGGCTCCTTCTTCCTTGTAGCTCCTAGGGGGGTGTTTGTAAATATTTATGTACTTATGTCCCTACTCAGCTCAGCGGACCAAGCCTGCTGGGAAAACTGGTTCTGTTCTCTTGGCTGAAAAGTCAGTTTACAGTCTCTGAGTTTTTATGCTTGGGCAGTTCCAAAAGGGCCGAATTGCCCGAAAACCTTACAGATGCCCCTTCGATACGTCCCTACCTGCTTGGACCGTATCGACACAGGTGAAGGGCAATTATTTCCTTTTGTGTGGACCGTAGGCCCCCCCCTCAACAACATGCGAAACTACAAGTCCCAAGACAGTTCCCTTAATCTAGGCTACCCCTGATTTCAATGAAAGGGAAAGACAAGACCATACTTAATTCAAGCAGACAGTAACATATACTCACTTCACCGGAACCCCAAACGTAAGGGTCCCTGTACATATATCACAATCAAGTAACTGAAACCCGCGAATCCATACAACTATTTACAATTGCATCTGTTTATTTCACCAAGGATCCTCCTTTCTTGGCTGCACTTCGCTTCTTCCCGTTGAGGGCTCTTCATTTATCCTCCATCGTCGATACCTGCAGCTGAGAGGTTTAGTCCAACTGAGGCGACAGCATAATGTACCCCCTGTACAACATTTCCTTTGTGGGGGCAAACACTAAACCATTCTCAGGCCCCCCCCTGGTGGTGATCGGACAGTTGTGAGGGTCGATCGGTTGGGCTGTGGGCAGGGGTCGCTTTACCTGAACCAGCAGTTCGGTAGCTTCTACAGTCACCCCTTCCCTGGGCGTTACACATCCCTCCCCAGTGCGGTCAATTCATCCCGTTCCCTGGGTTCTGCCACCACCTTACAAAAGTGATTAATGCCCCTTGTGGACATGCCTTGGTAGATCCCCATGAACACAAATAAATGCCCTGGTCAGAAGCCCACCACTTATCCCAGCAAACGGTGATCCTACCCGGTGACCCCGTGATGGTCCGGTAGGTGTTGTCCAGTCCGTTCCCAGTCCGAGGACCGATCCCTCATGTCCAGCCTCAGCTTCCTGGGCCACCACCGTCTCCCCAAAGGAAGGTCCCCCTCACAGGTTGAACACACCCGCCTGCCCTCAGTCACCCTAACCCGGTCAGTCGAAGGACTCTTCTGTCTCGCCTCTGCGGAGTTCTCCCGGTCCCACCATCGCCAAGATCATCAGCAAGCTCCACATCGTCGGGTGCCCCATCTGTAAAACAGACAAAACACATCCTTGCCTCTACAGCCCTACCTACCTTAAAGTGCATGGGTTCTATCCAGCGGCAGCAGCAGCTCCCGCTTTGAAGTTGTGGCAGCCTGTCTGTGATTCTGTGTTTACAGCCCGGCTCCCCAGGGTCCTAGTGCCTGACGCTATCCGGCGGCAGCAGCAGCTCCCGCTTTGAAGTTGCCGCAGCCTGTCTGTGATTCTGTGTTTACAGCCCGGCTGCACCAGGGTCCTAGTGCCTGGTGCTTCATCATTTTACCATTGCACCAGGCGCTTCTGTGTTCCCACGATCCTAAATACTTCACACACAACTACACACTAATTAGAACTAACAGGGGGGGAATGCTATATACAATGCCACCCGTCTCCGGGTGGCCAAATTAAAACTGTGCCCCGCTAAACTGGGGCAGTTCACCTGTTTGGTCCAACGGCTCGGGCCAGACCGTCCCCTCCCGGGGGTTCGGGCTGCCCCTTGCCTCTCCTTTCCCAACAGGGTTCGGTGATCCCTCATCGCTCCCTTCTACTCGGGCCCCCTTACTGCGGGACCGGGTGACAGGGAGGTGTGATGGGGACCATCTTACCGGGGGCTTGGAGACCCGATTGCTCCCTCGTCCCCCGACTGGTTCCCAAGCCCAAGGTGATACCTCCACTTCCTCCGCCTCCTTAGCCTCTATACTAAGGCGGGCTACCTGACCCACAGGTAAGGGCTTGGGAATCGTTACTGTCCCTGGGCTGGGTGCTTGCAGCACTGTCGGTCTCTTTGGGACTGCCCCTTCGGGACAGCACCTTGTCACCGGTTGTGTGATCGTGGAGTCAGGGACCTCCCCCACCGTCGTTAATTCTACGGGGGGTTTCTCCACTACCACCCCCGTCTTCCCCCCACCTTGCTCTTTCTTGTCCTTATGGGGTGGAACAATTTAAATTGGCTGATGTGGCGTTCGCATGGGTCCCACCTTAAGGGATTTAAACTGCAAATAGCCCCTGAGGCAGCCTCCAGAATGGGACCCTGCACCTGGACCGGACCAGGGTCTGGGGCTAGAACTACCCCTGCGCTCCCTTTTTCCTGAGGCTGCTCCCTGGGTAGTCATACGGGTTCTTGTGGTGTGGGTGCGGGCAGGCCCTGGCCCGTTGCCATTGCCACCTGTCCTGAGCCTTGCAAAAGGGCTAAAATTTTACTTATCTCGATGGTTCCCGGGGCAGCTGCTCCTGCCGCCGGGGTCTGACTTTCTACTGCGGGAGCCCTCTCCTGCTTGCTAGGGTTTTTACATTCCCTCTTGAAATGCCCGGCCTTCCCACACCCGTAGCATACCGGTTTCTCGTCGGAGGTCCGGGTGCCCTCATGCTTCCACTCTCTCTTAGGGGCTGCTGGCACGATTTCGTGCACTTTACCCTTAAGGGGCTTGTCCTCACCCCTCTCCCCATTACGATATGCGAGGGTAAGTTTCCTGAGGACCTCTTCCTCGTTAAGGGCCGGGGTCTGCGGGTCGAACCAGTGTTCGGCTTTTGCCCTAACGTTAGGGAGACAATTGGCAACTAGGGTCTTCAGCCAGTGGGCGGTTCTTTCCCCTAAATTCCGTCTATCCGCGGGAACCCCGCATGCCTCCATATAGACAGTCCACAGTCTGTCTGCGAACATGGTGGGAGATTCCCCTGGTTGCTGCTTGGTTTCCCCCACCCTCATGAAAGGGCTCCCCAGATTCAAGCCCATTGCCTCCAGAACAGCAGTCTGTGCTGCCGCCCAGGTGTCAGGTCTTCCCCCATTCCCAGAGGTCACTGTCCTGCATAGCTGGGCATCTAGGGTTATCAGGAGCATCTTTATTTGTTCCCCTTCGTCGCAGTCATTGATGTTGGCTGCCTGTTCCACCTCCATAAAATGCAGCGACGGATCCCACTTTAGAGTTAGTCTGGGAACGTGGGCCACCATCCCCCTGAGCGCGGATGCCCCATGAGGAACGATAATGTCGCCCTCAACCGGTCCCCTATTTGCCATCCCCGCCGGGGGACCATACCTCCTTTGCCTGACAGGGCACATCTGCCCCACCTGGGGTTCCTGCTCCTCCTCCCCACTGTCCAGCTCTCCTGCCTCGTTGGGTAGCCCCCCTGTCCCCGGGCTAACTACCCATATAGGAGACGCCGCTATCTGGGGATACACCACTGACCCCCCTTGGACCTGCCCCTGACCGGGCGGTCCAAACCCTACCTGCTGACCCGGCCCCATCACCGGCATCCCAGGCAGCGGTCTGTCCCCATCCCATGGGGACCCACATACGAAACCAGGCGGACACGCCGCCAGCTGGGGGTACCCTGCCGACCCCCCTTGGACTTGCCCCTGAACGTGCAGTCCGATCCCCCCCTGCCGGCCCGGACACAATCCCGGTGCCTCAGGAGGCGGTCTATTCCCCTTGGCCTTTGGGGAATCATCCGCTGCGAGGAGCACCTTGCCCCTAGGGAACCCCCCTGGACCTACCAGGTGTATCTGTCCCCTGAACCTGGACAAGGCCTCCTCCAACTCCGTTATTCGTGCCTGGCACGGCCCATGGGCACAGTCCCCTACTTCCTCGCGAGCCACTCGGTATGCTGCCTGGATGTCCCGGAACTTCCCCTCCAGCTTCCTACACTGCTCTGTACTCCGAGCATAGAGTTCCTGGAGCCTCCGTTCCTTTTCTTTACCCTCCACTATCTGGCAGTGGAGATAGTCCTTCTCACACCGGTTAGACTCGCTTTCCTGTTTCATTTCTGCCATTTCTTCCCGCAGTCGTTCCGCTACACTCGCGCTGTCCTGTTTAATTTCTGCCAATCCCTCCCGCAGTCGTTCCGCTGCGCTAGCGCTGTCCCCTGCGCTGGCCCTCACTTCTCTCAACTCCTGCTCTAACTCTTCGACCCTATCCTCTGTCTTGACTACCTGCTCGGACAGGCAAACCAGCCAAACTGCCTTCTCCAAGTGCCTTTTGTGCGCCTTGCTTTCTGTCCATGCAGCCGCTGCCATTACCGGTTGCTCCGCATTGATTAATTCTGAAACCCAAGGTTTGGTGAGGTTGACCTTTTGCCACAAATACGAGGATATTCTCTCCTCCATTTTGCTTCGTTCCCTCACCCCCTCTGCCAAGTCACATACTCCAAACCACCGGGCTCCTGCCTGACTCGCCATTGTAGAGGGTGCCATCTCCGCTACTCCACTACTGGGCCGATATCTGGGGTTTGAATGTCTGTGTGTGTCTCTCTCCAGCTGGCACTGAAACTTCAGAGGCCAGGGGATGTCGCACTGGGACACTTCCACTGAAGAGAGCACTGATTCAAGCCTGCCGTTTATTCCTAACCGACAGCCTGAGACTTATATCACACAGATCTCCAGACCCCTACCAATACCCAGGTGATTCTCTCTCTTGCCGGTGGTGCAACACCCACCCGGTTCCTACTCCACTAGAGTAGCTTTCCCAAGAGAGAGAATAGGACACTGCTGTTTATTTCCTAACCAGCAGTCTGTCCTGAGTGAATCGCTCAAGATGACCCTCGATTCTTGAACCCGGAATTAAGGTGAGGAGTATTTTAACAATGACTTGGTCAGAGATCGCTGGTGAAAGATTGAAGAATTTAAACGACTCCAATTATCATCAAATCAAGGTTTATTGCAAAACCCAGGTCAAAATCACCAACAGAAGAAACACAATAAAATCTTATGCTCTAATACAAACTAAGTCTATTCAAAAGTAATATAGCGGACACAACGAAAATTCTTATGATTACACAGGTTTTAGCAATATCACAAGGCACAAAACAAGTTCCCTTCCCCAAAGCCTCAACCACTATTAAAGTCAAGGGAGTTTCGCAAGCTGCTGCAGGGTACTTACGGTCACAGGCTGCAGAGGTCAAGTCAGGGGTGCAGAGGTCGAGCCAAGAACGAAGAGACCCCCAATCGAAAACACAGCCCCTTTTATATTGTTTTACCTGGCTTTGTCCTGTGATCGGCCAGCCCCTTTTGCATTGAAAAAGGTAAGATTTAAAGTTCCCGCTGGTCCCGCCCCCTTTGAGCCGGTCAGACCTGTCGAGATGGGAGTACCTCCCCTAGGTCCGCCTCCAGTCTGTTTTTTGAGATAACGAGGTTGAGCTCCCTTGAAGATTTTCAAAGACTTCCATCTGCTCCGGAGATAGCTGCTATGTTGATGGGGTGTTGATTGGATTCTGCTCTGGTGGAGGCCAGGTCATTTACATTTGCATGGGGCTATGACCATCCCATTGTCCTGCTTGCATGCAAGCCTCCTGTGTATTCCCGTGCCCCTTTGTCTGTGTTTTGATGTTATCTTGTTGTCTGGCTCCTTCTTCCTTGTAGCTCCTAGGGGGGTGTTTGTAAATATTTATGTACTTATGTCCCTACTCAGCTCAGCGGACCAAGCCTGCTGGGAAAACTGGTTCTGTTCTCTTGGCTGAAAAGTCAGTTTACAGTCTCTGAGTTTTTATGCTTGGGCAGTTCCAAAAGGGCCGAATTGCCCGAAAACCTTACACGCATCCTACTCAAACTCAGGAGGTATGACTTCCAACTGGTCTACACCCCGGGAAAGGACCTTACCATTGCGGATGCCCTATCTAGAGCAGTGAGCACACCGCCCGACTTGGAGGGGTTTGTCTGTCAGGTCGAAGCGCAGGTGGCCTTCACATCGGCAAATCTGCCAGCTGACGACTCCAGTCTGGCCCGTATTCGCCGGGAGACTGCGGCTGACCCCCTTCTACAACGTGTGATGCGCCACATGACGGGAGGGTGGCTCAAAGGACAGTGCCCGCAGTTCTACAATGTCCGGGACAACTTGGCCGTCATTGATGGTGTCCTCCTAAAGCTGGACCGGATTGTGATTCCGCACAGCATGCACAAGCTGGTCCTCGACCAACTACATGAAGGCCATCTGGGGGTTGAGAAGTGCAGACGGAGGGCCTGAGAGGCGGTATACTGGCCGGGCATCAGTGATGACATTGCCAATATGGTGCTCAACTGCCCCACCTGCCAAAGTTTTCAGCCGGCGCAACATCCTGAGACGCTTCAGCCCCATGAGCTGGTGACGTCCCCCTGGGCGAAGTTGGGTGTGGACCTTTTTCACGCGCTCAGCAGGGACTATGTAATCAGCATAGATTACTTTTCAAACTATCCAGAGGCCTGCACAATTTGACATCGTCCGCTGTCATAAGGGCCTGCAAAGACACCTTCGCTCGCCACGGCATTCCGCTGACTGTCATGTCGGACAATGGACCCTGTTTTGCCAGCCAGGAATGGTCTTCCTTTGCTGCTTCGTATGGCTTCACACACGTGACGTCCAGCCCTCTGCTTCCCCAGTCCAATGGAAAGGCGGAGAAGGGCGTTCACATCGTCAAGCGGCTCCTCTGCAAGGCTGCTGCTGCCGGATCGGATTTCTGCTTAGCCCTGCTAGCCTATCGCACGGCCCCACTTGCCACTGGCCTCTCACCAGCCCAGCTGTTGATGGGCCGCGCCCTCAGGACCACTGTGCCATGCATTCTGGTCCCCACAACCAACCATGCTCCAGTACTGCACAGGATGTGACAGCAGCACGTTCGCCAGAAGGTGGCACATGACACATGGGCAACTGATCTTCCCGCCCTGGCGCCTGGGGACGACGTCTGCATCCGCCTACCAGAAGGTGGCCGGTCAGCACCTGCCGAAGTTCTCCGATGCGTGGCTCCCCGCTCGTTCCTGGTTCGCATGCCTGATGGCTCCATTCGCAGGCGCAATCGCCGGCCCCTTCGCCTGCTTCCACTTACACCAGTGACACGCCCTCCTGTTGTTCCTGATGTCGACTTCGTGGAGCTTCCTGCCACCATGCCCATTCCGTCGTCGCCCATGGCCAGGCCCATTCCTCAGCCGGTGAATCCTGACCCACCCTTGAGGCGGTCAACCTGAATTCGTCGCCCACCTACTAGGCTGGACGTATGAGCCTGTTTGAACATTGAACTCACTGATGTATCATACCACTGTGTTAATATGTTTCTCTTTATCCTTGTCGTTACAGGAGTTCGTTTTGACGTTTAACATTTCCACGTGTTTTGTTTATGGTACAACCTCGTTGCTATGTCGCACCTGACATCGCCCCATGTATATAGTTTAGCCTCATGTACATGCTGTAGATATTGCACACACACACATTCAGCTGCACTCAGTACGCATCTCTATTTATAACCACACATAAACCAAGATAGAGGCCATATTCTCAACTTGCGCTCAGGATGCAGCAGACCAGCTGCGGAACACCGCCAAACAGATGAGACAACAATCCTATGCCACCTAGATGCACACCAAGAACAGGAAGCTTGAGAAACTTGGCATCACCACCGGCAGCAACCAAGCCACCCCCGCTGCCACAGTAGAAAACAATACAGGGAAATCTATTGTCAACTTGTCAGACTAAACCCTTCAAACAGACAAAATCGAAGTCCTCAGCAAAGGGCTCAATTTCTGCACCACCACCAAAATGGACCCCATCAGTCTCGCGACAGTCTTGGAGGAATTCATCAGGCGAATGAGGCTCCGGGAATTCTTCCACAGACCCCAAGAGGACAACAACAGCGAACCCAAGCAGACTATCAATGAACCGGAACAGCAGACCGAGAGATCTGCGGTGCGGCAACCGAAGACGAAAGAGTCGAATTGGACCCCTCCGGAAGGCCGCTGCCTTAGACTCGACATGTATGCTCAAGCCGTCAGGAGTCGCGTCAATGCCAGATTCATCAGTCGCATTCACAAGACAGCCCCGAACGTCAGCCAAGCACAACGCAATGCCATCCACGCTCTCAAGACCAACCGCAGCATCGTCATCAAACCAGCAGGCAAAGGAGGGGCCACTGTCGTACTGAACAGAACGGACTACTGCAAAGAAGTATACCGACAACTGAACAACCAATAACACTACAGACAGTTACCCACAGATCCGACCAAGGAACACATCCGCCAACTTAACAGACTGATCAAGACCATGGATCCAGATCTTCAGAGCACCCTGCGTGCTCTCATCCCACGTACTCCCCGCATTGGAGATCTCTACTGCCCCCTGAAAATACATAAGCCAACACACCAGGCCGCCCAATCGTTTCAGGCAATGGGACCTTGTGTGAGAACCTCTCTGGCTACATCGAGGGCATCTTGAAACCCATCGTACAAGGTACGCCCAGCTTCTGTCGCGACACGACGGACTTCCTACAGAAACTCAGCAACCATGGACCAGTTGAACCAGGAACATTCCTCGTCACAATGGACGTCTCGGCACTCTACACCAGCATCCCCCATGACGACGGCATTGCTACAACAGCCTCCGTACTCAACACCGACAACTGCCAATCTCCAGACGCAATTCTGCAACTCATCCGCTTCATTCTGGATCACAACGTCTTCACCTTCGACAACAAGATCTTCATCCAGACGCACGGAACAGCCATGGGGACCAAATTCGCACCCCAACACGCCAACATCTTCATGCACAAGTTTGAACAGGACCTACTCACCGCACAGGACCTTCAACCGACGTTACACACCAGATACATCGATGACATTTTTTCCTTTGGACCCACGGCGAAGAATCACTGAAACGACTACACGATGACATTAATAAGTTCCATCCAACCATCAGACTCACCATGGACTACTCTCCAAAATCAGTTGCATTCTTGGACACACTCGTCTCCATCAAGGACGGTCACCTCAGCACTTCGCTTTACCACAAACCCACGGATAACCTCACGATGCTCCACTTCTCCAGCTTCCACCCTAAACACATTAAAGAAGCCATCCCCTATGGACAAGCTCTCCGTATACACAGGATCTGCTCAGACGAGGAGGAGTGTAACAGACATCTACAGAGGTTGAAAGATGCCCTCGTACGAACGGGACATGGTACTCGACTCATCGATCAACAATTCCAACGCGCCACAGCGAAAAACCGCACCGACCTCCTCAGAAGACATACATGGGACACAACCGACAGAATACCCATCGTCGTCCAGTACTTCCCCGGAGCAGAGAAACTACGTCATCTTCTTCACAGCCTTCAACACGTCATTGATGACGATGAACATCTTGCCAAGGTCATCCCCACACCCCCACTACTTGCCTTCAAACAACCGCGCAACCTCAAACAAACCATTGTTTGCAGCAAACTACCCAGTCTTCAGAACAGTGACCACAACACCACACAACCCTGCCATGGCAATCTCTGCAAGACGTGCTAGCTCATCGACATGGATACCACTATTACACGTGAGAACATCACCCACCAGGTACGCGGTACATACTCGTGCGACTCAGGCAACGTTGTCTACCTCATACGCTGCAGGAAAGGATGTCCCGAAGCGTGGTACATTGGCGAGACCATGCAGACGCTGCGACAACGAATGAACGGACATCGCGCAACAATCACCAGGCAGGAATGTTCCCTTCCAGTCGGGGAACACTTGAGCAGTCAAGGGCATTCAGCCTCTGATCTCCGGGTAAGCGTTCTCCAAGGCGGCCTTCAGGACGCACGACAACGCAGAATCGCCGAGCAGAAATTTGTAGCCAAGTTCCGCACACATGAGTGAGGCCTCAACCGGGACCTGGGATTCATGTCGCATGACATTCATCCCCCACCATCTGGCCTGCGAAATCCTACCAACTGTCCTGGCTTGACACAATTCACACCTCTGTAACCTGGGTTACCCCATCTCTGGATCTGTAAAGATTTAATCACCTGCTAATGGTCGCATTCCAAGCATTGTTTGGCATCTTTGAATTTGTCTATATATATGTTTCTGGAACATACCTCTTCATTCACCTGAGGAAGGAGCAGCGCTCCGAAAGCTAGTGACATCGAAACAAACCTGTTGGACTTTAACCTGGTGTTGTAAGACTTCGTACTGTAACCACATAGGCACATGTTCTTGTAAAACAGGGGAGATGTCATGATATTCAGATAAACATCATGGTGCAAACATACATACATACTGATGGACATATCAACGGACCAATCAATACACACACAACACCACAGCCAATCACAGGCAAGAGCATACACACTATAAAACGGGGAACACGACACTTCCCGCTCATTCCAGCAGGAGACAGCTCAGGGCACAGAGCTCACAGCAAGCCACTCAGACATCCACCATGTGCTGAGTGCCACTCCAAGATAGTGTTAGGAATAGGTCCACAGATTCAAGGGTAATGAACGAACCACAGTAACCAGTTTACCACTGTAAATATTGTTAGTCATAAAACTGAGTTGTATCATCCGCAACCATGTTGGTTCGTCTGTGTAGCAGAGCGCCCAACACGACAAGTAGTTTAAGTTCTTTGTTGAAAACATGTTTCAAAGGAAGAAAGAACTCGACATTTATGTCGCACTGAAGGAATCTTTATGCAAATGATTCATTTGCATTTTAAATTGCAACTCACTTTGTACATCACTTGACTTAATTTTTAAAGAAAAGGTTTTCTCTGCCAATTTTCTCTCTAGTCTTAAAAATGTTGATTCTTTGTAGGGGTATAATTCAACAATACCAGACACCCTTCAATACCCCATTCATTGGACCATTATACACGAGAGCCTTACAATTAATGGGCGGGTTTCTCTGACCCCAGGCCGGGTCAGAGAATTGCCGGACCCTGTGCGATTCACGCGATGCTGCCCCGACGCCGGTCTGCCAATTTTTTCACGCGGGATGGGCTGAGTGGCCGCCGAGATAGGCTGAGTCCCGCCAGCGCCGTTCACATGTGGTCTTCCCCGGCGGAACTCGGCGTCCATCCTGCGGGGGGTGCCCTGGTGGTGGGGGAGGGGGATCCGACCCCGGGAGAGGCCACCACCATGGCCTGGCCCGCGATCAGAGCCTACCGATTGGCGGGCCAGCTTCTCTTGGTGGGGGCCTCTTTTACTCCGCACCAGGTGCCTCTACCTCTACGCCATGTTGCGTCGCGGTCGGCGCGGAGAAGTAAGCTAGCGCGCATGCGTGAGTTCGCCCCGGTCGCAGCGTGCTTGCGCAAATTTGTGCCGGCCGCAGCGCACATGCGCAGAACCGTGCCGCCCATTTGATGCCGGTATCGGCAGCTGGAGCGATTTTACGACGTGTTTTACGACGACATCAACACTTAGCCTCAGGATCAGAGAATCCCGCCCAGTATCTTAGGGGAATGTTAGAGAGAAGCCAGATCCTGTCCTTGCCAGATACTCAGATACACACATTTCCAGCAGGAATTGTTATTTTCCTCTTCTAAATGGCTCAGCCTCATTGAACAAATGAAACCATTGCAAAAGCCCTGCTTCCTACCAATAAATAAAAGATCATATACTATTAACTAATTCCATGAATTTACATATTTGACTCCCCAAATATTATTGTGCTGTCTGTCATCCTGAGGTTGTTATATCTTACTAGATCATAGAATCACAAGGTGGTAAACAGCAAACGTTGAGGCCATTCACTCTGTTGGGTGGAATCTTGAGGTCGCCCTTGCAGCCCACGGTATTAGTGGTGAGGGTGGAAAATCTCTTAAGAATCGAGAAGTTTGATTCTCGCCACGGAGATCGAGTTTTCCAATTTTCCGGCGAGGTCACAAGATTCATGCCCACAAATGTCATGCACATAATTTTAATGAATTAGAATTAATTTCAATGCACCTAGCCTTGCCAAATGATCCCCCCATCGTGGAATATTGATGCCTCGTCGACATTTACAACAGTTTGGAGCAGGCGTAAGACAGTCGAGGAAATCCTTGTGAGGGCGCATGGGTAGGTATAGGCCCTGGAGGGGGGTATAAGGACATGCCTAGGCAGTCCCCTGGCACAGAGTGGCACAGCTGGTTTGGCACAGCAGTTTGCAGGGGTTGTTGGGAAGTGGATTCCAGGAGTGAATGTCAGGGGCGGGGGGTGCCAGAAACAAATGTTGGGGGAGGGGAGGGAACATTATGTTATGCGTGCTAGGGGGCCACTGCATTGCAGTGCTGGTCATGGGGCCTTCATCTGTGTGGAGTCGGTTCTTGGATCTAAGAGTTCCCAACTGAGTGACGGCGTAAACCACGCCCTCTCACTTTTTTGTTGGCATATGGGTTCAAGGTTCACTGGGAAAACTGGGGCGGGATTCTCTGATCACCCGCCGGGTCGGAGAATCGCCGGAAGGGGGGGGGGGGGGAATCACGCGACGCTGCTCCAATGCCGGGACGCCAATTCTCTGGTGACCAGAGAATTGGCGCCAATGGCGCTGGCGCGGTCGCAGTGGTGCCGGTTGCGGGCCGCTCAACGCTCCCTCCCCCCGGTGATTCTCTGTGCTCGACGGGCCAAATGCCTGGCGAGTTCGGCCGATTCCCACCGGCATCGTTCGTGTGTGGCCCTACCCGGCAGGACCTCGACGTTCTGGCTGCGGGGGCCATCCTGGTGGGGGGGAGCGGAGATACGACTCCGAGGGGGGGCCTCCACGTAGGCCAGTCCTGCGATCGGGGGCTACCGATGAGCGGGCGGGCTAATTCCGGGGAGGGGGCCTATGTTTCTCCGCACTGGGCCCCTGTAGGGCTCCGCCATATTGCCTGGGGACCGGCGCGGGTCCGTGCATGCACGTGGGTTGCCGTCTCCGTGCTGGAGCCAGCATCGGCAGCTGGAGATGCGTGAAGCGCTCCATTGCCGTGCTGGCCCCCTGTGCGGCGCAGGATCGCTGCTCCTAGCGGCCAGGTGACGTCATTGTAAAATGCTCCACCGTTTACGACGGTATCAACACTTAGCCCCATTATCGGAGAAACCCACCCCTGGTCTGTGGAACTGGAGAGTTCCACAGCGGTTTTCTGTGAGAGTCTGACACTTTGCCAAATTCTGGCCAAATTCCCCCTGTTGTGCCCATTCCATCTGTAAGAGCTAGTCAGCTAGTCCCAAACTCTGCAAATCATTTCTCTACAAGTGTTTATCCAACCTCCTTTTGAAAGGCATGATTAATCCTGGGCGCGATCCTCCGACCACACTGCGCCATAAAAGCAGCTCACCACGGCGCAGCATGGCCTTGGAAAGCCAGTGACCCCGATCCTGTAATCTACCCAGCTCGCAATGCTTCATGAGATTCAATGCTATCTCATGAAATGTTGCGATGTGAATCCAGCCCACAATGGGCGGGATCACTTTTTGGCAAATATGCATATTAGAGCGAGGCAGTGTGAACTACTCCAATGTGCAGATTTCTGAGGTACTGAGACTTTGGGATTCAATCCCTTCACCTTGGAGACCACAAATGGGGGTCAGATGGAACGGCACTCGTGGGGTCTCCAAGGGGATCGGAGGCCCCCCAGTTGCATGCCCATTGGGCAGGGTGGTTCCACCTGGGTACTTTGGCAGTGCCAGCCTAGCATCCTGGCATTGACAGCCTGAAATTGACATACAAGTGAGTAATATGGTATATGAATCTCAGTGCCATTGTGATGCCAGGTATGTAAACCTTACATCCACGTGACCGATGGATTGTATCAGGCAGCACATTCGTTTGGCTGTTTGCAAGAGGCAAAGTATTGGCTATAGTCAACCAGCTCATGCTTGCAAGACTCAGAACATAGGCCGGGATTCTCCGAGCCCGCACCGGATCGGGAAATTACCGATGACGCGGGAAATTCCCGCCACGCTGCTCCGACGCCAGGATGTGATTCTCCGATGAATCGCCGCCAATTGCGCTCGCTGAACGAGGCCCCCGCGGCGTTTCTCCGTGGTCAAACGGCTGAATTCCCTCCGAGTCCCAACGACATGGTTTCAACCTGGTATAACCCGGCGGGAGCTCGGACCTGCGGCCGCGGTGGCCGTCCTGGTGGGGGGGCGGTGGGGCCTGACTCCGGAGGGGGCCTCCACGGCGTCCAGGCCCACAATCGGGGGCTACCGATCGGCAGGCAACCGCGATCTGGAAGGGGCCTAACTCCTTCCGCACCGGCCCGTTGTATGTCTCCGCCATGTTGCGCGACGCTGGCGTGGAGACATGCGCTGGCACGGAGACGGCCGGCGCACGCATGCGCGGACCTACGCCGACAGTGCACGCAGCACTCCAACGCCGTGCTGGCCCTCTGAGGGCCGCTGAATCGCTGGGCCAGGAAGCCCATTGACGCCGGAGAATCCCGGCCCATGTGTTAAACAATGCTGATTGTGCTAAGAATTACATTAACAACCAATTTATGATGATCAGTTGGACTCGCAGTGTGGCTAACTTATGTGTGCTCGACGCTATATATATTCACACTCAGTGGCCTGTCCTTTGCAAACAGAAAGACCACAACCATGCAATGCACCTTTCTCAACTGAACAAAAGCTTGGGGGACAGCCATTCCCTGGTTCAATGCCTATGGCAGCCTCTCGATAAATCAAAAGTCTACCTGCCTGGTTTAAAGAAAAGCTTGGCAGTTAATAGTTCCCTGGTCCATTTTTCATGGCAATGCCTCTACTAATCAGAGTCCACTTGCCAACAAATCAGCATCCTCTTCTTATGCAATATAAATTGTTGTTCCCTTTGAAATTTGGTATTTTTGTCAATCTGTGCTTATGAGGGCAAGACAAAAAGTTTCAACAACATTTATTCAGTAATATTCAAATATTTATTATGCAGTACCCATCATGTTTTGGGGTGTTTCAAAGCACTTTGCATCCAATGAATATTATATAAAACAATGGGTACTTGCAGTGTCATGTAAATTAGTTGAATAAAAATGCACAGTATGATCCTGTTTGTAAAACAATTTCTAACCTGTTTGGCATCTAAATATTTTGCAAATAATTGTACTTTTGTTGCTTTATGGGCAAACTGACATATTGAATTGCTTTTTGCCATGCAGATATTAACTGACAATGACAGAAATGATTTGATTTCCAAGCATTCTTTGTTGCTTTAACAAATCAGTGCCCAGAATGTCAAAAATAACTGTCAGTTTTAATTCAGTACCAGCTCCAATGAGTTAAGACAATAGAAACCAATGTTGTGACATTACAGTTTTCTAAAGGGAATATGGAGGAAGCCATGTATTACTCAAGGGCAGATAATATGCTTTGCTTTCATGCACACGTCAAGGGAAATTTAAAAAGTGGATACCTCATGGGAAATGAACAAGTGGAAGCAAGTATTTTAAGAAATGGGAATGTGTTACTGTTGATGTCCAGATATTTTTAATGCCTAAAGGGAGAAACTGAAATAAAATGATTGGAAATATTGGGGGGGGAAATGTGTTGACATTGATTTAAAAATAGATTAAATAACGGCATTAGAACATTATTGCATGAGTGGTTGAATTATTTTGCATTAGAAATTACAGTAAGACAATAAAGTATTCACTGTTATTAAAGTGTAAATCAGAGAGCAACTTCCAGTGGCCACATATACTGGTTAAATGCAGAAATCATTTGCTGTTCGAGTTGTCCTGCTCCTCCACAACCTTCAAAAATCAACCATTTTCTTTCTCATAAACTTTCAGTTACCTGATAGAACACTAATTTTTCCCAGAGGGTGGTGACGGTCTGGAAAGCACCACCTGGGAGGATGGTAAAAGCATGTTGCCTCACATCCTTTAAAAAGTATCTGGATGAGCACTTGGCACGTCATAACATTCAAGGCTATGGGGCAAGTGCTGGCAAATGGGATTAGGTAGGCAGGTCAGATGTTTTTCATGTGTTGGTGCAGAGTCAATGGACCACAGGGCTGTATTATTCTATGATTCTGTGATTCAAACATACAATGCAATGTCCTAAACTATAATAAATGCAACCTTGCACAACTTGTATGCATGGTGCCAAGGTGCAAAAATTAATACATAGCTTTTCTAGTTTTTCTCTCATTCCAAACATAAATGGTTTGCCAAACTACTTTTTAACAAAGCCTATGGTCCCTTTCGGAACAGTATTTGCCATATGTCTGAGAATGGATACTGATGAAAGTACAATTTTCACCTTGTGAGAAATATGGCATTTCTGTATTTATCAAAACATTTTCAAATGAGGGAAATTAAAATGAAAGCTATCTTCCTGTATATTAATTTCAAAATAGAGACCAGGAAGCCGAGGCCTAGATTTTCTGTTTTTAGTTACACGAGCTCCCCACTGCCTCCCATTTTGTGGTTCTCGGTGGAATATCTTCAGAAGCTACTCTGCTGGTTCCCCACTCTTTGTTGGGCTTTTCTTTCAGAAGTAACAAGGATATATAATATAACAATAAATTTATAGGTGATGCTATTTCAATACTGCACATATTATACAAATATACCATTCCAAATATTTTCACTCAATTGCACCAGGTAAACACTGAGTGCAAGGACAGCCATTGTTACCATGGCAGCAGAAGTCCAAGTGATTCACTACATTGGGCTGTAACAATCAATTCAAATATTTACCAGTGGTCCCTGGACAGCCTTAGTGGGTACACAATTTCACACTACCTGAGTACTTCAGTGTCTCTGGCAGTCTGTACAATCAAGCACAAGATAGGTGGAATTTTCCCAGTAGCGTGGAAGTGGGTTTGAAGACAGGATCAGGAGTGAACACGTAGATTAAGGTGTTAGGTGGGTGGGCTGACACATTTCCACCTTTGAGTGATACTGCCAGAGGTAGGTAAACAGGAGCAACAGCTACTTGTTTGGCATCAGCAGATCATCATTAAGCAGCACTTGAGCCTAATGAGGGGGACGGTGATGACGCCATCAGGATCTTCCTGCTATCAGCACAAACTCACACTGAGTATCAAACTGTGGAGGGGATCTCCCAGCTACAGATGAAGTGGCTATCAGAGTTGGAGGCTCCATGCCCTGATGGCAGGGTTGTGGGTAGGACAGGTCAGACTTATGGCTCAAACAAATCCTTCAAAGGGGCCTTCCAGTCTCTTCCCTTTTCACTACTGAAATTTTATGCAACTTCCGAGTGTGCCTTTGTGCTTTCTTTCTGCCTGAGTTAGATAAAAAGAACAATGGAATGGGTGAATAACAACATGGATTTAAAAATAGACAGTCATGTCTATCATGGTCTGGAATGTGTTAGCCTGGTCACTCATGTTTATGGGGAATGGGAATTATTTGTCTGGGCCATATAACCATACACAAAGAAACAAAGAGCTTAGGAGGATAATATAACCATGGTAACAGGATGTTTGGAGGATATTGTGAAGGGCTAAGTGCATTTTTAAAATCCATGTTGTTATTTTGTTGTCAGTTGTTTGTATCTTTGATGCATTATAATTTTTTGGCGATGTGCATGAAATGCACACATAAAATGTAAAAATAGTCTGAGAAGTGAAATACTATCCAGCTCTGACAATGGATGTGTGTTGTAATATGTACTTGATACTGGAATCATGAAACATGGGTCTGGATTCTCTGGTGCCCCAGCTCTGTGTTTCTCAGTGGTACGCCGTTTGCTGGTGGTGGGATTCTCTACTCTGTCAATGGGATTTCCTATTGAAGGTACCCCATGCTGCCGGGAAACCTACGGGCGGAGATGCACTGCTGGCGGGAACAGAGAATTCCAATGACTGGAGAATTCTGATGTGGAGATACCGGCATTGGACTGGGGTGAGCACAATAAGAGGTCTTACAACACCAGGTTAAAGTCCAACAGGTTTGTTTCAAATCACTAGCTTTCGGAGCACTGCTCCTTCCTCAGGTGAATGAAGAGGTAGGTTCCAGAAACATATGTATAGAAAAAGTCAAAGATGCAAGTCGATACTTTGAATGCGAGCATTTGCAAGTAATTAAGTCTTTATAGATCCAGAGTGAGGGGTAATCCCAGGTTAAAGAGATGTGAATTGTCCTGGTTTGAGACAGTTACCATTTCTGTAACTCCAAGGGGATATACTTATCTGTGCACCCATCAGGGGATTCCCTCAATTCATTCACACCTTTAAATACCTGTTGTAAACCTCACCGATGTGACATCAGATTTGTGAGATTGAGTATTCAGCGAGGGGATACCATGTGGTGGGGAGCTCGCTAATTATACGGAAATGCATTAAAATGTATTGCAATAATGTTCCCAGTACGAAGTCTTACAACACCAGGTTAAAGTCCAACAGGTTTGTTTCGATGTCACTAGCTTTCGGAGCGCTGCTCCTTCCTCAGGTGGATGAAGAGGTCTGTTCTAGAAACACATATATAGACAAATTCAAAGATGCCAAACAATGCTAGGAATGCGACCATTAGCAGGTGATTAAATCCTTACAGATCCAGAGATGGGGTAACCCCAGGTTAAAGAGGTGTGAATTGTATCAAGCCAGGACAGTTGGTAGGATTTAGGACTTCGTACTGTGCTCACCCCAGTCCAACGCCGGCATCTCCACATCATGGCTACCATCGACACCGCAAACTGCCGGCTCAAAGTGGAGAGGATCTCCAGGAAGATCGCGCATATAGACACTGACATTAAGTTTCTACAAAGATGCAAGAAAGCAGACAAGATCCCGAAAGGGCTACAGATCACAAACCCACTCAAGTCGACCTACAACACAGACTACGCTGAGAGACTCTGCCGTCGCACCTCTCTCACACTCCTCAACCACCTCGTCTGCCAGCTCTACAGCAGACGACGCAACCTGGAAACCAAGATAGAGGCCATATTCTCAACTTGCGCTCAGGACGCAGCAGACCAGCTGCGGAACACCGCCAAACAGATGAGACAACAATACTATGCCACCTATATGCATACCAAGAACAGAAAGCTTGAGAAACTTGGCATCACCACCGGCAGCAACCAAGCCACCCCCGCTGCCACAGTAGAAAACAATACAGGGAAATCTATTGTCAACTTGTCAGACTACACCCTTCAACCAGACGAAATCGAAGTCCTCAGCAGAGGGCTCAATTTCTGCACCACCACCAAAATGGACCCCATCAGTCCGGCGGCTGACACGGAGGAATTCATCAGGCGAATGAGGCTCCGGGAATTCTTCCACAGACCCCAAAAGGCCAACAGCGAACCCAAGCAGACTACCAATGAACCGGAACAGCAGACCGAGAGATCTGCGGTGCGGCAACCGAAGACGAAAGAGTCGAATTGGACCCCTCCGGAAGGCCGCTGCCTTAGACTCGACATGTATGCTCAAGCCGGCAGGAGTCGCGTCAATGCCAGATTCATCAGTTGCATTCACAAGACAGCCCCGAACGTCACCCAAGCACAACGCAATGCCATCCACGCTCTCAAGACCAACCGCAGCATCGTCATCAAACCAGCAGACAAAGGAGGGGCCACTGTCATACTGAACAGAACGGACTACTGCAAAGAAGTATACCGACAACTGAACAATCAAGAACACTACAGACAGTTACCCGCAGATCCGACCAAGGAACACATCCGCCAACTTAACAGACTGATCAAGACCTTGGATCCAGATCTTCAGAGCACCCTACGTGCTCTCATCCCACGTACTCCCCGCATTGGAGATCTCTACTGCCTCCCGAAAATACATAAGGCCAACACACCAGGCCGCCCTATCGTTTCAGGCAATGGGACCCTGTGTGAGAACCTCTCTGGCTACATCGAGGGCATCTTGAAACCCATCGTACAAGGTACACCCAACTTCTGTCGCGACACGACGGACTTCCTACAGAAACTCAGCACTCATGGACAAGTTGAACCAGGAACATTCCTCGTCACAATGGACGTCTCGGCACTCTACACCAGAATCCCGCATGACGACGGCATTGCTGCAACAGCCTCAGTACTCAACACCGACAACTGCCAATCTCCAGACGCAATTCTGCAACTCATCCGCTTCATTCTGGATCACAACGTCTTCACCTTCGACAACAAGTTCTTCATCCAGACGCACGGAACAGCCATGGGGACCAAATTCGCACCCCAATATGCCAACATCTTCATGCACAAGTTTGAACAGGACCTACTCACCGCACAGGACCTTCAACCGACGTTATACACCAGATACATCGATGACATTTTTTTCCTTTCGACCCACGGCGAAGAATCACTGAAACAACTACACGATGACATTAATAAGTTCCATCCAACCATCAGACTCACCATTGACTACTCTCCCAAATCGGTCGCATTCTTGGACACACTCGTCTCCATCAAGGACGGTCACCTCAGCACTTTGCTTTACCGCAAACCCACGGATAACCTCACCATGCTCCACTTCTCCAGCTTCCACCCTAAACACATTAAAGAAGCCATCCCCGATGGACAAGCGCTCCGTATACACAGGATCTGCTCAGACGAGGAGGAGCGTAACAGACATCTACAGACGTTGAAAGATGCCCTCGTACGAACAGGATATGGCACTCGACTCATCGAGCGACAGTTCCAACGCGCCACAGCGAAAAACCGCACCGACCTCCTCAGAAGACAAACATGGGACACAACCGACAGAATACCCTTCGTTGTCCAGTACTTCCCCGGAGCGGAGAAACTACGTCATCTTCTTCACAGCCTTCAACACGTCATTGATGACGATGAACATCTTGCCAAGGTCATTCCCACACCCCCACTACTTGCCTTCAAACAACCGCGCAACCTCAAACGAACCATTGTTTGCAGCAAACTACCCAGTCTTCAGAACAGTGACCACGACACCACACAACCCTGTCATGGCAATCTCTGCAAGACGTGCCAGATCATCGACATGGATACCACTATTACACGTGAGAACACCACCCACCAGGTACGCGGTACATACTCGTGCGACTCGGCCAACGTTGTCTACCTCATACGCTGCAGGAAAGGATGTCCCGAAGCGTGGTACATTGGCGAGACCATGCAGACGCTGCGACAACGAATGAACGGACATCGCGCAACAATCACCAGGCAGGAATGTTCCCTTCCAGTCAGGGAACACTTCAGCAGTCAAGGGCATTCAGCCTCTGATCTCCGGGTAAGCGTTCTCCAAGGCGGCCTTCAGGGCCCGCGACAACGCAGAATCGCCGAGCAGAAACTTATAGCCAAGTTCCGCACACATGAGTGCGGCCTCAACCGGGACCTGGGATTCATGTCGCATTACATTCATCCCCCACCATCTGGCCTGCGAAATCCTACCAATTGTCCTGGCTTGATACAATTCACACCTCTTTAACCTGGGGTTACCCCATCTCTGGATCTGTAAGGATTTAATCACCTGCTAATGGTCGCATTCCTAGCATTGTTTGGCATCTTTGAATTTGTCTATATATGTGTTTCTGGAACAGACCTCTTCACTCACCTGAGGAAGGAGCAGCGCTCCGAAAGCTAGTGACATCGAAACAAACCTGTTGGACTTTAACCTGGTGTTGTAAGACTTCGTACTGTGCTCACCCCAGTCCAACGCCGGCATCTCCACAATAATGTTCCCGCCAAACCTAGTGGCGTTACCGGTGCGGGGCGGAGAAAATCGGGAATCGTAATTTCCCTCGTGAGAATCGTATTACCCAATTCTCGTGAGATTTTGCTTCCACCTTGCCATTTTCATTGACGGAGAATGCGGACGCAACATCACCCCTCTGTTTATTATTACCCTTATTGCTGTCCTGCACTGTTTCACTGTCCTTTCTCTTTAACTTGCTAAATTTCCCCACACCTAAACCCCTTCCTCAACCATTTACTTTAAAGCCCTTTCTACAGCCCTTGTTCAATTCACCAGGAGACTGGTGCTATCATGGTTTAACAAAAGTCTGTTCCAAAGAAGAGCTTCCACTTTATCCACTATTGATGCCAGTGCTCCATGAATCAAAATCTGTTTCTTCCTTTAAGCACGCAGTCAACCCTCTGATCTTATTTACTCTATGTCATTTGCTCATGGTTTGGTTCGTAAACCAAAGATTGTTCCCTCTGTGGTTCTGCTTTTTAATTCAGTGCCTTGCTGCTCATGATTCCTTTTCTTAGTTCTCGCTGTGTCCTTGATACTCACATGGACCACAACTGCTGGGTATTTCACCTGTCACTTCAAAGTTTCTCATCAAGGAGATGTCCTTAACAACTATGCAGTAAAAGGAAGGTATATTCAGATAGCATATGAGATTATGCTGTGTGTTTCTTTAAGGGTCCTGCAATGTTAATGTTAGGCATTACAAAAATTAACCATTTTTGTCTAATTTCAGTTTGGTGCCTGTCTCCCTAAATCCAACCATGATACCTTTGCAGTTAGAAAACTGGGAAAATTCACTATTGTTGATCAGTCTGAGCATTCTCTCTTCCTACTCAGCAGCCTCTGTGGGTGAAGGGTGATGTACAACTGCCGCCTGGTGAAGTGGGGGGGGCTGTCACCTGCTGGACAGCCACATGCACAGCAAACTGACCGTTGCTATTGGTGTCTCCTGTTGGAACCTGGAACAAGCCTGATGCAGAGACATTGCGGATCATAGCTCACCTCATAACTACAGGCAGTGCTGTATGTACTTTGGTGTTTGTGTTTAATTCTTGCTACCATGGTTGGCATGGTCAGAACCAGTCAATGACTGACCATTGAAATACAGCCACTGCTCCTCTGATGATGCTGGTGGGGCTGGAGGATGGAGGACAGGGTGGTATCCAGGACATGGGGACATTCCTAGAGCCAGAGCCTGGCATTCAAAGCTGCATTTCTTCACACCAAGTGTAGTAGAAGTATTGGAAGTCTAGAACCCACTTCCCAAAAAGGGTTTGAGGTTGAGCCAATTGAACATTTTAACACTGAGATTTACAGATATTTGATATTTAGGGATACAAAACCATGGTGGAAAGATGGAATCCAGAAATAGATCAGCTATGATATCATTGAATGGTGAAAGAGGCTTGAGAGGCTGAATGGCCTACTTCTGTTCCAAAGTCATATTGAGGTTTCAACCCATATGTTGTAATGCCTCCTTTGCTGTTTTCTTTGACTATTCACATACCACCATGCTGTTGCTGCTGGAGCTATTACTGTGACACCTCAATGGCCAATGCTGAAATATACCCACCTTTTCCAGCATTCCTCACCCAATGAGGTCCAGCAGTGCAGCCACAGCCAAAGTCAGCTCTCCAGACACCACTCGTCCAACAGCTCTGTACTCCACTAAGTAGCAAAACAATAGCTGCAAAATTCCAAGAAGTCAAAGCAACTTTCCAGGGACTTATTGTAGTGAAATTGGGGGCCCTTTGCTTCAGACACCTCGCTGAGTGTTTGCACCATGTTCCTGTGGGCAGGCTTAACAGCTAGTGAATGAAATGCTTCCAGGCACTAATTTCCAGAAGGGCTGCTCATTTAAGTGCAGAATCCTCTTTACATATTTTAATGAACCTAGTCTTTATTTTAGGTAGCAGGCAGTGGTACCTAATATCTACTTTCAGCAATATGGCAGCAATCACTGATTGTGCAAACTGGGAAGTACCACCTTGTAGCGCAAGAATTACTCACTCATGTCGAGAAGAGATTAAATCAATTGAGGCTTTATTAAGCAAGACTTGTTCCCCAGCAGCTCAGTTACAGAATGCGGCTGCTGGGAGAACTCGAGCTCTTATACTCCGCCTTCTGGGCGGAGCCAGCAGGCGGCAGATCCAACCAGGACACGGGACCTGTCAGCAAATAGCCTCTCGGCTTCACAGGTAGCGTACTACCCCTAATACATACCACCACATTCACCCCTTGTTAAAAAAGAACCCAGTGAGGTGGTTGTTCGCATGGTGGTAGGGGTTTACAAGGCTGGTCCTGGAACTAATTTCGTACAGTGGCTATGCATTTAGCCCAACAGTTAACAAAGAACAGGTTGTCAGAATTATTTACAAGTTTGTTTTTTCTTTTTGTGTCATGCGGATTCCACGAGTCGAGCGGGTGCCCTGGTCGTCCTTGTCGATCGCCTCAGCCCCGGTGGTGGTGCAGGTGCTGGCTCGGGCACTGTCATCTCTGGGAGCGTTGCGCTGTTCATCCCTGTTTCTTTACTCCTGGGCGGGCACGGGAGGAGGACCGATCCACCCGGTAAGGGAGCAGTCGTGGGGTGTGCCGGTGGCAGGGAGGGGGTGATCGGTGTTGGGGGTGTGTGTGTGTTTCCGGCGGGCGCCAGGTCCCGTAGGGAGACCGTGTCCAGTCGGCCGTCGGGGTACGCCACGTAGGCGTACTGAGGGTTTGCGTGGAGAAGGTGAACCCTCTCGACCAACGGGTCCGATTTGTGCGCCCGCACATGTTTTCGGAGCAAGATGGGTCCTGGGGCTGCCAGCCAGGTCGGCAGCGACGTTCCGGAGCAGGACTTCCTAGGGAAGACAAGGAGGCGCTCGTGAGGCGTTTGGTTAGGGGTGGTACACAGCAGCGACCGGATGGAGTGGAGGGCATCCGGGAGGACTTGCTGCCACCGGGAAACTGGGAGATTTCTGGACCGTAGGGCCAGTAGGACGGTCTTCCAGACCGTACCGTTCTCCCTCTCTACCTGACCGTTCCCCCGGGGGTTGTAGCTGGTCGTCCTGCTCGAGGCAATGCCCTTGCTGAGCAGGAACTGACGCAGCTCGTCACTCATGAAGGAGGAGCCCCTGTCGCCATGGATGTACGCGGCGAAACCGAACAGTATAAAGATGGTGCCGAGGGCTTTAATGACTGTGGCCGCTGTCATGTCGGGGCAGGGGATGGCGAAGGGGAAACGGGAGTACTCGTCCACCACGGTCAGGAAGTATACGTTGCGGTCGGTGGAGGGGAGGGGGCCTTTGAAATCCAAACTGAGGCGTTCAAAGGGACGGGAAGCCTTTATCAGGTGCGCTCTATCTGGCCTGAAAAAGTGCGGTTTGCACTCTGCGCAGATTTGGCAGTTCCTGGTGGCTGTACGGACCTCCTCAACAGAGTAGGGGAGGTTGCGGGCCTTCACGAAATGGTATAATCGAGTGACCCCGGGTGGCAGAGGTCCTCGTGGAGGGCTTGGAGGCGGTCTACTTGTGCGTAGGCACATGTGCTGCGGGATAGGGCATCGGACGGCTCGTTCAGCTTTCCGGGATGATACAAGATCTCATAGTTTTAGGTGGAGAGCTCAATCCTCCACCTCAAGATCTTGTCATTCTTGATTTTGCCCCGCTGTGCATTATCGAACATAAAGGCTACCGACCGTTGGTCAGTGACGAGAGTGAATCTCCTGCCTGCCAGGTAATGCCTCCAATGTCGCACAGCTTCCACTATGGCTTGGGCTTCCTTTTCCACTGAGGAGTGGCGGATTTCTAAGGCGTGGAGTGTCCGGGAGAAAAAGGCCACGGGTCTGCCCACTTGGTTGAGAGTGGCCGCCAGAGCTACATCAGATGCGTCGCTCTCGACTTGGAAGGGGAGGGACTTGTCGATTGCGTGCATCGTGGCCTTTGCGATATCCGCTTTGATGCGGCTAAAGGCCTGGCGGGCCTCTGTCGACAGGGGGAAGGTAGCGGACTGGATTAACGGGCGGGCCTTGTCTGCGTACTGGGGAACCCACTGGGCGTAATACGAAAAGAAGCCCAGGCAGCGTTTCAGGGCTTTGGAGCCGTGGGGGAGGGGAAATTCCATAAAGGGGCGCATGCGTTTGGGGTCGGGTCCTATCACTCCATTGCGCACTACGTATCCTAGGATGGCCAGACGGTTGGTGCTAAAAACGCATTTTTCCTCGTTATAGGTGAGGTTCAGGGCGTTAGCGGTCTGGAGGAATTTGCAGAGGTTGGCGTTGTGGTCCTGCTGGTCATGGCCGCAGATGGTTACATTGTCGAGGTATGGGAACGTGGCCCGCAACCCGTGCTGGTCAACCATTCGGTCCATCTCCTGTTGGAAGACCGAGACTCCGTTCATGACGCGGAATGGGACCCTTAAGAAGTGGTAGAGCCGCCCGTCTGCCTCGAAGGCCGTGTACTTGCAGTCACTCGGGCGGATAGGGAGCTGGTGGTGTGCGGACTTGAGGTCCACGGTGGAAAAGACCTTGTACTGTGCAATCCGATTGACCATGTCAGATATGCAGGGGAGAGGGTACGCATCGAGCTGCGTGTACCTATTGATGGTCTGACTATAGTCTACGACCATCCTCTGCTTCTCCCCGGTCTTCACAACTACCACCTGGGCTCTCCAGGGACTATTGCTGGCCTGGATTATGCCTTCCTTCAGCAGCCGTTGGACTTCAGACCGGATAAATGTTCGGTCCTGGGCGCTGTACCGTCTGCTCCTAGTGGCGACGGGTTTGCAATCCGGGGTGAGGTTCGCAACAAAGAAGGCGGTTCAACCTTGAGGGTCGCGAGGCTGCAGATAGTGAGTGGGGGTATTGGGCCGCCAAATTGGAACGTAAGGCTCTGGAGGTTACACTGGAAATCTAACCCCAAGAGAGTGGGAGCGCAGAGTTGGGGAAGGACATAAAGCCTATAATTCTTAAACTTCCTCCCTTGCACCGTTAGGTTTGCCATGCAGAACCCTTTGATCTCTACGGAATGGGATCCCGCTGCCAGAAAAATCTTTTGGGTACTCGGTTGAACAGAGAGAAAACAGCGTCTTACCATATCCGGGTGGATAAAACTTTCCGTGCTCCCAGAGTCGATTAGGCATGGCGTCTCGTACCCGTTGACCAGCACCGTTGTCGTTGCTGTTTGGAGTGTCCAGGGACACGATTGGTCCAGGGTCGCCGAAGCCAGTCTTGGTTGCTGCACCGTGGCGCTTTCTTCCGTCCCCGTGGAGCCGTCTATGCTGGGGTCCTTGGCTATCAGCCAAGATGGCGGCGTCCATGGATCGCACGTGGCCGGGGGGCACAAGATGGCGGCGCCCATCCTCCCCGCGTGGTGTCCGGGGCCCAAAACGGTGGCGCCCGCGGGCCGCACATGGAGCGCTGGGGGGGTTGAGTCTGCTGTCCCCGTTCTCCCCTGGAGATCGCGGCGACCCCCCGGGACTGGCACACCGCTGTGTAATGCCCCCTTTTGCCGCAGCTTTTACAAATAGCTGAGCAGGCCGGGCAGCGCTGCCGGGGGTGTTTCACCTGCCCGCAAAAATAGCAGCGGGGCCCACCGGGATGGTCTGTTGCTCTAGCCGTGCAGGTTTGCGGAGGGGTGAGGGGTGCCGGGGAGTCGGTCGCAACGGGGGTCCACGAAGCCCAAGGGGCTGCCGTGCGGTCGGGGACGTAGGCGCGGGCATTTTGTGAGGCCACGTCGAGGGAGGCCGCAAGGGCCCGTGCCTCTGTGAGTCCTAATGAGTCTCTCTCTAACAGTCTTTGGCGAATTTGAGAAAAAGTCATACCTGCCACAAAAGCATCCCTGATTAGGAGCTCCGTGTGCTCTTTCGCGCTCACCGACGGGCAGTTGTAGTTCCTTCCGAAAATCAAGAGCGCGCTGTAGAACTCGTCGAGCGATTCTCCGGGGATTTGCCGTCTCGTCGCGAGTTGGTGGCGTGCGTCGACCTGGTTTATGGGCCGAATGTAGACTCCTTTCAGCATGGCGAGCGCCGTCAGGAAGTCCTCCGCGTCTTCGATGAGCGTGTAGATCTCCGGGCTCGCCCTGGAATGCAAGACCTGCATTTTCTGATCTTCCGTGGTCCAGCCGGGGGCCGTTCGAAGGTAACCTTCGAAGCATGCTAGCCAGTGTTTAAACATGGCCGCCGAGTTTGCTGCATGGGGGCTGTATCGCAGACACTCCGGGGCGATCCGGTGCTCCATAGTCTTTTAAGCTTGCTTAATAAATTGTAGCGCAACAATTACTCACTCAAGTTGAGAAGGGATGAAATCAATCAAGGCTTTATTAAGCAAGACTTGTTCCCCAGCACCTCAGTTACAGAATGGGGCTGCTGGGAGAACTCGAGTTCTTATACTCCGCCTTCTGGGCGGAGCCAGCAGGCGACAGATCCAACCAGGACCCGGGACCTGTCAGCCTATAGCCTCTCAGCTTCACAGGTACCGTACTACCCCTAATACATACCGTACTACCCCTAATACATACCACCACACACCTTAAAATTAGTATGCTGGATAACTGAGGAGCAGTTTCGTTCCCGAGGATTTCAGCTGAGATCCACTCATGAGGCAGGATTAGGCATGGCCAAATAATTGCATTCTTCAATATGATTGGTGTTTCTTTCTGCAGTCAGCTGCCCGGCTTTGCATCTCCTATCAGTTATATGATTTATATTTTTATTTAAGTATGATCTGATCGTGTAACTTGCTTTGTACACTTTTTTATTGCATTAGAAACAGGGGGCGCGATTCTCCACTCCCACGCCGGTTGGGAGAAACGCCTGGGCCGCCGAAATTTCCGGGGACGCCGGTCCGACGCCCTCCCAAGCGGCGGGAACGGCCCGGCCGAGTTTCGCGGGCCGCAGGCCAGAGAATCGCCGTAGACACCGAAAATGGTGATTCTCCGGCACCCCCGCGATTCTGAGGCCCGGATGGGCCGAGCGGCCAGGCCAAAGCGGCATGTTCCCCCCGGCGCCGTCCACACCTGGTTGCTACAGTCGTGGGCGGTGCGTGATCGCTGGGGGGGCGGCCTGTGGGGGGGCGAGGGGGGATTCTGCACCGGGGGGGTACCTTAAATGTGGGGTGGCCCACCGATCGTCGGGCCGTCCTCTCTGAAGGAGGACCTCCTTCCTTCCGTCGCCCTGCAAGATCCCCCATCTTCTTGCGGGGCGGATTTGGACAGGACGGCAACCGCGCATGCGCGGATGACGTCCGTTATGCTGCACCGGCCGCGTCATCTATGCGGCGCCGCTTTTACGTGGGCGACAAGGCCTCGTGTGGGTAGATGACGCGGCCCCGATACTGGCCCATTGTCAGGGCCTGAATCGGTCAGGACCGGGGCCGTTCCGCGCCGTCGTGAACCTCGACGGCGTTCACGACGGCGCGGCCACTTCGGCGCGGGGGTGGAGAATCGCGCCTAAGAACTCTATGTAAACTATTTTTAAAATATTTAACAATCTCCTGAATTGCAGAGGCCACTCGAACCAATTATGCCCAAAATACTGAGGGTGCGGCTTTGCAATAATGAGCACAATATTAAGAAAATCTGTATTCCGAAATCGGTGCTCCACTGGGGAATTTATTGGTTATAACAGTTTTTTGGCATGGGCTGTGATACTACCTTAGGGATTTTAACTTCAAGACATTTCTTACCCCTGGTTTGCCCAAAAATGGATACTCCCCTGCACTTGGCTTGAGAAAAAACAAGTGATGAAAACCAGCAACCAGGCTAATCAAACCTGAATTACTTTCCTTTGCTCTGAGTCTTTGTCGAGATTGCTCTCTCTCTCAACCTTTTCCATAACCTGATTGTGCATAGGTCAGACTTTCTGTCTGTTTCTGTAGATAATTGTTCCTGGAACAGGTCACTTGTCTGTCACTTGAGGAGCATTACACCACACCAGGCACAGCGACACTCACACACAGGCAAACTAAGGGCCAATTTAGCACAGCCAATTCAGCTAAAATTTGCATGCCTTTGTACTGTGGGAGAAAACCTGAGCACCCGCCAAAAACCTACACAGACACGGGGAGAACGTGCAAACTTCACACAGAGAGACCCCAGGCCAGAATCGAACCCGGGTCCCTTGTGCTGTGAGGCAGCAGTGTTAACCACTGCACCACCATGCCACCCTTTGTCTAGATTTAGAAGAACAAATCTAAGCATCTCGCCAAAGGGGGTTTTGTTTCATTTCTTTTGTGGATTTCTGTATTGAATAAGGTCCCCAGGCATTCAATCAAAACCTAGTGACTGTCTAAAAAAATGCCAGTCACAATATAACAGAAGGGGATGAAAGTGAATAAAACAGTTTTGCAGGCCATATTATAGATATATCTTTCAAAAGCACCACACTAGCCATCACAATATACTATTATCCAAAACACCAGAGATATTTCATGTAGGACTATACATGTTTTTTTCTACACAGCAGTTCTGAAAATCATTACATGAAGCACATATTTCCAGTCCAATAAATGTCAGCATTAAATGAAGGTCAAGTCCCCTGCTGACAAAGGTAGAACAACAGTCAGCCTGCCAGTATAGTTCGAAAAGATGCACAACAACAAGATTTTACATTTTTAGACCACAATTACTATAATGGATGCAAGTCCACAAGCTGTGCCAGAGATAAAATGTTAAGACTCAAAGAAAAAATATACCAGTGAGGATTCAGTGTTGTCCAATTGTGCACACCAATTTCTGAAAATGTATTTCCATTTTAGTCCATTTAATTTTGGGCATACTGTAATAAGATTAAAAGAGTACTTGAGCAGAATTTGACATCGGCAAGTCGAGCGCCGCCTCAGGTGCAAATTTTGGTGCAAATTGCAGGATGTACCAATGGAGGAAACTCCGAGCCAAATCTTGGGCGGGATTCTCTCTTCTGCGGACTAAGGCCCCACGCCAGCAGGAAAACCGGCGCCAACCACTCCAGCATTCGGAGAATTCCCCACTTTCGGGGGCCAGGTGGACGCCGGAGGGGTTGGTGCCGCTCCAGCCGGCGGCGAAGGTCCGGCGTGAGTTTGCGTATGCGCGGAACGGCCGGCGTGTTTTCACGCATGTGCAGAATGGCCGGCGTATTTCCGGGCATGTGCAGGGGGTTCTCTTCCCGCGCTGGCCCCCGGGCAATATGACGGAGCCCTATAGGGGCCCAGTGCGGAAGAAAGAAGTCCCCCCACGGAACAAGCCCGCCCACAGATCGGTAGGCCCCGATCACGGGTCAGACCACCATGGGGACACCACCTGGGTACGGATCCCCCTGTGCCCCCTGAGAACCGCCCCAGCACACTTATCTGCCAGGTCCCGCCGTACGTGAGGTGAGTAATTCACGCCGGCGGGACTGGCCAAAACTGGACGGCCGCTCAGCCCATCGGGGCCCGACCGGCGTGGCGGGAATCCCGTCGCTGCCTGAAAAACAGCGACGGAGAATAGGGAAGCCGGCATCGGGGCGGGATTCGTACCTCCCCCCTGGGATTCTCCGACCTGGCGGGGGTCAGAGAATCCCGGCCCTAATCTCTAAACTGCATAGCAGCAATAATAAGGTCACACATTAGCTGGATCAGTCTTTTATATCCACAGGCAGGATTTTGGGTCCCCACTGAGGGCAGGGACAGATGCGCACATATGCACAAGTTCATGCCACCAGCTGGCATGTCTGTTTTCTGGCTCCATGCCACCCACTTGCCATTTTCCTGATATGGGAGGCAGCAGGGAACCAATTAGGTCTGTATTGGCCACGTAAGACCAATTATCAGAGTCCAACTGGGATTTTCCAGGTGGCCTACCTGTTCCCATAGGGGGCGGGACATTGCAGCTGCCTGAAGGTCGGCTCTTGGGGGATCAGGGGGGCTGCAAGGGAGCACTCCAAGCAGGCTCAGAGCCCGCCCCCCACTCACTTGCATTCAACAGCAGCCACAGTTTGCACTGTGGTGTGTCTCCCCAACCCCCCCCCCCCCCGCCACCACCAGCACAGCCGAAGTCCAGCTGTAAAATATTTTTTTAAATTTAAAATGTGAAAATGTTTGAGAGAGGGCATGCCCATTTTTGGATACCTTCCCTCTCACTTACCCTTAAGGACATAATGCTGCTACTTTCAGGCTGAAGGGCCTCCTGCTGGCCCTCCAGTTTTAGGAGGCTAAGGAGGGTGAACCTACCCTCTGTTTTAGGGGGTTGGATACCATTTGGTCGGTCTTAATGAAGTCTTCTTGGCTCGGCCACAGATAGCAATGGGTAGCATTAGAAGGGTGTTTTTCTGAATGGAAGGTTGTGAATAGTGGTGTTCCGCAGGAATCTGTGCTTGGGCCTCTGTTGTTTGTAGTACACATAAACGATTTGGAGGAAAATGTAGCTGGTCTGATTTATAAGTTCACGGATGACACCAAGGTTGGTGGAGTGGCAGATAGTGTTGAGGATTGTCAGAGGATATAGCAGGACATAGATAGGTTGGAGACTTGGACAGAGAAATAGCAAATGAAGTTTAATCCAGTCAAATGTGAGGTAATGCATTCTGGTAGGTCTAACATGGAGGGGAAATATACCGTAAATGGCAAAACCCTTCGGAATTTGGAGTGTCAGAGAGATCTGGGCTTGCAGGTCCACAGATCTTTGAAAGTGGCAACACAAGTGGACAAGGTAGTCAAGAAAGCATATGGAATGCTTGCCTTCATTGAACGGGGCATTGAATATAAAAACTGGCAAGTCATGCTGCAGTTGTATTTTACCTTGGTATGGTCACACTTGGAATATTGCGCACAATTCTGGTCACCACACTACCAGAAGGATGTGGAGGCTTTGGAGAGGGAGCAGAGGTGGTTTACCAGGATGTTTCCTGGTCTGGAGGCTATTAGCTATGTAGAGAGGCTGAATAGACTTGGACTGTTTTCATTCGAAAGACGGAGGTTGAAGGGTGACCTGATAGAGGTCTGCAAGATTATATGGGGCATGGATAGAGTGGATGGGCAGGCACTCTTTCCCAGGGAGGAGGGGGTCAGTCACCAGGGGGCATAGGTTTATGGTCTGTGAGGCAAAGTTTAGAGGAGATGTGCAAGGCAGGTTTTTTACGCAGAGTGTGGTGAGTGCCTGTATCATGTTGCCAGGGGAGGTTGTGGAAGCAGATATATTAACAACGTTCAAAAGGCATCTTGACAAATACGTGGATAGGATGGGTATAGAGGGATACGGCACAAGGAAGTGTTGAGGGTTTTGGCCAAGGCTGGTATCATGACCGGTACAGGCTTGGAGGCCGAAGGGCCTGTTCCTGTGCTGTATTGTTCTTTGTTCGTACTGTGTGGATTTATTAATGACAAGAACTATGCATATACATATATATACAGTAAAGAGTTCAAGCTCAGAGCTGTCTCTATGCTTGCTTGTGCACACTGCTCTGCCCGACACTACACTGACCCCTAGGTGCGGGCCATGTGTTCTCTACATCACTGTGTTGGTGTATTGTGCTCAGTGCCACTTTAACCCTTTATGTTCTTGACCCTATGTTGCACCCTCTGGCCATTAATTGGACAATTTAGGGTAGAATATGAATAAATGATTGCTTTCCATACAGTGCGGGCTTGTGTGTCCCATTTGAGTCAAATGGCGGAGTCCTGAAGTACACAGTAAAATTCTGCCCCGTATGCTTATGAGCAATCTTTCAGCCAGTTGAAGCAATTGTTTAAGGAAGTTAACAACATTAGGAGGGTACTGTAGAAATCAACAGAGTGACCACACGGGAACGCACAGTTGGATGCAAAAAGAACAAAGGTTTATTCACAAAACAGCGATCTCTCCACGCCCCAAAGGACCCCCTTGCCCGACCTGCACTCAGGATGGGGTTTATATACTGAGAGGCTCCCCTGGTTAAGGGTGAAGCCCCACCCCATTTACCGGGGAAGTTCGTATTCCCAGGAGGTCAAAGGGATGGTACACACCCTGTGACATCCGAGCAGGTCATAACACTCCTCTCCCACCCCAAACCCAGAGAAACGTCCACTGGTTGTAGTGAGGGCCCTTGTTCCGTTTAGATCTCAGTGGCGCAGGGCAGGAGGCGGGTGTACCTCACCGGTGATCAACGTTTTCACGCGGAGCATCTAGACAGGAGTGGTGCAGCTGGCGTGGGTGGCATGGGTGCGGCAGAGGCATGTCTGCACCCGCTTGTAAGAGAACATCCATTTTGGAATCCGCATCAGAATCAGATTCTGGAAAACTAGCATGAAGCATCTCAGCCTCCTGGATATCGATGGCCGGCGGAGCTGTCGGTTGTGGCGGCAGCGGTATGAGCGGGACCGGGAGGTTTGTGGTCGGTGTTGACCGTAAATAGACATTTTGATTAAATATCTTCACCCCAAAAATGACAGCTAGACCCTCTTTCTCAATTTGCCCATAATTGTGCTCCATGTCGGTATGCGTTCCGGAGGTGAATGCTATGGGTTGTTCCGAACCGTCGCCCGTGCGAAGGGCGAGGACAGCTCCCACCCCGTAGGGTGATGCTTCACAAATCAATAGGAGCAGCTTGGAGGGATTGAAATGGGTGAGCAACTTGGAGGAGGAAAACTGCCCTTTGTTTATTTTTAAAATAATTTTTATTAAAGGTTTTCATAAAATATCAATAACAAAATGAGAAAGAAAAAAGAACCCAACAGGGTTAAGTACAAAACACAATCTAAAAAAGCAACCCCCCAAACCCCTCCCCCCCGTACCTAAATAATAAATTAACATTAACACCCCGACTTAAGACAACAGGTGTATACACCCCCTCAGACCCTTCCAGTGTAAATAACATAAACAAAAATAAAGTAAACCCCCCCCCACCCCCCGAGCTGCTGCTGCCATTGACCAATGTCTATCGTTCCGCCAGAAAGTCTAAGAACGGTTGCCACCGCCGAAAGAACCCTTGTACCGACCCTCTCAAGGCGAATTTCACCCTCTCGAATTTAATGAACCCTGCCATATCGCTGATCCAGAATTCCACGCTTGGGGGCCTCTTATCTTTCCACTGAAGGAGAATCCTTCGCCGGGTTACCAGGGACGCAAAGGCCAGAATTCCAGCCTCTTTCGCCTCCTGCACTCCCGGTTCCTCTGCCACCCCAAATATTGCGAGCCCCCAGCCCGGTTTGACCCTGGATCCTACCACCCCCGACACCGTCCTCGCTACGCCCTTCCAAAATTCCTCCTTCGTTGGGCATGCCCAGAACATATGGGTGTGATTTGCTGGGCTCCCTGAGCACCTAACACACCTGTCCTCACCCCCAAAGAACCTGCTCATCCTTGTCCCGGTCATGTGTGCCCTGTGCAGCACCTTAAACTGTATGAGGCTGAGCCTCGCGCACGAAGAGGAAGAGTTCACCCTCCCTAGGGCATCTGCCCACGTCCCCTCTTCGATCTCCTCTCCCAACTCCTCCTCCCACTTACCTTTCAACTCCACCACTGAGGCCTCCTCCTCCTCCTGCATCACCTGGTAAGTTTCCGAGATCTTCCCCACTCCCACCCACCCCTCCGAGAGCACCCTGTCCTGTACTGTGTGTGTCAGTAGCCGTGGGAATTCCACCACCTGCCGTCTGGCAAACGCCTTTACCTGTAAGTACCTGAAGGTGTCCCCCGGGGGGATCCCGGACTTCTCCTCCAGCTCACCCAAGCTCGCGAACTTCCCGTCCACAAACAGGTCCCCCAACTTTTGTATCCCTGCCCTGTGCCAACCCGAAAACCCTCCACCTGTTCTTCCTGGGGTGAACTGGTGGTTCCCCCGTAATGGGGTCCACGCCGAGGCCCTAACTTCCCCCCTATGCCTCCTCCACTGCCCCCAAATTTTGAGGGCCGCCACCACCACCAGGCTCGTGGTATAGCTCCTTGGAGGGAGCAGCAGCGACGCCATTGCCAGCGCCCCCAGACTCGTACCCACACAGGACGCCGTCTCCAGCCTCTTCCATGCCTCCCCCTCCCCCTCCATCACCCACTTGCGCACCATTGTCGCATTGGCAGCCCAGTAGTACCCACAGAGGTTGGGCAGCGCCAGCCCCCCCCTATCTCTACTCCGCTCCAGGAACACCCTTCTCACCCTCAGAGTCCCTCGCACCCACACAAACCCCATTATACTCCTGTTAACCCGCCTGAAAAAAGCCTTCGGGATAAACACGGGGAGGCACTGGAACAGGAACAAAAACCTTGGGAGCACCATCATTTTGATTGACTGCACCCTACCCGCCAGGGACAGCGGCAACGCGTCCCACCTCTTGAACTCCTCCTCCATTTGCTCCACCAGCCTTGTAAAGTTAAGCCTAAGCAGGGCCCCCCAGCTCCTGAACACCTGGACCCCCAAATATCTGAAGCTCCTCTCCGCCCTTTTTAGTGGGAGCTCGCCAATCCCCCTCTCCTGGTCCCCTAGCTGAACTACGAACAGCTCGCTCTTCCCCATATTGAGCTTGTACCCCGAAAAGTCCCCGAATTCCCTAAGGATCCTCATTACCTCTGGCATTCCTCCCACCGGGTCCGCCACATACAGCAGCAGGTCGTCCGCATAAAGCGACACCCTATGCTCCTCCCCACCCCGCACCAACCCCCTCCAGTTCCTCGACTCTCTCAGTGCCATAGCCAGGGGTTCAATCGCCAGTGCGAAGAGCAGGGGGGACAGGGGACACCCCTGTCTCGTCCCTCAGTGCAACCAAAAGTACTCGGACCTCCTCCTATTTGTGGCCACACTCGCCATCGGGACCTCATACAACAGCCTAACCCACCTGACAAACCCCTCCCCAAATCTGAACCTCTTCAGCACCTCCCACGGGTACCCCCACTCTACCCTATCAAAGGCTTTCTCAGCGTCCATCGCCACCACTATCTCCGCCTCCCCTCCCTCACCGGCATCATGATAACGTTCAAAAGCCTCTGCACATTGCCGTTCAACTGTCTCCCCTTCACAAACCCCGTCTGGCCTTCATGGATGATCTGCGGCACACAATCCTCAATCCTCGTGGCTAAGATCTTCACCAGCACCTTGGCATCTACATTTAGCAAGGAAATCGGTCTGTAAGACCCACATTTCAGGGGATCCTTGGGCCCGCTTCAGGATCAAGGAGATCAGTGCCCGGGACATCGTCGGGGGTAAAGCCCCCCCCTCCCTTGCCTCATTGAAGGTCCTAACTAACAGCGGGCCCAACAGGTCCATATATTTTTTATAGAACTCGACCGGGAAACCATCTGGCCCCGGTGCCTTCCCCGCCTGCATGCTTCCTATCCCTTTGATCAGCTCCCCCAGCCCAATCGGGGCCCCCAGTCCCGCCACCAGTCCCTCTTCCACCTTTGGAAACCTCAATTGGTCCAGGAAACGGCCCATCCCTCCCTCCTCCCGTGGGGGCTCAGATCGGTACAATTCCTCGTAGAAGTCCCTGAAGACCCCATTGATGCCAACCCCACTCCGCACCACGCTCCCTCCCCTGTCCTTAACTCCCCCAATCTCCTTAGCTGCGTCCCGCCTCCGAAGCTGATGCGCCAGCATCCAGCTTGCCTTTTCCCCATACTCGTAGACCGCCCCCTGGGCCTTCCTCCACTGCACCTCCGCCATCCTGGTGGTCACCAGGTCGAATTTAGCCTGGAGGCTGCGCCTCTTCCTCAACAATCCTTCCTCAGGCTCCTCCGCATACCTCCTGTCTACCCTCACCATCTCCCCCACCAGCCTCTCCCTCTCCCCCCGCTCCTGCCGCTCCTTGTGGGCCCTGATGGAGATCAGCTCTCCCCTCACCACCGCCTTCAGTGCCTCCCATACCATCCCCACTCGGACCTCCCCGTTGTCGTTGGTCTCCAAGTACCTCTCTATACTTCCTCGGACCCGCTCGCTCACCTCCTCGTCCGCCAACAGCCCCACCTCCAAGCGCCACAGCGGGCACTGGTCCCTCTCCTCCCCCATCTCCAAGTCCACCCAATGCGGGGCGTGGTCCGAAATGGCTATTGCCGAATATTCGGTATCCTCCACTCTCGCTATCAGCGCCCTACTCAAAATGAAAAAGTCGATTTGAGAATAAGCCTTATGGACATGTGAGAAAAATGAAAATTCCCTAGCCCCCGGCCTTGCAAATCTCCAAGGGTCCACCCCTCCCATTTGGTCCATAAATCCCCTCAACACTCTAGCCGCCGCCGGCTTCCTACCCGTCCTATACCTGGAGCGATCCAGTGCCGGATCCAGCACCGTGTTAAAATCTCCCCCCCATTATCAGGCCCCCCACTTCCAAGTCTGGGATCCGACCTAACATACGCCGCATAAAACCCGCATCGTCCCAGTTCGGAGCATTCACATTGACCAGTACCACCCTCTCGCCCTGCAACTTACCACTTACCATTATGTACCTACCGCCATTATCTGCCACAATGCTCGACGCCTCGAATAACACCTTCTTTCCCACCAAGATCGCCACCCCTCGATTTTTGGCATCTAGCCCCGAGTGAAACACCTGACCTACCCACCCTTTCCTCAGTCTTACCTGGTCTGCCACCTTCAGGTGTGTCTCCTGGAGCATAACCACATCCGCCTTGAACCCCTTCAGGTGCGCGAACACGCGGGCCCGCTTAACCGGCCCATTCAGTCCCCTTACATTCCAGGTTATCAGCCGGATCAGGGGGCTACCCGCCCCCCTCCCCCGCCGACTAGCCATGACCCCTCCTCGGCCAGCCACGCACCCGCACCCCACATCCGGCCCATTCCCCACAGCACACTGACCCCGTCTAGACCCCCACCCCACTCGCTCCAGCTCCTCCTTGACCATAGCAGCAGCAACTCAATTCCCCCCCGCCCACCCCACCACCCCCCCCGGCTAGGACCCATCCTAGCTGGTTTACTCCCCCCATTGCACTTCTGCAAGTCAGCTGACTCCTGCTGACCCCGGCCACTCCCGCCTCCCCTTCGACTCCTCCCATTGTGTGGCACACCCTCCTCTCCCGCTCCCCATTCACAGGCTCTCCCCCTCCATTCTAAGCGCGGGAAACAATCCTCGCTTCCCCGCCCCAGTTCCACCCCCCCCCAGTCTTTGGCGCGGGAAGAAAACCCCGCGCTCTCCACCTACCAGGCCCCGCCACCAACCAAAACAGTGCCCAACCCGCCCCATCCACCCTCCCCAACCCGAAAGAGAAAAACACAGAGAAAAAGAAACCCAAAACAATGCAGAGGCCCCCCCCACCGAACCAAAAATAGGCATAACATATCCACCGCAGTCCCCAATCGCCCATCCCGACCCTCAGTCTGTGTCCAGCTTCTCGGCCTGAACAAAGGCCCACGCCTCCTCCGGAGACTCAAAATAATGGTGCTGGTCCTTGTAGGTAACCCTCAGTCGCGCCGGCTGCAACATGCCAAACTTCACCCCCTTCCTGTGCAGCACCGCCTTCGCTCGATTGTACCCGGCCCTCCTCTTCGCCACCTCCGCACTCCAGTCCTGATATATCCGAACCTCCGCGTTCTCCCACCTGCTGCTCCTCTCCTTCTTGGCCCACCTGAGCACACACTCCCGATCGACGAACTGATGGAACCGCACCAGCACCGTCCGCGGAGGCTCGTTAGCCTTGGGCCTCCTCGCCAGCACTCTATGGGCCCCTTCCAGCTCCAGGGGCCCCTGGAAGGACCCCGCTCCCATCAGCGAGTTTAACATGGTGACCACATAGGCCCCCACGTCCGGCCCCTCCAGCCCCTCCGGGAGGCCCAGAATCCGCAGATTCCTCCGCCTCGACCGATTCTCCATCTCCTCGAACCGCTCCTGCCATTTCTTGTGGAGCGCCTCGTGCGCCTCCACCTTTACTGCCAGGACTAAGATCTCGTCCTAATTGTCAGAGATCTTTTGTTGTGCCTCTCGGATCGCCACCCCCTGGGCCGTCTGTGTCTCCAGCAGCTTATCAATAGAAGCCTTCATCGGCTCTAGCAGGTCCATTTTAATCTCTCTGAGGCAGCGCTGGATACCCTCCTGTTGCTTCTCCGCCCACTGCCTCCACGCTGCCTGGTCTCCGCCCGCCGCCATTTTGTCCTTCCCTCCCTTCTTCTGGTCCACCACCACCTTTTTTGTCACCCCACTCCTAGTTAAAGCCATATACTGACGGGGAGCTATTAGTAACTCCTTCCCACACCGGGAAATGTCGAAAAAGTGCCGTTGGGGGCCCTGAAAAGAGCCCAAAAGTCCGTTTTTGCGGGAGCCGCCGAATGTGCGACTTAGCTCCGCATAGCCGCAACCGGAAGTCTCGAGAGGGAATCCTTTTGGCAGCGTTCGCTTCACCAATCTGCCCCAAAATGTCTGTGGAAACTCCTGAAAAAGGTCTAAGTGTCCGTTCCAGACGGGAGCTGCCGAATGCGCGACCTACTCCTCCATGGCCGCCACCGGAAGCCTCGTCCCCGCTTCTTCAGTGGCATTGGTGAGATCTTTTCACAGTTGTTCCCTCTGCTGCTAGAATTCGCCTTTGATAAAGGCCCTCAGGTTAGTTTGCAGCTTTAAGCTTGCCATTCCCCCGCCTGCATGCTGGAAGAGGCTCTGTTTATCCTGCAGTTACAGCCAAATCTTTCACTGTTTCTGCTGCATTTGGTAGCCAAAAGACATACCATTCCTGGGGGACACTGTCAGGGGAATGTTACAGTCTTCCTGCCACACCGGGAAATGTCAAACAAATGCCGTGGGGGCCCTGTAAAAGAGCCCAAAAGTCCGTTCCAAGCGGGACCTAGCTCTGCATAGCCGCACCCGGAAGTCGGAAAACTGCCCTTTCACCTCAACGAAAGCCTTCTGTTGTGTTTGGGCCCATTAACCAAGGTTGCCCATTCTTCAATAACTGGTGGAGAGGGCTGGGTAGCATCACCAGGTTTGGGATGAACTTCCCATAATAGTTAACTAAACACAGGAAAGAACGCAACTACATTTGACCTCCTGGGACGGGGGCCTGCTTGATAGCCCATACGTTTAGCTGGATTCTCCGTTTCAGCGGCTAAGTGCTGGCACCAGCGGAGCCACGCCAGGTTCCCACACGGCTAAGACAACACATGTCCTGTGCCATCGGGAACTCCGGCCATCATGGGAGGGTCGGCCATTGCAATGGTGCGCAGCGAGCGATGCGATGATGCCAGATTGGTGGGGGTGGAGCATGGCTGACCGCCGTCAAACCGGCACCGGCCCCGATTTCGGCATCAGAGCCCATTCTCCGCCCGATCGCCGAACACGATTTTGGTGTCAGGCAACCAAGAATCCCGCCCCTTGTCTTCCACTGGATGTAAGCCCACCTCATCAACCAAGCATATGACCTCAGGGACATTGAAAATGCATTTCTCCCAAGGATAATGAATGCCAGCCTACTTGAAGTGCTAGAGGACTTTGGCCAGGTTCTTCCGATGTTCCTGGTCGGAGGAATTGGTAATGAGAACATTGTCAAGGTTAACGGCCATTCTGGGCAACCCCCAACACTCTGTTCTCCATCATTCTAGGAAAATCGTGCATGCTGAGGAAACTCCAAATGGCAGCTGGGTATATTCATATAACCCCTTATGCAGGGTTATGGTGACAAAACGCCGGGAAGCAGGGTCGAGGATCAACAGCAGGTACGCATGGCTCCTGCCACCACTGAACTTGGAGTAGAAGTCCTCGCTATGGTAGACCGGGTAACGGTTCAGGCGGGAGACACGGTTGACTGTCATCTTGTAGTCGCCACACAGGTGTATGGAACCGTCATGTTCCAGCACCATGGGGGATGCACAGTCGAAGAACTGAATGGGCAGATGATGCCCAGTCGCTCCAAGCGGTCCAACTAAGCATCCACTTTCAGCCGCAAAGTGTACAGGACCGGTGACGAATGTGATATAAAATAGTTACTTTAGAGATACTAGTTAATGTAATGTAGAAATAAGCCACTTTGATTCTGGCAGTTAGGGAGAAAGGGATTTGAGACCGCATGGAAAAAGCAGGAAGAGGTGTGTCTATGAGAGTGATGCTGCATTGATAAGGGCCAGAGAAAGGGATTGGAAGTGAGCCAATCAGAATAGATCAAACAGGTCAGGAGGGATATAGGCTGACCTATGGGCGTCGAGTATGTGAAACTTGATACCATTTGAATTGATTTGCAGAGATCCCTTTGTTTCTTTGTTCATTCGCTTTCTGGGATATAGGAAACTGGATGTCTCTTATATTTCTATGAAATGAATCAAGCTTGCAAGCTAAATAAATAACTTCTTTTTACGTGCGAATCCATCTCAGCTTTTATTGAGGCCAGACTGACAGAGAAAGAAATTTGGGAATCAACACCGGTTGAGCATGGAAATAGTGACAGTGGCCCTTCAACATTATTAATTACAGAAAAGATCTGAATTGGGAAGTTTGTACTAATTAATATCCACCGTGATATATTTTGAAATGTCTGTTGTTAACCTATTATCTTCATAGTAAGAAGTCTTACAACACCAGGTTGAAGTCCAACAGGTTTGTTTTGAATCACTAGCTTTCGGAACACAGCTCCTTCATCAGGTGAGTGAAGAATGAAGAAGTGGACCACTTCACTCACCTGATGAAGGAGCTGCTTCATCAACACAAAAGGAGTGGACCAAGAAAAATATTGCAAAGTCTACAGGGCGGGTTTATCAGTTAAGTGATCTAACTGAAGATTCACTGACTCACTGAGTACCAAAGTGTCAAGTCTGCATAGGGAAGTGAAGCTCGTCATTCTAGCAGTACAAGGAGACCAGCAGCGATTTTGGGGCTATCCAAGATTAAATTGGAAAACTATTAAGATGGAAGTGGTTACTGTCAGGTGAGAGTACCTTTAAGAAATGGGTCTTCAAGAAATGGGTGTTTACTGCAGTGGTGTCAGAGTGTGGGTGGAGCTGGGCTGTCTGTCAGCTTTTAGTTTCACTTTGAGAAAAGCTTGGGTGTGTCTGTGTTTTTTTGGTTTCGTTTTAGTGTTGGAGCTGATGCCAGCCAAAGAAGATGTAATTTCGGTCTCTCTGCAATCTAAAGACTATCTCTAGACCATTTGGTGAATTCAGAGTGATAACTGCTTTCAGTAGAGAATTTAACCTGATGTGCTTCTGTTAAAAGGTTTTTGTTGTCTTATGGACGTTAAAAGGAAAGTTTAAGTATTACTTAGAATGTTGTGTTCTTTGGGGAGTGTATTTGAATTGATGGTTGCTAAGATGTTCACTGTATGTTTTAAAAAGGTTAACTGAATTCATAGAATAAACATTGTTTTCCTTTAAAAATTACTTTTAAATTTCTGTTGCACTATACCTGTAGAGTGGGCTGTGTGCTCCCCATACCACAATCTATTAAAAGTTGTGGGTCAGGTGAACTCCATGATACACTCTGGGGTTCTCCAAACCCTGGTCCATAACAAATTGGGGGCTCGAGGGGGATAAAAGTCTGTTGATTGAATTGGCTTAGTGAAATTAAAGACAGTGAGGGGTGAGCATATTGTGGTTGGTTTTCAGGTGTGGTATTTCAGTTTAAGCAGGGAGTGTGTTGTGGACAATGGCTCTTTCAGAGACTCTGAAGTTTTTGGGGGTGGAGACGGTCACACGCAGTACCTTTGGGACAGAGACTAAAAGCAGACTTAGAGTTGGCAAAAACATTGCAGTTAATCTTTAATGGTAAGAGATGAGGAGTTATGTAGTTGGGGAAGAATATTGCCAGAAAAGATGGTAATATGTGGAATTCTGTGTGAGAAGAGTAGTGTTTCATTATATAAGTTAAGGTTGGAAAGTCCAGTGAAGAGTGGTGAAGTGGTAGTAGGAGTAATAGAGAAACTATCTTGTCCAGGAATACAGTTTATCTTGGGTAATGATATAGCTGGAACGCAGGTGGGAGTGATGCCTACTGTGGTTGATAAGCCAGTGGAAAATCAGACGCCTGGGCCGGGATTCTCTGCTATCTGGCAGGGCGGGCCGTACCGGTGCTGAGAAGTGGCGTGAACCACTCCGGCGTCGGGCCCCCCGGGAGGTGCGTAATCATCCGCACCTTCAGGGGCTAGGCCGGCGGCGGCGGGGTTGGCGTAGCGCCAACTGGCGCCGAAGGGCCTCCGCCGGCCGGCGCGAGTTGGCGCATGCGTGGGAGCGCCAGCGTGTTCTGGCATGATCCCAGCGCATGCAAAGGGGGGTTCTTCTCCACGCCTGCCATGGCGGACCGTTACATAGTCCGGCGAGGAGGGTAAGAGTCCCCCCACGGCACAGGCCCGCCCGCAGATTGGTGGGCCCCGATCATGGGCCAGGTCACCCCCCCCCCCGGACCAGTTCCCCCGCGCCCCCCCCCCCCCCCCACGAGGACTCCGCAGGCCACCCGCAGAGCCAGGTCCCACCGGTAAGGACCTTGTTTGATTTACGCCGGCGGGACTGGCAGAATACAGGAGGCCACCCGGCCCATCGCAGAACGGAGAATTGGTGGGGGAGGGGGGGCCACTGCCAATGGCCCCCGACCGGCGCAACGCGATTCCCGCCCCCGCCGAAAAACCGGCCAGGAGAATCCGGCAGCCGGCGTCAGAGTGGCGGGGTGGGATTCATGCCGCCCACCGCCGATTCTCCGGCCCGGCGGGGGGGTCGGAAAATCGCACCCCTGAAGTGTTGAGAGACTAATATCCTAGGATTTTTCCAGATTGTGTAGTAACAAGGTCGCAAAGTCACAGGTTAAGACAAGAGGATGAATCAAAGAGTGAAGATCAAGTTGAAGTTCAATTATCAGAAACAATTTTTAATCAGATGGTTGAAAAGGAACAAGAACAGGTGGAGGATGAGGCAGATATTTTTAGTTCAGGAAAATTGGTGGAGTTACAACAGAAAGATCTGGAAATAAAACGGATGTATCAGAAACATACACGGAAAAGGAATCTGAGTGTATCCCGGAGTGTTATTACCATAAAGATAATGTCTTGATGAGAAAATGGAGACCTTTACATATGCAGGCGGATGAAAAGTGGGCAGAGGTTCATCAAGTAGCATTGCCGGTAGGGTCTAGAAAGGAGGTGTTGCGAGATGAGGTACCAGTGGGAGGTCATTTGGGAGTATGGAAAACTCAAGCTAAAATACAAAAACATTTTTATTGGCCTGGACTACATAAAGATGTCGTTATATTTTGTCAATCATGTCACACATTTCAAGTGATAGGGAAACCTCAAGCAGTGATAAAACCAGCGCCCTTAATACCCATTCCAGCATTTGAGGAACTTTTTAACAAGTGTCTTAATTGATTGCTTCCTAAAATGAAAAGTGGGAATCAATATCGTTTGACGATAATGGATGTGTCTACTATGTTTCCAGAGGCCATTCCAGTACGTAATATTACAGCGAAAAGGATTGTAGAGGAGTTACTTAAATTCTTTACTAGATATGGACGATCCACAGAAATACAATCGGATCAAGGATCAAATTTTACCTCAAGGTTATTCAAAGAAGTTATGGATAGCTTAGGAATAAAACAATTTAAATCAACCGCATACCATCCAAAATCGCAGGGAGTGATTGAAAGATGACATCAGACATTAAAGACAATGTTGAGGGCTTATTGTCAAGAGGATTGGGATAAAGGAATTCCGTTTGTACTGTTTGCAATTAGGGATGCACCAAATGAGTCAACCAAATTCAGTCCTTTTGAGCTCATCTAAACCCTGGTCCATAACAAATAAACACTGTAGTGTCACTTATAACTGAATCGTAATACCATCAGAAATAAATTATCTATCATTGCAACTATCTGATGTGGTCTTGAGGACATATACTAAAGAGGTTGTGCCGTTGATGTGGTTCATTAAGGTGATTGTGGAAGTTAATGAGCACAAAGTGGAATTGCCTCTTCACATTATTCAGGGAAACTTTCCAGCATTGGTTGGGAGATCTTGGAAGATTAAGCTAGACTGGGCCATCATGAACCAGCTTGTTGATTTTGCAGGTGATCTTCAACTACTTCTGAGGAAGTATGCAAAGGTATTCGAGAAGTCACTTGGATCCATGACTGGGGTCGAAGTGAAACTCAAGATGAAGGCAGGCAGCATGCCTAAGTGTTTGAAAGCATGTACCATACCCTATGCAATTCGATCTAAAGTGGAAGAAGAACCCGAGAGGTTTCTGAAGACAGGAGTTATTGAGCCTGTTACCACCAATGATTGGGCAACCCCAATCATCCCAGTCTGAAAGAAAGATGGTTCAGTATGAATATGTTTTAAAATGACTATCGAACCTGTGTCTCGAGCTCATCAGCACCCTCTACCACTTATCGCAGATCTTTTTGATGGCCTATCAGACAGCCAAAAATTTACAAAATTGATCTTTCCAAAGCCTATCTGAAAATGAATGTAACTATTGAATCACATCAGTGACTGACCATAGTAACACACAAGGGTCTCTTTCCATATCGTAGACTTCCGTGTTGGATAACATCATCACTGGCTCTCTTCTCACGATCTATGGATCAGATCTTGAGTGGGCTATCGGGTAATAATAATAATAATCTTTATTGTTACAAGTAGGCTTACATTAACACAGCAATGAAGTTACTGTGAAAAGCCGCTGTTTGCCATACTATGGCACCTGTTCGGGTACACTGAAGAAGAATTCAGAATGTCCAATTCACCAAACAAGTACGCCCTTTGGGACTTCTGGAAGGAACTCGGAGGAAACCCACACAGACGCAGGGACAACCTGCCGACTCCATGCAGACAGTGACCCAAGCCGGGAATCGAATTTGGGTCCTTGGCGCTGTGCTAACCACTGTGCTAATGTTCTGCATGCAATGCTACATGAAGGACATTTTGATTATATAATCCCAGGGTCAAGAAAGACATCTGGGAATTTTTTAAATCTTCTATTCATTATCTTGGACACATCTTCCACCAAGATGGTCTTCACAAAGAACCTAAGAAGGTGTCCGTGATCCTGAACGCTCCATGACCGCAGAACATAAAAAGGTTATTTCTAGGATTATTGAATTACTGTGGAAAGTTGGTATCACATTCAGCAACAAGTTTGAAGCAACACACATGGTAACAAACAAATTTGGCTCTGGACGAAAGATTGTGAGTATGCTTACCAAAATATCAAAAACAAATTACAGGAATCAGAGTTACTGATCTAGTATGACCCAAAACTAAAGCTGCAGCTTTCTTGCATTGCATCACGCGCGCTACAGCAAAAAATGGCACCGACCTCCTCAGAAGACAAACACGGGACACACAACCGACAGAGTACCCTTCGTCGTCCAGTACTTCCCAGAGCGGAGAAACTACGACATCATCTTCGCAGCCTTCAACACGTCATCGATGAAGACAAACATCTTGCCAAGGCCATCCTCACACCCCCACTACTTGCCTTCAAACAACCATGTAACCTCAAACAGACCATTATTTGCAGCAAACTACCCAGCCTTCAGGAGAACAGTGACCACGACACCACACAACCCTGCCATGGCAACCTTTGCGTGACGTGCCAGATCATCGATATGGGTACCACCATTATACGGGAGAACACCACCCACCAGGTATGCGGTACATACTCGGGCGACTTGGCCAACGTTGTCTACCTCATACGCTGCAGGAAATGATGCCCCAAGGTGTGGTACATTGGCGAGACCATGCAGACGCTGCGACAGCGGATGAACGGGCATCACGCAACAATTGCCGGGCAAAAATGTTCCCTTCCAGTCGGGGAACATTTTATCAGTCAAGGGCATTCGGCCTCTGATCTTCGGGCAAGCGTTCTCCAAGGCGGCCTTCAAGACACGCGACAACGCAGAATCACTGAGCAGAAACTGATTGCCATGATCCGCACACATGAGTACGGCCTCAACTGGGTCCTTGGATTCATGTCGTATTACATTCACCCCCCACCATCTGACCTGGGCTTGCAAAATGCTACCAACTGTCCTGGCTTGAGACAATTCACACCTCTTTAACCTATGATTATGGCTCTCTCCAGTCGCCCTGTCTGGACCTGTAAAGATTTAATTACCTGCAAAGTCTCGCATTCAAAATATCGTCTTGCATCATTGACTTTGTCCATATACGTGTTTCTGGGACCCACCACTTCATTCACCTGAGCACGGAGCTGTGCTCTGAAAGCTAGTGATTCAAAACAAACCTGTTGGACTTTAACCTGATGTTGTAAGACTTCTTACTGTGTCCACCTCAGTCCAACGCCGGCATCTCCATATCATCTTTTCCCAAAGGTAGGGAAGTCTAAAACTAGAGGGCATAGATTTAAGGTGAGAAAGGAGAGATACAAAATGGTCCAGAGGGGCAATGTTTTCACACAGCGGGTGGTGAGTGTCTGGAACGAGAGACGGGTACAATTTTGTCTTTTGAAAAGTATTTAGACAGTTATATGGGAAATCTGGGTATAGAGGGATATGAGCCAAATGGGGCAATTGGTACCAGCTTAATGGTAAAACCTGGGTGGCATGGACAAGTTGGGCTGAAGGGCCTGTTTTCATGCTGTAAACCTCTAACTCTAACCCCTGATGCCCCTTATTAATCAAGAATTATCTTTCTCTGACTTAAAGACACTCAGTGATTTGGCCTCCACAGCGTTCTGCGGCAATGAATTCCACAGATTCACCACCCTCTGGCTGAAAACATTTCTCCTGATCTCTGTTTTAAAGGATCGTCCCTTTGGTCTGAGGCTGTGCTCTCTGGTTCGACTTTCTCCTACTCGTGGAAACATCGTCTCCATGTTCACTCTATCTAGGCAGTAACATCCGGCCTGGGAAGAACAGGGTGGAATGATTATCTTCCCCTTGGCTCTCAGGGAGTACAAACTCCCCCGCTGAGGGGTGGGGAAACTCCATTCAACTACGTATAAAAGGTCGGCCAGTAAGGTTAGGTTCTGTGTTAGGTTCTGCTGCTGTTTTGATGTTGACTTTTGATGCTGTTGGCGAACGTCCTGTCGAGGGCCTGGAGCCAGAGGGTCACGGCTGACCTACCGGTGTCACAGGCATTGCCTTGTCACCCTGTTCTGCCTGCTGCCCTTGAAATGCACCAGTGTCAGAAAGTGGGGATTCAGAAGAACTGAAAATCGCTGTTGTCTCCTTGCTGGTGAACCCCGGGTTGGCCTCCAACTCTTCCTCCTCCCTGCAGGGCCCTGGGAGACTTCATGGGATGAAGAGGCAGCTGGAATGGGCTCCAGGGTGCATTACTCACATGGGTTGCAAACTTGGATCTCTAGCATCCTGTTCCCTGTCTTGGCATTTTCCCACTTATTATGGGCTACCTTCTCCTGTGGGGACAAAGAGAGGGCATTGTGAGCTGCACGCTTGAAGGTCGGGGCGGTCTAAAGTAGGTGGCATGTGTGGGCACGGCACCTGGAGAAGAAGGGGCTGTGCAGATGGGTTCCAGGGGGCTCTGAGGAACAAGCATGAAGTTCGGATGTGAGGAGGGTGTGAGGTGTCAGCCAGTGATTTGTTTGAGGTGGTGGGTTTGGGAATTTGAGGGGTGGCAGACAGAACTGATGCCAGGAGAGAGGTGGTAACTTACCCTTGCAGCTCAGTGGAGGCTACTTGTCTTCTTCTGACATTGGACAGTAGTCCTCCTGGTCATGCTGTTAGAACGACAGCTGTTGCCACTGCCTCCCAGGCAGCATTGCTGTTAGCCCTCCGACCCCTTCAGGGGATCTGGGTGGCCAATCTCTCATCGAAGTTGTTGAGAAGCCTGGCGAGGTCAGCATCGCCAAAGTGAGGAGCAGGTCTGCGCACTGCCATGCTTTGTGTTGACTGGGAGTGATTGGTGAGGGGGTGTTTAAAAGTAGCTCCCCCTTGTTAGCGACGAGAAGCTGAGGCACGAGTCTGGTGAATCAGATGGTGAGGGAGCCAGTCATGGCGAGAATCGCGGCGGGATTCATTTGTGGCACTGAGTGCCATTAAATATGGGCTGCGATCTCACCGATGTAGCCATTGAGAAACCCACCGCCAAAAATGCCCGAAATAACACTTAGACATTTTTCCGTTGAATCCTGCACTGAATCTTCAGCACCACAAGGGAGGGAAATTGCAGCCATGAGCTGCAGCAGAAATGCGACTCCTGAAATGGCAGAACCACAGGAGATCACTCAAGGCTTGGGGGAAAGAGAGAGATAGACAGAGAGAACAATAGATATCAAATTAATTGTACAGCCAACAGAATTTGATATCTTAAAGGTGAAGTTGTCAGTCCTCATGCATTTCAACCCACATGCAGCATAATATGGGAGCAATTCTCTGGTCTCATTACGTTCTTGCTCAAGCGAAATGTGACCACTTAATAACGTGAGAGGCCAAAAACAAGAACCGCGCCAGGCACCAGTTTGCCATACAACTGGCCCGCTCCCGTAGGCGAAATCGGAATCTCGCGGTAGCATGGCGAGAAACCAATTATCACTACTTAAGCCCCATTCCCATACAATTAATGAGAGCCACCCCATATCCAACGGTCTCCCGTCATTCAGCGGCCTCCCCAGCAAGTGGTTATTATATTACTACTTCTGACAGTAATGTTGTATTACCTTGAGCAATATCTGTTACTCACTTGCTACTTCCAGGGTGATCTTTAACTCGATGTTGAATAACACTCGTAGTCTTCCAATTAGAGCAAATATTTTATTGAGTAACGTTGATAAATTAACTGTGAGTTTGTTCTCTCTCCAATGCTTAAACTAGATGTTACATGAACAAGGTTAAATAAGAAATACTTATGATTGACTACACCTGCGCTGGGCTGTCTTTGTCTACTGTGGTCACTAGACCCTGTCGTTGCGAAGAGGCGGATCATGGCTTGAGTCTGTCTATTTATACCTGTCTCTCGTACTGCCCTCTAGTGATTACTTAGCTGTTATGTCTATACATTAACCCCTTGTGTACATACAGATATGCAGATCACTACATCCCCTCTTTTTTCTTTTACATATTTTATGTACTGTTTTAAAGAAAATTGTACAAAACAGGTAGATAAATGATGATATGTACATCTGTACAAGTTGTGACAATATTAATAATTATACAAAGCCAATTAATATTGATGAGTCCAATCTTTATAAATTTAGTTGGTTGAGTTTCTTTCTTCCTCTGTTGGACCTTCTTAACTGTTGAAGTGGTGATGTTGATATTTTAATGTATTTGTGAATGTCATCAGTGTTCTTGTGCTTAAGAAACCAACAAGTCATGATGAGCTGTTTGAATGGTTGAATCTCTTTTGTTTTCTGACCTGGACTTTTTTCTGTTTGTCATCTGCCTTGAAAAGTGGCTTGCTTGTTTGTTTTGGAGCAAATATGAATTCATGAGATTTGTTGTCATGACATGTTATGTTTGTATTCTTACCATTGTTTTGGACTGTGCTGTTACATTATACTTCATGTGCAGAATTGTACCATGTTGTACAGGTTGCTGTTTCATTGTTGTCATCATTGTTGTTGTTCTTGTTGTTGTTTTTGTTGTGCTTGTTGTTTTTGTTGTTGTGCTTGTTATTGTTGTTTTTGGTGTGCTCAATGACCGTTCCTTGTTGATAATTGGAGTCATTCTCAAAGTTATTGGTATCAGTGTCCTTTGTGGTATCTGATGTTTCATTGAGCTTCTCAATGTGAGGTTTGTGTGAATGATTTGATGTTGCATTGATCTTGGTGACATCAGTCATTTCTGGTCGATTTTATTCCTCTTTGCTCCCTTGGTGCTCCTCTTCTGGAGTGATTTCTGGCTGACCTGCTTCATCTTTGATCTCTTGGGCTCCTCTTTTGGAGTCATTTCTGGTTCATCTGCCTCATCTTTGATCTCTTGGTGCTCCTCTTCTGGAGTCAACGTCTTCAAGATTTCAGTTTCTTGTAGGTTGTCAAGGGTAGATGAGGTTTTAATTGATGTGGTCTCACAGGACTGATGTGGAGTTTTACTTTGATTGCCAAGTTCTTTTGTATGACAAGCTGAGATCTGTCAGTCTCGCTGTTATCTTGCACATCTTGTATGTTGATTGTGATCGCTGTGTCACTATTCTTACCTACAGTGGTTAGACATTCATTGTCTTCTTGTTTTTCATCAAATATGGTAGATAGACCTTCATAGTCTTCTTTTTGTTGTTCCAATGAGCTGGGTAAACTTTCATATTCTGCTTTTGGTTGCTCAAATAAGGTGGATAGACCTTCATAGTCTTCTTAATGCATGGTTGTCACTCTGGAGTCTTTAATTGCTTCCATTCTGGAGTCTGTCAACGAGTTTTCTGTGGAGTCTTTCATCGCTCTCTGTGTGGAGTTGTGCAGTGTTCTCTCGGTGGAGACAATCAGCACTCTCTCAACGGAGTCGGTCAGTACTCTCTGTGTGGCGTTGTTTTCTTCTTGGCTGTTTGACAAGTTGCTGTCATCCAATGTATCAACAATCTGCCATTGCATCATGGTATTGGATTCATCTACCATGAGTAGGGTCGTATTGAGCTTTTCAACTGTGTTGCTGATGCTATGATCATCACATCTGAATGACTCAGCCATGTCTGAAAGAATCATCTTCTTTCGTTTTAGGATTTGTTCATGTGATCTTCATGTTGGATGCTGCACGCTGCTTGTTCCAGGGTGCTGCGATAGTTATTTTCAACTGCTGGTTGAAATTCAGGCAATGTTGTGCCTTTTGAGGTAAATAATTTGGGTTTTTTGCCTTTAAGACTGTTATTTTGACTTTTCCGGCAGTTTCCCTTAAAGTGGGCGTGATCTGAGTCTTCTGATGTCATTACGCTTGTGACGTCATGTGCAATAATCGATTGCACCTGTGCAAATCGATCTTCAGACGGTATGCCCTCTTTGTTCAACTAAATCGATCTTCAACCAGAGTGTGCTTTTTCAACTGCGCATGCGTGGGTTCTTGCGCATGCGCAGAACGGAATTTTGCTGGTTTGCGTCTTTTTTGGATGTGCGCATGTGCGGACTGGTTTGAATGGGAAGTGCCGCCAAGAAGGAGCTGTTTTGAATGCTGAGACACCATTTTAACTGACTCGACCTCGTGGTGGACTTTTTCTATCTTTTCACGGTTGTAAAATTCATAATACTGTTCTTTACTTTGCTCGTGTGCTAAACATTTTAGAATTGCGATTTCTAGCGTTAAATCTTTCCGTTTTAATAATGATTCTCTGAATCCCTCATCATATATTCCCTGTACAATTTGGTGGTCTCTGAGCATTGGGTCTCTTAAAGCAGGAAAATTACAGCTTTGTGCAAGGAACTTAAGGTCTGTGGCAAATGATTCCCTATGTTTTTGCAAAGGTCTTTTGAACCTGAATCTCTCAAAAATTTCATTTTTCTGTGGTTTGAAGTGGTCTTCAAATTTTTTGATTATTACATTCAGTTTGCTTTTGCCCTCCCTTTCAGAGTAGGTGAAAGAGTTGTATATTTCGACAGCCTGCTGTCTTGACATGGATAAAAGCAGAGCTATTTTTCTGGCTTCACAAATGGTGTTCAAATCATGTGCTTCCAGAAAGATAAGAGATTGCTGTTTTAAAAGTTCCCTCTTAGAGTTAAGGGGCGGGATTCTCCGTGAATCGGTGAGATGGCCCGAAACTGGCGCCAAAAACCGCGCGAATCACTGCGGCTTCGGGACCCCCGAAACATCGCAAATTCTCCGGCCGGGAATGGGCTAGTAGTGGTGTGACGCCATTTGCGATGGCGTCACCCGTCATGGACGCATGAGCCGTCAGTGACGCAGTGTATCATCACTGCGTGAAAACCCGCCCCCCCCATCGGAGACCTGGCAAAATGGCCATATGCTGCGCAGCGCCAAGTGAGACCCCCCACTGCCAACCACCTTTCTCCCTCACCTATTCCCTCTTCCCCCAGATCCCCCCTTTCCCCATATCCCCCCTACCATATATCCTCCCTTCCCCCATATCCCCTTCCCCATATCCCCCTTCCCCATATCCCCTTCCCCATTTCTCTTCCAACATATCCCACTTCCACCATATCCCCTTCCCCCATATCTCACTTTCCCCATATACCCCTTCCCCATATGCCCCTTTCCCATATACCCCTTCCACCATATCCCCCCTTTCCCCATATCCCCCTTCCTGCATATCCCCTTCCCCATATCCCGCCTTCCCCCATATCCCCCCTTCCCCCATATCCCACCTCCCCCTACGACATATCCTCCCTTCCCCCATATCCCCCTTCCCCCATAGCCCCCTTCCCCATATCCCCCTTCCCCATATCCTCTTCCCCATTTCCCTTCCAACATATCCCACTTCCACCATATCCCCCTTCTCCCACACCCCCCTTCCCCATATCTCCCATATCTCTACCCCCATATCCCCCTTGCCCCATATCCCCCCTTTCCCCATATCCCCCTCCCCATATCCCCCTTCCTCCACAACCCCTTCCCCATATCACCCTTCCCCCATATCACCCTTCCCCATATCCTCCTTTCCCCATATACCCCTTCCCCATATACCCCTTCCCCATATCCCCCCTTCCCCATATCCCCACTTCCCCCTTATCCCCCCTTCCCCCATATCCCCACTTCCCCATATCCCCCTTCCCCCATATCACCTTTCCCCATATCCCCATTCCCCCATATCCCCGTCCTCATTATCCCCTTCTCACAGATCTCCCCTTCCTCTATATCTCCCTTCCCCATATCCCCCTCCCCCATAGCCCCCTTCCCCATATCCTCCCTTCCCCCATATCCCCCTTCCCCCATATCCCACTTCCCCCAGATCCCCCATATCCCCCTCTCCCCCTCTATCATGTCCTCCTTCCCCGCATATCCCTTCCAACATATCCCCCTTCCATCATATCCCCCTTCCCCTATATTCCCCATATCTCTACCCCATATCCCCCTTCCCCCATATCCCCTCTTCCCCATATCCCCCCTTTCCCCATATCTCCCTTCCACCATATTCCGCCTTCCCATATCCCGCCATAGCCACCCTTCCCCATATTCCCTTCCCCCATAATCCCCTTCTCCATATGCCCTTTCCCTGTATACCCCTTCCCCCATATCCCCCCTTCCCCATATCCCCCCTTCCCCATATCCCCTTCCCCATATCCACCCTTCCCCCATATCCCCCTTCCCCCATATCCCCCATATCCCCCTTCTCCATATCACCCCTTCCCCCATATCCTCCTTTCCCCCATATCCCCCACATCTGCCCTTCCCCCATATCCCCCTTCTCCCATATCACCCTTAACCCATTTCCCCCATATTCCCCCTCCCCATATCCCCTTCCCCATATCCACCCTTCCCCCATATCCCCCCTTCCCCCATATCCCCCATATCCCCTTCTCTATATCACCCCTTCCCCCATATCCTCCTTTCCCCCATATCCCCCACATCCGCCCTTCCCCCATATCCCCCTTCTCCCATATCACCCTTCACCCATTTCCCCCCATATTCCCCCTCCCCCATATCCCCCTTTCCCCATAAGCCAAATACCCCCCTTCCCTCAAATCCCCCCCGTCCCCCATATCTCCCCTTCCCACATATCCCCCTCCCCATATCCCATTTTCCCCATATCCCTTCCAGCATATCCCCTGCCACCATATCCCCCTTTCCCCCGTATCCCCCTTCCCCTATATCCTTATATCCCTTTCCCCCATACATCCTTCCCCCATATGCCTCATATCCCCCTCCCCATTATCCCCCTTTCCCCCATATCCCCCATAGTCACTCTTCCCCATATTCCCTTCCCAAATATCCCCCTTCCCCATATACCCCCTTCCCTATATACCCCTTCCCCATATACCCCTTTCCCATATAAACCTTCCCCATATCCCCCTTCCCTATATCCCCCTTCCCCCATATACCCCTTCCCCCATACCCCCATATCCCCACTTCCCACATATCCCCCTTCCACCATATCCCCTTTCCCCATATCCCCTTCCCCAAATCCCCCCAGATCCCCGTTCCCGCATATACCCCTTCCCCTTATAACCATTTCCCCATATCCCCCTGCCCCTATCCCCCCTTCCCCCTTATCTTCCCTTCCCCATATCCCTCCATGTCCCCGCTTCCCCTTATGCCCCTACCACCATATCCCCTTTTCCCCATATCCCCTAATATCCCCATTCCCCCATATCCCCCTTCTCCCATATCCCCCTTCCCCCAAATACCCCCTTCCCCATATGCCCCTTCCCCGTATACCCCTTCCCCCATATCCCCCTTCCCCCATATCCCCCCTTCCCCCATATCCCCCTTCCCCCATATCCCCCCATGTCCCCGCTTCCCCTTATGCCCTTTCCACCATATCCCCCTTTCCCCATATCCCCCTATATCCCCATTCCCACATATCCCCCTTCCCCATATCCCCGCATCGCCATTTATCCCTTCCCCTTTTCACCCTTTCCCCATATCCCCGTGCCCCATATCCCCCATTTCCCCTTATCCCCCCTTCTCCCATATCCTCCATCCAGCACATCCCCTTCCCCAAATCTCCCCTTATCCCATATCCCCGTTCCCCCATATCACCCTTCCCCATATCCCCATTTCCCCATATCCCCCTTCCCCATATCCCCATTTCCCCATATCCCCTTCCCCATATTCCCCTTCCCCAAATTCCCTTTCCAGCATATGGCCCCTCCCCCCATATCCCCTTCCCCATGTACCCCTTCCCCATATCCCCTTCCCCATATCCCCCATATTCCTCCTTCGCCCATATCCCCTTCCTCCTTAGCCCCCTCCCCCTTATCCTCCTCCCCATATCCCCCTTTCCCCATAACCCCATCCCCCATTTCGTCCATATCCCCCTTCCCCCATATCCCCCTTCACCCATATTCCCCCTTCCCTCATATCCCCTTCCCCCATATCTCCACTTCCCCCAGATCCCCCCATATCCCCCCTTCCCTCATATCCCCCTTCCCCCATATCTCTCCTTCCCCCATATCCCCCATCTCCCCCTTCCCCCATACACCTATAGCCAGTCTTCCCCATATTCCCCTTCCCCATATCCCCCTTCCCTCATATACCACCTTCCCATATACCCCTTCCCCATATACCCCTTCCCCATATACCCCTTCCTCCATATCCCCCTTCCCCATATCCCCCCTTCCCCCATATCCCCCCTTCCCCCATATCCCCGCTTCCCCAAATGCCCCTTCCACCATATCCCCCATATCCATCTTCCGCATATCCCCTTCCCTCAAATCCCCCACCTATCCCTGTTCCCCCTTCCCCCATATCCCCGCTTCCCCCATTTACCCCTTCTCCTTATAACCCTTTCCCCATATCCCCCCTGCCCCATATCTCCCCTTCCCCTTCTCCCATATCCCCCTTTCCCCTATCCCCCCATCCCCCATATCACCATTCCCTCCTATCCCCCTTCCCATATCCCCTTCCCGTATATCAATATACCCCCTTTCAACATGTCCCCTTCCCCTGCATCACCCCTTCCTCCATGTCACCCCTTCCCCCATATTTCCCACATGTCCCCTACCCCCATATACCCCTTCCCCATATCCCCTTCCCCCATTTCTACACAACTCCCTATATCCCCCATCAGCTATATCCCACTTCCCCATATCCCCCCTCCCCATATCCCCACTTCCCCTTCCCCATATACCCCCATATCCCCCTTTCCCCAAATCCACATTCCCCCATATCCTCCGTTCCCCCATATCCCCCTTCCCTCATTTCCTCATATCCCCCTTCCCCTTATCCCCTCTTCCCCATATCCCCATTCCTTCATATCCGCCTTCCCCATAACCCCCTTCCCCCATATCCCCTTCCCCCAAATGCCAAATATCCCCCTCACCATATTCCCCCTTGCCCCATATCCCCCATATCCCTTTGCCCATATCCCCCCTTCCTCCATTTCTCCATTCCCCATATCCCCCCTTCCCTCATATCCCCCATTTCCCCTTCCCCCATTTCTCCCATAGCCCCTTCCTCATATCCTCACTTCCCCCATATCCCCATTCCCTCATATCCACTTTCCTCATTTCCCCCTTTCCCAATCTCTCCCTTCCCCTTCCCCATATCCCCTCCCCCCATATACCATCTTCCCCCATATCCCCCTTCCCATATATCACCCCTCCCACCATATCCCCCTTCCCCCATATCCCGCCACATCCCCCCCTTCCCCATATCCCACTTCCCCCATATCCCCCCTTCTCCCTTTCCCCCATATCGCCCCTTCCCCCCTATCCCTCTTCCACCATATGCCAAATATCCGCCTTCCCCAAAAGCCCCCCTTCACCATATTACCCCTTCCCCCAAATCCCCCTTCCCCCAGATCCTCCCTTCCCCATATCCCCCCTTACCACATATCACCTTCCCTCATATCCCCCCATTTCCCCCTTCCCCGTATTCCCCTCCCCCATTTGCCACTTAACTCACTTTCCCCATATCCCCCTTCCCCCATGGCCCCTTCCCCCATATCCCCCTTCCCCCATATCCCCTTCCCCCATATCCCCTTCCCCCATCTCCCCGTCCCCCATATCCCCTTTCCGCCATCTCCCCCCATATCCCCCTCCATCATATTCCCCATTCCCCAAATCCCCTTCCCCATATCCCCCCATATCCCCTTTCCCTCATATCCCCCCTTCCCTCATATCCCCCTTCCCCCATATCCCTCCTTGCCCCATATCCACCCTTCACCCATATCCCCCTTTCCCCATATCCCCTTCCCACTGAATCCCCCTATATCCCCCATATTCCCCTTCCCCATATCCCCGTTCCCCCATATCCCCTCCCCTCATACACCCTTCCCCATATCCCTCACATCCCCCTTCCCCATTACCCCATATCCCCCCTCCCCATATCCCCCCTTCACCCATATCCCGCTTCCCCATATCACCTTCCCCCTTATCCCCCTCCCCATATCCCTCTCCCCATATTCCCTTCCTCATATCCCTTCATCATATCCCCCTTCCCCCATATCCTCCCTTCCCCCAGATCCCCCCTTCCCTCATATACCCCCTTACCTCATATCCCCCTTCCCGCATATCCCCCCATATCCCCCTTCCCCGGATGCCCCATATCCCCCTTGTTCCCATATCCCCCTTATTGCCCTTCTCCCATATCCCCCCTTCACCCATATTCCCCCTTCCCCATATCCCCCATCCCCCATATCCCCCCTTCGCCCATATCCCGCTTCCCCCATATCCCCTTCCCCCTTATCCCCCTCCCCATATTCCTCTCCCCATATCCCCTTCCTCATATCCCCTTCACCATATCCCACTTCCCCATATCCTCCCTTCCCCCAGATCCCCTTCCCTAGATATCCCCTTCGCCCATATCCCCCATCCCCCATATCCCCCTTCCCCCATATCCCGCTTATTGCCCTTCTCGCATATCCCCCCTTCATCCATATTCCCCCTTCCCCATATCCCCCCTTCCCCATATCTCCCCTTCCCCCATATCCCCATCCCCCATATCCCCCCTTCACCCATATCCCACTTCCCCCATATTACCCTTCCCCTTATCCCCCTCCCCATATCCCTCTCCCCATATCCCCTTCCTCATATCCCCTTCCCCCATATCCCATCTTCCCCCATATCCCCCTTCCCATATATCACCCCCCCACCAAATCCCCCCTTCCCCCATATCCCGCCACATCCCCCCTTCCCCCATATCCCACTTGCCCCATATCCCCCTTCCCCTTTTCCGCCATATCGCCCCTTCCCCCATATCCCTCTTCCACCATATGTCAAATATCTGCCTACCCCAAAAGCCCCCCTTCACCATATTACGCCTTCCCCCAAATCCCCCTTCCCCCAGATCCTCCCTTCCCCATATCCCCCCTTACCACATATCACCTTCCCTCATATCCCCCCATTTCCCCTTCCCCGTATTCCCCTCCCCCCATTTGCCCCATAACTCTCTTTCCCCATATCCCCCTTATTGCCCTCCCATATCCCCCTTCACCCATATTCCCCCTTCCCCATATCCCCCCTTTCCCCATATCTCCCCTTCCCCCATATCCCCCATCCCCCATATCCCCACTTCTCCATTTACCCCTTCCCCTTTTCACCCTTTCCCCATATCCCCCTGCCCCATATCCCCCATTTCCCCTTCTCCCCCCTTCTCCCATATCCTCCAGCCAGCACATCCCCTTCCCCAAGTCTCCCCTTATCCCATATCCCCATTCCCCCATATCCCCCCTTCCCCATATCCCCATTTCCCCATATCCCCTTCCCCATGTACACCTTCCCCATATCCCCTTCCCCATATCCCCCCTTTGCCCATATCCCATATCCCCTTCCTCCTTAGCCCCCTCCCCCTTACCCTCCTCCCCATATCTCTCTTTTCCCCACATCCCCCTCCCCATTTCGCCAATATCCCCCTTCCCCCATATCCCCTTCACCCATATTCCCCCTTCCCCCATATCCCCTTCCCCCATATCTCCACTTCCACCAAATCCCCCCATATCCCCCTTCCCCATATATCCCTTCCTCCATATTCCCCCTTCCCCCATATCCCCGCTTCCCCAAATTCCCCCTTCTCCCATATTCCCCCTTCCCCCATATCCCCGCTTACCCAAATGCCCCTTCCCCCATATCCCCGCTTCCCCCATTTACCCCTTCTCCTTATAACCCTTTCCCCATATCCCCCCTGCCCCATATCTCCCCTTCCCCCTTCTCCCATATCCCCCTTTCCCCTATCCCCCATCCCCCATATCACCATTCCCTCCTATCCCCCTTCCCATATCCCCTTCCCGTATATCAATATACCCCCTTTCAATATGTCCCCTTCCCCTGTATCACCCCTTCCTCCATGTCACCCCTTCCCCCATATCCCCCACATGTCCCCTACCCCCATATAACCCTTGCCCCATATCCCCTTCCCCCATTTCTACATAACTCCCAATATCCCCCATATCCCCCATCAGCCATATCCCACTTCCCCCATATCCCCCCTCCCCCATATCCCCATATCCCCTTCCCCATATACCCCCATATCCCCCTTTCCCCATATCCACATTCCCCCATATCCTCCGTTCCCCCATATCCCCCTTCCCTCATTTCCTCATATCCCCCTTCCCCCTATCCCCTCTTCCCCATATCCTAATTCCTTCATATCCGCCTTCCCCATAACCCCCTTCCCCCATATCCCCTTCCCCCAAATGCCAAATATCCCCCTCACCATATTCCTCCTTGCCCCATATCCCCCATATCCCTTTCCCCATATCCCCATATCCCCCCTTCCTCCATTTCTCCATTCCCCATATCTCCCCTTCTCCCATATCCCCCATTTCCACCCTTCCCCCATTTCTCCCATATCTTCCTTCCTCATATCCTCCCTTCCCCCATATCCCCATTCCCTCATTTCCACCTTCCTCAAATTCCCCTTTCCCAATCTCTCCCTTCCCCTTCCCCATATCCCCTTCCCCCATATCCCATCTTCCCCCATATCCCCCTTCCCATATATCACCCCCCCACCAAATCCCCCCTTCCCCCATATCCCGCCACATCCCCCCTTCCCCCATATCCCACTTCCCCCATATCCCCCTTCCCCTTTTCCGCCATATCGCCCCTTCCCCCATATCCCTCTTCCACCATATGTCAAATATCTGCCTACCCCAAAAGCCCCCCTTCACCATATTACGCCTTCCCCCAAATCCCCCTTCCCCCAGATCCTCCCTTCCCCATATCCCCCCTTACCACATATCACCTTCCCTCATATCCCCCCATTTCCCCTTCCCCGTATTCCCCTCCCCCCATTTGCCCCATAACTCTCTTTCCACATATCCCCCTTCCCCCATGGCCCCTTCCCCCATAGCCCCCCTACCCATATCCCCCTTCCCCCATATCCCCTTCCCCCATATCCCCTTCCCCCATCTCCCCGTCCCCCATATCCCCTTTCCGCCATCTCCCCCCATATCCCCCTCCATCATATTCCCCATTCCCCAAATCCCCTTCCCCATATCCCCCCATATCCCCTTTCCCTCATATCCCCCCTTCCCTCATATCCCCCTTCCCCCATATCCCTCCTTGCCCCATATCCACCCTTCCCCCATATCCCCCTTTCCCCATATCCCCTTCCCACTATATCCCCCTATATCCCCCATATTCCCCTTCCCCATATCCCCGTTCCCCCATATCCCCTCCCCTCATACACCCATCCCCATATCCCTCATATCCCCCTTCCCCATTACCCCATATCCCCCCTCCCCCATATCCCCCCTTCACCCATATCCCACTTCCCCCATATCACGTTCCCCCTTATCCCCCTCCCCATATCCCTCTCCCCATATTCCCTTCCTCATATCCCCTTCATCATATCCCCCTTCCCCCATATCCTCCCTTCCCCCTGATCCCCCCTTCCCTCATATACCCCTTTACCTCATATCCCCCTTCCCGCATATCCCCCCATATCCCCCTTCCCCGGATGCCCCATATCCCCCTTTTTACCATATCCCCCTTCCCCCATATCCCCCTTATTGCCCTTCTCCCATATCCCCCTTCACCCATATTCCCCCTTCCCCATATCCCCCCTTCCCCCATATCTCCCCTTCCTCCATATTCCCCACCCCCATATCCCCCTCCCCATATCCCTTTCCCCATATCCCCTTCCTCATATCCCCTTCACCATATCCCCCTTCCCCATAGCCTCCCTTCCCCCAGATCCCCCCTTCCCTATATACCCCCTTCCCTCATATTTCCCTTCCCGCATATACCCCCATATCCCCCTTCCTTGGATGCCCCATATCCCCCTTTTTCCAATATCCCCCTTCCCCCATATCCCCCTTATTGCCCTCCCATATCCCCCTTCACCCATATTCCCCGTTCCCCATATCCCCCCTTTCCCCATATCTCCCCTTCCCCCATATCCCCCATCCCCCATATCCCCACTTCTCCATTTACCCCTTCCCCTTTTCACCCTTTCCCCATATCCCCCTGCCCCATATCCCCCATTTCCCCTTCTCCCCCCTTCTCCCATATCCTCCAGCCAGCACATCCCCTTCCCCAAGTCTCCCCTTATCCCATATCCCCATTCCCCCATATCCCCCCTTCCCCATATCCCCATTTCCCCATATCCCCTTCCCCATGTACACCTTCCCCATATCCCCTTCCCCATATCCCCCCTTTGCCCATATCCCATATCCCCTTCCTCCTTAGCCCCCTCCCCCTTACCCTCCTCCCCATATCTCTCTTTTCCCCACATCCCCCTCCCCATTTCGCCAATATCCCCCTTCCCCCATATCCCCCTTCACCCATATTCCCCCTTCCCCCATATCCCCTTCCCCCATATCTCCACTTCCACCAAATCCCCCCATATCCCCCTTCCCTCATATCCCCCTTCCCCCATATCTCTCGTTCCCCCATATCCCCCATCTCCCCCCTTCCCCCAAACCCCTATAGCCAGTCTTCCCCATATTCCCCTTCACCATATCCCCTTCCCTCATATACCACCTTCCCATATACCCCTTCCCCATATACCCCTTCCCCATATATCCCTTCCTCCATATTCCCCCTTCCCCCATATCCCCGCTTCCCCAAATTCCCCCTTCCCCCATATTCCCCCTTCCCCCATATCCCCGCTTACCCAAATGCCCCTTCCCCCATATCCCCGCTTCCCCCATTTACCCCTTCTCCTTATAACCCTTTCCCCATATCCCCCCTGCCCCATATCTCCCCTTCCCCCTTCTCCCATATCCCCCTTTCCCCTATCCCCCATCCCCCATATCACCATTCCCTCCTATCCCCCTTCCCATATCCCCTTCCCGTATATCAATATACCCCCTTTCAATATGTCCCCTTCCCCTGTATCACCCCTTCCTCCATGTCACCCCTTCCCCCATATCCCTCACATGTCCCCTACCCCCATATAACCCTTGCCCCATATCCCCTTCCCCCATTTCTACATAACTCCCAATATCCCCCATATCCCCCATCAGCCATATCCCACTTCCCCCATATCCCCCCTCCCCCATATCCCCATATCCCCTTCCCCATATACCCCCATATCCCCCTTTCCCCATATCCACATTTCCCCATATCCTCCGTTCCCCCATAACCCCCTTCCCTCATTTCATCATATCCCCCTTCCCCTTATCCCCTCTTCCCCATATCCCCATTCCTTCATATCCGCCTTCCCCATAACCCCCTTCCTCCATATCCCCTTCCCCCAAATGCCAAATATCCCCCTCACCATATTCCCCCTTGCCCCATATCCCCCATATCCCTTTCCCCATATCCCCCATATCCCCCTTCCTCCATTTCTCCATTCCCCATATCGCCCTCCCCCATATCCCCCATTTCCCCCTTCCCCCATTTCTCCCATATCCCCCTTCCTCATATCCTCCCTTCCCCCATATCCCCATTCCCTCATATCCACCTTCCTCATTTCCCCCTTTCCCAATCTCTCCCTTCCCCTTCCCCATATCCCCTTCCCCATATCCCATCTTCCCCATATCCCCCTTCCCATATATCACCCCTTCCACCATATCCCCCTTCCCCCATATCCCGCCACTTCCCCCTTTCCCCCATATCGCCCCTTCCCCCATATCCCTCTTCCACCATATGCCAAATATCCACCTTCCTCAAAAGCCCCCCTTCACCATATTACCCCTTCCCCCAAATCCCCCTTCCCCATATCCCCCTTCCACCAGATCCTCCCTTCCCCATATCCCCCTTACCACACATCACCTTCCCTCATATCCCCCCATTTCCCCCTTCCCCGTATTCCCCATTTGCCCCATAACTCTCTTTCCCCATATCCCCCTTCTCCATGGCCCCTTCCCCCATAACCCCCCTCCCCATATCCCCTTTCCCCCATATCCCCTTCCCCCATAGCCCCTTCCCCCATATCCCCTTCCCCCATCTCCCCGTCTCCCATATCCCCTTTCCGCAATATCCCCCATATCCCCCTCCATCATATTCACCATTCCCCTTTTCCCCTTCCCCATATCCCCTTACCCTCATATCCCCCCTTCCCTCATATCCCCTTCCCCCATATCCCCCTTCCCCCATATCCCCCATTTCCCCCTTCCCCCATTTCTCCCATATCCCCTTCCTCATATCCTCCCTTACCCCATAATCCCCATTCCCTCATATCCACCTTCCTCATTTCCCCCTTTCCCAATCTCTCCCTTCCCCTTCCCCATATCCCCTTCCCCCATATCCCATCTTTCCCCATATCCCCCTTCCCATATATCACCCCTCCCACCAAATCCCCCCTTCCCCCATATCCCGCCACATCCCCCCTTCCCCCATATCCCACTTCCCCCATATCCCCCCTTCCCCCTTTCCCCCATATCGCCCCTTCCCCCATATCCCTCTTCCACCATATGCCAAATATCAGCCTTCCCCAAAAGCCCCCCTTCACCAGATTACCCCTTCCCCCAAATCCCCCTTCCCCCAGATCCTCCCTTCCCCATATCCCCCTTACCACATATCACCTGCCCTCATATCCCCCCATTTCCCCCTTCCCCGTATTCCCCTCCCCATTTTGCCCCATAACTCTCTTTCCCCATATCCCCCTTCCCCCATGGCCCCTTCCCCCGTAACCCCCCTCCCCATATCCCCCTTCCCCCATATCCCCTTCCCCATATCCCCTTCCCCCATCTCCCCGTCCCCCATATCCCCTTTCCGCCATATCCCCCCATATCCCCTCCATCATATTCCCCATCCCCAAATCCCCTTCCCCATATCCCCCCCATATCCCCTTTCCCTCATATCCCCCCTTCCCTCATATCCCCCTTCCCCCATATCCCTCCTTGCCCCATATCCACCCTTCCCCCATATCTCCCTTTCCCCATATCCCCTTCCCACTATATCCCCCTATATCCCCTATATCCCCATATTCCCCTTCCCCATATCCCCGTTCCCCCATATCCCCTCCCCTCATACACCCTTCCCCATATCCCTCATATCCCCCTTTCCCATTACCCCATATCCCCTCCCCATATCCCCCCTTCACCCATATCCCGCTTCCCCCATATCACCTTCCCCCTTATCCCCCTCCCCATATCCCTCTCCCCATATTCCCTTCCTCATATCCCCTTCACCATATCCCCCTTCCCCAATATCCTCCCTTCCCCCAGATCCCCCCTTCCCTCATATATCCCTTTACCTCATATCCCCCTTCCCGCATACCCCCCATATCCCCCTTCCCCGGATGCCCCATATCCCCCTTCCCCCATGTCCCCCTTATTGCCCTTCTCCCATATCCCCCTTCACCCATATTCCCCCTTCCCCATATCCGCCCTTCCCCCATATCTCCCCTTCCCCCACATCCCCCATATCCCCCCTTTGCCCATATCCCGCTTCCCCATATCCCCTTTCCCCTTATCCCCCTCCCCATATCCCTCTCCCCATATCCCCTTCCTCATATCCCCTTCACCATATCCCCCTTCCCTATGTACCCCCTTTGCCCATATCCCCATCCCCCATATCCCCCCTTCGCCCATATCCCCCTTATTGCCCTTCTCCCATATCCCCCTTCACCCATATTCCCGCTTCCCCATATCCCCCCTTCCCCCATATCTCCCCTTCCCCCATATCCCCCATCCCCCATATCCCCCCTTCGCCCATATCCCGCTTCCCCCTCCCCATATCCCCCATCCCCCATATCCCCCCTTCACCCATATACCGCTTCCCCCATATTCCCCTTCACCCTTATCCCCCTCCCGATATCCCTCTCCCCATATCCCCTTCCTCATATCCCCTTCACCATATCCCCCTTCCCCCATATCCTCCCTTCCCCCAGATCCCCCCTTCCCTATATACCCCCTTCCCTCATATTTCCCTTCCCACATATCCCCCCATATTCCCCTTCCCCCGGATGCCCTATATCCCCCTTTTTCCCATATCCCCCTTCCCCCATATCCCCCTTATTGCCCTTCTCCCATATCCCCCTTCCCCCATATCCCCCCTTCCCCCATATCTCCCCTTCCCCCATATCCCCCATCCCCCATATCCCCCCATATCCCCTTCCCTCATATCCCCCTTCCTCCATATCCCCCAAGCCCCTTTCCCCATATCCCCATATCATCCTTCCCACATATCCCCCTTCCCGCATATCCCCTTCCCTCCACATCCCCCTTCCTCCAAACCCCATTTCCCAATATCGCCACTTCCCGCTTATCCCCCCCATATCCCCCTTCCCCCATATCCCCCCTTCCCCCTATATCCCCTGGTATGGGCGAGGCGTTTTCAGAACCCCAAAATGTATCATGGAGTTCAACCAATCTCTCCCTTTAATGTATTTTTTGCTTTTCCTAGCACACTGCTTTTTCCCTAGGTGTGGGATTACAATTATGGACACGTGGGTTCTTAAACACAAAACACTGTTTATTCCATGAACTCAACTTAACATCTTAAATAAACATTGGATCTCTTAACACCCCTTACTTCAAAGATAACTCAGAAAATATTGCAACAGTAAATAACTCCTTAAAATGTTCCTTCAAATTTCCAATAGACTGAACACCTTTAAACAGTATCACATCAGGTTAAAGTATACACATATTTTCTGTAGAATGGCAGAGATATATTAGCTTGGTTGACTTCAGCTCCAGCACCTTGCTTTCTTCCTGCAGCTCTCTGGACACACACAGACCCACACAACCTGCTTTTTCCAACTGGCTTTCTCCCTTCAGGTAACTCACAGCAAACCAGAACTTCTCAAGCTGCTGTCTCTAACTGGCTTTCTCCTTTTTTATCAGCTCACAGCAAAACAGCCAGGCACTTTTAAACGTTTAAAACCCCCATATCCCCCTATATCCCCCTTCCCCCATAACCCCGTTCTCCCATAGCCCTCCTTGCCCCATATCCACCCTTACCCCATATCTCCCTTTCCCCATATCCCCTTCCCACTATATCCCCCTATATCCCCTATATCCCCATATTCCCCTTCCCCATATCCCCGTTCCCCCATATCCCCTCCCTTCATACACCCTTCCCCATATCCCTCATATCCCCCTTTCCCATTACCCCATATCCCCTCCCCATATCCCCCCTTCACCCATATCCCGCTTCCCCCATATCACCTTCCCCCTGATCCCCCTCCCCATATCCCTCTCCCCATATTCCCTTCCTCATATCCCCTTCACCATATCCCCCTTCCCCCATATCCTCCCTTCCCCAGATCCCCCCTTCCCTCATATATCCCTTTACGTCATATCCCCCTTCCCGCATACCCCCCATATCCCCCTTCCCCGGATGCCCCATACCCCCCTTTTTCCCATATCCCCCTTCCCCCATATCCCCCTTATTGCCCTTCTCCCATATCCCCCTTCACCCATATTCCCCCTTCCCCATATCCGCCCTTCCCCCATATCTCCCCTTCCCCCACATCCCCCATATCCCCCCTTTGCCCATATCCCGCTTCCCCCATATCCCCCTTCCCCTTATCCCCCTCCCCATATCCCTCTCCCCATATCCCCTTCCTCATATCCCCTTCACCATATCCCCCTTCCCTATGTACCCCCTTTGCCCATATCCCCATCCCCCATATCCCCCCTTCGCCCATATCCCCCTTATTGCCCTTCTCCCATATCCCCCTTCACCCATATTCCCCCTTCCCCATATCCTCCCTTCCCCATATCTCCCCTTCCCCCATATCCCCCATCCCCCATATCCCCCTTCGCCCATATCCCGCTTCCCCCTCCCCATATCCCCCATCCCCCATATCCCCCCTTCGCCCATATCCCGCTTCCCCCATATTCCCCTTCCCCCTTATCCCCCTCCCGATATCCCTCTCCCGATATCCCCTTCCTCATATCCCCTTCACCATATCCCCCTTCCCCCATATCCTCCCTTCCCCCAGATCCCCCCTTCCCTATATACCCCCTTCCCTCATATTTCCCTTCCCGCATATCCCCCCATATTCCCCTTCCCCTGGATGCCCTATATCCCCCTTTTTCCCATATCCCCCTTCCCCCATATCCCCCTAATTGCCCTTCTCCCATATCCCCCTTCCCCCATATCCCCCTTCCCCCATATCTCCCCTTCCCCCATATCCCCCATCCCCCATATCCCCCCATATCCCCTTCCCTCATATCCCCCTTCCTCCATATCCCCCAAGCCCCTTTCCCCATATCCCCATATCATCCTTCCCACATATCCCCCTTCCCGCATATCCCCTTCCCTCCACATCCCCCTTCCTCCAAATCCCATTTCCCAATATCGCCACTTCCCGCTTATCCCCCCCATATCCCCCTTCCCCCATATCCCCCCTTCCCCCTATATCCCCTGGTATGGGCGAGGCGTTTTCAGAACCCCAAAATGTATCATGGAGTTCAACCAATCTCTCCCTTTAATGTATTTGTTGCTTTTCCTAGCACACTGCTTTTTCCCTAGGTGTGGGATTACAATTATGGACACGTGGGTTCTTAAACACAAAACACTGTTTATTCCATGAACTCAACTTAACATCTTAAATAAACATTGGATCTCTTAACACCCCTTACTTCAAAGATAACTCAGAAAATATTGCAACAGTAAATAACTCCTTAAAATGTTCCTTCAAATTTCCAATAGACTGAACACCTTTCAACAGTATCACATCAGGTTAAAGTATACACATATTTTCTGTAGAATGGCAGAGATATATTAGCTTGGTTGACTTCAGCTCCAGCACCTTGCTTTCTTCCTGCAGCTCTCTGGACACACACAGACCCACACAACCTGCTTTTTCCAACTGGCTTTCTCCCTTCAGGTAACTCACAGCAAACCAGAACTTCTCAAGCTGCTGTCTCTAACTGGCTTTCTCCTTTTTTATCAGCTCACAGCAAAACAGCCAGGCACTTTTAAACGTTTAAATCCCCCATATCCCCCGATATCCCCCTTCCCCCATAACCCCGTTCTCCCATATCCCCCTTCCCCAATATCCCCCATAACTCCCTATATCCCCCATATCCCCCTTCAGCCATATCCCACTTCCCCCATATCCCCCCTCCCCATATCCCCCTCCCCCATATCCCCTCCCCCCATATCTCCCCATACCCCCCTACCCCCATATCCCCATTCCCCCATATCCCCCATATTCCCCTTCCTCCATTTCCTCAAATCCCCTCTTCCCCATATGCCCCCTTCCCCATATCCCCATTTCCTCATATCCCCCTTCCCCATATCCCCCTTCTCCCATATCCCCCCATATCCACCCTGCCCCATATCCCCCCTTCCCCCATATCCCCTTCCCCATATCCCCGTTCCCCATAACCCCCTTCCCCCTATATCCCCATAACTCCCTATATCCCCCATATCCCCATTAGCCATATCCCACTTCCCCCATATCCCCCTTTCCCATATCCCCGTTCCCCAATATCCTCCGTTCCCCCATATCCCCTTCCCCCATTTCCTCATATCCCCCTTGCCCATTTCCCCTCTTCCCCCATATCCCCATTCCCTCATATCCCCTTCCCCATATCCCCTTTCCCCATTATCCCCCTTCCCCATATCCCCCATCCCCCAAATGCCAAATATCCCCCTCCCCATATTCCCCCTTGCCCCATATCCCTTTCCCCATAACCCCCATATCCCCCCTTCCTCCATTTCTCCATTGCCCATATCCCCCTTCCCCCATATCCCCCATATCCTCCTTCCCCCATTTCTCCCATATCCCCCCTTCCTCATATCCTCCCTTCCCCCATATCCCCATTTCCTCATATCCACCTTCCTCATTTCCCCCTTTCCCCATCTCTCCCTTCACCCACATCCCCCTTTTCCCATATCCCCTTCCCCCATATCCCATCTTCCTCCATATCCCCCTTCCCACATATCACCCCTTCCACCATATCCCCCCTTCCCCCATATCCCGCCACATCCCCCCTTCCCCCATATCCCACTTCCCCCATATCCCCTTCCCCTCTTTTCACATATCGCCCCTTGCCCCATATCCCTCTTCCACCATATGTCAAATATCCCCTTCCCCAAAAGCACCCCTTCCCCCATATTAACCCTTCCCCCAAATCCCCCTTCCCCATATCGTCCTGCCCCATATACCCCTTTCCCCCATATACACCCTCCCCCATATCCCCCTTCCCCCATATCCCCCTTCCCCCAGATCCTCCCTTCCCCATATCCCCCCTTACCACATATCCCCTTCCCTCATATCCCCCATTTCCCCGTATTCCCCTTCCCCCATTTGCCCCATAACTCTTTTTCCCCATATCCCCTTTCCCCCATGCCCCCTTCCCCCATAAACCCCTATATCCCCTCTATCCCCCATATCCCCCTTCCCCCATATCCCCTGCCCCCCTCTCCCCTTCCCCATATCCCCCTTCCGCCATATCCCTCCTTCACCCATATTCCCCCTTCCCCATATCTCGCTTCCCCATCTCCCCCGTCCCCCATATCCCCCTTTCCACCATATCCCCCCATATCCCCTCCATCATATTCCCCATTCCCCATATCCCCTTCCCCATATCCCCCCATATCCCCTTTCCCTCATATCCCCCATATCCCCTTTCCCTCATATCCCCCTTCCCTCATAACCCCCTTCCCCATATCCCTCCTTCCCCCATGTCCACCCTTCCCCCATATCCCCATTCCCCCATATCCCCCTATATCCCCTCTATCCCCCATATCCCCCTTCAGCCATATCCCCTTCTGCCATATCCCCTCTACCCCCATATCCCCCCTCACCCCATATTCCCATATCCCCTTCACCCATATCCCCCTTCCCCATATCCCCGTTCCCCCATATCCCCCTCCCCTCATACACCCTTCCCCCATAATCCCCCATATCCCCTTCCCCCATTACCCCATATCCCCCCTCCTCCATATCCCCTTCACCCATATCCCCCTTCCCCCATTTCCCCCCAGAATGGGGGAAGGGGATATGGGGGAAGTGGGGATATGGGGGAAGGGAGGATATGGGGAAGGAGGACATGGTTAGAGGGGGGATATGGTGGGAGGGGGGATATGGGGGAAGGGCGGACAGTCCCGGCTCATCAGACATACAATGCCCCCAGTACGTTCCAGGGCATCCACGAACCAGGGACAGACCCGGAGCACCAGGCCGACGCCGCCCATATCTAGTGCAAGTGCATCGTCGCCAGCGGGCGACACCCAGTGACGAGGAGGGCAGCCACAGCAACAGGCCCCCGCCGCAGCCGACCCAGGACACTGACGCACAGGACACTGATGCATAGGACACTGACACACAGGACACCAACACACAGGACCCTAACACACAGGACCCTAACACACAGGACCCTAACACACAGGAACCTAACACACAGGGCACCGATGCCCAGGACACTGACGCACACGACACCCACACACAGGGGACGGATGGACAGGAATCACCCCCCCAGGGGGCCCCGGACTTCGGCTCGGATGAGGAGCACGACACTACGCCACTGCTATCTCCTCCACCCTCCACCATCGCAGAGACACTTACCTCGGTTGGGCACTCTAGCGATGAGGCATCTGGGACACTAACTGGTGCTCACAACACAACCGTCCTGGTACAGCAGGTGGAGGCAGGAGCAGCCGAGGGGCCGGGTGGTCGGAGGGCAGCCCGGCGCAGGCAACCATCTGCCGCCCAGACGGGTCCCGGGTTCCTGGAGTTACCACACCCACCCATAGACCCGATGCAGGCACGGACCAAGGGACGGTCGAAGGGGGTGACGGCCGGGCTGCGGCAGCTGCAGACGAAGGTGGAGGAGTCCACCCGCGTGCAGGAGCAGGTAGTGGTGCCGGTCATGCACGGGTGGCGTCCGCGGTGGAGGCAATGGGTGCGACGGTGTCAGACATGGGTCACAGTATGCAAGGTGTGGGGCTTTCCGTGCAGGCGGTGTCCGTGGCCCAGGACATCGCTGCCCTCTCACAGGCAGCCATGAACCAGAGCCAGCAGCAGATCGTAGAGGCGCTCAACGCCGTGGGCCAGTCTCAGCAGGCAATGGCCCAGTCTCTGCAGGCCATCACTGAGGGCATTGCCCAGGTGCTGGCTGGCGTCGCCCAGACACAGACAGGGATGGCCAACTCACTGAGCTCCATGTCTGCAAACTTGCAGACCCTTGTTGATACCAGGGCGGGCCTCCAAGACTGGCAGCGCCAGGTGTCGAGGGAGCGTCGGGTGCTCGGTCCATTTGCATCCCCGACCCATGTAGAGGCCCGGGGGTCATCCGGCACCCCGAGGGAGGAGGAGGTGCTGGGGCCCATTCCGGGTCCCCCTGTAGGGGAGGTCCCAGAACACCGTGACACCTCAGACTCCCCCCCTTCCGTCCCAGGTGCATCTGGTGGGCAACGGGCAGGACTGGCTGGCAGCTCGCCATCCCAGTTGCCCGAGCCGCAGCCTGGCCCATCTAGGCCGGGCCACCCAAGGAAACGGCCGCCAAAGGGGTCCCTAGTCACAGGGCAGGAATCCAGTTTTGCTGTACCATCTGGGGAACCACCTAGACATACACATAGGCCAAAAAATTAGACACTGAGTAAGTTGGCACGGGTGCAGGGCACAGATTAGTTCAGGGGCTAGGGCACGTGTATGAACTGTTTGTTATTAAAATCATTTTCACACCTCCAGAAGCTGCCTTTGTGCTCTGTCCGATGTATGCGGGGGGTGTGGTGTGAGGTGAGCACCAGTGTGTGTGTGAGGGGTGATAGAACGTCGGCCTCACGTGAGTGTTTCCCCCCTCCCCCCAGGTCGCCCTCGCCATCCCCCCGGGCAGACGACGGGACCGTGCGCTGCAGTGTCACGGCCACATGCAGGGACGGTCCGGGTGGAGCGTGGTACTGTGGCCATGGGTCAGACATTGTCCAACGATGTAGAGCCCAGAGCTCGTCGCAGAGGGGGTTGTCATCAACCTCCATGGCCTCCAATAGACACCCTTCCACCGGCGTCCGTGTAAGCCCGGCCCGTTGCGCCGCAGGTGGAGGGGTGGTGTGCATGCGGATGGGGTGAGGGTGATTGGTGTTGGGTAGTTGGCGTGAGCGTGGTAGGCTGGTGCCGTGGTGTGCAATCTGTACGCATACTCGGCGATTCCCACGCCCCCCTAGCCCGTGAACCGGACGACTATAAGCGGATATCCCGGTAACGTTGGGCAGCCTCCTGTTCATGTCCAGCTCATCTGTCCTGACCATTGCCCCCATCCTCCTCATCTGGGGAGGCCTGCACCTCGTCTTGCTGCTCCTCCCCTTCTCCCTCCTCTGCCTGCAGCACATCGCCCCTCTGCTGGGCTATGTTGTGCAGGACGCAGCAGACCACAACGATGCGGCCGACCCTATCTGACGGGTACTGGAGGGCCCCTCCAGAGCGGTCCAGGCACCTGAAGCACATCTTCAGCAGCCCAAAGCACCTCTCTATCACACCCCTGGTCACTGCATGGGCATCGTTGTAGCAGTTCTCCGCGTCAGTCTGTGGCCTCTGTATAGACGGCATCAGCCACGACCGCAACGGGTAACACCTGTCGCCCAGCAACCAGCCCCTCAGCCGGGGGAGGGGGGGGGGGGCGTCCCTCGAACATGGTGGAGATGAAAGATTGCGCCAATACGGATGAGTCCTGTACACTGCCCGGGTACCAGGCGCAGACGTGAAGAATCCTCATGCGGTGGTCATAGACCACCTGCACGTTCATGGAATAGGTCCCCTTCCTATTCGTGAACACGGCCCTGTTATCCGCAGGTGGCCACAAGGCGAACTGCATCCCATCGATCGCCCCCTGGACCATGGGCATTCTGGCCACAGGAGCGAAGCCCGCTGCCCGGGCATCGTGGCTGGCCCGGTCCACAGGGAACTGGATGTAGCGGTCCGCAATGGCATACAGGGCGTCTATCACTGCACAGATGCACCGGTGCACCAACGCCTGCGAGATGCCCGACCGGTCCCCACTCGGCGCCTGGAATGACCCCGTGGCATGAAAGTTCTGGGTCACCGTAACCTTGACGGCCACGGGGAGAGGGTGTCGTCCCCCAGTGCCACGCGGTGCCAGGTGTGCCATCAGGTGATAGATATGGGCGATGTTTCCCGGCTCATCCAGAGTGCCCTCCTGCATGCCCGGTCCATGAGGTCCTGCTACGACGAGCGGGGCCGATACACACGGGGCCTCATTGGGCGTCTCCGTTTCTGTGGCACCACCACCACATCCTCCTCCTCCTCATCCTGTCGTGCGAGCGGCCCTCCAGCCTCAGCAACTGCCACCTGCCTCTCTGCGGCACACTCCTCTGTGGCAGTCTCTGCCGCCTCCTGGCACGGTCCTGCTCCAACTCCCCCAGGGCAACATGTAGAAGTGCGGCTCCCGCCAAGGCGGCCAACATCGCTGCATGATGACCAAACATAACGGACTGCAGGGAGTGGGGGTAGGGGTGGGGGGGATAGACGACATGTCACCATTGCCCACACTCCCCCCCCCCCCCCCCACCCCCGCAGCCAGGTGCCATGGGCTGCATGGTCGCGACTGTTGCCAGCTGGCACATGGCCAGGCGGACACCCTCGCCCCCCACCCCGGCACGCACCCTCCCCAAACCCTCCCCGGCACGCACCCTCCCCAACCCCACCCACTCTCCTCCCCGGCACGCAACCTCTCCATCAGTCGCCCTCCCCGCACCCCTCCCTCCTCCCCGGCACGCACCCTCTCCATTACTCGCGCTTCCCGCCCCCCCTCTCCTCCCCGTCACGCACCCTCCCCAACAGTCCCCCTCCCACTGCCCTCCTCCCCCTCCCCAGCTCCTCCCTCCCCCCCAGCTCCTCCCTCCTCCCCAGCTCCTCCCTCCCTCCCAGCTCCTCCCTCCGCCCCCCAGCACGACTGGTTGACACTGTTAAATAGGTGGTTTGATTTACTCCAGCGTGACCCGTGGTCACTCCGGCTGGACTTCGGCCCATCCGGCCAGGAGAATTGGGACAGCCCCGGGGCCCGTTGCATTGCCGATGCTCGATATTCTCCGAGGTGTGCAGCGCGATTCACGTCAATGTGATTTGTGGGGGGCCGGAGAATATCGCGGGCAGCTGGGCGGGATTTATGTCGCCCCCCTCCCCCCCCCCCCCCCGGCGATTCTCCGACCCGCTGAGGGGTCGGAGAATCCCGCCCAAGATTACTGTTAGTTTTGAGTAGACGTGGAGCTTGAACTTGGTCCATCGAGCCGATTATTCTTTGAGGGATCTGAATGCTGCGAAGCCTTCCAAAGTCGAATATCTGGTATGAATTTTCTCTTTTTTTCATTCTGGTTCTTATCTAATCTATCTAGTAAGCATTCTTGAAGTCAAGTCTGGTACCATATTATATTACTACTTCTGACAGTAAAGTTGTATTGCCTTGTGCAGTATCTGTTACTCACTTGCTACTTCCAGGATGATCTTTAACTCGATGTTGAATAACACTCGTAGTCTTCCAATTAGAGCAAATACTTTATTGAGTAACGTTGATAAATTAACTGTCAATTTGTTCTCTCTCCAATGCTTAAACAAGATGTTACATGAACAAGATTAAATAAGAAATACTTATGATTGACTACACCTGTGCTGAGCTGTCTTTGTCTACTTGGGGTCACTGGTCCCTGTCCTTGCGAAGAGGCAGACCTTGGCTTGAGTCTGTCTATTTATACCTGTCTCTAGTCCTGCCCTCTAGTGATTACTTAGCTGTTATGTCTATATATTAACCCTTTGTGTACATTCAGATATGCAGATCACTGCAGTGGTCACGCTGGCACCAATTAGTATTCCTTTTGAAAAACATGAACCTTGATAGCGGGTGGCTGGTGTGCGCGGTGCAGGCGAATCAGCTGGTGAGCCTTCATTTGTGGCGAGAAGCCCATGAGTCCTCTTCGAGTGAACCAATTTACATTGAATAACCTTGCTGGCCTGCTAGGCCCACAGGAAGCTTGTGGCAATTCCCGCTCACTACCACACTTTTCTGGAGTCTGAAATCTTTCTGGAGAATCGCATCCTATGTCACAACAGATGTGTCAGGAAATGCGATTGGAGCCGTTCTGTCACAGTACATTGATGGAGCGAGCAACCAATCGCATTTGGACATCACGTCCATTTTCGGAAACTGAATGACAATACTGTCCTGGAGAGCAAGAAGCAACAGCCTGCATCTGTGCAGTGTGCACAATTATCTCGATGGTAGAAAGTTCACTCTCCACACCAACCATCAAGCACTGACTACTTTGCTCGCTACATCAGAACCAGGACATTGACCTCTACGCATCTACAGGTGGTCAGATTGTCTACATTGATGCAATTTCAAGATCAAGTATCTGTCAGATGCTCGCAACCGAGTAACTGCCTTGCTTAGCGTACTACTGCTGCAGACAAAGTTAGCGATAGTGAAGTGACTTCTGACATTGAAGAGTATGTGAGTGTGGTGATTTTGCAAGTTACTTCAATTTTGCTACATGAGAGGAGTTGAAGGCAGAATGAATAAATAACGGAGCATGCTGCAGGTATTAAGATAGTACCTAAAAACCAAAATAGAGGCCCATACCTTCCTGGCTCCCCAGCTTCAGATTTAGGCGAGACCTTAAAGATGCACTGGCGAATCCCTTTGGGAAATGCCTAGGTCAGCAATTGTCTGGCAACTGTGAAGAAGCGCTATTTCCCCTGGATACTTGTGCTGCACTGGGAACAATACAAAGAAGCAATTTACATCACTAATGTCAGATAGTTCTGCCAGCTTTCCACTCATGGTTACTCAGACAAAATTAGAAGAAATAAAACCTCTTCTAACTTCTGCATAACTATTTTAAAGACCCAAACCGATCCCTGCACTGCAACACCATACAGAACACCTGTACACCTCCAATCCCCCCAGGGGTCTAATTACACCCCGCATGGTATTTCCCACCCCCAACCTCCCATTGGTTTCCACCACCTACAGAGCCCCACGCACCCCCCACCCGCCACCCCCAACCAACTCTCATCCCCCATCCCCAAACCTGGCTGGACCTCCAACCGCATCTGACCCCCTTCCCCCCAGCCTGACCCACCAACGTGACTCAACCAGACTCCCCTAACCTGACCACTCCGACCTGGATGGACACGCCTGCCAACCCAACCTTACCTCCACTCAACCCACTGATTCCCCAACCTCTGGCCCATGCCCACATTCCAAAACACCCAACCACCTGATAATGCCCCATCCACCCAACTCCAACATTCCACCACCCTCCAAACCCCCACCCAGCCGACATCACGGTACTGAAAAAAGGGTGTGTGGCCTCTCTGAATCTGATGCAGCTGGACTACGCTGGAGCCTGTGGATACTCTTTCAGTTTCAGTGCACTTTTCTAGACCGGTAAGTGTGCATTGAAGTCTTGTAATTCCAGCAGGCCATCATGTTCCGACGCTAGTTAAAAGTTATGGCTCAGGAAAGAACTGATATTACACTATAGAGTATGCAATGAATACGTTTTGTTTAATTGCACCTGTATTGCATGTGGTACTTGATCAGTTATCCCTCCAGCGATGCGTATTGCAAGTTGCCCATGAAGGACATCCGGGTGTGATTTAGATAATCCCATGAAGCAGCTGGAACCTGCAATAGATTGTTGTATAAAAGAGTTCATTAGAAACTGCATACCTTGTACACAACCGACCAGCCGAATAAAACCATGGCAACAACTCCTAGTTGATATTTCTGGACAAGTGCAAGCAGCCCATAGGAATCAATGTTTTTTGCTTTTTAGCCATTACCGACGTAGCAATTGACTGGGAATTGCTACAACAGATTTCATAACCACCACTTCAGTCACTGACATTTAAGATTAGTTGTTTACAAAATGGGGTTTGCCAGAGACCATCAATAGAGAAAATGGGCCACAGTTTGTTTCCAGCCAGTTCATTAAATTTCTAGCAAGCTATGGAATCACCCATCATCTGACATCACTCTACATCGTCTCTACTTCCTACGGAAGCTAAAGAAATCCAGCATGTCTGCATCAACTCTCACAAACTTCTACAGATGTGCGATAGGGAGCATCCTATCCGGCTGCATCACAGCTTGGTATGGCAACTGCTCGGCCCAAGATCGCAAGAAATTGCAGAGTGTGGTGAACTCAGCCCAGTGCATCACACAAGCTTGCCACCCTCACATTGATTCTGTATACACCTCTCGCTGCCTCAGGAAGGCAGACAGCATTATCAGAGGCTCCTCACACCCAGGCATTGCCTTCTTCCAGACCCTTCCATCAGGCAGAAGATACAGAAGTCTGAAGACCCGCACATCCAGACATAGGAACAGCTTCTTCCCCACAGCAACAAGACTCCTCAATGACTCCCGCTCAGACTGATCTGTTCCCTGTAAGAATTCACGATGCCCTATGCTGCTCTTGTTCATGTATTTGCTTTGTTTGGCCCCGTGTTCTGCACTGTAACCAATCACTGATTGATCGTGTTTGTCTGTTGACTGTTGACTGTGCGTTGTTCCTTAAGCCTGTGCATGTGGTTAGAGAAACAGAAACAGTTTTGTTGGGGTTCCGGTCTGGTTGGGGTTTCTTTAGGGTATGCTTGTTTCCCCAAGAAAGCTACTTTAGTCTATAATTCATAAAAATAACATTCTTGTTTGTTTACAGATCTGTGTACATAACTCTACAAGAGGTTGTATTCTTGCTTCTCTCCAAATTGTGTGACACTGCCTCACAGTTTAAATCAGCATCAGGAGCTCCTGATGTTAACGCTTTACAAAAACTAAACTCTAACATCGAGGAAGCAAACCTTTTAAAAGTATTGAAATAACGTTCATGCATAGAACCGAGTGAAAGTCATCTCTGCATATCTTCAAAGTACAAAACACAACGTAAACCGGGCACAAAACCTACAAAATGTAGCATTGAGTAATCCTTACCCAACCTGTGAAAGAGTTGGCCCCACTGCTAAATTTGTAGGCACAATTTAGTGGGCTCAGTAATTTCACCTGCAGACACTGCAAATCTGTTACAAAAAAGGCTGTAACTTGGGGAAAAAACTGGGCCAGGATTTTTGGTGCTGGTGCTCCTCCTCTGGTTGCACTTTTCTAGTAATGGTTATGGGCAAGTGGTTCTTTGAGAGAAATAGATTACAGGGTTAAAAATAAGTAAGGGGCTTGGATATTTCTCTCATATGAACACATTGGGCGGGATTCTCCAACCCCCCGCCGGGTCGGAGAATCCCCGGTGGGAGGCGCGAATCCCGTCTTGCCGCCCCAACGCCGGCAACCGTATTCTCCGGCGCTGTTTTTGGGCGGGGGCGGGATTGCCGCCACGCCGGTCGGGGGCCGTTGACAGCGGCCCCCACTGGCGATTCTCCGGACCCCGATGGGCCGAGCGGCCGTCCATTTTTGGCCAGTCCCGCTGGCGTGAATCACTCACCTCACCCACCGGCATATAAGTATGCATGGGCGTTCCTCGGGAGGGCGCGGGAGGATCTGACCCCGGGGGGGGGGGGCGCCCACGGTGGCCTTGCCCGCGATCGGGGCCCACCGATCTGCGGGCGGGCTTGTTCCGTGGGGGCACCTCTTCCTTCCGCGCCGTGCCCCTGTACGGCTGCGCCACATTCCCTGTGGGCCAGCGCGGGGAAGTGAATCCCCCGCGCATGCGCGAGAATACGCCAGCTGGTCCGCACATGTGCGGAATCACACCGGCTATTCAGCGCATATGTGAGCTCACGCTGTCCCTTCTGCGCCAGCTGGAGCGGCGCCTACCCATCAGGCGTCAACCTAGCCCCCTAGAAAGGTGACAATTCCTCACCTTGGGGGCCATTGACGCCGGAGTCGTTGGCGCCGGTTTTCCCGCCAGCGTGTGGGACGCAGTCCCCAGAAGGAAGGATCCCGGCCATTATCTGAAGATGAGAGGTACAATGTATAATTGTTTCAAATCAAATATCTTTGATGCCCAGATGAACCCCTTGTGGCAGTCAATATAAATGTGCATGTATGGATTTTCAGAGGTATCAATCTGAGTAATTTCATTAAAGATCAGAAATTGATTCATATTTTATTTGTCCAAGGACAAAAAGACAGTTTTGCATTTGCAGCATTAATGGATGTGAATTAGCAGCACATCATTGACTTACCTTGGTCACATTTGCAAGGTCATTGAACCTGTGCAGCAGTACTTGGGCTGCTGACGATTGCACTGATCACATCTGCCATCTCGCTTCATATATCTTGAACCATTCCTACCCAACCATCTCAATTTTCACAAATGGTATCATAATTGCTTTCTCCTCTGTATGCGTAGATCAAGAGCATCAATGTCATTATTTTGGCAAAGTCGGTGCCATCAGTTTGAAGAAAGCACATCCAAACAATGAATTAGACTGTAATGATATTTGTACTAGAATCTAATGTGTATCGTATGCAGCACTGATATTTCTGAAGCTGAAATAGACAAGACTTTTTTCAGCAATTGATTACCTGTTTAGTACAAATTGACAGGAAGCAAAATGTTTAAAGGTTAGGGATTGGGACGGAATCATAACCTGCACGCTCAGTTATTTATGACTATATCTCGATAGAGAAATGTGATTGGTGCCTTGGGCTATGCTAATAATTCAACCAAATATGTAAAAAGTGTATAACGTATACAATGTAGTAATTTTCTTCAATTTTCTTTTATACTTTTCCATCTCTTGCTTTTGGAATAATTATAGATACCAATGGTCAGTCTTCTTACTGTAATGTACTACTGGTACAACAATGATTTAACCTCCAGGCAATTATGATACAATTTGTGAAAATTGTGACAGTTGGGTAGGAACGGTTCAAGGTATATGAAGCGAGATGACAGATGCGGTCAGTGCAATCGCCAGCACTCCAGGTACTACTGCACAGGTTCAGTGACCTTGCAAATGTGACCAAGCTATACCAACGATTTGCTGCTAATTCACATCCATTAATACTGTGAATACAAGGAGCACTATCAAAACTGAAATCCATGGGAATTAGGGGGAAAACCTCTCCATTGGTTGGAGTCATGCCTAGCACAACGGAAGATTGTTTTGGTTGTTGGAGATCCAACATCTCAGTCCTGGGACATCACTGCAGGAATACCTCAGGGTACTGCCCTGGGCCAAACAATCTTCAGCTGTTAGACCATACCTTCCCTCCATCAAAAGATCAAAAGTAGCGAGGTTTACAGATGAATGTGCAATGTTCAGCAAGATTCATGACTACTCAGATGCTGAAGCAGTTTGTGCCCATATACAGCAAGACCCGAATAATATTCAGACTGACAAAGTGACAGGTAACATTCATGTCACAAAGATGCCAAGCAATAGTCAGCATACATTTTTAAGAGGAGATCATGGGTGGAATTTACTGGCTGTTCACACAGGTGTGATATTCCGGTCCCACCGCGCTGTTGGCCTCACTCTGCATTACGAAGCAGCTGTCCAGCCAACTGAGGTAAAACTGCAGCTCCCCATCCAACCCCACATGAGAGGAAGGAAGTGATTTCACGAAAGAGGGTGCAGAGGAGATTCACCAGGTGCTGCCTGGGCTGGAGCATTTGGGGTACGAAAAGAGGCTGGCTAGGGAGAGGTTTTTTTCCCTTTAGAGCAGAGAAGGCTGAGGGGGAACCTGATTGAGATGTACAAAATTATGAGGTACATAGACAGGGTAGGCAGGAAGAAACATTTCCCCTTAGTTGAGGGGTCAATAACCAGGGGGCACATATTTAAGGTAAGGTGCAGGGGATTTAGAGGGGATTTGAGAAAACGCTTTTTCGCCCAGAGGGTGGTGGGCATCTGGAACTCAGTGCCTGAAAGAGTGATAGAGGCAGGAACCCTCAGAACATTTAAGAAGCATTTAGATGAGCACTTGAAATACCATAGCGTACAAGGCCATGGACCAAATGCTGAAAAATGGGATTATAATAGGTAAGTTTTTGATGGCTGGTGCAGACACAATGATCCAAAGGGCCTCTTGCTATGTTATAAAAACTTGATGATTCTATGATTGTATCTCCAACAAGAGAGAATCTAACCATCTGCCCTTGATGTTCAGTAGTATTACCATTGCTGAATCTCCCAGTATCAAGCGTTACAATTAGTCAGAAAGTTAACTAGGCCAGCCATGTTAAATACTGCATCTAAAACAGCAGGTCAGCGGCTGGGAATTATGCAAAGAACAAAGAACAAAGAAAAGTACAGCACAGGAACAGGCCCTTCGGCCCTCCAAGCCTGTGCCGACCATGCTGCCCATCTAAACTAAAATCTTCTACACTTCCTGGGTCCGTATCCCTCTATTCCCATCCTATTCATGTATTTGTCAAGATGCCCTTTAAATGTTACTATCGTCCCTGCTTCCACCACCTCCTCCAGCAGTGAGTTCCAGGCACCCACTACCCTCTGTGTAAAAAACCTGGCTCGTACATCTCCTCTAAACCTTGCCCCTCGCACCTTAAATCAAGCCCCCTAGTAATTGACCCCTCTACCCTGGGAAAAAGTCTCTGACTATCCACTGTCTATGCCCCTCATAATTCTGTAGACCTCGATCAGGTCGCCCCTCAACCTCCGTCGTTCCAGTGAGAACAAACCGAGTTTATTCAACCGCTCCTCATAGCTAATGCCCCACCAGGCAACATCCTGTTAAATCTCTTCTGCATCCTCTCTAAGGCCTCCACATCCTTCTGGTAGTGTGGCGACCAGAATTGAACACTATACTCCAAGTGTGGCCTAACTAAGGTTCTATACAGCTGCAACATGACTTGACAATTCTTATACTCAATGCCCCGGCCAATGAAGGCAAGCATGCCGTATACCTTTTTGGCAAGCTTGCCTTCATTGGCCGGGGCATTGAGTAACTCACCTCCTGACTCCCCAAAACATGTCCACCATCTACAAGGCATAAGTCAGGAGTATGATGGACATTCTCCACTGGAGGAGTGCAGCTCCAACAACACTCAAGAAGCTCAACACTATCCAGGACATTGCAACCCACTTGATTGACACTCCATCCACCACCTTAAACATTCACTCACTCCACCACTGGCACACAGTGGCAGCAGTGTATACCCTACAACATGCAATAGTACTGTGGCTTCACAGCGCCAGGGTCCCAGGTTCGATTCCCAGCTTGGGTCACTGTCTGTGCGGAGTTTGCACGTTCTCCCCGTGTCCGCGTGGGTTTTCTCCGGGTGCTCCGGTTTCCTCCCACAGTCCAAAGACATGCAGGTTAGGTGGATTGGCCACGCTAAATTGCCCGTAGTGTCCATAAGGGTTGGGAGGGGTTATTGGGTTGCGGGGATAGGGTGGAAGTGAGGGATTAATGTGGGTCGGTGCAGACCTGATGGGCCGAATGGCCTCCTTCTGCACTGTATGTTCTATGTAATTCTATGTAATTCTATGCACTGGGTTGTAGGACGTGCTTTGTCTAGCATTCTAGCAAGGAAGGACTGTAGGTTTAGCAGGGTATCTACTACAAAACTAGTTTATTTATACTGTTTACATTGGGTACACAGTGAGATTCATGAGAGAGACACCTCTCCTCTGGGCTGCCTGTCTGCTCCCGAAAGGACCTCGCATACAACTGCCTGATGTCAGTGCAAAATCATCAGGTGCCCCATAAATTGGCATACCACTCTGTTAATCCTCTATACTACACCTGCCCCCAAGTACACTGTCTTTTTTTAAGTCTTTGTATCTCTGGTGAGTCTTCACCTCTTTTCCCGAGCTTGTCCTTGTGACTGCTCCACTAGGTCAAAGGACTGAGAGTGGTTCCTGGGGTGAGTCAACACCCCTCGAAGCATCTGAAGTGTTTGAAGGTCTTCTATCTACAGCTTATGGTAGTCAAAACCCTGTGGTCTGGTATGAATGAGTGCAATGAGGACTCATCTGTTTCTTTGGATAATACCAGACAGTGTCTGGATCAATTATGATGCATGCTCCTTGCCAGTGAAAATGAGGTGTTCAGCTTTTGGGTCCCAGCTCCAGACTCGCTGGCCTGGCATCAAAGGTGGCAAAGCTTTTGTTCTGTTTCTGGCATTGTTCTTCCTGGATATTCAACTCCTTCACCCTCACTGTATCATGGCTAGCAGGGGTGGCATGATGCTGAAGGTTTGCAGGCAGTAGGGGAAATTGAAATTTTTAAATGACAGCCAATAAGAAGATCAGCAGGAGAAAACGCAATGGCCAGGGGAGTAGCCCGATACTGCAGAGAGTTGCATGCCAATCTAAACTCTTTGCCATCAGATTCTGACTGGTCTGGATCACTCATACAGCCTCCATGTTGGCTTGTGGATGAATAGGCGAGCCGGTGACATGAGAAATCCCATTATCAATGGTGAACTGCCGAAGGTGGTCCTTGGCAAGTTAGGGTCCATTACCTGAAATAGTTTAATCTAGGAGCCCTGGGTTTAACAGATGGCTTGTGGTATGTGGATGATGAATTCTGCTGTGGTTATATGAAGTCTTATTACCTGTAACCATCGAGCATAATAATCAATAACCATGTGGTATGTCTTGGCATGGAAATCACAGAGATCAAGTCCTAACTTCTGCCACAGGCATTGAGGAAAGACAGATGGTACCAGTGCTCCATTGTTGTCAGTGTGTTGTCAGTGCGTCAGGTACGACAGGATAGAACAAAATCCTGGCCCACTTGCGTGATGCCCGGCCAGCACACTGATTCTAGGGTTCTCGCTCTGTGTTTAATAATGCTAAGGTGATTTCCTTGGAGACTGAGGAATAGCTTGTTGCATGGGGCGTGAAATGACCAAACAATTGTAGTAAACTAGGAGGCCATTCACAACAGTCAAATGGGCGAGTTGCTCATAGTATGCGTGGATCAGTCAATTAGTAGGGTTGCATTTTAACCACCCTTGGAGACAGATCTCTTGCATTTTAGTACATTTGTCATCCTCTTTTTGGGCGCATTGAACATCCTGGAGCTTTCCGGTGGATATGGGCAGGAGGCTCATGACAGTGGAGGAAAATGCATCCCCTTCTGACAGCAATGTAGAATCAAGGGTGACAGTGTGGCCGATCAGAGCTCTGGGGAGAGCATCAGCTGCGATTTTAACTTGCAGGGGACAGAGATGGCTGTATACTGGTGCCGGATCAACCAGAGGTGAAATCATTGAATCCAGATGGACATCCTAACAATTCTGTGGAACTTGTAAGGTTTTCGGGCAATTCGGCCTTTTTGGAACTGCCCAAGAATAAAAACTCAGAGACTGTAAACTGACTTTTCAGCCAAGAGAACGGAACCAGTTTTCCCAGAAGGCTTGGTCCGCTGAGCTGAGTAGGGACATAAGTACATAAATATTTACAAACCCCCCCCTAGGAGCTACAAGGAAGAAGGAGCCAGACAACGAGATAACATCAAAACACAGACAAAGGGGCACGGGAATACACAGGAGGCCTGCCTGCAAGCAGGACAATGGGATGGTCATAGCCCCATGCAAATGTAAATGACTTTGCCTCCACCAGAGCAGAATCCAATCAACACCCCATCAACATAGCAGCTATCTCCGGAGCAGATGGAAGTCTTTGAAAATCTTCAAGGGAGCTCAACCTCGTTATCTCAAAAAACAGACTGGAGGCGGACCTAGGGGAGGTACTCCCATCTCGACAGGTCTGACCGGCTCAAAGGGGGCAGGACCAGCGGGAACTTTAAAACCTTATGGATTCAATGCAAAAGGGGGCTGTGTTTCGATTGAGGTCTCTTCGTTCGTGGCTCGACCTCTGCACCCCTGACTTGACCTCTGCAGCCTGTGACCGTAAGTACCCCGCTGCAGCTTGCGAAACTCCCTTGACTTTAATAGTGGTTGAGGCTTTGGGGAAGGGAACTTGTTTTTGTGCCTTGTGATATTGCTAAAACCTGTGTAATCATAAGAATTTTCGTTGTGTCCGCTATATTACTTTTGAATAGACATAGTGTGTATTAGAGCATAAGATTTTATTGTGTTTCTTCTGTTGATGATTTTGACCTGGGTTTTGCAATAAACCTTGATTTGATGATAATTGGAGTCGTTTAAATTCTTCAATCTTTCACCAGCGATCTCTGACCAAGTCATTGTTAAAATACTCCTCACCTTAATTCCGGGTTCAGGAATCGAGGGTCATCTTGAGCGATTCACTCAGGACAGACTGCTGGTTAGGAAATAAACAGCAGTGTCCTATTCTCTCTCTTGGGAAAGCTACTCTAGTGGAGTAGGAACCGGGTGGGTGTTGTACCACCGGCAGGAGAGAGAATCACCTGGGTATTGGTAGGGGTCTGGAGATCTGTGTGATATAAGTCTCAGGCTGTCGGTTAGGAATAAACGGCAGGCTTGAATCAGTGCTCTCTTCAGTGGAAGTGTCCCAGTGCGACATCCCCTGGCCTCTGAAGTTTCAGTGCCAGCTGGAGAGAGACACACACAGATATTCAAACCCCAGATATCGGCCCAGTAGTGGAGTAGCGGAGATGGCACCCTCTACAATGGCGAGTCAGGCAGGAGCCCGGTGGTTTGGAGTATGTGACTTGGCAGAGGGGGTGAGGGAACAAAGCAAAATGGAGGAGAGAATATCCTCGTATTTGTGGCAAAAGGTCAACCTCACCAAACCTTGGGTCTCAGAATTAATCAATGCGGAGCAACCGGTAATGGCAGCGGCTGCATGGACAGACAGTAAGGCGCACAAAAAGCACTTGGAGAAGGCAGTTTGGCTGGTTTGCCTGTCCGAGCAGGTAGTCAAAACTGAGGATAGGGTCGAAGAGTTAGAGCAGGAGTTGAGAGAAGTGAGGGCCAGCGCAGGGAACAGCGCTAGCGCAGCGGAACGACTGCGGGAAGAAATGGCAGAAATGAAACAGGAAAGCGAGTCTAACCGGTGTGAGAAGGACTATCTCCACTGCCAGATAGTGGAGGGTAAAGAAAAGGAACGGAGGCTCCAGGAACTCTATGCTCGGAGTACAGAGCAGTGTAGGAAGCTGGAGGGGAAGTTCCGGGACATCCAGGCAGCGTACCGGGTGGCTCGCGAGGAAGTAGGGGACTGTGCCCACGGGCCGTGCCAGGCACGAATAACGGAGTTGGAGGAGACCTTGTCCAGGTTCAGGGGACAGATACACCTGGTAGGTCCGGGGGGGTTCCCTAGGGGCAAGGTGCTCCTCGCAGCGGATGATTCCCCAAAGGCCAAGGGGAATAGACCGCCTCCTGAGGCACCGGGATTGTGTCCGGGCCGGCAGGGGGGGAGCGGACTGCACGTTCAGGGGCAAGTCCAAGGGGGGTCGGCAGGGTACCCCCAGCTGGAGGCGTGTCCGCCTGGTTTCGTATGTGGGTCCCCATGGGATGGGGACAGGCCACTGCCTGGGATGCCGGTGACGGGGCCGGGTCAGCAGGTAGGGTTTGGACCGCCCGGTCAGGGGCAGGTCCAAGGGGGGCCAGTGGTGTATCCCCAGATAGCGGCGTCTCCTATATGGGTAGTTAGCCCGGGGACAGGGGGGCTACCCAACGAGGCAGGAGAGCTGGACAGTGGGGAGGAGGAGCAGGAACCCCAGGTAGGGCAGATGTGCCCTGTCAGGCAAAGAAGGTATGGTCCCCCGGCGGGGATGGCAAACAGGGGACCGGTTGAGGGCGACATTATCGTTCCTCATGGGGCATCCGCGCTCAGGGGGATGGTGGCCCACGTTCCCAGACTAACTCCAAAGGGGGATCCGTCGCTGCATTTTATGGAGGTGGAACAGGCTGCCAACATCAATGACTGCGACGAAGGGGAGCAAATAAAGATGCTCCTGATAACCCTAGATGCCCAGCTATGCAGGACAGTGACCTCTGGGAATGGGGGAAGACCTGACACATGGGCGGCAGCACAGACTGCTGTTCTGGAGGCGATGGGCTTGAATCTGGGGAGCCCTTTCATGAGGGTGGGGGAAACCAAGCAGCAACCAGGGGAATCTCCCACCATGTTCGCAGACAGACTGTGGACTGTCTATATGGAGGCATGCGGGGTTCCCGCGGATAGACGGAATTTAGATGAGAGAACAGCCCACTGGCTGAAGACCCTCGTAGCTAACTGTCTCCCCCACGTTAGGGCAAAGGCCGAACACTGGTTCGACCCGCAGAGTCCGGACCTTAATGAGGCAGAGGTCCTTAGAAAACTCACCCTTGCATATCGCAACGGGGAGAGGAGAGAGGAAAAGCCCCATAAGGGTCAGGTGCATGGAATCACACCAGCACCCCCTAAGAGAGAGTGGAAGCATGAGGGCACCCGGACCTCCGACGAGAAACCGGTATGCTACGGGTGTGGGAAGGCCGGGCATTTCAAGAGGGAATGTAAAAACCCTAGCAAGCAGGAGAGGGCTCCCGCAGTAGAGAGTCAGACCCCGGCGGCAGGAGCAGCTGCCCCGGAAACCTTCGAGGTAAAGAAACTTTTAGCCTTTTTGCAGAGCCTAGCAGCTGGGTCGGGACAGGTGGCAATGGCAACGGGCCAGGGCCTGCCCGCACCCACACCACAAGAACCCGTATGACTACCCAGGGAGCAGCCTCAGGAAAAAGGGAGCGCAGGGGTAGTTCTAGCCCCAGACCCTGGTCCGGTCCAGGTGCAGGGTCCCATTCCGGAGGCTGCCTCAGGGGCTATTTGCAGTTTAAATCCCTTAAGGTGGGACCCATGCGAACGCCACATCAGCCAATTTAAATTGTTCCACCCCATAAGGACAAGAAAGAGCAAGGTGGGGGGAAGACGGGGGGTGGTAGTGGAGAAACCCCCCGTAGAATTAACGACGGTGGGGGAGGTCCCTGACTCCACGATCACACAACCGGTGACAAGGTGCTGTCCCGAAGGGGCAGTCCCAAAGAGACCGACAGTGCTGCAAGCACCCAGCCCAGGGACAGTAACGATTCCCAAGCCTCTACCTGTGGATCAGGTAGCCTGCCTTAGTATAGAGGCTAAGAAGGCGGAGGAAGTGGAAATATCACCTTGGGCTTGGGAACCAGTCGGGGGACGAGGGAGCAATCGGGTCTCCAAGCCCCCGGTAAGATGGTCCCCATCACACCTCCCTGTCACCCGGTCCCGCAGTAAGGGGGCCCGAGTAGGAGGGAGCGCTGAGGGATCCCCGAACCCTGTTGGAGAAGGAGAGGCAAGAGGCAGCACGAACCCCCGGGAGGGGACGGTCTGGCCCGAGCTATTCGACCAAACAGGCGGACTGCCCCAGTTTAGCGGGGCACAGTTTTAATTTGGCCACCCGGAGACGGGTGGCATTGTATATATCATATTCCTTTTTCTTTCCCCCTGCTAGTTCTAATTAGTGTGTAGTTGTGTGTGAAGTATTTAGGATCGTGGGAACACAGAAGCGCCTGGTGCAAGGGTAAAATGATGAAGCACCAGGCACTAGGACCCTGGTGCAGCCGGGCTGTAAACACAGAATCACAGACAGGCTGCGGCAACTTCAAAGCGGGAGCTGCTGCTGCCGCCGGATAGCGGCAGGCACTAGGACCCTGGGGAGCCGGGCTGTAAACACAGAATCACAGACAGGCTGCGGCAACTTCAAAGCGGGAGCTGATGCTGCCGCTGGATAGAACCCATGCACTTTAAGGTAGGTAGGGCTGTAGAGGCAAGAATGTGTTTTGTTTTTACAGATGGGGCACCCGACGATGTGGAGTTTGATGATCTTGGCGATGGTGGGACCGGGAGAACTCCGCAGAGGCGAGACAGAAGAGTCCTTCGACTGACCGGGTTAGGGTGACTGAGGGCAGGCGGGTGTGTTCAACCTGTGAGGGGGACCTTCCTTTGGGGAGACGGTGGTGGCCCAGGAAGCTGAGGCTGGACATGAGGGATCGGTCCTCGGACTGGGAACGGACTGGACAACACCTACCGGACCATCACGGGGTCACCGGGTAGGATCACCGTTTGCGGGGATAAGGGGTGGGCTTCTGACCAGGGCATTTATTTGTGTTTATGGGGATCTACCAAGGCATGTCCACAAGGGGCATTAATCACTTTTGTAAGGTGGTGGCAGAACCCAGGGAACGGGATAAATTGACCGCAGTGGGGAGGGATGTGTAACGCCCAGGGAAGGGATGACTGTAGAAGCTACCGAACTGCTGGTTCAGGTAAAGCGACCCCTGCCCACAGCCCAACCGATCGACCCTCACAACTGTCCGATCACCACCAGGGGGGGCCTGAGAATGGTTTAGTGTTTGCCCCACAAAGGAAATGATGTACAGGGGGTACATTGTGCTGTCGCCTCAGTTGGACTAAACCTCTCAGCTGCAGGTATCGACGATGGAGAGTAAATGAAGAGCCCTCAACGGGAAGAAGCGAAGTGCAGCCAAGAAAGGAGGATCCTTGGTGAAATAAAGAGATGCAATTGTAAATAGTTGTATGGATTCGCGGGTTTCAGTTACTTGATTGTGATATATGTACAGGGACCCTTACGTTTGGGGTTCCGGTGAAATGTGTACTTGATTGTGATATATGTACAGGGACCCTTACGTTTGGGGTTCCGGTGAAATGTGTATATGTTACTGTCTGTTTGAATTAAGTATGGTCTTGTCTTTCCCTTTCATTGAAATCAGGGGTAGCCTAGATTAAGGGAACTGTCTTGGGACTTGTAGTTTCGCATGTTGTTGAGGGGGGGCCTACGGTCCACACAAAAGGAAATAATTGCCCTTCACCTGTGTCGATACGGTCCAAGCAGGTAGGGACGTATCGAAGGGGCATCTGTAAGGTTTTCGGGCAATTCGGCCTTTTTGGAACTGCCCAAGAATAAAAACTCAGAGACTGTAAACTGACTTTTCAGCCAAGAGAACGGAACCAGTTTTCCCAGAAGGCTTGGTCCGCTGAGCTGAGTAGGGACATAAGTACATAAATATTTACAAACCCCCCCCTAGGAGCTACAAGGAAGAAGGAGCCAGACAACGAGATAACATCAAAACACAGACAAAGGGGCACGGGAATACACAGGAGGCCTGCCTGCAAGCAGGACAATGGGATGGTCATAGCCCCATGCAAATGTAAATGACTTTGCCTCCACCAGAGCAGAATCCAATCAACACCCCATCAACATAGCAGCTATCTCCGGAGCAGATGGAAGTCTTTGAAAATCTTCAAGGGAGCTCAACCTCGTTATCTCAAAAAACAGACTGGAGGCGGACCTAGGGGAGGTACTCCCATCTCGACAGGTCTGACCGGCTCAAAGGGGGCAGGACCAGCGGGAACTTTAAAACCTTATGGATTCAATGCAAAAGGGGGCTGTGTTTCGATTGAGGTCTCTTCGTTCGTGGCTCGACCTCTGCACCCCTGACTTGACCTCTGCAGCCTGTGACCGTAAGTACCCCGCTGCAGCTTGCGAAACTCCCTTGACTTTAATAGTGGTTGAGGCTTTGGGGAAGGGAACTTGTTTTTGTGCCTTGTGATATTGCTAAAACCTGTGTAATCATAAGAATTTTCGTTGTGTCCGCTATATTACTTTTGAATAGACATAGTGTGTATTAGAGCATAAGATTTTATTGTGTTTCTTCTGTTGATGATTTTGACCTGGGTTTTGCAATAAACCTTGATTTGATGATAATTGGAGTCGTTTAAATTCTTCAATCTTTCACCAGCGATCTCTGACCAAGTCATTGTTAAAATACTCCTCACCTTAATTCCGGGTTCAGGAATCGAGGGTCATCTTGAGCGATTCACTCAGGACAGACTGCTGGTTAGGAAATAAACAGCAGTGTCCTATTCTCTCTCTTGGGAAAGCTACTCTAGTGGAGTAGGAACCGGGTGGGTGTTGTACCACCGGCAGGAGAGAGAATCACCTGGGTATTGGTAGGGGTCTGGAGATCTGTGTGATATAAGTCTCAGGCTGTCGGTTAGGAATAAACGGCAGGCTTGAATCAGTGCTCTCTTCAGTGGAAGTGTCCCAGTGCGACATCCCCTGGCCTCTGAAGTTTCAGTGCCAGCTGGAGAGAGACACACACAGATATTCAAACCCCAGATATCGGCCCAGTAGTGGAGTAGCGGAGATGGCACCCTCTACAAACTGAGGCATGTTAAGTGGGGTTTGTTGTCTGTTTTCACCTGGAAGGTCACCCCCATCAGGTAATCTCAAGAGTGGCATACCTTTGTCTGGTTTCCATGAGAGCTCTCAGAGCAAAGTGGACAGGTTTTCAAACCCTGTTCTTTTGCAGCTGGATGACACAGCGCCGAGGCTGCTGGAGGAAGCATCAGCAGCAATGACTGTCAGCAAAATGGTGCCATAGTGCGCCAGGACATCTGACGAGATCAATCGATCTTTAATGAATTGAAAGGCCTTGATTTGTTCCACACCACGGAGCCATTATTGGCCCTTCTGCAGGAGGTCGCTCAAGGATTTCATGAGTCTGGCCAAGTTAGGGATAAACATTTCCCACCTGGTTTACCATCCCCAGGAAATGTTGAGTATCAATAACACATGTCGGTTAGGAAAACTCAGTCATAGCCTTTGTTTTTGAAGGATTTACCATAGTACCATGCCATTGGATGATATGCCGAAGAATCTTTTTGTTGACCTTGTTGAACTCACATTTGTCGTTCAGCAAGAGGCCTGCTCCCTAGAGTGCATTGAGGACCTCTCTCACCCTATGGCCATGTTCTTGTACGACTACACATGAGAATGTCCAAATGGAAGGTAACACTTTGTTTGTCCTCAACTTTTGTCGACGTGGTATATGGAAATATCTTAGTTGAAATGCCGAAAGGCAGGCAGTTAAAGTGAAATCATCCTAAAGATCATCAGGAGCCTGGATTCCTTGTTGATGGTTAGAACATAGAACAGTACAGCACAATACAGGCCCTTCGGCCCATGATGTTGTGCCAACCATTTATCCTAATTTAAGATCAACCTAACCTACACCCCTTCAATTTACTGCTGTCCTTGTGCCAGTCCAAGAGTCGCTTAAAAGTCCCTAATAACTCTGACTCCACCACCTCCACTGGCAGTGCATTCCACACACCCACCACTCTCTGTATAAAGAACCTACGTCTGACATCTCCCCTATATCTTCCTCCAATCACCTTAAAATTATGTTCCCTCGTGACAGCCATTTCCACCCTGGGGAAAAGTCTCTGGCTATCCACTCTATCCATGCCTCTGATCACCTTGTACACCTCTATCAAGTCATCTCTCTTCCTTCTTTGCTCCAGTGAGAAAAGCCCTAGCTCCCTCAACCTTTCTTCATAAGACATGCCCTCCAGTCCAGGCAGCATCCTAGTAAATCTCCTCTGTACCCTCTCCAAAGCATCCACAGCCTTTCTACAATGAAGCGACCAAAACTGGACACAATATTCAATGTGTGGTCTAACTAAGGTTTTATAAAGCTGCAGCAAAGTCTTGCGGCTCTTAAACTCATCCCCCTGTTAATGAAAGCCAACACACGATATGCCTTCTTAACAATCCTATCAACCTGGGTGGCAACTTTGAGGGATCTATGTACATGGACCCCAAGATCCCTCTGTTCCTCCACACTTCCAAGAATCCTGCCTTTAAACCTGTACTCAGCATTCAAATTCGACCTTCCAAAATGAATCACTTCACATTTATCTAGGTTGAACTCCATCTGCCACTTCTCAGCCAAGTTCTGCATCCTGTCAATCTCCTGTTGTAACCTGCAACAGCCCTCAACACTATCTACAACTTCCCCAACCTTTCTGTCATCGGCAAACTTACTAACCCACCCTTCCATTTCTTCATCCAAGTCAATTATAAAAACAACAAAGAGCAGAGGTCCCAGAACAGATCACTGCGGGACACCACTGGTCACCAACCGCCAGGCAGAATACTTTTGGCCAGCCAATTCTGTATCCAGACAGCCAAATTTCCCTGTATCCCATGCCCCCTAACTTTCTGAATGAGCCTACCACGGGGAACCTTATCAAATGCCTTACTGAAATCCATATACACCACATCCACTGCCTGACCTTCATCAATGTGTCTTGTCACTTTCTCAAGGAATTCAATGAGGCTTGTGAGGCATGACCTGCTCCTCACAAAGCCATGCTGCCTATCTTTAATCAAACTATATTTTTCTAAATAATCATGAATCCTATCTCTCAGAAACCTTTCCAATATTTTGTGCACCACAGGTGGAAGACTGATCGGTCTGTAATTCCCAGGGATTTCCCTATTCCCTTTCTTGAATAGGAGAACAACATTTGCCTCCCTCCAATCATCCGGTACTACTCCAGTGGAGAGTGAGGATGCAATGATCATCGCCACGGCACAGCAATCTCCTCCCTCGCTTCCTGTAGTAACCTTGGGTATATCCCGTCTGGCCCAGGGAACTTATCTATCCTGATGCTTTTCAAAATTTCCAGCACATCCTCCTTCTTAATATCAACCTGTTTGATTCTATTAAGCTGGTTCACACTGCTCTCATGAGCAACAAGGTCCCTCTCTCTAGTGAATATTGAAGCAAAATATTCATTTAGGGCCTCCCCTATCTCCTCAGACTCTCGGCATAAATTCCACTATTCCTGATCGGCCCTACTCTCACACTGATCATCCTCTTATTTCGCACATAAGTGTAGAACGCCTTGGGGTATTCCCTAATCCTTCCCGCCAGGGCTTTTTCATGCCCCCTTCTAGCTCTCCTCAGTCCATTTTTGAGTGCCTTCCTGGCTATCTTGTAACCCTCTAGAGGCATGCCAGATGCTTGCTTCCTCAACCTTACGTAAGCTTCCTTCTTCCTCTTGACTAGAAGCTCCACTTCTCTTGTCATCCAAGGCTCCTTCACCTTACCATTCCTTCCTCGTCTCAGTGGGACAAAACTATCCAGCAAGTGCTCCTTAAACAACCCCCACATTACTGTTGTGCATTTCCCCAAGAACAATTGTTCCCACTTTATGCTCCTCAGCTCCTGGCTAATAGCAGTATAATTTCCCCTCCCGCAATTAAATACCTTCCCGTACTATCTGTTCCTATCCCTTTCCATGACTATGGTAAAGGTCAAGGAGTTGTGGTCACTGTCACCGAAATGCTCTCCCACCGAGACATCTGACACCTGGCCTGGTTCGTTGCCGAGCACCAAGTCCAATATGGCCTCCCCTCTAGTCGCCCTATCTACGTATTGAGTCAGGAATCCTTCCTGTACACACCTGACAAAATCTGCTCTATTCAAACCATTTGCAGGAAGGCGGTTCCAGTCTATATTAGGGAAGTTGAAGTCACCCATGACAACAACTCTGTTACTTCTGCACCTCCAAGATCTGCCGACCAATCTGTTCCTCTATCTGTCTGCTGATATTGGGGGGTCGACAGAAAACTCCCAATAAAGTGACTGCTCCTTTCTTGTTTCTGACTTCCACCCATACTGGCTCAGTAGGTAAACCCTCCTCAACTACCTCCTTTTCTGCAGCTGTGGTGCCCTCCCTAATTAACAGTGCCACTCCCCCTCCTTTTTTACCTCCCTCCCTATTCTTCTTAAAACATCTAAACCCCGGAACATTTGGGGTGGGATTCTCTAGCCGCCCCGCCGGGTCGGAGAATCGCCGGGGGGGGGGCAGCGTGAATCCTGCCCCGCCGACGCCGGCTGCCGAATTCTCCAGTGCTGGTTTGCGGGTGGGGGCGGGGATCACGCCACGCCGGTCGCGGGCCATTGGCAGCGGCCCCCCCCAGCAATTCTCCGGGTCCTGATGGGCCAAGCGGCCGCCGGTTTTCGGCCAGTCCCACCAGCGTGAAATGGACATGGTCCATCCCGGCGGGACCTGGCTTGGAGGGCGGCTAGCAGAGTCCTTTGGGGGGGTACAGTGGGATCCGGCCCCTGGGGGGGGGGGGGGGCATGGTATTCTGGAATGCGATCAGGCCCCTTAGATCTGCGGGCGGGCCTGTGCCATGGGGCACTCTTTCCCTCCGCGCCAGCCTCTTCCGGACTCCGCCCATGGCCGGCGCGCAGAAGAAAACCCCTGCCCATGCGCAGGAAAGACGCCGGTGGTTCTGCGCAGCGCCGGTGCTGGCCGAGCCCCCAGAAGTGCGGAGTGGTTTGCGCCGCTCTTGGCACTGCCGTTGGGCCGTCCAGCCAACTGCGGGAGAATCCCGGCCTGAACAACAATTCCTTCCCCTGTGAAATCCATGTCTCCATAATGGCCACAACATCGTAGTTCCAACTATTGATCCATGCTCTAAGTTCATCTCCCTTATTCTTCAACCTTCTTGCATTGAAACAGACACACTTTAACCCATTCCACTGAGTGCAACTTTGCCCTATCAATGTCTATCCTTCCTCACAGACTTGCTGCATACTATTTCTGCCTGTTCAACAGCTACCCTATTCTCGGATCCATAGCTCTGGCTCCCATCCCCCTGACAAACTAGTTTAAACCCTCCCGAAAAGCTGTAGCAAACCTCCCACCCAGGATATTGGTGACCCTCCAGTTTAGGTGCAATCCGTCCTTCATGTACAGGTCTCACCTTCCCCCGAAGATATCCCAATGATCCACATATCTGAAGCTTTCCCTCCTGCACCAGCCCATAGCCACGTGTTCAGCTGTACTCGCTCTCTGTTCCTTGCCTCACTTGTACATGGCACCGGTAACAATCCTGAGATTACTACTCTGCTGGTCCTGCTCTTTAGCTTCCAACCTAACTCCCTAAAATCAGATTTTAGATCCTCATCCCTTTTCTTAGCTATATCGTTGATGCCCATGTGTTTGCCAAAACACACTGTTGCATTGAGCTTAATAAATTGGACACTATTGGTGAGCTTGACAAAACTACCAATACTATTAGGTGCATGATTGCATGCTTTTATTAAGATGTGTAAGGTCCACAAAAGGTTGGAGGTGACCATTATGTTTGGGAACAGTGACCAGAGAACGAATAGCTTAGTTATGTGCCTTTGGAGGTAATGTCCCTGTGTAACATGTGGTCAAGTTCCTCCTTACCTTTTCGCTAAAGGGGTTGTGAGAGTGAACAGACACGCTGGCGTGGTGTTTAGCAGCAGAGAAAATTGTTTTTTCAGCTTCCAAAGCCCTTGAAAAGATTGTGGAAAGTCCCGGTGGAAGTTGACCCAGTGTCAGATAGAGGAATCTCATCGCCATTCTGTATAATGTCTAACGGTGCACATGCATTCCAGCTGAGTAGGAAACTGGTTTGTTTGGGGATGGTCTGAAGGATTTCCATGATAAGTCAGTCCTTATGGCACATGTGGCAATATTATAGAATCTTAGAATAGAATAGACTCCCACCAATGCTGCAGGAGGCCATTCAGCCCATCAAGTCTGCACCAACACTCTGAAAGAGCACCCTACCCAGGCCGAATTCCCAACCCTATCCCCATAACCTCACCTCGGGGCAATTTAGCATAGCCAAGCCATCTAACCTACACATATTTGGACTGTGGGAGAAAACCAGGGCACCTGGTGGAAACTCATGCAGACATGGGGAGAAAGTACAAACACCACACAGACAGTCACCCGAGGTCAGAATCGAACCCGGGTCCTTGGCACTGTGAGGCAGCAATGCTAACCACTGTGCTGCCGTGCCACCCTATATTCTGGCCCTCAACATGTAAGTTTGTTTGACTCAGCCCCTGGAGATTCATATCGGAAGGCTTAAGAGGAATTGCATGAAACCATGCAAAATGATCATCCAGTACAGCAACCCCTGCCCCTTTGTCAAGTTTGAAGTGTGTAGGGAACTCTCTGACCTCAAAATTGATGAACTAAAAGTCCTGGGAATGCTGCCGAACTTTGAATAGCAAGTGAAAGATGGGTGCTAATTGCTGGCAGTGTCATTATTTGCCCGATTTTTTGGAGACTAATCAAGCAGAAATACTGAACTGTCCCATCCTGCCATGTCTGAACCACTCGGGGATCTCTGATGAGCAATCTTGCCTTTTGTGCTGTTGTCACAAGTCACAGTGCACAAATTTCAAAATCGCGATGGGCTGGTTTGTTGCCGTTTACTATCAGTTTGGTGGACTTCGGCATGGGTGGAGTTACTGAGTTCATTTTCATAGAATTTACAGTGCATAAGGAGGCCTTGGAAAGAGCACCCTACTTAAGCCAAGGCTTCCACCCTATCCCCGTAAGCCAGAAACCCAACCTAACCTCTTGGACAATAAGGGGCAATTTAGCATGTTCAATCCACCTAACCTGCATATTGCACGGAGGAAACCCACGCAGACATGGAAGAAAGTGCAAACTCCACACAGACAGTCACTCGAGGCCGGAATTGAACCTGGGATCCTGGAGATTTGAAGCAACAGTGCTAACCACTATGCCACTGTACCGCCCACAAGCTTGGCCATGCAAAAAAGACAGAACTGACCTAGGTGGGCTGGGTAATATTTCCCGGCTCGTCGTACAGCACTCTTTGCATAAGTGTTCCAAACTTGAATATAAGTGGGGTAACAGCAATGACTATTCTTGCAGCGCTGCTTTCGCTACTTGCCTCTGGTGAGTGTGTCGCCAGGATGTCTGATGAGGCATCTTGCCAAAGCGGGATTGCTGTCATTTTGGATCATGGGTGTTCGTCGTATGGCACCAACAAGTACATGGGGTACCACTGCTGCTACCATGATGGAGAATGGGCTAGGCCAGGATTCTAGCAGGAATAAACAGGGCATCGACTTAAAAAACTAGGTTATTTACACTATTTACCACATGTTCATAGCACTTTCCAAACCCATGACCTTTGCTACTTAGAAGGACTAGGGCAGCAGATGCATGGGAACATCACCACCTGCAAGTTCCCTTCCAAGTCACAACCATCCTGACGTGGTTCTACATCATTATTCCTTCACAGTTTCTGAGTCACAACCCGGAACTCCCTTCTTAATAATCTTTATTCTTCATTATTGTCACAAGAAGGCTTATATTAACACTGCAATGAAGTTACTGTGAAGTTACTCACCCCGGCGCCTGTTCGGGTACACCGAGGCAGAATTCAGAATGTCCAATTCACCTAACAGCACGTCTTTCGGGACTTGTGGGAGGAAACCCACACAGACACGAGGAGAACATGCAGACTCCGCACAGACAGTGACCCAATTGGGAATCGAACCTGGGACCCAGGCACTATGAAAAAACAGTGCTAACCACTGTGCTATCATGCTGCCCTAATCAAATTATTATTGCGATGGCCGGGTATCGAACCCGGGTCAACTGCTTGGAAGGCGGCTATGCTCATCACTATACCACAGCACTGTGGGTGTTCCTACACCTCGGGCGGAATTTCCTGCGCAACCTGCCGCGTGTTTCACAGCGGTGGAGGCGGCCTGCCATTCACTGGCGGTACAATCACCTGGTCTTGTTGTTGTCAATGGGGTTTCCTGTTGAATGCACCCCTTGCTGCTGGGAAACCCGTGACGGGGGTGTGCCATCGGCGGGACTGGAAGATCCCACTGTCACGAATGGCCGGAAAATTCCGGCCCTCACCGACTGCAGCAGTTCAAGGAGGCAGCTCACCACCACCTTTCCAGGGGCAATTTGGGATGCCCTGACCAGCCATGCCCACATCCGATGAAAGAATACCAAAAGAATTTTAAGTGCGGAGTTACCAGCAGACAATTCGTCATGGGCAGACCTTTAAAAATAGAATGGTTTGCAGAGGAATGTATCAACCACTACTCGTGATTCTTTTTTAGTTTATAAATGTCCCAGTGACTTGTATGATTGTAGGGAATGGTACGGTACAGAATATTTGATGAAATTTTATGAAATCAGACCGGCATAATTCCTGTTTTCATGCAACAGGATTCTTGCTGAACGTTCATGAATGGAAGGTTGCTTGACAGCTCTTATTTCTCATACTGCGCTTGGTATTCTTTCGCCAATTATATTTTTAACTGACAGCCAGCCTAATAGAGAATCTCTTAGAGGCGTTGGATCAAATTATTTTGGTTGATTGTACAAGCCTCTTCTTATCATTCCCATACACTAGTGAGCATTATGAGTGGGGTGCTGCTGAATGAAGCAGAGTTGCAGTTAAATGGCTGACTTCTCTTCTCAGTTGTTCCAAATACTATTAATTTATTCAAGCAGCACAGAAATAGAAATTGTTCTGAAGTACTCTTTCCCCCAAAGCAAAGTTTTGACTTTAGAGATTAGAAGATCATCCTTACATTTGGAAGTTATGTAAATCTTTCTTTCATCCTCTCATATAGATCCTGCATCATAAGCCTATTTGAGGGAGACACTGCACGCATGTTTCTAATCTATGAAATGATGGGATTAAAAAGCCATCTTGGAAGATCTTCTAAAGGCTATTGATTGCCTTATCTCCACACAGTTTTCCACTTATGCGGTGGTACTGCATCGGCCACATTGATCTAATCCTGAAGTATTGGGCTGTTATAGCATTTTAATTAGATGGAAAAGGATGAAGCTAATGGGTTTAACCACAAGACACTGAAACAGCATTCAACCCAGTGCGCCTGGGACTTTGAGTTAGCTCAGGGCCTGTAATCAGTGTCTGTAACAGACTCCTGCAGAAAATTGTTAACCTCAACGTAGCATAAGAACAAATCATTCTGGGTGACCAGGCATTTTCTCATGACCTCGATGAATAGATTTTCATGACGGATTTTATATTTCAGAAACTCATTTTCTTTTGATTTCTAATTAGTATCTTGAATAATGAGTAGGATATTACAAGATCAGAGTCAAGGGTTCATAGAATTTCATAAATCAAACCTCTCACAGTTGTGCAAGTCACTGGAACCCTGACACAGGGTTATTGTCTTTACCTGTCTTCTGCTGAATGTCACAAGGCCAATCTGTATTTATACACATGGTAACATCACTTTGATTTGCCAGTGATAACAGCTGCTTTAAATTATTCTCCTTGTAACCTGAGAGTCAACATGTCAAGGTCTGTTAGCAAACAAAACAAATGTATGTAACTAGTATTTTACTTTTGGAGAATATATTTTTCGGAGTGAAATAGTCTGTTATTTCATGTGAGTGTTTTGCTTTGTCGATTATTAAGGGCGACCTTGTCGTGTTGGGTGTTCCGCTATACAAACGAACGAACACGGTTGTAGATGGTACAACTCTGTTTTATTACTCTTGATAACAACATCTGTTAACTCATGGCTGTGGTTTGTACTTTACCAGTTAACCTGTGGACCCAGCCCTAACACTATCTTAGAGAGGCACTCAGCACATGGTGTATGTCTGAGTGGCACGCTATGAGCTCTGTGCTCTGAGCTATCTCCTGCTGGAATGAGCGGGAACTGTGGTGTTCCCTGTTTTATAGTGCGTGTGCTCTCACTGGTGATTGGCTGTCATGTTGCGTGTGTGTTGATTGGTCCGTTGATCTGTCCATCAGTGTATGTGTGTGATTGCACCATGATATGTTTATCTGAATATCATGCCATCCCCCCTTTTTACAAGACTATGTGCCTATATGGTAATAAATGTTGGTGTGTACTGAGTGCAGCTGAATATGTGTGTACAATATCTACAACATGTACATGAGGCTAAACTATATACATAGGAAGGTGTCAGGTGCAACATAGCAACGAGGTTGTACCACAAACAAAACAAGTGCAATCATCAAATATCGAAAGAGAACTCCTGAAACGACAAAAAGAGAAACACATTAACATTGTTGCATAACAATTCAGTGAGTCCAATGTTCAAACAGGCTCATACGTCCAGCCTAGTAGGTGGGCGGCGAATTCGGGTTGACCGCCTCAAGGGTGGGTCAGGATCCACCGGCTGAGGAATGGGCCTGGACACTGGCGATAGAGGCACCGGCAGAGTGGCAGGAAGCCCCACGAAGTCGACATCAGGGACAACAGGAGGGCGTGGCACCGAAGCATGATCACGTAGCGAGCGCGGAAGCAGCCGAAGGGCCCGCCGATTACGCCGGCAAATGGAGCCATCAGGCATGCGAACCAGGAACGAGCGGGTAGCCACGCGGCGGAGAACTTCGGCAGTTGCCGACCAGCCACCCTCTGGAAGGTGTATGCGGACGTTGTCTCCAGGTGCCAGGGCAGGAAGATCAGTTGCCCGAGTGTCATGTGCCACCTTCTGCTGAGCACGCTGCTGTCGCATCCTTTGCAGTACTGGAGCATGGTCAGGTTTAGGAACATGAATGGATGGTACAGTGGTCCTGAGGGCGTGACCCATCAACAGCTGGGCTGGTGAGAGGCCCTTGGACAGTGGGGCCGAGCGATAGGCCAGCAGGGCTAAACAGAAGTCAGATCCGGCATCAGCAGCCTTGCAGAGGAGCCGCTTCACGATATGGACGCCCTTTTCCGCCTTGCCATTTGACTGGGGATGCAGAGGGCTGGACGTCACGTGAGTGAAGCCATACGAAGCAGCAAAAGAAGACCATTCTTGGCTCGCAAAACAGGGCCCATTGTCCGACATGACGGTACGCGGAATGCCATGGCGAAGGTTTCCTTACATGCCCTGATTACAGCTGATGATGTCAAGTCGTGCAGGCGTATGACCTCCGGATAATTTGAAAAATAATCAATTATGATGACGTAGTCCCTGCCGAGCGCATGAAAAAGGTTCACACCCACCTTCACCCAGGCAAACGTTACCAACTCATTTTTTATCATAGAATTTACAGTGCAGACAGAGGCCATTCAGCCCATCGAGTCTGCACCGGCTCTTGGAAAGAGCACCCTACCCAAGGTCAACACCTCCACCCTATCCCCATAACCCAGTAACCCCACCCTACACGAAGGGCAATTTTGGACACGAAGGGCAATTTATCATGGCCAATCCACTTAACCTGCACATCTTTGGACTGTGGGAGGAAACCGGAGCACCCGGAGGAAACCCACGCACACACGGGAAGGATGTGCAGACTCCGCACAGTCAGTGACCCAAACCGAAATCGAACCTGGGACCCTGGAGCTGTGAAGCAATTGTGCTATCCACAATGCTACCGTGATGCCACCATGGGGCTGAAGCGTCTCAGGGGGCTGCGCCGGCTGAAACGTTTGGCAGGTGGGGCAGTTGAGCACCATGTTGCCGATGTCGTCGCTCATGCCCGGCCAGTACACAGCTTCCCGGGCCCACCGCCTGCACTTTTCAACCCCGAGATGGCCTTCGTGTAATTGTTCGAGGACCAGCCTGTGCATGCTGTGTGGGATCACAATCCGGTCCAACTTTAGGAGGACACTGTCAATGACGGCCAAGTCGTCCCGGACATTGTAGAATTGTGGGCACTGTCCTTTGAGCCACCCTTCCATCATGTGGCGCATCACACGTTGTAGAAGGGGGTCAGCCGCTATCTCATGGCGAATACGGTTGGCAGTTAAGTATAGGCCTCTTAGTTGTAGAAGTAGCTTAGACGTAGAATTTGTGCATGAGTAGTGATTACTGTGTATAATAAATGTGCTTTGATTTGAATCTTACTAATTGGTGTATTGGGTCATTGATCATTACTCGGACTTGAACCTCGTGGCGGTATCATAAAGATACCTGGCGACTCGAGAGCAAAGGTAATAAAACAGAGCAATTGAACCAACGGAAAGTTAGCAACACTGCGCATAGCGCTGTTCTGTGGGGGTCATGGCCCGCAAGGCATAGGCGACCGGGGCCCATGATGCAGTGTTGTCCCATTGCAGGAGTACCGCCCCAATGCCGGACTGGCTGGCATCAGTCGAGATCTTTGTATCTCGAGCAGTGTCGAAGAACGCCAATACCGGGACGGTGGTGAGCTTGATCTTGAGCTCCTTCCATTCCTTCTGGTGTGCGGGCAGCCACTGGAACTCCGTAGTCTTCTTCACCAGGTGGCGAAGAGCCGTTGTGTGGGAGGCTAGGTTGGGAATAAACTTGCCCAGGAAGTTGACCATCCCGAGAAAGCGTAATACTGCCTTCTTGTCTGCCGGCTGCGGCATGGCTGTAATAGCTGTCACTTTGTCTGCATCCGGACGCACCCCTGACCGGGATATGTGGTCCCCCAGAAACTTTAGCTCAGTTTGGCCAAAAGAACACTTGGCTCGGTTGAGGCGCAGGCCGTGTTTTCGTATCCGAGCAAAGACGCGCTGGAGACGACTGATGTGCTCCTGTGGTGTGGTGGACCAGATGATGACGTCGTCATCATAGGTGCGCACCCCTTCGATGCCCTCCATCATCTGTTCCATGATGCGATGGAACACCTCGGATGCCGAGATGGTGCCAAACGGCATCCTATTGTAGCAGTATCTGCCAAAGGGAATGTTGAAGGTGCACAGCTTCCTGCTGGACTGATCCAGCTGAATCTGCCAAAAACCCTTTGAGGCATCAAGATTGGTAAAAATTTTAGCCCGGGCCATTTCGCTCGTGATCTCTTCCCGTTTGGGTATGGGGTAGTGTTCCCTCATGATGTTATTGTTCAGGTGTTTCGGGTCGATGCAGATCCTGAGATCGCCAGAGGGCTTTTTTACGCACACCGTGGAGCTGACCCATGGTGTGGGCTCCGTGACCCGGGAAAGCACTCCTTTGTCCTGGAGATCCTGCAGCCGGTCCTTGAGTGGTGCTGGGACTGTACGAGGTGCGTGAATGACCGGGGTGGCGTCAGGTTTGAGCCATATTCTGTAAGTGTAGGGCAGTGTGCCCATGACCTCGAAAGCCTCCTAGTTGTGGGCGAGGAGCGAGTGGAGATGTGCCCTAAAGTCTGCATCCGGGAAGTCGGACGTACCTTCTGGAGACAGAGTGTGTACCCGCTGAACGAGGTGGAGAACCTTGCACACCTGTGCGCCTAGCAGGGAGTCCTTCGAGGATCCAACTATCTCAAAGGACAGTGTGGCTGTGTATGAATTGTGTGTGACCTCGAGCTGGCAGGATCCCATGGCCGGGATAACATTACCGTTGTAATCGACCAACTGACAGCAGGATGGCCGAATCGGTGGTTTGACCTTCAAGGCATAGAAGGCTGACCATGCAATGAGATTGGCGGAGGCACCAGTGTCTAAACGGAATGTGATTGGTGATCGGTTGACCGTTAGGGTGGCACACCATTCACCACCCGGATTAACGCTGTGCACTGACATCGGCTGGTGGGTCCTACTTGGGGACATCCGATTCCTGTCAATTACCACAACGTGGAAGGCTTCACGGTCGTCGGTATCACCGGTCTGTACGTCGTCAGGGTATGACTCGCTGCATGGAGGCTGAATGGCCCGCACGTCCCTGCGAGGCTGGCCCAATTGGGGAGCGTTGGCAGGTTGAGCTGCTCGACAGCAGGCAGCGTAGTGGCCCATCTTGCCACAGCGGAGGCATTGTCAATTTTTTGCTGGACATTGCCGCTTTAAATGTGCGGATCCACAGTTGCCGCACGTCGTGACGTCATGGCGTTCGTCACATCACCGTGCATGCGCTGTTCGGTCCTGCGTAGAGCGCCCCTGCGCGTCACATCCCTCTGCGTCGGCGTCTCTTTTGGCGCGTACAAGCGTGGGAGGCCGCAGAAAGCAGGTGAAATGGTCGCCCTCGTCCGGGGTGCGGGCCGGAAGGAACTCAATCGACTGGACCCGCTCGGCCTCGTAGGACCCCTGCCGTGCTGATTCGACCGCCTGGAATTGGGAGTCCGGCTGGTCGCGTTTTCGTGGAGGACGCAGGTTTCGATGGCGGTGGCTAGGGTGAGGCTCTTGATTTTGAGGAGCTGCTGGCGTAGGGTGCTCGAGGTGACCCCAAAAACTGTCTGGTCCCGAATCATGGAATCGGAGGTGGCCTCTCAGCCGCAGGACTGCGCGAGGATACGGAGGTGTGTCAGGAAAGATTGAAAAGACTCATCCTTACCCTGCAGGCGCTGCTGGAAGAGGTACCCCTCGAAGCTCTCATTCACCTCGACACTGAAGTGTTGCTTAAGTTTTAGAAGGACCGTCTTGTACTTCGTCTTGTCCTCACCTTCCGCGAATACCAGGGAGTTGTAGATGTGGATGACGTGTTGCCCTGCCGTGGAGAGGAGGAGGGTGATCTTCCTGGTGTCCGATGCATTCTCCCTTTCTGTGGCTTCTAGGAAGAGCTGGAAGCGCTGTTTAAACAGCTTCCAGTTCGCGCTGAGGTTTCCAGCGATTTGGAGCGGCTGCGGCGGGCTGATGGTGTCCATGGTGCAGGATGGCGGATCTCTGAAGATGTGCAGGTAGGTCTCACAGTTGCTGGGTTCCAATCCTGGTACTATCTCGTGTTGGGTGTTCCAATATACAAACGAACCAACACGGTTGTAGATGGTACAACTCTGTTTTATTACTCTTGATAACAACATCTGTTAACTCATGACTGTGGTTTATACTTTAGCCATTAACCTGTGGACCCAGCCCTAACACTATCTTAGAGAGGCACTCAGCACATGGTGTATGTCTGAGTGGCGCGCTGTGAGCTCTGTGCTCTGAGCTATCTCCTGCTGGAATGAGCGGGAACTGTGGTGTTCCCTGTTTTATAGTGCGTGTGCTCTCACTGGTGATTGGCTGTGATGTTGCGTGTGTGTTGATTGGTCCGTTGATCTGTCCATCAGTGTGTGTGTGTGTGATTGCACCATGATATGTTTGTATGAATATCATGACAGACCTGAGGGAAAAATTGCAGAGATGGAAGACAGGATTTTATCAACTCCCAGGAGGCAGGCAGAACGGGAAGGGGGCAGGAAAATTCCGGGGAGCCACATTGGATCCTCAATAGGCATTTCCCCATCGACAGGACTGGAAGTGGAGAAGATGCTCATTTCAAAGAAGGTTAGCAACTGATTACCATTGTTATAGATCAGATCAGGATTATTTTACAGTGCCATTAGGGTAATCGCCCATCACACAGCAAGGCTCCCATCTCCATACAGGCAGCCCAGATGGCCAGGCTCAATGAACCGAAAAGGAGAGGTAACACTCACAACCCCAATTACCTCTCCAGACACACCTCTGACACCCAGCACAGCGATTTTAAAAATATTATTTTTTACTAAGCTGGCTGTGGTGATTGTCCCTTTAAGGGCAACACAGCAGAAGAGAGTACCTGGCTTGGCAGACCAATTGGGACTGAAAGTGGGGTCAGCACCCCATAGGGAGGGATCCTTCCTGAGGTATAAGACAAGCATAAGTCGTATTGGGAACTGGGGCAGCTAGTGGGCTGCTCTATGTCAGCTGTGTGGCCGTTGGCCTCTGTACAGTTTTGTGTTTCTAATGAAGAATAAAATGAACCATGATGACACTGCTTCTTGGCCAACACCTGTGAGTAACCAGGTTTAATCGAAGTCTGTTGAAAAAATACTCACCCGAATGCTTCTGTTTGGGTGAATAGACCCATTTGAGATGATGAGATATTGCCAGACCCTGAGGGATGGATGCGAAGTATACCTGAATTGGCCTGCAGAATTGGAAGTTTAGCAATGTAGCTAAATTAGCACGATAGCATTGTGGATAGCACAATTGCTTCACAGCTCCAGGGTCCCAGGTTCAATTCTGGCTTCGGTCACTGTCTGTGCGGAGTCTGCACATCCTCCCCGTGTGTGCGTGGGTTTCCTCCGGGTGCTCCGGTTTCCTCCCACAATCCAAAGATATGCAGGTTAGGTGGATTGGCCAATGGAAATTGACCTTAATGTCCAAAATTGCCCTTAGTGCAGGGTGGGGTTACTGGGTTATTGGGATAGGGTGGAGATGTTGACCTTGAGTAGGGTGCTCTTTCCAAGAACCGGTGCAGACTCGATGGGCTGAATGGCCTCCTTCTGCACTGTAAATTCTATGATAATCTATGAATGTGTGGAAAAGAAAACTAAGAGGAAATGACCCTCAGAAGCAAGAGCTGTGATTTCGAGTTTATGGAAATGTGGAATTTAAGCTGAAAAAAAATCAAAGAGATGCTGCAAAGTTTTTTGAAAAGAGGAATAAAGCAGTGGCGGCCTTACACTTTGGGAACCCACACTCTCCCTCTTTACAGGGGCTCCTCATCCCACCACTCCAACCATGTTGAGTCTTGTTCTGTTCCTGCTGCTGGTGTCCACTGCTCCCTGATTCTCCGAGACGCAATGCCAACACTTGCCTGCCCTTTTTTGCGCCTTCAAACTGCTGTTCTGCTCACCTCGCGCTTGGGAGGCCGGGCCTTGAGTCTCGACCCTCAACTACCAGGTGTGCTCCTGGCTGGCTGCTGCTGCTTGCTATCTAACTGAGGTACCCTCAATAATGACGCTTAGAGATTAAACCGTAAAGAAGGCTTTATTAGACTAATAACTATGCTACAGCTAGAGACGAGAGCTGACTGTTACACAGACCATGAGGCAGCCCTTTATGTATGGCTCCCAGATGGGCGGAGCCAGAGGTGGAGTCCCCAGGGTTCCAAGCCCGGTCTTAAAGGGGACATCACCTGACATGATGATAAAGCCGTAACCCTTCATCACATTCATCCCCTGTTTAAAAAGGAGTCCGGTGGGGGTGAAGCGCCATCATAGGTCCATCCGTCTCGGTGGCTGGATCGTCCTCCTCGACCTCCTCAATTCGGGCGGTGGTGCGGCGGGCACGGACGTCCCGGTTGAGGGCACATCCGGGAGCACAGCGGTCGGAGCTTCGGTCCGGGTCGGGGCAGAGGAACTAGGCAGGGCCGGGGGTAGCGGAGCCGGCGCCGGCGGGGTGTGTAAAGGGGGGGGCGCATGGTAGGAGCTCACCAACGGGTGGTAGGGCCGGAAGGGGGTGTGTTGTAGGGGGCAACGGGTCCTGCAGGGGAGCGGCGCGGGAAGGGGCGTCTGTGGTGGAGGATCCAGCGGGCGCCAGATCCCGGAGGGAAACCGTATCTTGCCTGCCGTCGGAGTACTCCACGTAGGCGTAACTGGGGTTGGCGTGGAGCAGTCGGACCTTTTCAACTAGGGGGTCCGTTTTATGGCTCCTCGCGTGCCTCCGGAGAAGAACAGGTCCCGGAGCCATCAGCGATACCCCGGAGGTAGACTTCCTGGGAAAGAGAAACAATCGGTCGTGAGGCGTCTCATTCGTGGCCGTGCAGAGGAGTGACCTAATGGAGTGTAGGGCATCGGGTAGGACCTCCTGCCAGCGGGTGGTTGGGAGATTTCTCGACCGCAGGGGCCAGAAGGACAGCCTTCCACGCGGTCGCGTTCTCCCTCTCCACCTGCCCGTTTCCCCGTGGGTTATAACTGGTCGTTCTGCTCGAGGCGATGCCTTTGCTGAGAAGATACTGACGCCGTTCATCGCTCATGAACGATGTACCACGGTCGCTGTGGATATAAGCAGGGAAACCGAACAGGGTGAAGATGCTGTGCAGTGCCTTAATCACCGTGGCTGAGGTCATGTCGGTGCAGGGAATGGCGAATGGGAAACGGGAGAACTCATCGATCACGGTGAGGAAATAGTCATAACGGTTGGTGGACGGGAGGGGCCCCTTGAAGTCCACGCTCAGTCTCTCAAAGGGGCCCGGAGGCCTTCACGAGCCGAACCTTGTCTAGCCGATAGAAGTGCGGTTTGCACTCCGCACAGACCTGGCAGGCCCTGACCATGGCCTTGACCTCCTTGGTTGAGTAAGGTAGGTTGCGGGACTTGATGAAATGGACGAGCCGGGTAACCCCCGGGTGGCAGAGGTCATTGTGGATGGCTTGCAGGCGGTCCTCCTGCACGTTGGCGCATGTGCCACTGGACAGGGAATCTGGGGGCTCGTTGAGCTCCCCTGGACGTACGAGTAGGTGGAGAGTTCGATTCCCCACCTCAAAATTTTATCGTTTTTTATTTTGCCCCGTTGCATGTTATCGAACATATAGGCGACCGACCGTTGGTCGGTGACGAGGGTAAACCTCCTACCGGCTAGGTAGTGTCTCCAGCGCCGCACAGCCTCCACAATGGCTTGTGCCTCCTTTTCGACTGCAGAGTGTCGAACCTCGGAGGCGGTGAGGGTTCGGGAGAAGAACGCTACTGGTCTGCCTCCTTGATTGAGGGTAGCAGCCAGGGCGATGTCTGATGCATCGCTCTCTACCTGGAAAGGGATAGTTTCGTCCACCGCGTGCATGGCAGCCTTGATGATATCGGCCTTGATGCGGTTGAAGGCCAATTGAGCCTCAGCCGAGAGGGGAAAAATGGTGGTCTTTAGGAGTGGGCGGGCTTTGTCCGCATACTTGGGGACCCACTGGGCGTAATAGGAGAAAAGCCCCAAGCACCGTTTGAGGGCCTTGAGGCTGCGGGGGAGAGGGAGTTCCTTAAGGGGGCGCATGCGGTCGGGGTCGGGACCTAGGACCCCGTCATCCACAACATAGCCGAGGATGGCCAGCCGGGTGGTGTGGAAAACGCATTTGCCCTCGTTATAGGTCAGGTTAAGGGCTCGGGCGGTCTGGAGGAACTTTTTGAGGTTAGTGTCATGGTCCTGCTTATCATGGCCGCAGATGGTGACATTGTCCAAGTACGGGTATGTCGCCCGCAAACCGTACTGGTCCACCATTTGGTCCATCGCCCTTTGAAAGACGGAGACCCCATTTGTGACACCAAAGGGGACCCTGAGGAAGTGGAAGAGCCGGCCGGCTGCTTCGAAGGCAGTATAGGGGCGGTCTTTTGGTCGGATGGGGAGCTGGTGGTAGGCAGATTTGAGGTCGATCGTGGAAAAGACTCGGTATTGGGCGATCCGATTTACCATTTCCGCGATGCGAGGAAGGGGGCATCAAGCTGCGTGAATCGGTTTATGGTCTGGCTATAATCCACGACCATCCGTTTCTTCTCCCCGGACCGGACAACTACTACTTGCGCTCTCCAAGGGCTGTTGCCAGCCTCGATGGCCCCTCTCCCAGTAAATGCTGGGCCTCTGACTTGATAAAAGCCATATCTTGGGCACTGTAGCGCCGGCTCCTGGTGGCGACGGGCTTACAGTCAGGAGTGAGGTTAGCGAATAGCGAGGGGGGTGCGACTTTCAGTGTCGCAAGGCAGCACACCGTGAAGGGGGCAAGGGTCCGCCGAACTTCAGTGTCAGGCTTCGGTGGCTGCACTGGAAATCCAGTCCGAGCAGCAGAGGGGCACAGAGGTGAGGGAGGATATAAAATTTGAAACGGGTGTATTTGGCACCCTGGATCGAGAGATCCGCAATACAGTACCCCGTGATTTGTACCGAGTGGGACCCAGATGCGAGGGCTATGGTTTGGGATGCGGGATGGGTACGTAGGGAGCAGCGCCTTACCGTTTCAGGGTGGATAAAGCTCTCCGTGCTCCCGGAGTAGAAGAGGCATGCAGTGTCATGCCCGTTGACCTGGACCTGCATCATGGAGTTCTGCAGGTGTTTTGGCCGAGTTTGATCGAGGGTGATCGCACCCAGTCGCGGGTAGTCGGAGGCGTCAGGCGAATCGGACTCGAAAAATGGCCGCCGCCGCTGGCTGCGCGTGTCAGGTCGAGAAGATGGCCGCCGACAAGATGGCCGCTCCCATGATTCGCACGAGGCTGATGACGCGTCAGAAGAGGGCGTGTCGGGTCGGTGCGTAGCAGCATTGCGAGGCCTGCGGGCCTGAGAGCCTGATTTTCGGGCCGGTTGTTCTTTGTTTTCCTGGCCCCTGGGTCTGGCCAGGCAGACCCTCGCAAAGTGCCCTTTCTTCCCGCAGTCGCTGCAGATCGTGGAGCGGGCTGGGCAGCGTGGGCGTGGGTGCTGGCCCTGCCCGCAGAAGTAGCAAGGTGTGCCCCCATGGTGAGCGGGTCGCCGCGTGGCGCAGGCCTGTAATACGGGTGAGTCTGAGGAAGCCCGGTGGGGGGCTGGCAGAGTCCGCGGGGTACGTACCCAAGTTATGTCGGGCCACCTCCAGCGAGGAGGCGAGCGTTAGCGTCTCCTGGAGGTCTTTTGCCCCGTTTTCGAGCAGCCGCTGCCGGATGTAGGTCGAGCGGATGCCGGACACAAAAGCATCCCTGATGTGCAGGTTCATATGGACTTCCCCTGTCACATCCTGATGGTCACAGTCCCTGGCAAGCGCGGTGAGTTTTTCAACAAACTCGTCGAGCGATTCCCCCGAGCGCTGCCGGCAGGTAGAGAGCAGATGCCGGGCGTGCACCTCATTGACGGGTTTGACAAACCGCTTGCGGAGCAACTCAATCGCTTCCTCATAAGTTGTCGCCTTTTCGAGCGTGGCGGAGATTCTGTGACTCACCCGGGCATGGAGTAGACGCAGCTTGCGTGGCCCCAGGATGGGAGTCTCTGCGGAGTCCAGGTCGGCCTCGAAGCACCGCAGCCAGTATTTAAAAATTTCCTTTGCCTCCGGCGTTCGTACTTCCAGATTGAGCTTCTCTGGTTTTAGGCCTGCGTCCATCCTGAATCTAGTTTCGTCTAATAAATTGAGGTACCCTCAATAATGACGCTTAGAGATTAAACTGTAAAGAAGGCTTTATTAGACTGATAACTATGCTACAGCTAGAGACGAGAGCTGACTGCTATACAGACCATGAGGCAGCCCTTTATGTATGGCTCCCAGATGGGCGGAGCCGGAGGCGGAGTCCCCAGGGTTCCAAGCCCGGTCTTAAAGGGGACATCACCTTACATGATGATAAGGCAGTAACCGTTCATCACACTAACCAGGTGGACTATGTTCTTTTTGGTTAGTTCCCTGGCCACCCATCTCAGCCCTGGACTGAAAGTCGAGAGTCACCCCACTGCTCCCCTCAACAGACAATAGTCAGTGCCTCCTCCTTGCCTCGCTGAAGACTTAGCAAGCACGCACCCCATGTTCGGCTGGTGGCCTCACTTTTGCTTCAGGTTGCCCGCCAGACCGAATGCCAGAAACCTGGCTGCTACTTTGCATCTTTACTCACTGACAGTTCAGAAACTTCACCCCAGATCCATGGCTGAACTGCTCCAAGTCTCACCACCTCCCCCTCCCACTCCCGCACCACCACCACCACTCTGGCCGGGGCACTGCTCTGCAGCGCTGTGTGTTTCACCTCTGGTAGAGAGGCACTGGCAGCAACGTTTGAGTGAAAAGGAAAGAATGCCCTAAGTAGCTGCATCGAGTTCTCCAGAGCGAAGCGTGGAAAATGAAGCGGTTGAGACTGACCCAATGACAGCAGGGATGGCCCTGGGGAGCACGGTAGCACAAGTGACTAGCACTGTGGCTTCACAGTGCCAGGGTCCCAGGTTCGATTCCCCGCTGGGTCACTGTCTGTGTGGAGTCTGCACATTCTCCCCGTGTCTGCGTGGGTTTCCTCCGGGTGCTCCGGTTTCCTCTCACAGCCCAAATACGTGTAGGTTAGGTGGATTGGCCATGATAAATTGCCCTTGGCTTGGTCACTCCCAGGGATGAAGAGAAGATGCTGCTGGCGGGAGCTCTTGATGCTCCTGACATGCAGTGCATTCTTGCACCAACCTCTCAATGTCGCCATCAAGTCCCGGCCATCACATGTAGCTCCTGGCGAACATCTTCATTTTGGACTCTCCCGAGTGTCGATTGCGCAGGTCCGACAATATTGCTTCCCTGCTTTGGTTTGGGACCAGAACACGGGCTCCCCACAGGACAAGGCCCTCCTTCACCCTAAGCTCTTGTTGCTTAGTCTTGAAAATCTGCAACTCCTCAGGCAGTTTACATAGAATTTACGGTGCAGAAGGAGGCCATTCGGCCCATCGAATCTGCACCAACCTTTGGAATGAACACCCCACTTAAACCCACGCCTCCACCCTATCCCAATAACCCCACTTAACCTTTTTGGACACTAAGGGCAATCTATCATGGCCAATCCACCTAATCTGCATATCTTTGGACTGTGGGAGGAAACTGGAGTACCTAGAGGAATTCCTCGCAGACACGGGGAGGACGTGCATACTCCACACAGACAGGGACCCAAGCAGGGAATCGAAGCTGGCACCCTGGAGCTGTGAACCAACTGTGCTAACCACTGTGCTACTTCGCTGCCCATGCAGTCTTTCCTATTCTCCCCTGTGCAGGACCACGTGGTGTAACTTTGCCAAGGTCAGGTCTTTTTGTGTCCACACATGAATTTGTGAGGCAGTGACCAGCAATTCAGCGGCAACATGACTTAGTGTCTTCCTAGCAAGGATGGGGATAGGGGTATGGGTGGAGGGGAGATAGGTGGGGGGGGGGGGGGGGGGGGGGGGGTGGGCGGGGGTGTTGGCAATGGGGGTTGCCTTAGGGCATCTGTGTGCACAATTTGCACGCCAGGGCGATTTTCGAAAACCTACCCATATGCCATTATTAATAGCGCTCATCGCTGTATCCTGGCCGACGTGATCGGTGGGATTTTCTTACCTTCCTTGAACATGCTGAGCAATGGTTTATGGGCTGTTATGATTGCAAAGTGCCGCCCATAAACGTACTGGTGGAACATTTTGATCACAAAGATTACAGCCAGCCCTTTTTGATCTGAGTGTACCTACGCTGTGTATCGGGCCAAAGTCCTTGATGCATAGGTTATTGGCCTCTCCATCCCATCGTCCGTCTAGTGAGATGGATCCATCAAGTGGGATCCATATGGAGAGGCATCACATGTGATCAGGAGAGGTATGGAAGGGTCATAATGCATTCGCAGCCTGGAGGTTGACAGCTGTCGCTTTACTTTGGTAAACGCCTCTTCTTGTGGTGCCTTCCATGCCCATTCCTGATGTTTTCTGAGGGGTGCATGTAATAGTGCCAGTATGGTTGGCAAGTTTGGATGAATTTGCTGTAATGATTTACAAGTCCGAGGAATGGCCATAGCTTGGTTATATTCTCAGGTGTGGGGGCCTGCTGGTAGCCTGTACCTCCTCCTCCATTGAGTGTAAGCCATCCTTGTCAATCCGGTACCCCAGCTGTGTGACCTCTTTCCAGTGAAATAAACACTTTCCCCTTTTTAGGTGGACGCCTTCCTCAGAGAATGGCGGAGGGCTTCCTTTAAATCTACCAGGAGTTCCTTCTCGGTGGTTCTGGACGTCGTCCAAGTAAACTGCCACCCTTGGAAGCACTTGAAGGATGCTCTCCATAACCCATAACCCACTGTAAGCCTGCTGTATTCATAAAGACCCCTGTGGGTATTGATGGTCATATATTTCCTGGATGCTGCATCCAGCTCCAACTGGAGGTATGTGTGGCTCATATCTAATTTGCAGAAGGACTGAACACCAGCCAACTTTACATAGATGTCCTCCACATGTGGCATCAGGTATGGGTCCAATCGGAGGTCTTGTTCACCCTCAATTTGTAATCGCCATACAGGCGGATAATTTTATCCAGCTTTAGTACCGGGACTACAGGCGCTGCCCACACCGCAAACTTCATCGTATGGATAATCTACAGGCTTTCTAGCCGGCTGAGCTCATCTACCACTTTCAACAACAGGGCATAGGAAACTTGGCAGACCCTGAAATACTTTGGTTGGGCTTCTGGCTCCAAAGAGATTTTGGCCACGGCTCTCTTTATTTTCCCCAAGCAATCCTGGAAAACCTCTGGTCTTTTCCCCAGGACATCGTGAAATCCCCTCATTGTAATCTGCTACCAGTCCAGGTGGAGCCCCTGCAGCCAGTCATGGTCCAACAGACTGGGTCCGAGCCCTCGTACCACTCTCAGTGACAAACAAACAGATTGCTGCCCGCAGACAACCGGAGTCATCGTTGTGCCAGCAGTTCTCCGGTATATGTTGCCAAACGTGCATTAGTGTCCCTTAGGTCCAGGCGTTAGATCCCTGAACGGACTTTCCAGTGCGTTTGCTGTTCTATGACCAAGACAGCAACACCACTGTCAATTTCCATCTCTAGCGGGTGGCCATTAACCTGGATGGTGATTTTGATTTTGATGAGGGCTGATCTTGGTGTGGCAATGCAGTTCAGCTGCATGTACTTGTCCTCCTCAGGTTGTATTAAGTGTAAAGCCCTGGTTCTGTGTAGGCTTGACTCGCGGCCAGGGTGATTCACTCGTTGACGGTTCTGGCAATTCTGGCCTTTACGATTCCTCCAGCTACAGGTGCAGCACCGCAGTGAGTCATCTCTTGGAGCTTCGGGAGATGTCTCGCCGGGCTGTAGAGGCCCTGGGCTGATGGGCCTGGCCCTGATACTGCTCGAGCAGTGGCTGAGTCCCACAGGCTCTTCTTGGGGGTGTGGGGAGGGGTGGGGGGACGCAGAATGCTATTCGCCTCCATATTGTAGTGAGACCTGTTCCTGGACTCCCTCCTTTGGGTTTTCACACAGGAGGGATATCTATATGGCATTTTTCAAGTCCAGAAAACCACAAGACATCGGAGCAGACATAGGCCATTCGGCCCATCAAGTCTGCTCAGTCATTCAATCATGGCTGATATGTTTCTCAACCCCATTCTCCTGCTTTCTTCCCATAACCCCTGGTGCCCATATTTATCAACAACCTATCTATCTCTATCTTAAAGACACTAAGTGATTTGAGCTCCACAGTCTTCTGTGGCAATGAGTTCCACAGAGTCACCATAGAATCATAGACTTCACAATGCAGAAGGACGCCATTTGGCCCATCGAGTCTACATTGGCCCTTGGAAAGTGTAACCTACCCAAGCCCACACCTCCACCTTATCCCTGTAACCCAGTAACCCCACCCAACCATTTTGGACACTAAGGGCAATTTAGCATGGCCTATCCACCTCACCTGTACATCTTTGGACTGTGGGAGGAAACCGGAGCACCCAGAGGAAACCCACACAGACACGGAGAGAATATGCAGGCTCCGCACAGCCAATGACCCAAGCCGGGAATCGAACCTTGGAACCTGGAGCTGTGAAGCAACTGTGCTAACCACTGTGCCACTGTGCTGCCCACCATCTTTGGCTGAAGACATTCCTCCTCATCTCTGTTTTAAAGGATCAGTCCTTTCAGTCTGAGGCTGTGCCATTGGGTTCTAGTTTCCCGTACTAGTGGAAACATCCTCTTCATGTTCACTCTATCTCGGCCTCTCACTAATTTTCTGTGAGATCCCCTCATCCTTCTAAACTCCATCGAGTACAGACCCAGAGTCCTCAACCGCCCCACATTCGACAAGTCCTTAATTCCAGGGATCATCTTGTGAACCTCCTCTGGACCCTCTACATGGCCACCACATCCTTCCTTCGACACAGAGCCCAAAATTGCTCACAATATTCCAAAGCTAGTTCTACCAGCAACTTACATTGGGTCACCATGTTGTTTATGTCCCACACAAGGCGGTCCCTCATCATCTCCGGATAGTTGCAATGCTCGGCCAGCTTGCGTAGGCGCACCAAGAATTCCTTGGCCAACTCCCCTGGGGTTCGCCCAGCCACGTTGAACCTGTACTTCTGTAGAATCACCAACGGTTTGTGGTTAGAATGGTCTGCCACAAGTGCTGCCAGCTCGTTGAAGGTCTCTAAATCTGGGGAGTGGGTAAAGCTTTACATGACGCTAAAAGTAGGGGCTCCACAGGCGTTCAGGAATATCCCTTTTGTCAGTCGTCTCCTGTATTGGCATTCGCCTGCAAAAAGTAGCACATTCTTTCAAAGTACTGGGCCCAATCTCCGACGCCTGCGTTGAGGGCTTCAAGCCTCCTGAAAAGCGGCATTTTAAAATTTGTTCTGTCCTTGCTCCCATGTCGTGAAATTTAACTGTGGTCCAGACGTCCAGAATCGCAGTCTAGTTCTGATTTTCCTCATCATCCATATAATATTCACAGGAGTCCCGAGAAGGTTTAAACACACAGGTTTATTCAGTTAAAAAATTGAAAGGCCACCACGTGGCGTGCACAACACCAGTCCCAGCTGGGATCATCCAAAGATGCCAGCTCCAATCCTGGTTTGCTTTTAACTGCCTGGTTCAATGAGCCTCGCTGTTAGGCCTCCACCCCTCAGCGAGGTAGCTCAAATTCACTGAGCCTCATGGGGAAATCATTCAGGTCATCCTTGTGGGTCTCGTGGGAATTATTACAAGTCTTAAAGCGGTAATGCATTTAAAGTGCTAATGTATTTAATGAGGTAATACATCTAATATGGCAACGCATTTAATAATAATAGTAATAATAGCTTATTGTCACAAGTAGGCTTCAATGAAGTTCCTGTGAAAAGAAAAGCCCCTAGTCGCCACATTCCAGCGCTTGTTCGGGGAGGCCGGTACGGGAATTGAACCCGTGCTGCTGGCATATGTTCTGCATTACAAGCTAGCTGTTTAGCCCACTGTGCTAAACCAGCCCCTAAAAGCAGCAACCACAGGAAGAAATAAACAGCAATGGATAGGAAAATTGGAGAAGACCCCAGATGGAGGGTGTAAACTTCTCCTAAAAAACTCAAAATGTATTTTACCTATCAGAATGCAACTTCTACTCCCCGAATGGCCTCCCACGCCCGGCCCACTCTTGGGCCAAGGTATTTATGTCCCACTGGACCCTTGCTCCGCCCCCTCATCTGGGGAGATAATATTCAGGTGACACCACTGGGACTCTGATGCTGCAGATCCCGTGGCCTCCAGTCGGGTTATAACAAAGAACAAAGAACAAAGAAATGTACAGCACAGGAACAGGCCCTTCGGCCCTCCAAGCCCGTGCCGACCATACTGCCCGACTAAACTACAATCTTCTACACTTCCTGGGTCCGTATCCTTCTATTCCCATCCTATTCATATATTTGTCAAGATGCCCCTTAAATGTCCCTATCGTCCCTGCCTCCACTACCTCCTCCGGTAGTGAGTTCCAGGCACCCACTACCCTCTGCGTAAAAAACTTGCCTCGTACATCTACTCTAAACTTTGCCCCTCTCACCTTAAACCTATGCCCCCTAGTAATTGACCCCTCTACCCTGGGGAAAAGCCTCTGACTATCCACTCTGTCTATGCCCCTCATAATTTTGTATACCTCTATCAGGTCGCCCCTCAACCTCCTTCGTTCCAGTGAGAACAAACCGAGTTTATTCAATCGCTCCTCATAGCTTATGCCCTCCATACCAGGCAACATTCTGGTAAATCTCTTCTGCACCCTCTCTAAAGCCTCCACATCCTTCTGGTAGTGTGGCGACCAGAATTGAACACTATACTCCAAGTGTGGCCTAACTAAGGTTCTATACAGCTGCAACATGACTTGCCAATTCTTATACTCAATGCCCCGGCCAATGAAGGCAAGCATGCCGTATGCCTTCTTGACTACCTTCTCCACCTGTGTAGCCCCTTTCAGTGATCTGTGGACCTGTACTCCTAGATCTCTTTGACTTTCAATACTCTTGAGGGTTCTACCATTCACTGTATATTCCCTACCTGCATTAGCCCTTCCAAAATGCATTACCTCACATTTGTCCAGGTTAAACTCCATCTGCCATCTCTCCGCCCAAGTCTCCAGACAATCTAAATCCTGCTGTATCCTCAGACAGTCCTCATCGCTATCCGCAATTCCACCAACCTTTGTGTCGTCTGCAAACTTACTAATCAGACCAGTTACATTTTCCTCCAAATCATTTATATATACTACAAAGAGCAAAGGTCCCAGCACTGATCCCTGTGGAACAGTACCGGGCAACTCTCAAAAAAGGTCTATAAGCAACAAAAACCTCAAGAAAGGGGCAACACAAGACCTCAGAGGAGACAATGACTACTTCAAGGATGAGGCAATGGAAAATGGTCACTGAAAGATCCCAGAAGGAGGGCACCACAAGGTCTCAGAAGCACGACACCGAAAGATCCCAGAAGGAGAGGCACCGAAAGACCACAGAAGGTAGGCAATGAAAGACCCTAAAAGAAGGGCAATGACAAAAGGCCCCGAGAAGGAGATCAATTAAAGACAATAAGTGACCAAATGAAAGACCTCAGAAGGAAGGCGACGAAAAGCAATAAATGACTAAATGAAAAGCTATGAGAGAATTTCAGAATGGAAACAAGACAACGCATCATCAGAGACAGACCTGGCCAATAGTGAGGCCAAAAAGGATTTAGCTGAAGTTAAGACAAGTAGAAGTGAAGATTCCATTTGTGAATGTATATGTCCAGTAAATGATGGATTTCCATCAGATGAAATTAAAGACTTGAAAAGAAACTAGGAATTAATGAACATAAAGAGGAATCAGAAAAAAAATTAAAGCTCCAGAGAAGACAATAAAACAACAAGGTGGCTGACAGCAAACTTGAAAGAAAAGGTGCAGAATTTTACAAAATGAAGCTGTAGCACAATCAATTACTCATGAGACAAGAAGAGATGAAGTCAATCGAAGGCTTTATTAAGCAGACTTGTTCCCCAGCAGCTCAGTTACAGAATGCGGCTGCTGGGAGAACCTGGGTTCTTATACTCCGCCTTACTGGGTGGAGCCAGCAGGCAGCAGATCCAATCAGGACCCAGTGTCTGTCTACCAATAGCCTCTCAGCATCACAGGTACCGTACTACCCCCTAATACATACCACCACAGAAGTTAAGAAGAAGGAGAACTTAATGAAACATAATGAGAACTTAATGGCAGATGAACTTAGAGCTTGGATTACTACTTGGAACTATGATGTTGTTGCCATTACAGAGACCTGGTTGAGGGAAGGGCAGGATTGGCAGCTAAACGTTCCAGGATTTAGATGTTTCAGGCGGGATAGAGGGGGATGTAAAAGGGGAGGCGGAGTTGCGCTACTTGTTCTGGAGAGTATCACAGCTATACAGCGAGAGGACACCTCAGAGGGCAGTGAGGCTATATGGGTAGAGATCAGGAATAAGAAGGGTGCAGTCACAATGTTGGGGGTATACTACAGGCCTCCCAACAGCCAGCGGGAGATAGAGGAGCAGATAGGTAGACAGATTTTGGAAAAGAGTAAAAACAACAGGGTTGTGGTGATGGGAGACTTCAACTTCCCCAATATTGACTGGGACTCACTGAGTGCCAGGGGCTTAGACGGGGCAGAGTTTGTAAGGAGCATCCAGGAGGGCTTCTTAAAACAATATGTAAACAGTCCAACTAGGGAAGGGGCGGTACTGGACCTGGTATTGGGGAATGAGCCCGGCCAGGTGGTAGATGTTTCAGTAGGGGAGCATTTCGGTAACAGTGACCACAATTCAGTAAGTTTTAAAGTACTGGTGGACAAGGATAAGAGTGGTCCGAGGGTGAATGTGCTAAATTGGGGGAAGGCTAATTATAACAATATTAGGCGGGAACTGAAGAACATAGATTGGGGGCGGATGTTTGAGGGCAAATCAACATCTGACATGTGGGAGGCTTTCAAGTGTCAGTTGAAAGGAATACAGGACAGGCATGTTCCTGTGAGGAAGAAAGATAAATACGGCAATTTTCGGGAACCTTGGATGACGAGTGATATTGTAGGCCTCGTCAAAAAGAAAAAGGAGGCATTTGTCAGGGCTAAAAAGCTGGGAACAGACGAAGCCTGTGTGGCATATAAGGAAAGTAGGAAGGAACTTAAGCAAGGAGTCAGGAGGGCTAGAAGGGGTCATGAAAAGTCATTGGCAAATAGGGTTAAGGAAAATCCCAAGGCTTTTTACACGTACATAAAAAGCAAGAGGGTAGCCAGGGAAAGGGTTGGCCCACTGAAGGATGGGCAAGGGAATCTATGTGTGGAGCCAGAGGAAATGGGCGAGGTACTAAATGAATACTTTGCATCAGTATTCACCAAAGAGAAGGAATTGGTAGATGTTGAGTCTGGAGAAGGGGGTATAGATAGCCTGGGTCACATTGTGATCCAAAAAGACGAGGTGTTGGGTGTCTTAAAAAATATTAAGGTAGATAAGTCCCCAGGGCCGGATGGGATCTACCCCAGAATACTGAAGGAGGCTGGAGAGGAAATTGCTGAGGCCTTGACAGAAATCTTTAGATCCTCGCTGTCTTCAGGGGATGTCCCGGAGGACTGGAGAATAGCCAATGTTGTTCCTCTGTTTAAGAAGGGTGGCAGGGATAATCCCGGGAACTACAGGCCGGTGAGCCTTACTTCAGTGGTAGGGAAATTACTGGAGAGAATTCTTCGAGACAGGATCTACTCCCATTTGGAAGCAAATGGACGTATTAGTGAGAGGCAGCACGGTTTTGTGAAGGGGAGGTCGTGTCTCACTAACTTGATAGAGTTTTTCGAGGAGGTCACTAAGATGATTGATGCAGGTAGGGCAGTAGATGTTGTCTATATGGACTTCAGTAAGGCCTTTGACAAGGTCCCTCATGGTAGACTAGTACAAAAGGTGAAGTCACACGGGATCAGGGGTGAACTGGCAAGGTGGATACAGAACTGGCTAGGCCATAGAAGGCAGAGGGTAGCAATGGAGGGATGCTTTTCTAATTGGAGGGCTGTGACCAGTGGTGTTCCACAGGGATCAGTGCTGGGACCTTTGCTCTTTGTAGTATATATAAATGATTTGGAGGAAAATGTAACTGGTCTGATTAGTAAGTTTGCAGACGACACAAAGGTTGGTGGAATTGCGGATAGCGATGAGGACTGTCTGAGGATACAGCAGGATTTAGATTGTCTGGAGACTTGGGCAGAGAGATGGCAGATGGAGTTTAACCTGGACAAATGTGAGGTAATGCATTTTGGAAGGGCTAATGCAGGTAGGGAATATACAGTGAATGGTAGAACCCTCAAGAGTATTGAAAGTCAAAGAGATCTAGGAGTACAGGTCCACAGATCACTGAAAGGGGCTACACAGGTGGAGAAGGTAGTCAAGAAGGCATACGGCATGCTTGCCTTCATTGGCCGGGGCATTGAGTATAAGAATTGGCAAGTCATGTTGCAGCTGTATAGAACCTTAGTTAGGCCACACTTGGAGTATAGTGTTCAATTCTGGTCGCCACACTACCAGAAGGATGTGGAGGCTTTAGAGAGGGTGCAGAAGAGATTTACCAGAATGTTGCCTGGTATGGAGGGCATAAGCTATGAGGAGCGATTGAATAAACTCGGTTTGTTCTCACTGGAACGAAGGAGGTTGAGGGGCGACCTGATAGAGGTATACAAAATTATGAGGGGCATAGACAGAGTGGATAGTCAGAGGCTTTTCCCCAGGGCAGAGGGGTCAATTACTAGGGGGCATAGGTTTAAGGTGAGAGGGGCAAAGTTTAGAGTAGATGTACGAGGCAAGTTTTTTACGCAGAGGGTAGTGGGTGCCTGGAACTCACTACCGGAGGATGTAGTGGAAGCAGGGACGATAGGGACATTTAAGGGGCATCTTGACAAATATATGAATAGGATGGGAATAGAAGGATACGGACCCAGGAAGTGTAGAAGATTGTAGTTTAGCCGGGCAGTATGGTCGGCACGGGCTTGGAGGGCCGAAGGGCCTGTTCCTGTGCTGTACATTTCTTTGTTCTTTGTTGAAACAATTGGAGCATAAACTGAATTAGAAAATAAGAGCAAGTTCAGTGAAGAATTGAATTCGGAGAATAAGAGCTTGAAGAAGGGAAGCTAAATAATGACACATTAAAGGAGAGGTAAAAACATTGAAATTTACAGCAGAATCAGCAATTCAGACAGAGAAAGAAACTGAAATTATGTGCCAGAACAAGGGACGTCATTCTCCGACCCCCCGCCGGGTTGGAGAATCGGCGGGGGCTGCCGTGAATCCCGCCCCCGCCAGTTGCCGAAGTCTCCGGTACCGGATATTCGGCGGGGGCGGGAATCGGGCCGTGCCGTTGGCGGGCCCCCCCGCTAGATTCTCCGGCCAGGATGGGCCGAAGTCCCGCCCATAAATTGCCTGTCCCGCCGGCGTAAATTAGAGTACCTATTTACCGGCGGGACAAGGCGGCGTGGGCGGGCTCCGGGGTCCTGGGGGGGGCGCGGGGCGATCTGACCCCGGGGGGTGCCCCCACGGTGGCCTGGCCCGCGATCGGGGCCCACCGAACCGCGGGCGGGCCTGTGCCGTGGGGGCAATCTTTCCCTTCTGCCTCCACCACGGTCTCCACCATGGCGGAGGCGGAAGAGACTCTCCCCACTGCGCATGCGCGGGAAACTGTCAGCGGCCGCTGACGCTCCCGCGCATGCGCCGCCCCGAGATGTCATTTCCGCGCCAGCTGGCGGGGCAACAAAGGCCGTTTCCGCCAGCTGGCGGGACGGAAATCCCTCCGGCGCCAGCCTAGCCCCTCAATGCTGGGGCTCGGCCCCCAAAGATGCGGAGCATTCCGCACCTTTGGGGCGGCGCGATGCCCGTCTGATTGGCGCCGTTTTGGGCGCTAGTCGGCGGACATCGCGCCGTTTGGGGTGAATTTCACCCAAGATTTCTGAAATGCTCACACAAAGGAAAAGCATGAGAACTAATTTGATAGAATGGTCGTTAAAAAGGTGTTGAATTGAAATGTTGGAAAGACAAGAAACCTTCTCACATAACTGAAGTACCAGAAATAGAATACTACAAACTCGCCTTCACATGTGATAGACTGCGATTGTGAAAGAACCATCAAGACTGTGTTGTATTGTGATGATATGGGCCTGCATGCATTATAATATAAGGTGCTCAGCAGAACAAAGGTCAACATCGGACTGTAGAGTGGCACCACCGACAGAGTGCTGAATATAGTCGGAGAATAGTCTCGGACAGAACTCAGTAAGTAGCATGTCTGAATGGAAGAGTTCCATGTAAGACTATTTGAACAAGGTTAAAGCCTACCAGTAAAATTGTTTATGTTTCTACACACAAACCTCAAGATCTCATCAATGGGCCATCACCACTGCAACAATAAAAAAAACATGGGTGGGATTCTCTCACCCTGGGGCTGGGCCGGCAAATCGCTGCGAATCACGGCACGCCGCCCCAACGCGATTCTCCGGAGAGCAGAGAATTGGCGCCATTGGCGCGGCACAGGTCGGGGGCCGCTCTATGGGGCCCCCCTGGCAATTCTCCACCCAGGATGGGCCGAGCGGCCGTACAAAAAAACCCGAGTCCCACCGGCATCGTTCTAACCTGGTCTTACCCGGAGGGACCTCGGTGTGGATGGATCCGGGGGCGGCCTTTGGGGGGGAAGGGGGGCCCGATCCCAGAGGGGGGCCTCCGCTGTGGCCTGGCCACCGATCGGCAGATCTGCCTCTTGGGCTGGGGGCCTCCTTTGTTCTGTGCCAGCCCCTGTGGCCCTACACCATGTTGTGTCGGGGCCAATGCTGAGAAGGGAGACACCGCGCATGCGCGGAAATCGCGCCAGTCCCATTGCGCATACGCAGACCCGCGGCGCCCATCTGACGCTGGGATCGGCAGCTGGAGCGACATGGGTTGCTCCAGTGCCGTACTGGCCCCTTCTCGGGGTCAGAATTGATGCTCCTGAGGCCACGCTGACGCCGTCGGGAAACGCGACGGCGTTTGAGACAACGTCAACACTTAGCCTCGGGATCGGAGAATCCCGCCCCATATTAACTACATAATTTGATTTGGTGTCATGGTATGAAACTTCAGGGGCAGCATGGTGGCGCAGTGGGTTAGCCCTGCAGCCTCACGGCGCCGAGGTCCCAGGTTCGATCCCGGCTCTGGGTCACTGTCCGTGTGGAGTTTGCACATTCTCCCCGTGTTTGCGTGGGTTTCATCCCCACAACCCAAAGATGTGCAGGTTAGGTGGATTGACCACGCTAAATTACCCCTTAATTGGAAAAAATGAATTGGGTACTCACTCTTTAAATGATATGAAACTTCAGGAGTGGATAATGTTAAATAAGTATAATTATTGGTCTGGATTCTGTCTTTCAGTGACTAAGTGTTGACGCCAGTGGAGCATGTGTGGTCTTTTATGACCAAACATTCTGCGTGAAACCCTCACCAATTCTGGAACCGATGAGGAGCTAGCAGCGGTACCGAGTGAAACTCCCGGCTCTTGCACCGTAAACGGCTGGGTCCCTGGCCGCGCATGCGCATGGCTGATGACCTGCAACGGTCACGCTGTACAAAATAGACCCAAACTATCATCTGCAACCCCACAGCCCATCCCCTGACCACTCCCACCAGTCTCCACGGAAGCTGCTCCGGCCAGATTCTGGCCAAGTGTGGCATTGGACAGAGTCCGCAGCCACCACACCGGGTTGCCGCATGGCTGAGACCACACACCAGGAACTCGGGCCATCGGGGGCAGAGCATCATGGGAGGGCCGGCCAATGACCCGCCAATGCCGTTGCAACGGCACATGACACGATAATGCCATTTCCAGCGGGTGGAGTATGGCTGACTGCCGTCAAACCGGCGCCGGCCACGATTTGGGTATGGAGTCAATTCTCCGCCGAATCGCCGATTGTGATATCGGCATCAGGCAATGGAGAATCCCACCCATTGTCTCTGTGACTGGATTCCTGTCATACCCAATAGACATGGAAGGATGGATCGTTCATAAACATGTGGATCACTTGAGCAGTAGAGAGACCCTTCAGCAGTCAGTGTTGCCATCACAAAATGTTTTCGAACCTGTATACAGCAAAGTACCACATCGACCTGTTATCAACATAGCAGATATCTCTGTGGAAGCAAGTAGTGATGAACTGCCTGTGACAAAAGAAGTACCTGTTATTTGCAATTCCTGATAATGTCGATCCAGTGGAAGCATCTCAGACTACAGAATTACACCTCTGTACAGGAAACACAAAAATTCCTCAAAGACCTAACTTATAATTGTCAAATTCATCGACATAATGTTTAGTTAATATTTCAGACGGAGTGAATTACTTATTACAGATTGTGCGAAGGAGTTAAAGGAGATTTGTGGTGATTGCCCCTTTGAGGACAACACTGCAGAAGAGGATCACCTGGCTTGGGGACCAATTGGGGCTGAGAGTGGGTAATCACCACATGGGATGGAGTCATCTCTTAGGCAGAAGACATGTCGAAGACATGTAGGGGACTGGGGCATCTGATGGGCTGCTCTAGGTAAGCAGTGTGGCTGCTGGCCTCTATAGTTTTCTTATTAATAAATACCTTTCATGTTGATAATGATGTCTGTAAACATGCGTCAGTAAATGGGCCCAGCCCTCAAGCTCTCTCGCATAGCTCAGCAGCGGCCACTTCTCCTGGTGGTGCAACTGAGGCTTCAGGGCTGCTGGCCTTCTCCTTGGGCCAGCAACATCAGGAGACTGTGGGTCCGCAGATGGCCAATTAGGAAGCTGTCTGTGGTTAAACTGCCGAGAGTTTGTGTTGCTGGAAAGTGCGGGACTAGGCTCTGCCTGTCACTGTGCTCCAGGGTCCTGATGCCTGATCGAAGATTCAGAACCACTCAACAGATAAATTGTGTTTCGTTTCATTATTAGATATTTTGTCCACATCTCCACAATGCTGGCCTTTAAATGGAGGCTTCAAACATCTCATTTAAATGAATTTCTTTGCTTTCCTGCCTACATTAAAAAGATTTCGGCCCCAAAATGCAGATTGAGCCAGGATAGCAGAATTCACAGTGTAGAGACTTCTCATGCCCAATTCTGCTTCATGGGGGTCACCTAAGCCTAATTGGCTACATAAGCAGCAAGGAAGGTTCTATCCATTGTCCCCATGGCATAACAATAACATTCTATCTCTGGGTCAGAGGTATGTGTGTTCAAAATCCCACTGCAAGTCAAAACTTGAAGTCAATTCTGCTCTTGTTCTGTCCCACATCACAGTAGTAAACCCCTTCAAAATTACTTCACCACCTGTAAAATATTTCGGAACATCCTAAGACTTTGAAAAGATTCTAAATTAGACACAAGTCTTTTCCTGTTGTCTTTTTCTTTATAAGAAAACCCAAAGAATGATGAGGACCCATCCTGCTCAGGTTCCAGCCATTATCCATTCACTTCCTGCTTAAAATCTATCACAACTTCAATTTCAGTCTGGTGCAACTCCTGAGGAAATTCAGAGTCATAAAGTTACAGGACTGATCTAAGTCTTAAGATATTCAACATTGTCTCTCCATTAATGGAGGAGAAATGCACCGACTGTTAATTCATATGATTAAAAGAAACAGAAAATAGATACTTTAATCAATTAACATTGCCTTCATTGAGAGTTAAGAACTATTTAGGTGGGCAACACAGTAGCATAGTTGTTAGCACCATGGCTTCACAGCGCCAGGGTCCCAGGTTTGAATCCCGGCTTGGGTCACTGTCTGTGCGGAGTCTCCATGGCCTCACCGTGTCTACGTGGGTTTCCTCCGGGTGCTCCGGTTTCCTCCCACAGTCCAAAGATGTGCAGATTAGGCGGATTGGCCATGTTAAATTGCCCTTAGGTTAGATGGGATTGCAGGGTTATGGGGATAGGGTGGAGGTATGGGGTTAAGTAGAGCGCTCTTTGCAAGAACTGATGCAGACTCGATGGGCCGAATGGCCTCCTTTTGCACTGTAAATTCTATTATTCTATGACAAGGTTAATTTCCAAAGCTTCAGCAAAAGGTTAAAAGTATGCTGAAGTGACCAAAACGGATATTTGAAGGAAACTACATCATCTGATCCAATTGAATGCACAACAGAAAGAAAATACTTTTCTATCTGAGAGTGAATCTAATGAATTACTACAGTACCAAAGAACACACTGGCAAGGTTCAATGAGGAGATGTGCGAGGAGGCCCATAAAGCATAAACGGCAGTTGCTGGGCCGATATTTTTTTTAAAATTTAAACTGTCGTGAATTTACATCACAGTCTAATATTCTCACATCAGAGTATCATGAAGATGTACTTTATGTGAAACAACGTGATTTGTAATCCATTGGCTGGAGAAATGAATTGAACTTTTAAAAACATATTGTGGCCATCTAAAATGGCCACCAGCAAAGAGTGATGGGAAATTTAGCCAAGCTGGAACACAGACAGGCTGTAGTTGGCAAATATACAAACTGCAGCCCAGACTTTATGCAGAAACTCACACCTGCAAAAGGCCATTTGGAGGTCTTCCCAGCGCAATGGGCTCCAGGTAGAAACTAGCAATAAGTGGCAGATTCAGTGACGCCTGCTTTCCTTATTTGGGAGGGCCTGTATGCCTTGGACACTAATGGCCATGGCCGACCGGGACCCGCCCAGTCATCAAGGTGTCCGCCCCTAATTGGTCAGGATCGATTAGGGTGATCGAGACCCTATCGATCCACTGGACCTTCACCTGGGACCGCCCAAAAGGGCGCGAAAGATAGGAAGATAAAAGGAACTGCGCAGGCCATCACTCACTCTCTTTCGACTGATCTTCGACTGCAGCATGGCAACTACCAACACCAGCCAAGTTCAAGGGCCCACGCCATCCACCAAAGGATGACAACCAAAGACAGACTACCTCCAATAACTACAGCCTCCGCAGAGTACTGGAACCAGATAAGGTCTTATCTACTCTGTATCTGCCGGTCACCTGGAAGCTAAGTTAAGGTCGTTTAAGTGTGTTAGTTATAGTCCAATGTGCATGAAGGTGTGATTAATTAAGTAAATAATCTTGTGTGTGTGGCAAATAAACTACTATTGTACTAAACAACTTGGCCGGGATTCTCCCCTACCTGGCGGGGCAGGCGGTCCCGGTGGGATGGAGTGGCGGGGCCTACTCCAGCATCAGGCCACCCCAAAGGTGTGGATTTCTCCGCATCTTTAGGGGCGAAGCCCTCACCTTGAGGGGTTTGGCCTGAATCGGAGTGGTTGGCACGCCACCGGTCGGTGGGAAAGGCCTTTGGCACCGCGCCAGCCGGGGCCGAAAGGACTTCGTCGGCCGGCGGAAGTCCGCGCATGCGCGGTAGCGTCAGCGGCTGCTGACGTCAACCCCGCGCATGCGCAGGGGGGGTCTCTTACGCGTCGGCCATGGTGAAAGCTGTGGCCAAGTCGGAGGGAAAAGAGTGCCCCCATGGCACAGGCCCGCCCGCGGATCGGTGGGCCCCGATCGCGGGCCAGGCCACCGTGGGGGCACCCCCCGGGGTCAGATCGCCCCGCGCCCCCCCAGGACCCCGGAGCCCACCCGCGCCGCCTAGTCCCGCCAGTAAGAGAGGTGGTTTGATTCTCGCCGGCATGACAGGCATTCCAGCAGCGGGACTTCGGCCCATCTCGGGCCGGAGAATCACCAGGGGGGGCCCGCCGACCGTCGCGGCACGATTTCCGCCCCCGCCGAATATCCGGTGCTGGAGAATTCGGCAACCGGCGGGAGCGGGATTCATGCCAGCCCCCGGTGATTCTATGACCCGGCGGGGGGTCGGAGAATCCTGCCCCAGATCTGTGCTCTCCTTTAACAACAACCTGGGGCGCGATTCCCCGACCCTCCACCGGTTCGAAGAATCCCTGGGGGGCGGCGTAAATCCCGTCCCCACCACCCGCCAAATTCTCCGAAGGGAGAAAAGTCGGCGCGCCGTCAATCGCGCCGCCGGCCTCGGAGAATGGGAGGGGCGGGAGTGAAACAATGGACTCTGGGGCTGCCCATATTCTCCCGTCCGGATGGGCCGAAGTCCCGCCGACGGGACCCGTGGTCCCATCGGTGTAAATCAAAACAACTTTTGAACGGCGTCAACCAGTCCTGATGGTTGACGCCGTCCAGCGTGGAGGTAGGTCACGGCCTGGGGGGTGGCCGCAGGAGAGGTGATGGCGTGGCCATAGTCTGTGTGTGTGGGGGAGAGGTGTGTGTGTGTGGGTGCGGTGGGGTTGGGGGGGGTGCTTCGGGGGAGTGCCGGGGACGGGGGGGACGGGGGATGAGTGCCGGGGATGGTGGGGGTGCATGCCGGGGATGGTGGGGGTGAGTGTCGGGGACAGGGGGGGGTGAGTGCTGGGGATGGTGGGGGTGCGTGCCGGGGAGGGGGACGGGGGGGTGAGTGCCAGGGAGGGGCCGGGGAGATGAGTGCCGGCGAGAGTGGGGTGAGTGTCGGGGACGGGGATGCAAGGGCAAGGGAGGTTGTCCGCCTAGCCAGGTGCCATCCTTCAACAGTCGCGCCCATGTGGTCCATGCCACCTGGCTGGGAGGAGGGGGGTACGGGCAATGATGACATGTCGTCGTTTCCCCCTATCCCCGCAGGCCGTCATGTTTACTGATCAGCCAGCGATGTTGGCCGCTGTGGCGGCAGCCGCTATTCTCCATGTTGCCCTGGAGGAGGAGGAGGAGCATGCCAGAGAGGCGGTGCAGGCTGCCGTAGAGGGGCAGGCGGCAGCCGCCCAGGCTGGAGGGACACCCGCCTGACAGGGCGAGGAGAAGGAAGAGCACGCAGTGGAGGAGAACACAAGGAGGGGGAGAAGGACGTCGCGGCGCCACGGCAACTAGAGGCACCCGAGGAGGCCCCGTGTGTACCGTTCCCGGCTGTCGTACCAGGACCTCATGGACCGGGAATGCAGGAGGAGACTCCGGATGAGCCGGGAAACTGTGGCACACATCTGTCACCTGCTGGCACACCTGGCACCGCGTGGCACTGGGGGGGGACACCCTCTCCCCGTGTCCGTCAAGGTTACGGTGGCCCTGAACATTTATGCCACGGGGTCATTCCAGGCGCCAGGTGGGGACCTGTCCGGCATCTCGCAGACATCGGTGCCCCGGTGCATCCGGGCAGTGACAGATGCCCTATATGCCATTGCGGACCGCTACATCCGCTTCCCTGTGGACAGGGCAAGCCAGGCTGCCCGGGCCGTGGGCTTCTCTGCCGTGGCCGGGTTTCCCATGGTCCAAGGCACAATCGATGGGATGCACGACGCCGTGCGGCCACCTGCAGATAACAGGGCCATGTTCACCAATAGGAAGGGGACCTATTCCATGAACATCCAGGTTGTCTGCGATCACCGCATGATTATCCTGCACGTCTGCGCCCGGTACCCGGGAAGTGTACATGACTCATACGTGTTGTCGCGGTCTTACATCCCCGGCATGTACGAGGGACGCCACCCCCGGCTGAGGGGCTGGTTGCTGGGCAACAGGGGTTACCCGTTGCGGTCGTGGCTGATTACGCCTGTACGGAAGCCACAGAATGACGCGGAGAACCGCTACAATGATGCCCATGCAGCGACAAGGGGTGTGATAGAGAGGTGCTTTGGCATGCTCAAAATGCGTTTCAGGTGCCTGGACCTCTCAGTATCGGTCAGATAGGGTCGGCCGCAGCATTGTGGTCTGCTGCGTCCTGCACAACATAGCCCAGCAGAGGGGCGATGTGCCGCAGGCAGAGGAGGGCGGAGTGGAGGAGCAGCAGGAAGAGGCGCAGTCCTCCCCAGATGAGGGGGATGGGGGCAATGGTCAGGGCAGACGGGCTAGACATGGGCGGGTGGCAGTCCACCGTTACCGGCTGGGCCAGCGGGCACGGGACAGGCTGATAGACGCCCGCTTCGCTAACGAGAGGGCGTGGGAATCGGTGAGTATGGCCACATACCGCACACCATGGCAACACCCGAACACCCTCACCCCCCCCACCCATCCACCCACCCAGCACCCTCACCCCCCCCCCCCCAACCACACCACCCGACCCGCATGTACACCACCCCTCCATTGCAGATCCACCTGCGGCACAACGGGCCGGGCTCACACAGTTGCCGGTAGAAGCGTGTCTATTGCAGACCATGGAGGATGATGACAACCCGCTCTGCGATGAGCTCTGAGCTCTGCATCGTTGGACGATGCCTGACCCACGGCCACAGTACCACCATCCACCCGGACCGTCCCTGCAAGCGGCTGTGACACTGCAGCGCACGGTCCCGTCCTCTGCCTGGGGGGATGGTGAGGGTGGCCCAGGGGGAAGATTCACCTGAGGCTGACGTAAGACTACCCCTCACACACACACTGGCGCTCAACGTACATGACACCCCCGCACGCTTTGGACAGAGCACAAAGGCAGCTTCTGTAGGTGTAAAATTGATTTTAATAACAAAAACAGTGCACACACGTGCCCTAGCCCCTAAAACTCACCTGTGCCCTGCACCCGTGCCAACTTACTCAGGGACTAATTGTTTGGCCTTACGGGCCCTTTGACTACGCCTAGGTGGTTCCCCAGACGGTACAGCAGAACTGGAGGTGGACTCCTGCGATTCATGCCCTGTGACTCGGGATACCTTTTGCGGCCGTTTCCTGGGGCCTCCTGGCCTAGATGGGCCAGGCTGCGGCCCGGGTGACTGGGATGGCGAGCTGCCAGCCTGTCCTGCCCGTTGCCCACCCGATGCACCTGGGACGGAAGGGGTGGAGTCTGAGTTGCTGCAGTGTTCCTGGGCCTCCCTACAGGGGGACCAGGGACGGGCGGCAGCAACTCCTCCTCCCTCGGGGTGCCCGATGGCCCCCGGGCCTCTACATGGGTCGGGGATGCGAACGGACTGGCCATCCGATGCCGCTCCGTCACCTGGCGCTGCCAGTCCTGGAGGCCCGTGCTGGTATCGACAAGGGTATGCAGGTTTGCAGCCATGGAGCTCAGGGAGTTGCCCATCCCTGTCTGTGACTGTGCAACGCCGGCTAGCACATGTGCAATGGCGCGGATGCCCTCAGCGATGGCCTGCTGAGACTGGGCCATGGCCTGTTGAGACAGGGCCACGGAGTTGAGCCTTTGCCATCTGTCGCTGGCACTGGCTCATGGCCTCCTGTGAGAGGGCAGCCATGTCCTGGGCCACAGACGCCGCCTGCACGGAAAGCCCCAGGCCTCGCAAACTGCCCCCCATGTCTGACACCGTCGCACCCATTACCTCCACCGCGGACGCCACCCGTGCGGTGTCGGCCTGGGTGGCATGCATGACCGGCACCATTCCCAGCTCCTGGACGCGGGTGGACTCCTCCACCTGCGACTGCAGCCGCCGCAAGCCGCCCGTCACCCTCTTCGCTCGTCCCAGGTTCGGTGGTTGCATCGGAGCTATGGGTGGGTGTGGTAACTCCAGGAACCCGGGATCCATCTGGGCGGCAGATGTTTCC